>NC_134356.1:156246840-156846840 GCF_048569485.1 Anomaloglossus baeobatrachus
TGGGCTGAGGTATTGTCGCCCTATCTGACGGGGGAACCCCAAAAAGCGTACCTGGACCTCTGTACCGAGGACACCATTGACTATGTGACCCTAAAAGCCGAAATACTGGCACGGTTGGGGGTGAATACCTATGTACGGGCTCAGCGGGTAAATCAGTGGTTCTATGAGGAAGCCAAACCCGTACGCTCCCAGGCCTATGACTTGTTGCATCTTGTAAAAAAATGGTTGCAGCCTGACACTCTGAGCCCGGCGCAGATGGTGGAAAGGGTAGTAGTGGATCGTTTTGTGCGCACTTTACCCGTCACCGTTCAACGGTGGGTAGGACAGGGTGACCCGAGTACCCTGGACCAGTTAGTGTCCCTGGTAGAGCGGCATGTGGCTACGCAGGACTTGATACGGGACACTGAGACTTTGCGTACCACCCGTCGGTCCGGCCCCTCCAAGCCTAGGGCCAAGGACCCACGCCGACAACGGTGCAGGAGTCCCCTACCGTCCCGCCTGAGGCCGCGGCCGCCAATCCTGAGGTCCGGAAGGTTCTGTACCCTAAACGACAACCCGTCAAGGGGGTTTCCGTCCCCATTAGATGTTGGCGGTGCCAGCGGGTGGGACATATGGAAGCCCAGTGTCCACTCACCACGGAGCCCATGGATTGTGGGGTTACCCGGCGGGGTTCAATGTATGCTCAGGTGGTGTGTACCGCTGACCTGGTCTCCCCAGAGACGGAGCCCCACTTGTGCCAAATACAGGTGAATGGATGTCCGGTTACAGGATTGTTGGATTCCGGAAGCTTAGTGACCCTTGTGCGATCCACCTTGAGGGCTAAAGTAAAGGCCACAGGATGTACCGTGGGGGTGGTTTGCATACATGGGGACCGCCGAGACTATCCCACGGGGATTGTCACCATCACAGCACCTTGCGGTCAGGTGCAACATGAGGTGGGACTTCTTAACACTCTTCCTTATGACGTGATCCTAGGAAGGGATCTGCTCTATTTTTGGACTTTATGGAAGGGACCCCCTAAGTCTCTTCAGATATTGGTCAGTCCGGGACCTGAGCCCTACAATCCTGAATCCGGGACACCTGCCGTAGGGGTCCTCATGATAGGGACAGAATGTGAACCCGATAGGTTGCCCCTAGAGGTATTGGCAGGAGAGGCTGAGACGGTCGAACCCATCCCGGAGTTGGAGGCGTCCCCGGATACGTTTGGGACTGCCCAACTCCAGGACCCTACATTAATACATGCCCGGAGTCGGGTGACAGTAATTGACGGGGTGGCACAGCTGCCCGGTGCCCAGGTAAGGTACCCCCATTTCGCTCTTAAGCAGGATTTACTCTACGGGGGAGATGAAATACGGGGCGTGGGGGTAGAGCAGTTGGTGGTGCCCCAGCCACATCGTCGGCGGGTCCTCGACTTGGCTCATAAACACCTGATGAGTGGCCACCTAGGGGTCAAGAAAACGCAGGAGCGAATATTGCAAAGGTTCTATTGGCCCGGAGTCTTTGGGGAGGTAAAACGGTTCTGCGAAACCTGCCCGGAGTGTCAGCTTACCGCACCCCTGACCCATTTTCGCAGTCCGTTGGTACCGTTACCCATTATAGAAGTCCCTTTTGAACGGATAGGGATGGATCTGGTGGGGCCCCTCGTAAAGTCCGCTCGAGGGCACCAACACATCCTAGTGATCGTTGACTATGCCACCCGGTATCCCGAGGCGATACCTCTCAGACATACTGCAGCAAAGCTTATAGCTCGGGAGTTGTTTGCTGTGTTCTGCCGGGTGGGGTTGCCCAAGGAGATCCTTACGGATCAGGGGACCCCATTCATGTCTAAAGTGACCAAAGAGCTATGCCGGCTACTCCAGATCAAGCAGTTGCGTACGTCTGTGTATCATCCTCAAACGGACGGTTTAGTCGAGCGTTTCAATAAAACCCTGAAAACCATGCTAAAAAGGGTGATTTCAAAAGACGGGAAAGACTGGGATATGATGCTTCCCTATTTGATGTTTGCCATCCGTGAGGTGCCACAGGCATCCACGGGGTTTTCTCCTTTTGAGTTGTTATACGGGCGACATCCCCGGGGATTGTTGGACCTGGCAAAGGAAACATGGGAGCAAGAGCCCACCCCCCATAAAAGTGTGATTGAACACATTTTGGGTATGCAGAACCGCATAAGCGCGGTCATGCCAATTGTGAAGGAGCATTTACAGGAGGCTCAGGCCGCGCAAAGCGGCCGCTACAATAGACAAGCCACCGTGCGGACCTTTAAACCCGGGGATCGGGTGTTGGTATTAATCCCCACGGCGGAGAGTAAATTCCTGGCTCAGTGGCAAGGCCCCTACGAGATAAAGGAAAGAGTCGGGGTGGTTAACTATAAAGTATTGCAGCCCGGTAGGCGGAAACCTGAACAAATATACCATGTCAACCTATTAAAACCCTGGCAGGAACGGGAAAGCCTGATGGCTGTTTTTTCCCCATCTCCCTCCTCTTCGGGTCGTTCACCTCCGGCTCCAGCGACCTCCGGAGAGGACGAACCGGAAGTAAGGATTGGAGAAGCCCTCACCAAGACTCAGAGGCGAGAGGCCAGACGGTTGGTTCAGCAGAACCCCGATGTCTTCTCCGAGCTGCCCGGTAGGACCAGTCTGATACGACATGATATTGTCACCGAGCCCCACCTGAAGGTACGCCTGAAGTCATACCGGGTACCGGAGGCTCGACGACAAGCCATATCGGAGGAAGTAAAGACAATGTTACGCCTGGGGGTCATCGAAAAATCCCGGAGTGAATGGGCTAGTCCGATCGTCCTAATACCAAAACCCGATGGCTCCTTAAGGTTCTGCAATGACTTTAGGAGATTGAACGAAATATCCAAGTTCGATCTCTACCCCATGCCCAGAGTGGATGAGCTGATTGATAGGCTGGGACAGGCGCGGTATTTTACCACGCTCGACCTGACCAAGGGGTACTGGCAGGTGCCACTGACGGAGTCCGCCAAGGAGAAAACCGCTTTTGTTACGCCGGAGGGTCTCTTCCACTATGTTGTCTTGCCTTTTGGGTTATATGGCGCTCCAGCCACGTTCCAGAGGTTGATGGACTTAGTGCTGGAACCCCACCAGGCGTATGCATCAGCGTACCTTGATGACATCATTATTTACAGCTCCGATTGGCAGACCCACTTGGAACAGGTACAAGCGGTGGTGGACGCGCTTCGAACAGCCGGATTGACAGCCAATCCCAAGAAATGTGCGTTGGGACTCACGGAAGCCCGCTACTTGGGCTACGTGATAGGCCAAGGAGTGATTAAGCCCCAAATTAACAAGGTTGAGGCGATCCAGAAGTGGCCTAGACCCCTGACCACGAAGCAGGTTAGGGCCTTCCTGGGTATCGTGGGATACTACAGGAGGTTTGTAAAGGATTTTGCGGGACTATCAGCCCCCTTGACGGACCTTCTCAAAGGCAAGAAGTCCGTCATGGTGCGCTGGACTCCGCAGGCCGAGGACTCCTTCCGGGCCCTGAAGGGGGTCCTGTGCGGACAGCCCGTTCTTGTACACCCTGATTTCCGGAAAGAGTTCATAGTACAGACTGACGCCTCAGAGGTCGGCCTGGGGGCAGTGCTGTCTCAGGTGGTTCAGGGGGAGGAACACCCCGTCACCTTCTTAAGTAGGAAGCTCACCCCTCCCGAGCGGAATTATAGCGTAGTGGAGAAGGAGTGCCTGGCGATCAAGTGGGCCTTGGAGTCCCTACGCTATTACCTGCTGGGACGGCAGTTTCGCTTGGTGACGGATCACTCTCCACTGGTCTGGATGAGGTCCGCCAAGGAACGGAATGCCCGGGTTACCCGGTGGTTCCTTTCTCTGCAGAACTTCCGGTTTACGGTTGAACATAGGGCCGGTAGGTTGCAGGGCAACGCCGATGCCTTGTCCCGCGGCCCGTGTTTGATGGCGGGAGTTCAACCCCGCACGCTTGAACTGAGGGGGGGGGGGGGTATGTGAGACTGTGACCGGGGTTATCTATGACGGCCGGTATGTCTCGCCCCGGTTGTGCTCACTCCATGATAGAAAGTAAATCCACTCTAGGGTTAATCCTGTTTCCCTACAGGCTGAAGGAAGGGTTAAATGGAAACAGGAACGAGGGCAGGTGTGCCGGGTGTGAGGGAGTGAACAGAACTCCCTGAGCTCTCTGCTGGAGAGGCACATGTATATATTGTTGTGGACTTTTTTTTGTTTGGACATTAAAACCGTGTGCTGTGAACCTTAATGCCTGGATCCCGTGTCTTCTGCAGCGCAGCCGACCGTGCTACCTCACAACACGCACACATTATACACGCATGCGCACACATACACGCATGCGCACACATTATACACATACGCGCGCACACACACACACACTCATACACGCTAATATATATATATATATATATATATACACACACACACACACACACACATTATACACGCACGCACACATTATACACACGCACGCACACATTATACACACACACGCACACATTATACACACGCACGCACATTATACACACATTATGCACATTACACGCACATTATACATGCACACATTATACACACGCACACACACACACATTATGCACACACATTATACACACACACATTATACACACACACACATTATACACACACACATTATACACACACACACATTATGCACATTACACGCACACACACACATTAAACACACACACATTATACACACATTATACACACACACACATTATGCAGTGTGTATAATGTGTGCGTGCCTGCTGGGGCAATGACATCACAGGTGCTAGTAATTTCATTCACATGACCCCGTGAAGACAGTGCCGCCCGATATCACTACCGTGACCGGGTCTCGCAGCACTGCCGTCACGGGGTCATGTGAGTCCATTGTGAACTTACCTCACCTGACCCCCGATGTCGCTGGCAGGCTGCTGTCCTGGCCCGGTGTCCTGAGGCGGCACGTCATCGTAGCTACAGCTGATCGCGTCCTCCGATCAGCTGTTCTGCAGTCCTGTTGTGATCGCGCGCGCTCTCGCAGTCACAACGGGAGCTGTGCAATGCGGGCTTCAGAAACATGGCGCCGGAGATAAGCGCTATGCGCAGAGGCCCACTCCGGCGCCATGTTTCTGAAGATTAGAAATTTACATACAGCCAGAGGGAGGGAGGGAGGAACAGGCGGCGCGGGGGGGCGGGGAACACCTGCATAACCCGCCCGGACATCAGGAGAGAGGGAGGAACAGGCTGGTGGGGGGGGCGGGGAACTCCTGCATAACCCGCCCGGACATTAACAGAGAGGTGCACACGTCAATCAAAAAGTGCACGAAATTTCAAACTTTATAAAGTTGGATTTCGCTGCCTAAACCCCCGAGCTGCCCACTAATGGTATGTACACAATGTGCCTGATAGTGCCAGTACTGCACTGGCTGCAGCTTATACACGAAAATCCTGATGATTGGTTCCCTTTAACTAAGAGCCTCTGTTATAAGGCGATTGATTTAGTCGTGTTTGGGGGTAGTGGATATTCACATCCAGCCCGAGTAGACAAGTCAGTGAATGGGCAGTGCTTTTCCTCCTTATTAACCCCTTGTACTCCTTATGAACTCCATAGCTATAATCTAATATCATTTCTAAGGAGGAATCTATATGTATGTGTGTCGCCCTGGACAAGCCAGGGGCCACAAAGAACAACATCACAACACCCCACACTCCCTGCAGGCACATCAAGGTCAGACACAAAACCCTTGTTGCCTGCCTCCAGGGGCTGATGTCCACACCAGGGGGTGGAGCCAGGCGGTTGGTCTCCACCCACCGAGGAGTTCACAGTCCTGGAGGTGGGAAAACAGACAGTTTAGCTCAGGCAGAGCTCGTGTGCGGAGCAGAGTTAGGTGCAGAGAGTGAAAGCGTGCTAAGCTGCTGCAGGTGCCCGGGTTGGAGCCCGGGTACGTCCAGCAAGGTTGGCAGACGGTGGTGACCGTCTGCAGGAGTGGCCGATTGGAGTCTACCGTAAGGACCATGGACGGGTGGTGGCCCGGCGGTACCGGACCGGTACACAAAGAGAAGCCAGCACCAGTGGCAGGGGCCTTTCGGACCCCGGCAAGGCTAGGAGTCGCCGTGAAGTTGCCGAATCCGTTAGTGAAGGGGACCTCCTGGTTTCCAAACAGTCAAGTCCCGATAGAAGGCAACAGTCCAACCCAGTGGGAGTGACACCGCCACCGCCAAGGTAACCATTTCCCAGGGCCAGCGCCTGCGGGCAAAAGGGGCTCCCCCGGCTCACATCCAAGTCGGGGAGCGGGTTACCGGTGGGAACCCATCGGAACCAACAACCGTACCTAGGTGCAGGGAAAAGACAGTCACCGCTAACCTGCAGGGAACCACAACACCGCAGCCGTCCGAGGGACCCGTCCATCCAGCCGCTTTTTTTACCGTGAGCTGTGTCATCATCATTGGGCTGAGTGAGTACCTCCGTGCCGTGCGGCACAGCGCTGCCCCTGCGACCCTGCACCTCCACAGGCCCTGCAACCCGCCTGTCATCAACCCTTACACCATCACCGGGCCCCGGGACAACCAACCCCCTACCCACGGAGGGGAGAATTAACAACAAAGCTGCTCCCTGTCACTGCTCCCGGGATCCCCGTCCAGAGCAGCGGTGGTGTCCACAAAATCACCACAACCGTGGGTGGCGTCACGGACAATATCCCCAAAACCAAACCACCCCTTTTCACTCACGGGCGAGGAGCGCCGCTCGAGTCCCCGGGATCCGGCCCATCGCTCGAGCCACCGAGCAGCAGCAGCCGCAGCAGCAGCGGCAGCCGGACCCGAGCAGTGGGAGAAGCGCGGCGTCCCCTCCTCCGCCCGCAACATATGTAGATGAGATCCCTCCTATATAGGTTTTATAGATGTATATGAGAGTTGAATTTGTTCCTTTGGGGATTGAATATTTATATACAGAGGCTATTATATGCATTTATTGATGTAATATCTATTTATTAATATAATATATGTATCAGTGCTGTTTCTAATATTGGTGAAAGGGCAGAGGTGATGTTTTAATGATATAAACTTTGATATATTTTCGTTATGAACAAAGTATAACCTCCTTCTGCTCTCCTCACCAATAATATTTTTTTAGGTCAAAGATCCCCTTAGGCGGGCTTTGCACGTTGCGACATCGCAAGCCGATGCTGCGATGTCGCACGCGACAGTCCCTGCCCCCGTCGCAGGTACGAAATCGTGTGATAGCTGGCATAGCGAAAATTATCGCTACGCCAGCTTCACATGCACTCACCTGCCCTGCGACCATCGCTGTGGCCGGCGTCCCGCCTCCTTCCTAAGGGGGCGGGTCGTGCGGCGTCATAGCGACGTCACACGGCAGGCAGCCAATAGCGGCGGAGGGGCGGAGATGAGCAGGATGTAAACATCCCGGCCACCTCCTTCCTTCCATAGCCGCCGGCGGCAGGTAAGGTGATTTTCCTCGCTCCGCGGCTTTACACACAGCGAAGTGTGTAGCCGCAGGAGCGAGGAACAACATCGTACCTGTCGCAGCACCGGCATTATGGAAATGTCGGAGTCTGCAACGATGATACGATAACGACGCTTTTGCGCTCGTTCATCGTATCATCTAGGATTTACACACTACGACATCGCAAGTGATGCCGGATGTGCGTCACTTTCGATTTGACCCCACCGACATCGCACCTGCGATGTCGTAGTGTGCAAAGCCGCCCTTAGTCTATGTGTTTTTTCTGGTGATGTTTTTCTTGATGTTGTGATGTTTTTAGTGATTTCGAATAAATAAAAACATTTTTTTTAAAAAAATATTTTTTGCAAAATAAAACTATTTTGATACAATATACTCTGATTTCTGTTTGTTTGTTGATGATATATAATGTGCTGTATAGTGAGTAGAGATGAGCGACCCGGGCCCGGTTCGGCTCGAGGCGGTTCGCCGAACGGAGGTCCCGTTCGAGTTCAGTTCGTCGAACGTTCGACGAACCGAACTCGAACGTATAGGCTATAATGGGAGGCAATCACAAACACATAAAAATGCATTATAAATGTACACAAACAGTTAATAAACATTGCCATAACACTTACCGGTCCTCGCGATCCCCTCTGCACTCTGTCTCCTGCCGCTATTCCATCCGATGATCGCTGAATCCTCCCGGTGACCTGCACTGCCAGCAGAGAAGCAGGACCTATCGTGACGTCAAAATAGCCATGTGACCAGTCACGTGGCTATTATCTCATTGGCTACAGACTGGTCACATGACTATGACACGTCATGTAGGACCTGCGAGTGCATCTCTCCGGTACACGGTGCACATATGTGTATCGCCGTGTACCGGCGACATGCTCTAGCACACGGTCGACTCCCCGTTCCGTTAGGGACCGGCTGACACAGCCGGTCATTAACGGAGATCACCGTTGCCATAGCAACGCAGTTAGCGGTGACGTCACCGCTAACCGCGGCTCCGAGAGCACCGTTGCTATGGTAACGCGTCTGTCAGCATTACCGCTAGCAGCCAGCACTGATCACTCACGGAGTGAAGGCTGTACGCTGCTTCCCGATTGTAGTGAGCATTGTAGTGAGGATGGAGGTTCCCCAGCCCCAAGTGATGAGCTGGTGAATCTTTTCCTCACTACAATCGTCACTACTACTACACTAGAAAGAAAGAAGACAGAAGAGCAGGATCGTGGAGGGCTGACAGGGGTAATAAAGATGGAGTCTCTAATGTGTCTGTGTATTTATTTCTATTAAAGTATTTTTTCTCTGTGTGGTGTCTTTTTTTTAACCCTTTATTGGAGATTCTTAATGGCCGGGTCAAACGTGCCTGACATTAAGAATCTCTGGCTTAATACTGGCTGGTAAAACAAAGCCAGTATTAACTCATGATTACCCAACAAGCCACCCGGCTCCAGGGCTGTTGGAAGAGTTGGATACAGCGCCAGATGATGGCGCTTCTATGAGAGCGCCATTTTCTGGGACGGCTGCGGACTGAAATCCGCAGCAGAGGCGCCCACAAACCTCGGGCTAACCTGTGCTGCGGATTCCAATCCCCAGCTGCCTAGTTGTACCCGGCTGGACACAAAAATAGGGCGAAGCCCACGTCATTTGTTTTTTAATTATTTCATGAAATAAGTGAAATAATTAAAAAAAACGGGCTTCCCTATATTTTTGGTTCCCAGCCGGGTACAAATAGGCAACTGGGGGTTGGAGGCAGCCCGTGGCTGCCAGCTGTACCTGGCTAGCATACAAAAATATGGCGAAGCCCACGTCATTTTTTTGGTGGGCAAAAAACTTCTGCATACAGTCCTGGATGGAGTATGCTGAGCCTTGTAGTTCTGCAGCTGCTGTCTGCTCTTCTCCATACAGACAGACAGCAGCTGCAGAACTACAAGGCTCAGCATACTCCATCCAGGACTGTATGCAGAAGTTTTTTGCCCCCTGAAAAAATTATGTGGGCTTCGCCATATTTTTGTATGCTAGCCAGGTACAGCAGGCAGGTACGGCTGCCCCCAACCCCCAGTTGCCTATTTGTACCCGGCTGGGAACCAAAAATAAAGGGAAGCCCTTTTTTTATTATTTCATGAATTTCATGAAATAATTAGAAAACAAATGACGTAGGCTTTGCCCCATTTTTGTGTCCAGCCAGGTGCAACTAGGCAGCTGGGGATTGGAATCCGCACCACCGGTTGGCCTGAGCTTTCTGGGCCCCACTGCTGCGAATTGCAGTCTGCAGCCACCTCAGAAAATGGCATTTTCATAGAAGCGCCATCTTCTGGCGCTGTATCCAACTCTTCCAGCACCTGCCTGCTATACCTGGCTAGCATACAAAAATATGGCGAAGCTCACGTCCTTTTTTTGTAGTTTTTTGGCAAAAAAAATAAAAAATGCTTCCCTGGATTTTCCATTGCCAGTGAAGGTAACACCAAGCAGTGGGGGTTAGCAGCCAGTAGCTGCTTGGATTACCCTTAGCTAGCAATACAAAAAATGCAGCGGGAGCCCATATATATTTTTTTTAATTATTTATTTAAATAACTAAAAATAAAATGGGCTTCCCTGTATTTTGATTGCTGGACATCACAGTGCTGTAAAAATAAATCTTTAAAAAAATGACGTAGCGCTCCGCGGTATTTTTGATTCTCAGCGCAGATAAAGCAGACAGCTATGGGTTGCCACCCCCATCTGCCTGCCGTTACCTTGGTTGGCAATCAAAATACAGGGAAGCCCATTAATTTTTTCTATTTAAAAAATAGTTAAAAAAAAAAAATTACGTTGGGCCCCCCCATTTTTGATAGCCAGCTAGGGTAAAGCAGACGGCTGTAGCCTGAAAACCACAGCTGGCAGCTTTACCGTGGTTGGGGATCCAATGTGGAGGTCCCCTCAGGCTCTTTTTTATAATTATTTTATAAATATTAATAATTACACAATAAAAGTAGGGTCCCCCCCAAATTGGATCACCAGCCAAGGTAAAGCGGACAGCTGTGGTCTGGTATTCTCAGGGTGGGAAGGTCCATAGTTATTGGGCCTTCACAGCCTAAAAATAGCAGGCCGCAGGCACCCCAGACGTGGCTCACTAGATGCGCCAATCCACTAGATGCGCCAATCCTGGCGCTTCACCCCAGCTCATCCCGTGCCCTGGTGCAGTGGCAAACGGGGTAATAAATCGGGTTGATACTAGCTGTAAAGTCACCTGAGATCAAGCCCAGCAGTTTGTGATGTCATGGCGTCTATTAGATACCCAACATCATAAACTGTCAGTACTAACAAAAACAAAAAATCGACAAAAGAAATTTATTTGAAAAAACAGTCCCCAAAACATTTCCTCTTTCACCAATTTATTGTAAGAAAAAAAATAAAGGGGTCCCACGACGACTCTGGACCGTCTAGAATATGGGGGGGAGACACTCAGGGAACGTATCCCCCATTTTCTAGGAGTGCGGACCCTTCATGTGAGGAGTGTGGGTGCAATGAATCTGCACTCACTCTCCCCGGGTCCACAGCAGCAGAGTCCATGTCGTAATGGTTGCTACCAAAGCTGCAATGCCCTGCTCATGAGGTAAGGGCATGCCTAATCAGGAGAACTACTGTAGAGGAAGCTCTGCTCACTGGTATATAGGTGCTCAGAGGTAATAATAGACAAAATTAGTAAGTAACCTCGGCACTCTATATCTCCCAGACTAAGTCAGTAAGTCACAATGGATAGTAATGCAAAATCACTCTTTATTGGTCCGTATTAAGAAATTTTTTTTTTCATAAGCATATATGTTTTTGTCCAAAACAAGTTACAAATGACGTTTCGGCCTGAGCCTTCGTCAGATTGGACTTATCTGCATGTAATCATGAAAAATGACAATAATTAGTATCACATAAGAGTGAGAGAACAATAACATAAACTCGAACAATGTAGAGGTACAATTGGGATGCAGCAAAAAAATTGCAACACAGCAAGAAATGAAACACATGATACAAATGTCATAATACAGTACAAGGACAATATAGTAATGACAAATATGGGGTCAGAGTAGGCTTAGACAGCTCTGGTACGAAAGAGATGTCAATCATAAAGTAACATGTGCAGTAGGTGTAGAGCTACAGTATGCATGGCAGAGCTAATGGGTAGACTGACCATAGAAAAAGAACGGAGAAAAAGTGGAGAAAAAGTGGAGAAAAAGTGGAGCATAAGAGGAGAAAAAGTGGAGAAAAAGTGGAGAAAAAAGTGGAGAAAAAAGTGGAGAAAAAGTGGAGAAAAAGTGGAGAAAAAGTGGAGCATAAGAGGAGAAAAAGTGGAGAAAAAGTGGAGAAAAAATGGAGAAAAAGTGGAGAAAAAGTGGAGAAAAAGTGGAGCATAAGAGGAGAAAAAGTGGAGAAAAAAGTGGAGAAAAAGTGGAGAAAAAGTGGAGAAAAAGTGGAGAAAAAGTGGAGCATAAGAGGAGAAAAAGTGGAGAAAAAGTGGAGAAAAAAGTGGAGAAAAAGTGGAGCATAAGAGGAGAAAAAGTGGAGAAAAAAGTGGAGAAAAAGTGGAGAAAAAGTGGAGAAAAAGTGGAGATTAAGAGGAGAAAAAGTGGAGAAAAAGTGGAGCATAAGAGGAGAAAAAGTGGAGCATAAGAGGAGAAAAAGTGGAGAAAAAGTGGAGAAAAAGTGAAGAAAAAGTGGAGATTAAGAGGAGAAAAAGTGGAGAAAAAGTGGAGCATAAGAGGAGAAAAAGTGGAGAAAAAGTGGAGCATAAGAGGAGAAAAAGTGGAGAAAAAGTGGAGAAAAAGTGGAGCATAAGAGGAGAAAAAGTGGAGAAAAAAGTGGAGAAAAAGTGGAGAAAAAGTGGAGCATAAGAGGAGAAAAAGTGGAGAAAAAGTGGAGAAAAAGTGGAGAATAAGAGGAGAAAAAGTGGAGAAAAAGTGGAGAATAAGAGGAGAAAAAGTGGAGATTAAGAGGAGAAAAAGTGGAGAAAAAGTGGAGAAAAAGTGGAGCATAAGAGGAGAAAAAGTGGAGAAAAAGTGGAGAAAAAAGTGGAGAAAAAGTGGAGCATAAGAGGAGAAAAAGTGGAGAAAAAAGTGGAGAAAAAGTGGAGAAAAAGTGGAGAAAAAGTGGAGAAAAAGTGGAGCATAAGAGGAGAAAAAGTGGAGAAAAAGTGGAGAAAAAGTGGAGAAAAAAGTGGAGAAAAAGTGGAGAAAAAGTGGAGCATAAGAGGAGAAAAAGTGGAGAAAAAAGTGGAGAAAAAGTGGAGAAAAAGTGGAGAAAAAGTGGAGAAAAAGTGGAGCATAAGAGGAGAAAAAGTGGAGATTAAGAGGAGAAAAAGTGGAGAAAAAGTGGAGCATAAGAGGAGAAAAAGTGGAGCATAAGAGAAGAAAAAGTGGAGAAAAAAGTGGAGAAAAAGTGGAGAAAAAGTGGAGCATAAGAGGAGAAAAAGTGGAGATTAAGAGGAGAAAAAGTGGAGAAAAAGTGGAGCATAAGAGGAAAAAAAGTGGAGCATAAGAGGAGAAAAAGTGGAGAAAAAGTGGAGAAAAAAGTGGAGAAAAAAGTGGAGAAAAAGTGGAGCATAAGAGGAGAAAAAGTGGAGAAAAAGTGGAGAAAAAGTGGAGAAAAAAGTGGAGAAATAGTGGAGAAAAAGTGGAGAAAAAAGTGGAGAAAAAGTGGAGCATAAGAGGAGAAAAAGTGGAGCATAAGAGGAGAAAAAGTGGAGAAAAAGTGGAGCATAAGAGGAGAAAAAGTGGAGCATAAGAGGAGAAAAAGTGGAGAAAAAGTGGAGAAAAAGTGGAGCATAAGAGGAGAAAAAGTGGAGATTAAGAGGAGAAAAAGTGGAGAAAAAGTGGAGCATAAGAGGAGAAAAAGTGGAGCATAAGAGGAGAAAAAGTGGAGAAAAAGTGGAGAAAAAAGTGGAGAAAAAGTGGAGCATAAGAGGAGAAAAAGTGGAGAAAAAGTGGAGAAAAAGTGGAGAAAAAGTGGAGCATAAGAGGAGAAAAAGTGGAGAAAAAGTGGAGAAAAAGTGGAGAAAAAAGTGGAGAAAAAGTGGAGAAAAAGTGGAGCATAAGAGGAGAAAAAGTGGAGAAAAAAGTGGAGAAAAAGTGGAGAAAAAGTGGAGAAAAAGTGGAGAAAAAGTGGAGAAAAAGTGGAGCATAAGAGGAGAAAAAGTGGAGATTAAGAGGAGAAAAAGTGGAGCATAAGAGGAGAAAAAGTGGAGCATAAGAGGAGAAAAAGTGGAGAAAAAAGTGGAGAAAAAGTGGAGAAAAAGTGGAGAAAAAGTGGAGCATAAGAGGAGAAAAAGTGGAGATTAAGAGGAAAAAAGTGGAGAAAAAAGTGGAGAAAAAGTGGAGCATAAGAGGAGAAAAAGTGGAGAAAAAAGTGGAGAAAAAGTGGAGAAAAAAGTGGAGAAAAACTGGAGAAAAAGTGGAGAAAAAGTGGAGAAAAAGTGGAGCATAAGAGGAGAAAAAGTGGAGAAAAAGTGGAGAAAAAAGTGGAGAAAAAAGTGGAGAAAAAGTGGAGAAAAAGTGGAGCATAAGAGGAGAAAAAGTGGAGATTAAGAGGAGAAAAAGTGGAGAAAAAGTGGAGCATAAGAGGAGAAAAAGTGGAGAAAAAGTGGAGAAAAAAGTGGAGAAAAAGTGGAGCATAAGAGGAGAAAAAGTGGAGAAAAAAGTGGAGAAAAACTGGAGAAAAAGTGGAGAAAAAGTGGAGAAAAAGTGGAGCATAAGAGGAGAAAAAGTGGAGAAAAAGTGGAGAAAAAAGTGGAGAAAAAAGTGGAGAAAAATTGGAGAAAAAGTGGAGCATAAGAGGAGAAAAAGTGGAGATTAAGAGGAGAAAAAGTGGAGAAAAAGTGGAGCATAAGAGGAGAAAAAGTGGAGAAAAAGTGGAGCATAAGAGGAGAAAAAGTGGAGAAAAAGTGGAGAAAAAGTGGAGCATAAGAGGAGAAAAAGTGGAGAAAAAGTGGAGCATAAGAGGAGAAAAAGTGGAGAAAAAGTGGAGAAAAAGTGGAGAAAAAAGTGGAGAAAAAAGTGGAGAAAAAGTGGAGAAAAAGTGGAGCATAAGAGGAGAAAAAGTGGAGAAAAAAGTGGAGAAAAAGTGGAGAAAAAGTGGAGAAAAAGTGGAGCATAAGAGGAGAAAAAGTGGAGAAAAAGTGGAGAAAAAGTGGAGAAAAAAGTGGAGAAAAAGTGGAGAAAAAGTGGAGCATAAGAGGAGAAAAAGTGGAGAAAAAAGTGGAGAAAAAGTGGAGAAAAAGTGGAGAAAAAGTGGAGAAAAAAATGGAGAAAAAGTGGAACACCCTTTGGTACCTTTCATGTGGCACTAAGGGGTGCTTAGCTTTGTATTTAGCCAAAAAAATGAAAAAAAAAGACGTAGGGTTCCCCCTAGTTTTGTAGCCAGCTAGGGTAAAGCAGACGGCTGCAGCCTGCAGACCACAGCTGGCAACCTCACCTTGGCTGGTAATCCAAAACTGAGGGCACCCCACGCTGTTATTTTAAATTAAATAAATAATTAAAAAAAAAAACACGTAGGGGTCCCCCAAAATTGGATCACCAGCCAAGGTAAAGCAGACAGCTGGGGCCTGATATTCTCAGACTAGGGAGGTCCATGGTTATTGGAATCTCCCCAGCCTAAAAATAGCAGGCCGCAGCCGCCCCAGAAGTGGCGCATCCATTAGATGCGCCAATCCTGGTGCTTCGCCCCAGCTCATCCCGCGCCCTGGTGCGGTGGCAAACGGGGTAATATATGGGGTTAATACCAGATGTGTAATGTCACCTGGCATCAAGCCCTGGGGTCGGTGAGGTCAGGCGTCTATCAGATACCCGACATCACCAACCCAGTCAGTAATAAAAAAAAATAGACGACAAACACATTTTTATTTGAAAAAACACTCCCCAAAACATTCCCTCTTTAACCAATTTATTAGATTGAAAAACAAATCCAGGTCTGCTGTAATCCAAGGGGTTGCCATGACGATCCACACTGTCCCAGTCAATGAAGAGCAGGATGTTCCCCATTGGCTGGGAGAGCAATGCAGTGACCTGAGCTAACATCAATGGGTCAGCCCAGGTCACTGCAGGGGGGTGACAAGTGCTGCTGTCAGTGAGGTACATTACCTGCGCTGATCTCCAGCACACTGACAGCCCCTGTCACTGAGGTCAATGACCGGCGCCTTCACAGCAAGTATCGCGAGAGGTCCGTGACGTCACCGCTAGTCAGTCTCGGGTCGGAAGCGAGAGGTGATGTGACAAGCGGCGGCCATGGAGGACAGTGACAGCGCTGAGGTCGGGATGGCGGGACTTCATCACCGCAGGTAAGCCGAGCGGGGGGGGGGGGGGATGTGTGTGTGTGTGTGTGTGTGTGTGTGTATGTATGTGTACATGCCGCGGGCAGGAGGGGGCGGAGCGAGCTGAGCGGGGAAGTGTGGGCTTCCTGCACGTAACTAAGATAAACATCGGGTTACTAACCAAAGCGCTTTGCTTGGATACCCGATGTTTATCTTGGTTACCAGCATGTGGCAGGCTGCCAGCGATGGCTCCTGCACACTGTAGCTGTAAAAAGCCCTGCTTTTTGCTGCTAGAACCGTTCTCGAACGTATCTAGAACTATCGAGCTTTTAGCAAAAAGCTCGAGTTCTAGTTCGATCTCGAACAGCCCAAAAATCACTCGAGCCTAGAACTGGAGAACCACGAACCGCGAACCGCGCTCAACTCTAATAGTGAGGGGACTGATATATATAGCTGACACCAGATGTTCACATACACTATCTTAAAAGATACATATGCATGTATTTCTTTTCTGTTTTAGGTCAATTAGGTTTACAAATATTATTTACTGTGTTTTTTGCTTTATAAGACACACCGGATTATAAGACGCACTCCAAATTTAGACATAAAAAGAGGTAAAAAAATAAAAATGGGGTCCGTCTTATACTCTGGTGTTGTCTTACCGGAGGGGGGAAGCAGTGGTGGTGAAGCGGGGTCACAGGAGGCAGAGGTTGTGCTGGCAGGTGCGGCGGGTCAGTGGCGGCGGGTTCCGTGTGGCAGGTGTGGCGGCGTTCGTGGTGGCAGGAGTGGCGGTGTCCATGGTGACAGGAGCAGCGGCGTCCGTGGTGGCGGCAGCAGCGGCGGTGGGTGAGTCGTGCAGCAAGCCGGTGCGGTGAGTGTCCCAGTGTCCGCGGTCCTGGTTCAAATGATGGAGCCTTGAGCGGTGCGTGCGCAGATGGACCTCTCATCCAAGAGCTCCATCTGCGCATGCGCACGCTCCTAGCACCATCATTTGAAACTGGGACCGCGGACAAACTGGGTAACCTGCTGCACAGCCACCCACACGCACACAGTGGCAGCCAGCAGGCTGCCCGCCCACCCTGCGTGCAAGTGACCGGGTACCTGTGCTTGCGTGCAGGTGGCAGCTGGGTACCTGTGGCTGCGTGCGGGAGGCAGTTGGGTGCCTGTGTCTGCGTGCAGGCGGCAGCCGGGTGCCTTTGCCTGCGTGCGGGCGGCAGCCAGGTGCCTGTGTGAGGGCGGCAGCCGGGTGCCTGCCGGTGCCGGCTGCCTCCTGCACACAGGCACCTGGCTGCTGCCCACACGCAGGCACAGGTACCCAGACGTTTGCACGCAGCCACGGGCACCCGGCCGCCCGAACCGACAGGACCCCCAGGTAAAGCTATATTCGGATTTTAAGACGCACCCCTCATTTTCATCCCAAATTTTTGGGAGGAAAAGTGCATCTTATAATCCGAAAAATACGGTATATTTGCCGAATAAGAGAGAGAGAATGCTTTAAGCTCTTAAGGACAAGGCCAGTTTTGTAGTTTATGACCTGGCCATTCTTTGCAATTCTGACCAGAGTCACTTTATGAGGTTATAACTCTGGAACGCTGCAGCGGATCCCGATGATTCTGAGACTGTTTCTTCGTGACAAGTTGTAGTTCAGAATAGTTATAAATTTAGGGCGATATTTTTTGCTTTTATTTGTGGAAAAATCGGAAATTTGATGAAATTTTGAAAATTTCGCAATTTTCAAACTTTTAATTTTTATGCCCTTAAACCAGTTATGTCACACAGAATAGTTAATAAATAGGAATGAGCGAATACCCTAATATTCACTTCACCAAATATCCGGCGAATACTTCACCGCTATTCAACTATTCGCGAATATTCGACGCCCAATGTTTAGCGGGCTTTACACGCTACGATATTGTTAATGAATTATCGTTGGGGTCATGGTGTTTGTGACGCACATCTGGCTTCATTAACGAGATTGCAGTGTGTGACATTTATGAGCGACGTTAAACGATCGCAAAAGCGGTCAAAATCGTTTGCCGCAGAGAGGTCGCCCTGAAACAAAAATCGTTTTCTGCTTATTAGCGATGTTGTTCCTTGTTCCTGTGGCAGCACACATCGCTGTGTGTGACACCGCAGGAGCAACGAACATCTCCTTACCTGCCTCCACCGGCGATGAGGAAGGAAGAAGGTGGGCGGGATGTTACGTCCCGCTCATCTGCGCCCCTCCGCTTCTATTGGACGCCTGCCGTGTGATGTCGCTGTGACGCCGAACGAACTGTCCCCTTAGAAAGGAGGTGGTTCGCCGGCCAGAGCGACATCGCAGAGCAGGTATGTGCGTGTGACCCTGCCATAGCAATAATGTTCGCTACGGCAGCAATCACCACATATCGGCCGTACGACGGGGGCGAGTGCTATCGTGCTCGACATAGCCAGCAAATGCAAGTGATGTCGCAGCGTGTAAAGCCCGCTTAAGTCTTTGGGAAACTGGAATAATTTCACATTGGACCTAACGGTGAGCTATGGTGACTGAGGAAAAGGCTGAAATGGATGGGAAAAGGCAGAAACAGTATGGGCATAGCCTGTAGAAGGTGTGTGACTGTATTTCTGCCCAACCCATCCCACAACCCTCTCCCGATCATCCATGATGGCAGCACACACACCACAGCGCCGCCCGCATTCACCCTTTTCCTCTGCTATGGCACATGCGACAGAAAACTCCTCCCCGGGTCTAGCTAAGTCACCCCTCTTTCCCTCCCGGTGTTCCCCGTTGTTCCCCGGTGTCTCTGTACCTGGCGCAGCATTGATCCCCCGCGATCCCTCCTCCTTCACAATAAGCATTGGGCGCTCCTGCTTTGAGAACTGCTGTGCTGAGATTGGAATCTTTCCCTCTCTCCCTCTCTCCCTCTTTTCCTCTCCTCTCCTCACCCCTCTCCTCTCTCCTTTCTCTCTTTCATTGAGCTCACAGAAGAGGCAGTGTTCTACGGCCGCTTCTGTCAGCTTCATGTAGGAAAGCTGGATGTGTCGTGGGACCTCGTGTGGTTTACACCGGACCTGGAAGGGTATTTGGGGATTTTAATAAAGTGGGGAAAGAGGGTGGGTTTTTTGTCTTTTATTCCAAATAAAGGATTTTTTTCGGGTGTATGTGTTTATTTACTTTCACTTACAGGTTAATCATGGGGGGGTGTCTCATAGACGTCTGCCATGATTAACCTAGGACTTAGTGGCAGCTATGGGCTGCCATTAACTCCTTATTACCCCGATTGCCACTGCACCAGGGCAATTCTGGATGAGCCGGGTAGTCCCGGGACTGTCGCATCTAATAGATGCGGTAATTCTGGCCGGCTGCTGGCTGATATTTTTAGGCAGGGGGGCTCCCTATCCTTAGAATACCAGCCTTCAGCTGTGTGTCTTTATCTTGGCTGGTATCAAAATTGGGGGGGACCGCATGTTGTTTTTTTTTAAATTATTTATTTATTTTACTGTGCTACATAGACCCGCCCACTGCAGCTATGATTGGTTGCAGTGAGACAGCTGTCACTCAGCATGGGGGCATGTCTGAATGCAACCAATCATAGGCGCCAGTGGGCGGGGGAAGCAGGGAATATGAGATGGAATAATGAGCGGCCAGCATTTTCAAAAGCAGTAGAAGCCGCCAGAGCAGTGTGACAGCTGTGCAGTACTGCGCCGGTGATCGGTCAGAGATTGGTGAGTATGAGAGAGATGGGGAGAGGGAGAGACCGACAGACAGAAAGAGAGAGACCGAAAGACCTGCATTCTGTTTGTCAAAAAAGCGATTTATGGAGCTGCTAGCAGCTACTGGACACTGTCTTCAGCCCTTACAAGGACTATTTATTAGTTAGATCTACAAACACTCTCCTGCACACAATACAGTCTATGTACACCACCAGCTACCTATGACTGCGTGTTAACAAAATGGCCGCTGGCTTATATAGCCCCTATGACGCTGTGCGGCCAAGCCAATCACAGTAACACCACAACAAAGATAGCTGCAGCGTTACTGTGAGGGCAAGCAATATCAGATGTGTTCATTGGCTGGAAAACAGGCGCCAGGAAGTTAGAAAGGATAATGAAAGTATCGAAGCGGATGTGGTTTTATCTGTCGGATACCGAATGGAGCGAATAGCCTGTTATCCGTCGGATACCAAATAGTGGCGAATACATTTGGTCATCCCTATTAATAAATAACATTTCCCACATGTCTACTTTACATCAGTGCAATTTTTGAAACAACATTTTTTTGGGGGTTATGAAGTTAGAAGGGTTCAAAGTTCATCAGAAATTTCCCATTTTTTCAACAAAATGTACAAAATCATATTTTTAGGGAACACATCACATTTGAAGCGACTTTGAGAGGCCTAGGTGACAGAAAATACCCAAAAGTGACACCATTCTAAAAACTGCACCCCTCACATTGCTAAAAACCAAGAAGTTTATTAACCCTTCAGGTGCTTCACAGAAACTAAAGCGATGTGGAATGAAAAAAAATAAAAATGATCATTTTCCCTAAAATGTTGCTCTAGTCCAAATGTATTCACTTTAAGATACACACAGCAAAATGGACCCCAAAATTTGTTACCCAGTTTCTCCTGAGCACGCTGATTTGTCGCGTTTGGAGAGCTCCTAAGATGCCTAAACAGTGGAACTTCCCCACAAGTGACCCCATTCTGGAAACTGGACACCTCAAGGATTTTATCCAGGGTATAGTGAGCATTTTAAATCCACAGGTGCATCACAGAATTTGATGACCTTAGGTCACCATATTTAAAATTTTCATTTTTTTTTCACAAAAATGTTGCTTTAGCACCAAATTTCTCACTTTTTCAAGAGGCAACACCAAAAAGTGGACCCCACAGTTTGTCATCCAATTTCTTATGAGTGCAGGAATACCCCATATGTGGTCAAAAACCTCTGTTTGGACAAACAGTAGGACTTGGAATGGAAGGAGCACAATTTGAATTTTATAAAAGTTGAAATTAATTGTGGGCACCATGTCACATTTGCAAGTCCCCTAGGGTACCTATAAAGCAGAAATCCTCACAAGTGACCCCATTTTGGAAACCAAACCCCTGAAGGATTTTATTCAGGGATATAGTAGGCATTTTGAATCCACAGGTACTTCACAAAAATGTTGCTGTAGTACCAAATTTCTCACTTTTAAGCTGTGCCAACAATACGGCGACACTACGTCTAGTACACGGTGCCAGCTATCCTTCCTGCGGAGATGCAAGTGTTGTCCACAGGAGAGCACAAGTGCCCATGACGACGATCCAGGTTCAGGCTGCAGCAAACTTTAGCTCTATTCTCCTTGTGGAGAACACTGTCATCTCCACAGAATGAATTGACATGCTGAGACTCGGGAAGCCATGCCGCAGGTCAGTTTATGCTGCAGAGAAAAGAAGCACAGTGAGCAGGAGATTTTTAAAAATCCTTACAATGCGATTGCACTGCACAACACAGCATTATGAACACAGTGACAACACTGTGTCCAAAATACTGCAAACCCTGATCGTGGGCACATAGCCTAAAAAGCTAGGATGGATGGATAGAAAGATAGATGTCAAACACATGTATGATGTCCCACCCCTCTGTATATCCTAAGCTGGCACCCTTTTGTGACTTTCATATGGCACTAAAGGGTGCTTAGCCTTGCAATTAGCCAAAAATGAAATAAATAATAAAAAAAACAGCCAGCTAGGGTAAAGCAGATGGCTGCAGCCGTCACGTCTCCACCGGAGTCCGCTCCTGCAACTTCTGCTTCGATCACCAGGCGATGTCGTGTTCCTGCCGTGGATAGTGCCGGTGATGGGAGAGCAGTCAGTGCCAGTGGCTCTGGTGGACACAGGCCACGCTCATCCACTAAGCTGGGTTTTCCTGGGATCTGCAGTACCACTCGCTGACTGTAGGTGGTGTGTGTCTTCCAGCTGAAGTTACCATCATTCAACTACAGCCAATGGAAAACACTACACCCTTTTAATTCCCCCTCCTGTCTGCTGGCTACTGCCAGAGATAGTTCTGTTTTCCTGTTTCCTGCCTCCCTCTCTGTTTTGCTTACTGACCCCTGTGTTTGGACTTCTGCTTCTTTTTTGACTACCGTTCTATCTGCCGTTTTTGAACCTCGCCGCCAGTCCCGGATTTAACCTCTGCTTATTTTCCTCATTACGTCCTTGCCTGACGATTTTGTCCCTGTTCTGTAATTCCTGGTTTGACCCTACCTGACTACTACTCTCATCGGACTGCAGCCTTTCACAGGTAGTGATCACCAGGGTCCTGTGTAATTCCAAATCCCTGTATAGGGGTTAAAGAGTTCTCGGGGTCCTGCTCGATGAGTGGCTTCTCTCTAGCCTGTCCGTTACAAATAGTCTGAGTCTGTGGTTCCAGACAGGCATTACAACAGCTTCACATTGGCTGGTGATCCAAAACGGAGGACACCCCAGGCTGTATTTTTTTAATTATTAACAAATAAATAATTAAAAAAAAGTGGGGTCCCAACCAAATTGGATTACCAGCCAAGGTGAAGCTGACAGCTGGTGTGTGGTATTCTCAGGTTGGAAAGAGCCATGGTTATTTGACTCATCCCAGCTTAAAAATAGCAGGCTACAGCCGCCCCAGAAGTGGCACATGCATTAGATGTGCCATTCCTGGGGCTTCACACCAGCTCATCCTGTTGGCCTGTTACGGTGGCAAATAGGGTAATAAATGGGGTTGATACCAGCTGTAATGTCACCTGGCATTAAGCCCAGTGGTTAGTGATGTCACAGCATCTATCAGATACCTGACATCACAAACTGCCAGTAGTAAAAAAAAATGGACGACAAAAAAAAAATTTGAAAAAACTCTCCGAAACACATTCCCCCTTTCACCAATTAATTGAAAAGAAAAAAAAAATCCAGTCTGCCGTAATCTATTTTGGAAGTCCCACGACGACTTTGGACCTTCCAGAATATAGAGGCACGTTCAGTGAACGTATCTCCTATTTTTTGGAATTGCAGACCCTCCAAGAGTATGGCCGTCGAAAAGGGGTTAAGGCATTTTTATTACTTTTTGCAAAGTCAAAAGCGTACATGGGTATGGGAGCAAGAAGCCTAATCCTATCATTCATGCATTTCTTGTTTTTTTAAATGGAAATGCCATGCCCAATCCATACCTCCCTGCGGTGCAAAGACACTATGGGGAAATGGGGGGGGGGGATTGATGCCGCTGTTCTGCTGTCTGCCTGAAATGCTTTTAAATGTTAAGGCTGCAAGATGGGTCTCCAAGTTGTGTCTTGTCTGTACTAGCAGAGGTGTGGGAACAAGAGGCCTAATCCTGTCAGTCATTCACCTTTTGATTTTTAAGATTGAAATGCTAGGAAACATCCTGTATGTTGTATGGACCATACCTCCTGTAAAAATGGGGGTGACTGTTGATGCCACTTTTCCTGCTGTCTGCTTGAAATGTTTTTAAATATCAAGACTCCAAGATGGGACTCCAAGTTGTGTCTTGTTTGGCAGGAGTGTGGGAGCAAGAGGTCTAATCCTGTCACTCATGCACCACTTGATTTTTAAAATGGAAATGCCAGGCACATCCTATGTGTAAGTCACAGCAATCAAAATGCAGTCACACAGCGGCAGAGTTGTGGACCGCTTTCCAGGCTGAGATTGATCAATGGCTGTCTCCACTGAACCTGGAGCCAGGGAAGGCCATGTGCAATAATGGTGCAAAACTGGTGGTGACACTATGACTAGGCAACATTACACATGTGCCTTACAAGACTCCAAGATGGGTCTCCAAGTCATCTTGTCCATACTGGCAGGGGTGTGGGAGCAAGAAGCCTAATCCTGTCACTTAGCCACCTTTTGATTTTTAAATTGAAATGAAAGACCACATCCTGTGTGTTGCATGGATCATACTTCCCTGATGTGCAAAGACACTATGGGGAAATTAGTGGTGGGGACTTGGCAATTGATGCCACTGTCCTGCTGTCTGCCTGAAATGTTTTTAAATATCAAGACTCCAAGATGTGTCTTGTCTGTACTGGCAGGGTGTGTGTGAGCATCAGCCCTTTAGCAGTCTCTCATCCACCTCAATATTTCTTATGTCTATAGTCTATAAAGCTAATGGCTATGCGAAAAAAGTGGGCTGCACTGTGAAACGTATTTTTGCTGCTTTGGAAGCTTTTCAACCACCCCAAAAGTGTTTGCTCAACTCAAATTCACAGAGACAGTGTCTTCAGTAAAATGGTGACAGAGTTATTGGTATGCGCACAAGCTGACTTCAGAGAAATTTTATTGAAGAATTCAACTACAACGTGAATATACTGTATAGTAGCACTGCGCACACGCCAGCCATAGGGATGATTTTAAATAAAGGAGAGGAAAGCAGCCAGGGTAGAAATATATAAAAAAGACCCCACCCACAAAGTCCAGCCCGGATGCTAAATCATTGATACCCGGATTTACAACTGGTTTAATAATATAGGTTACATTTGATAGCATGTGAAATTGTGACCATTTTCATTGCCACCTCCATTTTATTAAATGTATGCTCTAATAATGGTATAGAAAAACTTTAGAATGTACAATAACATAAAATCCTTCTATAGTCTAGTTTAACTACTTTTGAAGCACAGTACAAAGCTAGGAAGGGAAGGAGCGCCATATTGCAGGGCAGATTTTGCTGTAATGATTTAAGTTGCCATGTCACATTGGCAGATTCCCTAACATGCCATAAAAGCAGAAGCCACCTTAAGTGACCCCACCTTATAAACTATACCCCTAAATGAATTAATCTAGGGTTGCAGTGAGCATATTGGCACCACAGTTGTATCACAGAATTGTATACCATTGTGTGGTGCAGAAAGAATAATTATATTTTTAATACTAAAATATTGTTTTAGCCTCAAGTTTTAATTTATGTAAGGACTAATAGGAAACTATTGACTGCACAGTTTGTTGTGCAATTTCTCCTGAGTACAGCAATACCCTACATGTAAACGGGAACTACTTTTCAGATACAGTGCCAAGTTCATAAGGGAAGAAGTGCCATATTATAGTGCAGATTTTGCTGTTTTGGTTTGTGGGTGCCATGTCACAAAAGCTGAGCCCCTTAGGTGCCAGAATAGCAGAACTGCCTATAAAAATACACATGCCAATGAATTCATCTAGAGGTAGAGTGATAAAATTTTACCACAAAAATTGTTTTAGGCTCAGATTTTACATTTTTACGCAGTGAAATGGGTAAAAATGTCTGCAAAATCTGTTACAAATTTTTGCTGAATGTGTCAATACCCCCAAAGTGGCTCAAAATTACTGATTAGCTGCACAGTGAATCTTGTCAGAGAAGGAGCGATATTTGAGTGTGTACACTCTATATACAAAGACCCTAAGTGCCATAAGAGCAGAATTCTCCCCCCAAGGAACCCTATTTTAGAAATTATACCCATCTGAGAATTAATTTACAGGCGTAGTGACGCTTTTGACTACAGGGATGTTTTCCAGAAACAATGGATGTTGCTGAGTGAAAATTACAAATCTGCCATTGTAGTGCCAAGAATATTTTAGTGCCCAGTACATTGCAGTTCCCAGTACATTGTAGTGCCCATACATTATGCTGAGCTCACACTTCTGGAGGTACCTTATAAGTTAAGAATTCTCTACTCATTATAGTAATACCAAACATGTGGATGCTGAATGTTGCTTAGTGACATTGTGGGGCTCAGAAGAAGGGGGCAATTTGGATTTAGATTTTGCTGGGTTTCTTTTTGTTTTTGGAGGGTAGAAGTAGCACTTTAAAAAAGCTTTTGTGTTATGAGTAATGTGAAAACTCCTTATATTTCCATTGAATTTTATTGAGCACATTTTACTAGAGATGAGCAAACCGGCCGCGGTTCGGCTCGAGCTTGGTTCGTCGAACGGAGGTCTAGTTTCGAGTTCGGTTCGGCGAACCACTCGAACCCATAGGAAACAATAGGAGGCAATCACAAACACATTAAAACACCTAGAAAACACCCCCAAAGGTGTCAAAAAGGTGACAAACAACTCACAACACAAACACATGGGAAAGTGACAAGGACATATACTCATGCGAAAACAAAAGAGCTGGACAATGAAAAAGAGGAGGAGACACAGATATAGGCATGGCATGCCCTTCTAAAATGATGTAAAACACCGAAAGGTGACTCAAAGCGGAGTCTCCCTTTTTTCCAAAAATTGGGCAACACAGACACCCCTTCAGTGGCAGCACTTGTGCCCCAGTCATACACTTCACAGGTAGATTTGCATCAAGCGCATTCAAAAATACACAAGCATTTACTCTCACCAGGATGACACCGGGGTAGGTAGCAAAGTCTTTGCTGATCCCAGATCTGTTCATCTTGGATCATTTTTAGAAACACTGCAAGCAAGGGCTACTCCAAGCGGAGTCTCCCTTTTTTCCAAAAACTGGGCCACACAGACACCCCTTCAGTGGCAGCACTTGTGCCCCAGTTGTACACTTCACAGGTAGATTTGCTTCAAGCACATTCAAAAATACACAAGCATTTACTCTCCCCAGGATGACACCGGAGTAGGTAGCAAAGTCTTTGCTGAACCATGACTTGTTCATATTGGCTCCTTTTTAAAAACACAGCAAGGGTTACTCCAAGCAGGGTCTCCCTTTTTTCCAAAAATTCGGCCACACAGACACCCCTTCAGTGGCAGCACTTGTGCCCCAGTCATACACTTCACAGGTAGATATGCATTCAGCACATTCAAAAATACACAAGCATTTACTCTCCCCAGGATGACACCAGGGTAGGTAGCAAAGTCTTTGCTGATCCCAGATCTGTTCATCTTGGCTCCTTTTTAAAAACACAGAAAGCAAGGGTTACTCCAAGCGGAGTCTCCCTTTTTTCCAAAAATTGGGCCACACAGACACCCCTTCAGTGGCAGCACTTGTGCCCCAGTTGTACACTTCACAGGTAGATTTGCTTCAAGCACATTCAAAAATACACAAGCATTTACTCTCCCCAGGATGACACCGGAGTAGGTAGCAAAGTCTTTGCTGAACCATGACTTGTTCATCTTGGCTCCTTTTTAAAAACACAGCAAGGGTTACTCCAAGCAGGGTCTCCCTTTTTTCCAAAAATTCGGCCACACAGACACCCCTTCAGTGGCAGCACTTGTGCCCCAGTTGTACACTTCACAGGTAGATTTGCATCAAGCACATTCAAAAATACACAAGCATTTACTCTCCCCAGGTTGACACCGGGGTAGGTAGCAAAGTCTTTGCTGATCCCAGATCTGTTCATCTTGGCTCCTTTTTAAAAACACAGAAAGCAAGGGTTACTCCAAGTGGAGTCTCCCTTTTTTCCAAAAATTGGGCCACACAGACACCCCTTCAGTGGCAGCACTTGTGGCCCAGTTGTACACTTCACAGGTAGATTTGCATCAAGCACATTCAAAAATACACAAGCATTTACTCTCCCCAGGATGACACCGGGGTAGGTAGCAAAGTCTTTGCTGATCCCAGATCTGTTCATCTTGGATCATTTTTAGAAACACTGCA
The DNA here is from genome assembly GCF_048569485.1 of Anomaloglossus baeobatrachus. NCBI lineage: Eukaryota > Metazoa > Chordata > Amphibia > Anura > Aromobatidae > Anomaloglossus > Anomaloglossus baeobatrachus. The sequence goes on from NC_134356.1 coordinate 156,274,133, forward strand.
AGCAAGGGTTACTCCAAGCGGAGTCTCCCTTTTTTCCAAAAATTGGGCCACACAGACACCCCTTCAGTGGCAGCACTTGTGCCCCAGTTGTACACTTCACAGGTAGATTTGCATCAAGCACATTAAAAATACACAAGCATTTACTCTCCCCAGGATGACACCGGGGTAGGTAGCAAAGTCTTTGCTGATCCCAGATCTGTTCATCTTGGATCATTTTTAGAAACACTGCAAGCAAGGGCTACTCCAAGCGGAGTCTCTGTTTTTTCCACAAAATTGGGCCACACAGACACCCCTTCAGTGGCAGCACTTGTGCCCCAGTTGTACACTTCACAGGTAGATTTGCATCAAGCACATTCAAAAATACACAAACATTTACTCTCCCCAGGATGACACCGGGGTAGGTAGCAAAGTCGTTGCTGAACCATGACTTGTTCATCTTGGCTCCTTTTTAAAAACACAGCAAAAGTTACTCCAAGCGGAGTCTCCCTTTTTTCCAAAAATTGGGCCACACAGACACCCCTTCAGTGGCAGCATTTGTGCCCCAGTTGTACACTTCACAGGTAGATTTGCATCAAGCACATTCAAAAATACACAAGCATTTACTCTCCTGTTGTGAATGTTAGTTATGTCTTGGCTGCTGGGAGGCTCCCTCTGGTGGTCAGGAAGGGTTTGGACAGAGACCAGGTGTGTTGTGCAGTGGGTGTTTCCTTTCCTAACTCTCTGCTTATTTAAGTCCTGGTCTGATTGCAGGCTGTTGCCGGATGTCAGTTGTTCTTTGTATCTCCAGCCTGCTTAATCCTGCTCTACATTTCATCCACTCCAGATATGTTCTTGCTCTTTATTTATTGTCTGGTTCTTTTGCTTATCTGGGTTTGTCATTTGTTGTGGTTGGTTTCAGTTTATTTACTTCCAGGGATTTTCCCCCTCAGTGGATTGTTGAGGAACTCCCTGCAGTTCTGTGTGGAGTATAGCTCTTTTGGGTCCATGTGTTTATGGCTTGTTGAATTTGTTAAAATTCTTGTTTTCTGTTCATTGGTATGACAAGGGCACTGTTACGAACCGGTGCTGCCATAGCCGCAAGCAGCCTGCTGCGGTTCCTGTTGCGCCCAGGCGCCGGCTGCCGTTCTTGGCCGTGCCTCGGGTCGTCCAGTTGGCTGTTCCTTCCACCACGTCTAAGCGTGGAGAGGCGGCTAGTGCGCATGCGTGCGCCGATTTACCCCAGCCAGAGTTTAAGCCCGGTGTTTTGCCTAGTGAGCATGCTCAGCCTGTTTGTGTTGTGTCTGAGACTAAGTCCTCAGTTCAGGCTACTGAGCATGCTCAAACTGATAGTCTGCTTTCTAAGCCTGCTCAGGCACTTGGTGCATCAGAGGCTAGGTCCGGTAAGGACCTCACTGAGCATGTCCGTGAGGTGGCAGGCCCTGATAGGGCAGAGGGTGTCAGGTGTCCTGATGACGTGGCAACTCCGGACTGGCTCGCAGAGGCCCGCCCCTATGATCTGGCACCTCAGTATTGGTCGTCAGACGATGACTGGTGAGGTGTTTGGGGCGTGGCTGCCATGAGGTCATCAATGACGTGGCGGTTCCGGATAGGTCGCATGTGACGTCACTGATGACATGGCACTCTGCTATTGGACCTTGGTGGTTCCACCCTGGGTTTGGGGCGGACCCAGGTTATAAAAGGGGCTGGAGACAACATGGAGGTGCGCAGTCTTCACTTTTGCTCAGTCAGAGCACACCTCCATGTTAGAGCCTCATTGCGGCATAAGCCTATGTTGGGAAGCGGTAGGTAGGGTTAGGCGAACGGTGCCTGTCACGCCAAGATTCGTGGCTCGGCACATCAGGGTCAGGCGCCGTGCTTCCCTCCTGCCGTTCCAGTCTTGCTATAGCAGCCCAGTGGCGTTAACTGGGCTGCGGCTGCTGTGCTTCCTGTCCGATTGTGCCCCCTACGCACACGGACAACGCACCTGCTGCGCCACCTGTCCGATTGTGCCTCCTACGCACACGGACAACGCACCTGCTGCGCCACCTGTCCGATTGTGCCCCCTACGCACACGGACAACGCACCTGCTGCGCCACCTGTCCGATTGTGCCCCCTACGCGCACGGACAGCGTACCCCAGGACCCCTGTGGAGTTAACAGTGTGTTCCTTATCCTCCTCGGCTTCCCGGTCAACGCTACTGGTGTACCCATCTGGCCTGACGTGTCCTACACACACGTGGCCAGTCGAGAGGTGGCCAGAAACGCTAATCGGAGGATCGCTCGGCCTGACGTGTCCTACACACGTGGCCGACAGGGCGCTTTCGTGGCGGTCTTCCGGTCAATGCTACCTGGTTACCACCCAGCCTGACGTGTTTCCTGCACACGTGGTTGGTGTAGCGCTAGGTGCACCAAAACGCTAATCGGGTTGTCGTCCGGTCTGACGTGTCCCAACACACGTGACCAGTTCCCAGAGTTCCTGGGTTATCTCAGAGCCATCCAGCTCTATAATCTCCGCCTAACCCTCAGGTGCCAGCAGCTCCTTTGTCATCTGGAGCACGGTGGGCCCCGACTGGCGATTAGGATATATACCCCCTGGTCCTAATCTGCCGGTCCCCCCGTAACAGTAAGACTGCGCCAGGGTCTGGCTGGCATGGCGGAGATGGAGCAGCTATGTCAGTTCATGCTGCAGCTTGATGCCAGAGTGAGGTCTCTGGAGAAGTCTGCTCTTGCTGCTGATATGAATGATGTGGTGGCTCAAGCTGCTGCAATGGTGTCCGTCACCAAGCCTACTCCAACCCTCCCTCACCTCTCGCTGCCCAACAAGTTTACTGGGAACAGCAAGGCATGTAGGGGATTCGTGAACCAGTGCTCAGTCCATCTAGAGCTGTTGGCTGCACGGTTTCCTACAGAGAGGTCGAAGGTGGGGTTTATCATCTCTTTGCTCTCCGATAGAGCACTGGAGTGGGCTACACCATTGTGAGAGAGGAATGACCCCGTAGTACAGGACTCTAAGGAGTTTTTGGAGTCCTTGCGACAAGTGTTCCTGGGGCCTCAGGTCACTCACGACTCGGCCCTACAGCTACTGACTTTGGAGCAGGGGCGTACCTCCTCAAGTCAATATGCTGTGAGTTTCCGGACACTTGCTGCAGAACTGGGGTGGTCAGAGAGGACTCTCATTCCACTGTTCTGGAGGGGATTAGCCTCGCACGTGAAGGACGCATTAGCGTCGCGTGAGGTACCAACTACCCTTGAGGGCCTCATGACTCTGGCTACCCGCATTGACCTGCGGACCTCTGAACGTCAACTGGAGCACAGGTCAGATGGTCGTTCAGCCACTGTAGTGGTCTCTCCTACTGCACCTCCCTTAGAGGACATCTCTGTCCCTATGGACATCTCTAGGGTTGGTGTTGCTAGGTCTTCGAGTCGCAAGGGCATTTCCTGTTTCGCTTGTGGGCAGTATGGTCATTATGCCAACCGTTGCCCAAAGCGTCAGGATAAGCGACCACGATTGGTGACCATAGCTGGAGGTAGACTGGACTCTGCGTCATCCATTAGGGTGACGTTTCCCGCGTCCATTTCCTTTAAGGGGTCAACATGGTCCACAAGGGCAAGTGTGGACACAGGTGCTGGGGATAGTTTCATCTCCTCCTCTTTTGCCCGGCGGCATGCCATCCCACTGGTGCAAATGCCAAGGCCAGTGAGAGTCCGTGTATTGGATGGGTCCTTGTTGCCCAAGGTAATTCACCAGCGGACAGTGCCCATTACCCTTGCCATGTCATCTGGGCATAGGGAGACCATTTCATTTCTGGTTCTCCCTAAGGGTGCAGATGATATTCTGCTGGGTATTCCTTGGTTGAAGCGGCATTCCCCACATATCGACTGGTTGTCTAGGGTAATTACGCGGTGGAGCGAGTCTTGTAGCTCCCACTGCATGTCTCCATCTTCCGCCCGTCGCTCAGTGGTATCTGTGGCGACTATAGACCATTCGAGTGGGAGGGCCGCTAGAGGGGGGGGTACTGTTACGAACCGGTGCCGCCATAGCCGCAAGCAGCCTGCTGCGGTTCCTGTTGCGCCCAGGCGCCGGCTGCCGTTCTTGGCCGTGCCTCGGGTCGTTCAGTTGGCTGTTCCTTCCACCACCACGTCTAAGCGTGGAGAGGCGGCTAGTGCGCATGCGTGCGCCGATTTACCCCAGCCAGAGTTTAAGCCCGGTGTTTTGCCTAGTGAGCATGCTCAGCCTGTTTGTGTTATGTCTGAGACTAAGTCCTCAGTTCAGGCTACTGAGCATGCTCAAACTGATAGTCTGCTTTCTAAGCCTGCTCAGGCACTTGGTGCATCAGAGGCTAGGTCCGGTAAGGACCTCACTGAGCATGTCCGTGAGGTGGCAGGCCCTGATAGGGCAGAGGGTGTCAGGTGTCCTGATGACGTGGCAACTCCGGACTGGCTCGCAGAGGCCCGCCCCTATGATCTGGCACCTCAGTATTGGTCGTCAGACGATGACTGGTGAGGTGTTTGGGGCGTGGCTGCCATGAGGTCATCAATGACGTGGCGGTTCTGGATAGGTCGCATGTGACATCACTGATGACATGGCACTCTGCTATTGGACCTTGGTGGTTCCACCCTGGGTTTGGGGCGGACCCAGGTTATAAAAGGGGCTGGAGACAACATGGAGGTGCGCAGTCTTCACTTTTGCTCAGTCAGAGCACACCTCCATGTTAGAGCCTCATTGCGGCATAAGCCTATGTTGGGAAGCGGTAGGTAGGGTTAGGCGAACGGTGCCTGTCACGCCAAGATTCGTGGCTCGGCACATCAGGGTCAGGCGCCGTGCTTCCCTCCTGCCGTTCCAGTCTTGCTATAGCAGCCCAGTGGCGTTAACTGGGCTGCGGCTGCTGCGCCACCTGTCCGATTGTGCCCCCTACGCACACGGACAACGCACCTGCTGCGCCACCTGTCCGATTGTGCCTCCTACGCACACGGACAACGCACCTGGTGCGCCACCTGTCCGATTGTGCCCCCTACGCACACGGACAACGCACCTGCTGCACCACCTGTCCGGTTGTGCCCCCTACGCGCACGGACAGCGTACCCCAGGACCCCTGTGGAGTTAACAGGGTGTTCCTTATCCTCCTCGGCTTCCCGGTCAACGCTACTGGTGTACTTATCTGGCCTGACGTGTCCTACACACACGTGGCCAGTCGAGAGGTGGCCAGAAACGCTAATCGGAGGACCGCTCGGCCTGACGTGTCCTACACACGTGGCCGACAGGGCGCTTTCGTGGCGGTCTTCCGGTCAACGCTACCTGGTTACTACCCAGCCTGACGTGTTTCCTGCACACATGGTTGGTGTAGCGCTAGGTGCACCAAAACGCTAATCGGGTTGTCGTCCGGTCTGACGTGTCCCAACACACGTGACCGGTTCCCAGAGTTCCTGGGTTATCTCAGAGCCATCCAGCTCTATAATCTCCGCCTAACCCTCAGGTGCCAGTAGCTTCTTTGTCATTTGGAGCACGGTGGGCCCCGACTGGCGATTAGGATATATACCCCCTGGTCCTAATCTGCCGGTCCCCCCGTAACAGGCACCTGGTATAGGACGGAGTTCAGATAGTTCAGATCAAGCGATCTGAGGGCCTTTTTGTACTATCAGGAAGTTTGTATTTTGCAGGGTTTTTCTCTGGCTACCATCAGTCCCTTTCCTGTCTTTTTCTATTTTAGTCAGCGGGGGCCTCACCTTTTGCTAATCCTGTCATCTACCTGTGTATTGTGTTTTTCCTATATCACCGCAGTCTTTGAATGTGGGGGGCTTGCTATTCTTGTCTATTTTCTGAGGCAGAGAGTTATTCATCTTTCCTACCTTTAGGATAGTTAGTTCTCCGGCTGGGTTCGCGGTGCACAGGATGTTAGTTCACCCCTCGGCTACTTCTAGTTGTGTTGGTTAGTAAGGGGATGGCGGCCAGATTAGTTGCCAAGGCTCTTGTCACCTTTTTGCCAATGATTTGTGGTGATCTTCCATGGTTCCGGATCATAACAGTACATCCGGCCAAACAAATTTAAAGGGTACTCTTAAGAAGAAAAAAAAAAAAAAACTGCTGTGAGAATTTTTTTTTTTTTTGGTGTTTTTTCTCTTCTTTGGGTTCTGTGGTAGATTTCTTTTGTCTAGCATGGATGAATTGGGTGAGCGTGTTGCTCATCTTGATGCTAAGGTTCGTTGTATAGAGTCTTATCTTGCACAGACTCTCCTTGCAGAGCCTAAAATTCCCGTTCCTAAATTTTTTTCGGGAGATAGGTCGAGATTTTTGAGCTTCATAAATAATTGTAAATTATTTTTTGACCTGCGCCCTACGTCCTCAGGGAATCCTGTACAGCAGGTTAAGATTGTCATCTCCTTGCTGCGTGGTGACCCTCAGGACTGGGCCTTCTCTTTAGCGTCTGATGATCCGATACTCAATGATGTGGACTCCTTTTTTCAGGCCTTGGGATTATTATATGACGAACCCAATATTGTGGACCAAGCAGAAAAGGTCTTGTTGTCCTTAACTCAGGGTTTGGATTCTGCAGAAACGTTTTGTCAGAAATTTCGTAAGTGGGCGGTCCTTAGCAAATGGAATGATGATGCGCTTGCGGCTGTTTTTCGCAAGGGTATTGCGGATGCTGTGAAGGATGTAATGGTAGGATTTCCCGTCCCTTCTGGTCTTGATGCTTCTATGACCTTGGCCATTCAGATTGATAGGCGTTTACGTGAGCGCAGGAAGATACCTGCTGGTTTTGAGCCTGTGGAACAGCCTTTGGAGCCTATGGAGTGTGATAGGGTCCTTTCTAATGCTAGTCGGCAGGGGTTCAGACGGAAGAATAGACTGTGCTTCTATTGTGGAGACGCTTCTCATAACATCTCTGTCTGCCCTAAACGTGAAAGGAGATTGGCTACTTCTGTTACTGTGGGTTCTTTGCAACCAAAGTTTCTTTTGTCTGTCACATTGATTTGCTCATTGTCTTCCTTTTCTGCATTTGCCTTTGTGGACTCAGGGGCAGCGCTCAATTTGATGGATTTTGGGTTTGCTAGGGATTGTGGTTTTCCCATGGTTCCTTTGCAAACTCCTATTCCTTTAAGGGGCATTGATGCTACCCCTTTGGCAGAACATAAACCCCAATTTTGGACCCAGGTGCCTATGAGAGTTGCACCAGCGCATCAGGAAACTTGTACATTTTTAGTATTGCATAATCTACAGGATACCTTGGTACTGGGATTTCCGTGGTTGCAGACCCATAATCCGGTTCTTGACTGGAGATCCTTGTCGGTAGTTAGTTGGGGTTGTCAAGGTTTGCATCAGGACCTTTCCGTGTCGTCCACGTCTGCTCAGGCAGTTGATGTTCTGGCTTTCTTGTCTGATTTCCGTGATGTATTTAATGACCAGGAATCTGATTCTCTGCCCCCACACCGGGACTGTGACTGTGCCATTGAGTTGGTGCCCGGTTGTAAATTTCCCAAGGGGCGGATTTTCAACTTGTCTGTGCCCGAACATGATGTCATGCGGTCATACATCAGAGAATCATTGGAGAAGGGGCACATTCGGCCCTCATCTTCTCCTTTGGGTGCTGGCTTCTTCTTTGTTGCTAAGAAAGATGGTTCGTTGAGGCCTTGTATTGATTACCGTCTTCTTAATAAAATTACAGTCAAATATCAGTACCCTTTGCCTCTGATGTCTGATCTGTTTTCTAGAGTGCAGAGTGCCAAATGGTTTACGAAACTGGATCTCAAGGGTGCGTATAATCTCATCCGTATTAAGGAGGGTGATGAATGGAAGATGGCTTTTAATACTCCTGAGGGGCATTTTGAGTACCTAGTGATGCCTTTTGGGCTCACTAATGCACCCTACGTCTTCCAGGCCTTCATGAATGATATTTTTCGGGACCTTATTGGTAAATTTTTGATTGTGTATTTGGATGACATCTTGATATTTCTGATGATTGGGACTCTCATGTGGGGCAAGTACGGGATGTTTTTCAGATACTTAAGGATAATGCACTGTACGTTAAGGGGTCAAAGTGCCTCTTTGGGGTGCAAAGGATTTCCTTTTTGGGCTTCATCCTGTTTCCCTCCGCTATTGAAATGGACCCGGTTAAGGTTCAGGCTATTTACGACTGGGTGCAACCGACTTCTCTAAAATCCCTGCAGCGGTTTTTGGGGTTTGCTAAGTTTTACCGTAAATTTATAGCCAATTTTTCTGCCATTGTCAAACCTCTGACAGATTTGACAAAGAAGAGAGCTGATGCTGAGCATTGGACCCCTGAGGCTATTGTGGCCTTCCAGGAGCTTAAAAGGCGATTCACTTCTGCCCCAGTTCTGCAGCAACCTGATGTGTCTCGCCCATTTCAAGTTGAGATCGATGCCTCAGAGATCGGAGCAGGTGCTGTTCTGTCTCAACGAGACGCTACTTCGGGTAAACTTAAGCCCTGTGCCTTTTTCTCTCGGAAGTTTGCTCCTTCTGAACGGAATTATGATGTGGGGAACCGCGAATTATTGGCTATGAAGTGGGCATTTGAAGAGTGGAGGCATTGGTTGGAGGGGGCTAGGCATCAAGTTGTGGTGCTTACGGACCACAAGAATCTCATCTATCTGGAATCGGCCAAGAGGTTGAATCCTCGGCAGGCCAGGTGGGCTTTGTTTTTTACCCGGTTTAATTTTGTGGTCTCTTTTTTGCCGGGCACCAAGAATGTTAAGGCCGATGCCCTTTCCAGGAGTTTCTGCGCTGACTCTTTGGAGGCTGTCGAACCGTCTACTATCCTGAATGATGGTGTAGTTTTCTCGGCTATTTCGCCTGATCTGCGGTTGGCACTGGCGGAATTTTAGGGGGATAAACCTGAGAGATGTCCTACAGGGAAACTGTTTGTCCCAGACCAATGGAGAGCCCGAGTTGTCTGAGGTTCATTGCTCTGTTTTGGCGAGTCATCCTGGCATTTTTGGTACTCGGGATCTTGTGAGACGCTCTTTTTGGTGGCCTTCCCTGTCGCTACATTGATGACATCTTCCTGATTTGGGACGGTGGCCTAGATTCTCTACTCTCATTCTTTGAAGAGGTTAATACGTATCAACCCGGTCTAACTTTCACCATTAACCACAGTACTGACAAGATTAATTTTTTGGAATGCTGGGTTATCAAAAGTAGTGACGGTACCATCACAACCGATATTTATACCAAACCCACAGATAAGAATAGCCTTCTCCACTATACCAGCAACCATCCAAAACAAACGAAAAACTCTTTGCCGATTAGCCAACATACGAGAGTTGACCGGATCGTTAGCAACAAGGATAGTCGCTTGGTAAGACATGATGAAATGAGCAGCAGGTTCCGACAGAGGGGTTATCCCAACAATATAGCTACCAAAACGAGATCCTCATCTCATAAGCCATCAGCACAATCCGATCGTATGCCCCTGATCAATACATTCCATCCCCTTTCTCCATTGGTCAAAAAAATTGTCTTAAAACATTGGCCACTCCTTGGCCTTTCCTATCCACAAATCAGCGAATTTAAGACACCCCCTTTATTCTGTTACAAGAAATCACCGAATATCAGGGACAAACTCGTTCGGGCAGATATAGGCTCCAACCATCACACCCCTAGACAAAAATTCCTCAACAATCCACAGTTTGGCACCTTTCCATGCCTTAGATGCGCCCAGTGTTCCAATATCACCAAGGGATGCTCTTTCACACACCCCAGAACCGGAAAATCTTTTCCCATCAGGGACTTTTTCACTTGTGACAGCTCCTTTGTTGTCTATTACATCAAGTGCCCCTGCGGTCTCGGATATGTTGGGGAGACAACCCAACATATCCGAGACCGCATCAATAAACACAAATCTGATATTAGATGCGGTCGCACCTTACTACCTATTCCATTCCACTTCATAACAGCGGGTCATAGGATTTCTGATCTCAACTTTCAGGTCATAGACCAGGTTAGCACCAACCGTAGAGGTGGTGACAGGATCAAAATCCTCCGAGAAAGGGAAGCCCGATGGATCCACACACTGGGCACCCTTGAACCTCACATCTTGAACCGGAGGTATGAACAGGTTTTTTAATAATCCTCTCCTTATAATAATCACCATCATCTATTCCTATCTCTTTTCCATGATTTACCCTATGTCATTAATGTATATGTTGATATATATGTGTATACGTATATGTACCCATTTTAATCCTCTAAGTACATGTGAGTACCTATATATAATGATGGTCATCCCATATGTGGGATTTAAAGTGTTGTCACATTATGAATAATTTGCTTACTGTTCCCTATCAACATTAATGGTTAATATGACTAACTATGCTGAGATTGCTATTTTCACTATATAATCTTATAGACTACATGGTATCCTAATTCCTTCTTTCTGTATTACAGAACTAGCACCACTTTGTGACCACCACATCCAGCCTGTTACACACCCCTGCACCGAAACGTGATCTCCGTACCTGGATCCTCCACTAACATGGTCATGTGACTCACTAACACGCCCTCCCTGTCACATGTGTGCTCCAAAACCTCACTTCCCCGTTCCACCAGCAGCAGTGACGCGCTCTCCACTTCTAACACCGGATCAACCACTCGCGCATGCGCAGTGCACCATGCCCCATCATGCACCACTTCTAATGAAACCGGAAGTGACGTCGCGGCTTTTTTCATGTTAAAAGGACGCTTTCCCATTAATCACATATCCCACAGGACGAGCGATCTACCTCTGCGGCACCACAGGCTCATGGTAAGGGGACTCACCTTGACTTTACTGGACCCACACCACTACCTTAAGATATGTGTTTACCGATTCCCTCTTCTCCTTAGCCAGCTACCTTGACTCCCTCCATGCCCACGGACTTTCCTCCAGGCCATACCTCTGAGGTCATTAGGTAACTTCATTCTTATCTTATTCCCTATATTCCCTCCTCCATCCTTTCTTCTCCACTCCACAGTTACCATGTTACTATCCCTGGTTTCATTTATGTAGCTGAAAGTGACAATCAGGCACAACACCCTGATTGCAAGCGTGAGCCCCGGACCCTGTCTCTGTACCACAGGAGCTACACTCTACATGATTTTCCCATGAGTACTATGGTCTCCTAACCCTACGGACCTTCCTCCAGGCTACACCACTGAAGCCATTAGGTAACATGTCTCTCATTTTCTCTCCTTTCTCCCCTCCCTTCTTCCCCCCCCACCCTCCTGTTTTCTCCTACTCCTTGCTCTATGGTTACCATTGAATCACCCTGATGTAATCTCATTTGGTGCAGCCAAATAACAATCAGGTATAATCCCCTGATTTTTAATATGAGTCCTGGACCCTGATCCATACTGCAGGAGCTGCCCTTGACAGTCTTATGAGTACAGTACTTCAACGGACCTCACAGCTGACTATATCACCGAAGTCAATAGGTAACATTACTTTTGCCTTTTACTCATTTTCCTCTCTCCCCTTCCTTACCCGCTCTTCCATTCAATGAACTCTGGACACTGATATCACATTACAGGAGTCACTTTGTCTCTGACACACTTGTGGTCGCCATATTTTCTGAGTATCTGGATGCTCCAACAAGAGACATATACTACTACTGAGGTAATTAACACTTTACTTCCCTCAATGGACCTTACCTATGGATCAGTACTATACTGTTACTTAACCTAACAGGTCATCCCCGATTCCCATACCTCTAAGAGTATATATCGTGTTTTCTCTGTTCCAGACTCCCTCATTAGGACCCACACATATTCCCAGGGCCGGACCCCACACACCGGCATTGCCCAGAGACCCTATAGAGGGTATGCCACAACTGACACCTTCTCTTCTCCTTGTCTCTCTTTTTCCCTCTTTTTATCCTAATTTCTTCCTTCTTCCCTCACTTTTGTTTTCTCCCTCAGCTGTCTCCGCACGGAGGTCTTTACATTTTTACAGCTATCCTACGTATTCACCAGGCTGGTTATTCCAGTGTAGGTCAAGGTGAGCATTCTTACCATGTTCTTCATACCCTACGGTCACTCACGTTGCTTCCTCATCCTGTATCAACTGGGCTATAGTAGAATAACAACCGACAGATTCTGTGAACCTTGATGCATGGTCTTCTCCAGGTTTAAATTGTATGCACTTTTTTATGTACCTTTGCCTCTATGGTTTTGTCATTACCTATGTAATCTGATGTACAATTCTAGCCTTGTGTACCTTGACAATGCAACTATTTATTACAATTGCTTGATTTCCTTTTCTTTGTTTTGTTTTTTCATTTTTGTATATAATGTATTCAGCCTGTCCGACCTGATGAAGGCTTGCTAGCCGAAACGTCGACACCTGGCGGACAATTGTACAGCACCGTTTTTTTCACATCTTGCACTAACAAAATAAAAGAAAAGGATTTTGACATCCAATTACTGTCTCCTATTTGGTTTTTGGGAAATAATAGTGTGCCGGAGTTAACCTTTGAGTGATGTGGATAATGGGCACTCATGGTCATTTCGAGTGCTATCAGGTATTTGGTGCCCAACAATGCCATCACAGTGGTGGATTAATTTTTTTTTTCTGTTTTCTTCCTTCAGAAGGTTTGTTCAGGTCATCTAATAAATATTCCAGATAATCATTATGAGTATAAATTTTATGTCAATGAATGTGAGAGGGATTAATTCCCCAGGCAAATGATCTATGGTGTGGAGAGAAATTTACAAATCTGAAGGAGATGAGATTCAAAACCCCATAGACATTGCTAACTCTTCTGCAGATTATTATAAGAGATTATATATTTTAACAGATGACCAGACCACTGTTCATCCTTCTCAGAGTGAAATTCAGATATTCCTGGATAAAATTAATCTCCCCCAATTGTCTGAGTCACAATTTGAATCTCTAAATGATCCCTGTTCTGTTACAGAAATAAAACAAGCCATCACTGCCACTAAAAGAATTTCGGCCCCTGGGACAGATGGATTTTCAAATTGCTATTATCGCCAATTCTGCCATTTTTGGACTTCTTATCTATTTAGGGCCTTTACCATTGGCAAAAGGTGGAAGAGATAAATCTCGAAAATCTGGAAGCAACGATTATAACTCTCTCCAAGCCGGGGAAACACCCGACGTCACTGAGTAATTGCAGACCTATACCCCTATTAAATTGTGATTAGTGATGATCAAATGTATTCGTTACTATTTGCTATTCTCAGAATAGTACAGTACTCGGGCTATTCGTTATAAAGCGAGTAATGGTGTATTCGCCTCACTATATTCGGACGTCCCGCCCAGCTGTTTTGGCGCCTGATTTGCAGCCAATAAACATGCTGAGCTTCTTAACCAATCACAGTAATGCCACTGCCATCTTGGATGTGGCGTTACTTTAATTGGCTGGCTGCTCAGCGTCGTATGGTCTATAAAAGACCTTCTGCCACCATTTGGCGCATACTGAATCTGCAGCCTGCTCTGTATCAGCGTAGGGATAGAGTGAGTGTCGCGGGCGGAGGAGGTGCGCTGCGCTCACCCACTGCTCGGGTCCGGCTGCTGCTGATACTGCTGCTCGGTGGTGGCTCGAGCGGTGGGCCGGATCCCGGGGCCTCGAGCGGCGCTCCTCGCCCGTGAGTAAAAAGGGGGTTGATTGTGGGGATTGGATATTGTCCGTGATGCCACCCACGGTTGTGGTGAGGTTGTGACACCACCGCTGCTCTGGACGGGGATCCCGGGAGCGATGACAGGGAGCAGCTTGGATGTTGGTTTTCCCCTCCGTGGGTAGGGGGTTGGTTGTCCCGGGGCCCGGTGATGGGTAGGGATGGCAGGCGGGTTACGGGGCGCGGTGAGGTGCAGGGTCGCGGGGGCAGCGCTGTGCCGCACGGCACTGTGGTACTCACTCAGCCAATGATGAAGACACAGTTCTTGGTAAAACACACGGCTGGATGGACGGGTCCCACAGGCGGCTGCGGTGTTTTTCCCCTGACCCAGTTTGGTAGTGTAAGTACTTTCCTGCCCCTTCGTGTATGCTCCTCCTGCGCTCCGGTTTCCAGCTGGCTCCCCGGTTCGGTACCGGTGGGCCACCGCCCAGCCCCGGCTACCTACGGTTCCACCAAGACTGTCTTTCGGGCTCCTGCAGGCGGCCACTACCGTCTGCCCCACTGGCTACATGATGGACCTAGGCTCCAACCTAGGCCCCAGTCTGCGTCTGCCTCTCTGCAGACCTCCTCTCTCTTCCTCTGCCTGGACTTGTCTCTACTTGTTTCCTGCCTCAAGCCAGCTAAACTCCTCGGTGGGCGTGCCCATCTGCCTGACTCCACCCACCTGGTGTGTCTGTCTGAACCCGAGGAAGAAATCAGGTCTCACTGGGGATGTCTGCTGTGAACTCCTGGGGGTGGGGGTGTGTGTGTGTTGTTACCTGTGGCCCCTGGCTTGTCCAGGGCACCACATGAGCAGCTGCTAGTGAGAGTGTAGGCCTCTTAACACAAAAAGCCCTTTTCAGGCCTGCCTGCAGGATAGGTCAGTGTTTCATTCAGAGGGACATATTTCCCAGTAGGGAGAGTGTTTAAAGCAGTGTGTATCACTTCCTCCATCAGACCATCCAGAAACCAGAATACAACAGCTCTTTTAAGAGCTGATAGCACTGAACAAAGTCACAGCGAAGAGAGAGAGATTGTGCATTAGGTAAGGAATCGGGACCTGTTTCCACAATATTTAGAGGTTCATAGCCTGCCTTGTGGCATCCAGGTCACTCACATTAATACGTTGCTAGTGGCTTTTGCAAATAATTACAAAACAGGACTCTAGCAATCAGTGCTGCCTGATACAGTAAAGCACCGTTCCTGTTTCAACAATAGTTAGGGTTTCACAGCCTGACTTGTGCCGTCCATCCACGTCAGTCACATTTATATAGTGCTAGTGGCTTTTGCAAATACAAGGCAGGACTGTACCATTTTGTGCTGCCTGGTACAAAGTACTCACTTGTACTTTCTCCACAATATTTTTGGGGTCAGCAACACCCAATATGACAAAAAAGGCAGTTGGTAAGGGTCGTGGACATGGTGTTGTCAGTGGTGTGCGACAAGGCACTGAGTCTCTGTCAGGTCAGAAGAAGCTTCATGCATCCACTATGTTCCTTGCCAAATTTCCCGATACCTAAACGTGTGTGGAAGCTAAAAGAGTGAAAGCAGATTCTGTCTTGGATGGCAGACAAGGCCTGTTCACATTTGTCAAGCAGCAATCAATCTTTCACGACCTGTAGCGGGGTGGGGGTCCCCCAGGACTACAAAGACGCCGTGACTCAAATAGTCCGATCCAAACAGCTTTATTGTCCTCGCTGTACATGTAAATTCACCCGGAACACAGCCGGGTTATGTACCGTCCATACGGGTCCCCGTCACACAGGCACCCCTTGCCATAGGAGACGGTCTTACGATGCCCCGTTCGGCTGTTCCAGGAGGGTCCACAAACTTATAATCGTTCCACGCAGGCCTGGAGCTTTTACAGGCTTCCGGCTCTGCAGCTTACAGAGCAGACTCTATTACAAGTTCATAGTGGAAGTTTAACCACTTTCCCCACTCTCTGGCACCTGGTAGCAGACACCTCTAGCTGAGGTTCCTTCTCAGCCCCAGGGCCCTCTGCAGACCACTGGGACTGGGTCTCCTCCAGGAGAGGTTCGGCCCTACAGCCCTGGTCTGGCTGCACTCACCTCAGTCTTGTCTCAGACTCAATATCGGAGTCCTGTGCTCGGCCTCCACACAGGTTGCTCCATGCAGAACTCTCGGCTCTGCTCTCACTCTCTCCCAGCACACACGCTGGAAGTCTAGAGCTAGTCTCTAACTAGACTGCCCTAGACACACTCCACCCAGGTTCTGAGACTGGATTGCTTTAACCCCTCGAGCTACACCCACAGGTGGAGGTCTGTGATTCTCAGCCCTGCACAGCACCTTGGGATTATTAAAGGGAACCTGACCCTTATGTGCAGCAAGAATCCTTTGTGGACTACAAGTCCCATAGCAACCTCTTCCGTCTAGATATCGCAGGTACCTTCTCCACTGTGACATATAGCGACCATTTACCACATTGTGTGGTCTGTGAGGTAGCGACCACCAATCTACTGTGGATACATAGAAGGCTGGCCCATCCAGTCTTCAACCTGGTCCTCCTTCCTCCCCCCTTTATTAGTCATAGGAAACATTTGACCCCAATCTTGGCCATGTACCGCCCCCAGGCGAGCAGCCAGGGTGCTGCCGCTGCTCGGATCTGGATCCGCGGTGGCTCGAGGGGTCTCCGGACCCGGTGGTCGCGCTGCCACTCGATTTTAAAGAAGAAGGGGGGTAGATATGCACAGGGGGACAGGGGGATGTTGGAAGGTTCGTGACGCCACCCACGGTGCGTGGTAATGTGAGGGACCACCGCTGCCGTCGGGGAGCACGGTGACGATGGTACGGCAGTCTGATATTTAACCCCTTTGTGGGTAGGGGGTTTGTGTCCCGGGGCCCGTTGGTGATGGGTAGTGTTGGGTGCCATTGGGGAATAGGTGTAGGGGGGTTTCCTCTGTACTCACTCAGTCTCAGAATAACCACACCGACAGCTTGTAAACCAAAGTTCTGATCGCCACTGCAGCCTGCGAGGAGTATACCTGGATCCGTGCCCCTGGTGTTGTTGTTGGTCTGTGGCCCTATACCTGGCACCTTAGTCTCGATTTAACCCGTTGGTATGAAACTCTCCAGGTCCCACTCACCCGTATGGCTAACGGAGTGAGCTTGCTCTCAGGGTTCATGTACCCCGTCGTGCCCTGGCCCCTGCCCGGTTACAGCTCAAGGCCACCGGCTGCCCTCCTCGGCAGTCCATGCCCCTTGACACTGTCCCCCGCGACCGGGTTCCAGCTCCCATCAGGCCCAGACGAATGTCTGCCACCTAGTATACAGGAGCTCCTCTCCATGGCCTCTCCAGACGAGAGCCACTTCACCTACTCTCTCGTTCACTCTCAACTCTCCACTGTCACTGTCCTTACTTTCTCCTCACTAGCCCCCCATGTGGGCGGCCCTATTCCCTTCAGGCCCCCAATGGTGTGTTTTGGTAGGTTCAAGTGGGAAGTGTTCCTAGGATTTTAATTGTACTAGCTGTTAACAACACCAGTGGACTGGAATCCGTTAACCAAGGAGGATGGATATTGTGCAGGATATTGTGCAATACCCTGTGACGACCTGATAGGCCAGGGCATCACAGCCACTCTGAGGATCTGTTTTGTTTGTACCCATTGGTTGGCTCTGGTCTCCCGCTGTGCAGCATGAAAGAGGGACGAGAGGAGGTAGCATGTATTGATGCGCAAGTATTTGCCCTACAGCCAGAAGAAAGCCATTTTGAGAAACCTGATTTGGAAGTTTTTTTCTTAAAGTCCTTTCAGAGAAAAACATTGTAATCTGTAGCATCTGCCATACCAATTTGAGCAGTGGCCAGGGCAAAGGCAAACTGAGCACCACCAGTATGCGGAACCACATGGCAGCCAAGCACTCCAGTAGGTGGGCAGAACACAAGGGTACTAAATTTGTGTCTGAGGCTCAAACCACTGCCATGTCGCCTGTGCTACATTCTTCACAATTTGCTGTCCAGGAAGCAGGCATTCATACATCCTGCCCACAAGGTGCAATTGCACAAATACAGCAAACATCAACCACATCTACTTCCTTGTCCTAGGGATCCATCCAGTTGTCTGTGCCTGAGATCTTGCAAACCATGAAAAAATATTTTAGCGGAATAACGGGCGCTGCAGATAACAGGGAGCCAAGATGTATAAAAATATCAAAATTTATTGGTCAAAACGCGTTTCCAGGACATCAGTCCTCTTCATCAGGTGCTAATAAAATGTCGTTACAAGGATCTTTTTATATGTTTGACAATACATCATTAATTCAACATGATTAAAACAATTAGTAACAACAAATGATCAATTACTCAATCCTAAAACAACACTATAAAAAAAAAAAAACAAGAAAGCTGATTCATTCTACAATTTACATGCAAGTAATATGTATAACTAGAAGGTGGCTCGATTCTAACGCATCGGGTATTCTAGAATTTATTGTGCAGTTCATATATATATAGATGTTGTTGTGTGTAGTTGCCAAGTGTTTGTGTAGGGCGCTGTAAATGTTTTGGGTGTTGTCTGGGTGTGGGGGGGTGAGAGCGCTGTTATTTGTGGAGCGCTGTGTCTCTGCAGCGTTTGTGTGCGTTGTGCTATGTGTGTTGCGCGGTTTGTGTGGGGGTGTGTGTGTTTTGGGGGAGGTATGTATTGTGCAGTGTGTGTGTTGGAGGAGTAGTCCTGCGGGGAGAGGAGTATAATTGGAGGAGGAGTCCTGGGGGGAGAGCAGGATAATAGGAGGAGGAGTCCTGGGGGGAGAGCAGGATAATAGGAGGAGTAGTCCTGGGGGGAGAGCAGGATAATAGGAGGAGTAGTCCTGGGGAGAGAGGAGGATAATAGGAGGAGTAGTCCTGGGGGAGAGAGGAGTATAATAGGAGGAGTAGTCCTGGGGGGAGAGGAGTATAATAGGAGGAGTAGTCCTGGGGAGGAGAGCAGGATAATAGGGGGCGAGCAGGATAATAGGAGTAGTCCTGGGGA
This sequence comes from Anomaloglossus baeobatrachus, assembly GCF_048569485.1. NCBI lineage: Eukaryota > Metazoa > Chordata > Amphibia > Anura > Aromobatidae > Anomaloglossus > Anomaloglossus baeobatrachus. Next base: position 156,292,705 of record NC_134356.1, read on the forward strand.
GAGAGGAAGATAATAGGAGGAGTAGTCCTGGGGAGAGAGGAGGATAATAGGAGGAGTAGTCCTTGGGGAGAGAGGAGTATAATAGGAGGAGTAGGCCTGGGGGGAGAGTAGGATAATAGGGGGAGTAGTCCTGGGGGGAGAGGAGGATAATAGGAGGAGTAGTCCTGGGGGGGAGAGGAGGATAATAGGAGGAGTAGTCCTGGGGAGAGAGGAGGATAATAGGAGGAGTAGTCCTGGGGAGAGAGGAGTATAATAGGAGGAGTAGTCCTGGGGGGAGAGGAGTATAATAGGAGGAGTAGTCCTGGGGGGGAGAGCAGGATAATAGGGGGCGAGCAGGATAATAGGAGTAGTCCTGGGGAGAGAGGAAGATAATAGGAGGAGTAGTCCTGGGGAGAGAGGAGGATAATAGGAGGAGTAGTCCTTGGGGAGAGAGGAGTATAATAGGAGGAGTAGGCCTGGGGGGAGAGTAGGATAATAGGGGGAGTAGTCCTGGGGGGAGAGGAGGATAATAGGAGGAGTAGTCCTGGGGGGGAGAGGAGGATAATAGGAGGAGTAGTCCTGGGGAGAGAGGAGGATAATAGGAGGAGTAGTCCTGGGGAGAGAGGAGTATAATAGGAGGAGTAGTCCTGGGGGGAGAGGAGTATAATAGGAGGAGTAGTCCTGGGGGGGAGAGCAGGATAATAGGGGGCGAGCAGGATAATAGGAGTAGTCCTGGGGAGAGAGGAAGATAATAGGAGGAGTAGTCCTGGGGAGAGAGTAGGATAATAGGAAGAGTAGTCCTGGGGGGGAGAGGAGTATAATAGGAGGAGTAGTCCTGGGGGGAGAGGAGGATAATAGGAGGAGTAGTCCTGGGGAGAGAGGAGGATAATAGGAGGAGTAATCCTGGGGGCAGAGGAGGATAATAGGAGGAGTAGTCCTGGGGGGAGAGGAGTATAATAGGAGTAGTAGTCCTGGAGGTGAAGAGTATAATAGGAGGAGTAGTTCTGGGGAGAGAAGAAGATAATAGGAGGAGTAGTCCTGGGGAGAGAGTAGGATAATAGGAGGAGTAGTCCTGGGGGGGAGAGGAGTATAATAGGAGGAGTAGTCCTGGGGGAAGAGGAGGATAATAGGAGGAGTAGTCCTGGGGAGAGAGGAGGATAATAGGAGGAGTAGTCCTGGGGAGAGAGGAGGATAATAGGAGGAGTAGTCCTGGGGGGGAGAGCAGGATAATAGGGGGAGAGCAGGATAATAGGAGGAGTAATCCTGGGGGGAGAGGAGGATAATAGGAGGAGTAGTCCTGGGGGGAGAGGAGTATAATAGGAGTAGTAGTCCTGGAGGTGAGGAGTATAATAGAAGGAGTAGTCCTGGGGAGAGAGGAAGATAATAGGAGGAGTAGTCCTGGCGAGAGAGGAGGATAATAGGAGGAGTAGTCCTGGGGAGAGAGGAGGATAATAGGAGGAGTATTCCTTGGGGAGAGAGGAGTATAATAGGAGAAGTAGGCCTGGGGGGAGAGTAGGATAATAGGGGGAGTAGTCCTGGGGGGAGAGGAGGATAATAGGAGGAGTAGTCCTGGGGGGGAGAGGAGTATAATAGGAGGAGTAGTCCTGGGGGGAGAGGAGGAAAATAGGAGGAGTAGTCCTGGGGAGAGAGGAGGATAATAGGAGGAGTAGTCCTGGGGAGAGAGGAGTATAATAGGAGGAGTAGTCCTGGGGGGAGAGGAGTATAATAGGAGGAGTAGTCCTGGGGGGGAGAGCAGGATAATAGGGGGAGAGCAGGATAATAGGAGGAGTAATCCTGGGGAGGGGGAGAGAGGAGGATAATAGGAGGATTAGTCCTGGGGGGGAGAGGAGTATAATAGGAGTAGTAGTCCTGGAGGTGAGGAGTATCATAGGAGGAGTAGTCCTGGGGAGAGAAGAGGATAATAGGACGAGTAGTCCTGGGGAGAGAGGAAGATAATAGGAGTAGTAGTCCTGGGGAGAGAGGAGGATAATAGGAGGAGTAGTCCTTGGGGAGAGAGGAGTATAATAGGAGGAGTAGTCCTGGGGGGAGAGTAGGATAATAGGGGGAGTAGTCCTGGGGGGAGAGGAGGATAATAGGAGGAGTAGTCCTGGGGGAAAGAGCAGGATAATAGGGGGAGAGCAGGATAATAGGAGGAATAGTCCTGGGGAGAGAGGAAGATAATAGGAGTAGTAATCCTGGGGGGAGAGGAGGATAATAGGAGGAGTAGTCCTGGGGGAGAGGAGTATAATAGGAGGAGTAGTCCTGGGGGGAGGGGAGTATAATAGGAGGAGTAGTCCTGTTGTGGGGAGAGGAGTATAATAGGAGGAGTAGTCCTGGGGAGAGAGGAGGATAATAGGAGAAGTAGTCCTGGGGGAGAGAGGAGTATAATAGGAGGAGTAGTCCTGAGGGGAGAGGAGAATAATAGGAGGAGTAGTCCTGGTGGGAGAGAAGGATAATAGGAGGAGTAGTCCTGGGGGGAGGGGAGTATAATAGGAGGAGTAGTAGTCCTGTTGTGGGGAGAGGAGTATAATAGGAGGAGTAGTCCTGGGGAGAGAGGAGGATAATAGGAGATGTAGTCCTGGGGGATAGAGGAGTATAGTAGGAGGAGTAGTCCTGGAGGGAGAGGAGGATAATAGGAGGAGTAGTCCTGGAGGGAGAGGAGGATATTAGAAGGAGTAGTCCTGGGGGGAGAGGAGTATAATAGAGGGAGTAGTCCTGGGGGGAGAGGAGTATAATAGGAGGAGTAGTCCTGGGGAGATAGGAGTCTAATAGGAGGAGTAGTCCTGGGGGAGAGGAGTATAATAGGAGGAGTAGTCCTGGGGGGAGAGGAGGATAATAGGAGGAGTAGTCCTGGGTAGAGATGAGCGAACCGGTCGCGGTTCGGCTCGAGCTCGGTTCGCCGAACCGAGGTCTCGTTCTAGTTCGGTTCGGCGAACCACTAGAACCCATAGGAAACAATGGGAGGCAATCACAAACACATAAATACATATTATAAATGTACACATACAGTTAGTAAACATTGCCATAACACTTACCGATGCACGCGATGCGTCCTGCACTCTGTCTCCTGTCGCTATTCCTTCCGATTGCAGTGCTGTCTGATGTAGTAGAGCTGCATGTGTTGAAAGAGAAAGACAGAAGAGCATGGATCGTGGAGGGCTGACAGTGAGTAATAAACATGGAGTCTCTAATGTGTCTGTGTATTTATTTCTATTAAAGTTTTTTTTCTCTGTGTGTTTTTTTTTTTAACCCTTTATTGGAGATTCTTAATGGCCGGATCAAACTTGCCTGACATTAAGAATCTCTGACAATACTAGCTAGTAAAACAAAGCCAGTATTAACTCATTATTACCCAGCAAAGCCACCGTCACCAGGGCTGTTGAAAGAGTTGGATACAGTGCCAGATGATGGCGCTTCTATGAATGCGCCATTTTCTGGGGCGGCTGCGGATTGCAATTCGCAGCAGAGGCGCACAGAAACCTCGGGCTAACCTGAGCTGCGGATTCTAATCCCCAGCTGCCTAGCTGTACCCGGCTGGACACAAAAATGGTGCGAAGACCACGTCATTTGTTTTTTAATTATTTCATGAAATAAGTGAAATAATTAAAAAAAACGGGCTTCCATATATTTTTGGTTCCCAGCCGGGTACAAATAGGCAGCTGGGGGTTGGGGGCAGCCGTACCTGCTTGCTGTACCTGGCTAGCATACAAAAATATGGCGAAGCCCACGTCATTTTTTGGTGGGCAAAAAACTCCTGCATACAGTCCTGGATAGAGTATGCTGAGCCTTGTAGTTCTGCAGCTGCTGTCTGCTCTCCTGCATACACTAGTGAATGGAGCATGCTGAGCCTTGTCGTTCTGCAGCTGCTGTCTGCTCTCCTCCATACAGACAGAGAGCAGCTGCAGAACTACAAGGTTCAGCATACTCCATCCAGGACTGTATGCAGGAGTTTTTTGCCCCCTGAAAAAATTATGTGGGCTTCGCCATATTTTTGTATGCTAGCTAGGTACAGCAGGCAGCTACGGCCTGCCCTCAACCCCCAGCTGCCTATTTGTATCCGGCTGGGAAACAAAAATAAAGGGAAGCCCTTTTTTTATTATTTAATGAATTTCATGAAATAATTAGAAAACAAATGACGTAGGCTTCGCCATATTTTTGTGTCCAGCCAGGTACAACTAGGCGTCTGGGGATTAGAATCTGCAGCACATGTTGGCCTGAGCTTTCTGGGCCCCTCTGCTGCGAATTGCAGTCTGCAGCCGCCTCAGAAAATGGCACTTTCATAGAAGCGCCATCTTCTGGCGCTGTATCCATCTCTTCCAGCTAACCTGGTGAAGGGTGGATCGCTGGGTAATAATGTGGTTAGGGCTAGCTGTTTATTATCAACTGAAATCATTATTACCCAGCGAGCCATTTACCACATTGTGTGGTCTGTGAGGTAGCGACCACCAATCTACTGTGGATACATAGAAGGCTGGCCCATCCAGTCTTCAACCTGGTCCTCCTTCCTCCCCCCTTTATTAGTCATAGGAAACATTTGACCCCAATCTTGGCCATGTACCGCCCCCAGGCGAGCAGCCAGGGTGCTGCCGCTGCTCGGATCTGGATCCGCGGTGGCTCGAGGGGTCTCCGGACCCGGTGGTCGCGCTGCCACTCGATTTTAAAGAAGAAGGGGGGTAGATATGCACAGGGGGACAGGGGGATGTTGGAAGGTTCGTGACGCCACCCACGGTGCGTGGTAATGTGAGGGACCACCGCTGCCGTCGGGGAGCACGGTGACGATGGTACGGCAGTCTGATATTTAACCCCTTTGTGGGTAGGGGGTTTGTGTCCCGGGGCCCGTTGGTGATGGGTAGTGTTGGGTGCCATTGGGGAATAGGTGTAGGGGGGTTTCCTCTGTACTCACTCAGTCTCAGAATAACCACACCGACAGCTTGTAAACCAAAGTTCTGATCGCCACTGCAGCCTGCGAGGAGTATACCTGGATCCGTGCCCCTGGTGTTGTTGTTGGTCTGTGGCCCTATTCCTGGCACCTTAGTCTCGATTTAACCCGTTGGTATGAAACTCTCCAGGTCCCACTCACCCGTATGGCTAACGGAGTGAGCTTGCTCTCAGGGTTCATGTACCCCGTCGTGCCCTGGCCCCTGCCCGGTTACAGCTCAAGGCCACCGGCTGCCCTCCTCGGCAGTCCATGCCCCTTGACACTGTCCCCCGCGACCGGGTTCCAGCTCCCATCAGGCCCAGACGAATGTCTGCCACCTAGTATACAGGAGCTCCTCTCCATGGCCTCTCCAGACGAGAGCCACTTCACCTACTCTCTCGTTCACTCTCAACTCTCCACTGTCACTGTCCTTACTTTCTCCTCACTAGCCCCCCATGTGGGCGGCCCTATTCCCTTCAGGCCCCCAATGGTGTGTTTTGGTAGGTTCAAGTGGGAAGTGTTCCTAGGATTTTAATTGTACTAGCTGTTAACAACACCAGTGGACTGGAATCCGTTAACCAAGGAGGATGGATATTGTGCAGGATATTGTGCAATACCCTGTGACGACCTGATAGGCCAGGGCATCACAGCCACTCTGAGGATCTGTTTTGTTTGTACCCATTGGTTGGCTCTGGTCTCCCGCTGTGCAGCATGAAAGAGGGACGAGAGGAGGTAGCATGTATTGATGCGCAAGTATTTGCCCTACAGCCAGAAGAAAGCCATTTTGAGAAACCTGATTTGGAAGTTTTTTTCTTAAAGTCCTTTCAGAGAAAAACATTGTAATCTGTAGCATCTGCCATACCAATTTGAGCAGTGGCCAGGGCAAAGGCAAACTGAGCACCACCAGTATGCGGAACCACATGGCAGCCAAGCACTCCAGTAGGTGGGCAGAACACAAGGGTACTAAATTTGTGTCTGAGGCTCAAACCACTGCCATGTCGCCTGTGCTACATTCTTCACAATTTGCTGTCCAGGAAGCAGGCATTCATACACCCTGCCCACAAGGTGCAATTGCACAAATACAGCAAACATCAACCACATCTACTTCCTTGTCCTAGGGATCCATCCAGTTGTCTGTGCCTGAGATCTTGCAAACCATGAAAAAATATTTTAGCGGAATAACGGGCGCTGCAGATAACAGGGAGCCAAGATGTATAAAAATATCAAAATTTATTGGTCAAAACGCGTTTCCAGGACATCAGTCCTCTTCATCAGGTGCTAATAAAATGTCGTTACAAGGATCTTTTTATATGTTTGACAATACATCATTAATTCAACATGATTAAAACAATTAGTAACAACAAATGATCAATTACTCAATCCTAAAACAACACTATAAAAAAAAAAAACAAGAAAGCTGATTCATTCTACAATTTACATGCAAGTAATATGTATAACTAGAAGGTGGCTCGATTCTAACGCATCGGGTATTCTAGAATTTATTGTGCAGTTCATATATATATAGATGTTGTTGTGTGTAGTTGCCAAGTGTTTGTGTAGGGCGCTGTAAATGTTTTGGGTGTTGTCTGGGTGTGGGGGGGTGAGAGCGCTGTTATTTGTGGAGCGCTGTGTCTCTGCAGCGTTTGTGTGCGTTGTGCTATGTGTGTTGCGCGGTTTGTGTGGGGGTGTGTGTGTTTTGGGGGAGGTATGTATTGTGCAGTGTGTGTGTTGGAGGAGTAGTCCTGCGGGGAGAGGAGTATAATTGGAGGAGGAGTCCTGGGGGGAGAGCAGGATAATAGGAGGAGGAGTCCTGGGGGGAGAGCAGGATAATAGGAGGAGTAGTCCTGGGGGGAGAGCAGGATAATAGGAGGAGTAGTCCTGGGGAGAGAGGAGGATAATAGGAGGAGTAGTCCTGGGGGGGAGAGGAGTATAATAGGAGGAGTAGTCCTGGGGGGAGAGGAGTATAATAGGAGGAGTAGTCCTGGGGAGGAGAGCAGGATAATAGGGGGCGAGCAGGATAATAGGAGTAGTCCTGGGGAGAGAGGAAGATAATAGGAGGAGTAGTCCTGGGGAGAGAGGAGGATAATAGGAGGAGTAGTCCTTGGGGAGAGAGGAGTATAATAGGAGGAGTAGGCATGGGGGGAGAGTAGGATAATAGGGGGAGTAGTCCTGGGGGGAGAGGAGGATAATAGGAGGAGTAGTCCTGGGGGGGAGAGGAGGATAATAGGAGGAGTAGTCCTGGGGAGAGAGGAGGATAATAGGAGGAGTAGTCCTGGGGAGAGAGGAGTATAATAGGAGGAGTAGTCCTGGGGGGAGAGGAGTATAATAGGAGGAGTAGTCCTGGGGGGGAGAGCAGGATAATAGGGGGCGAGCAGGATAATAGGAGTAGTCCTGGGGAGAGAGGAAGATAATAGGAGGAGTAGTCCTGGGGAGAGAGTAGGATAATAGGAAGAGTAGTCCTGGGGGGGAGAGGAGTATAATAGGAGGAGTAGTCCTGGGGGGAGAGGAGGATAATAGGAGGAGTAGTACTGGGGAGAGAGGAGGATAATAGGAAGAGTAATCCTGGGGGCAGAGGAGGATAATAGGAGGAGTAGTCCTGGGGGGAGAGGAGTATAATAGGAGTAGTAGTCCTGGAGGTGAAGAGTATAATAGGAGGAGTAGTTCTGGGGAGAGAGGAAGATAATAGGAGGAGTAGTCCTGGGGAGAGAGTAGGATAATAGGAGGAGTAGTCCTGGGGGGGAGAGGAGTATAATAGGAGGAGTAGTCCTGGGGGAAGAGGAGGATAATAGGAGGAGTAGTCCTGGGGAGAGAGGAGGATAATAGGAGGAGTAGTCCTGGGGAGAGAGGAGGATAATAGGAGGAGTAGTCCTGGGGGGGAGAGCAGGATAATAGGGGGAGAGCAGGATAATAGGAGCAGTAATCCTGGGGGGAGAGGAGGATAATAGGAGGAGTAGTCCTGGGGGGAGAGGAGTATAATAGGAGTAGTAGTCCTGGAGGTGAGGAGTATAATAGAAGGAGTAGTCCTGGGGAGAGAGGAAGATAATAGGAGGAGTAGTCCTGGCGAGAGAGGAGGATAATAGGAGGAGTAGTCCTGGGGAGAGAGGAGGATAATAGGAGGAGTATTCCTTGGGGAGAGAGGAGTATAATAGGAGGAGTAGGCCTGGGGGGAGAGTAGGATAATAGGGGGAGTAGTCCTGGGGGGAGAGGAGGATAATAGGAGGAGTAGTCCTGGGGGGGAGAGGAGTATAATAGGAGGAGTAGTCCTGGGGGGAGAGGAGGAAAATAGGAGGAGTAGTCCTGGGGAGAGAGGAGGATAATAGGAGGAGTAGTCCTGGGGAGAGAGGAGTATAATAGGAGGAGTAGTCCTGGGGGGAGAGGAGTATAATAGGAGGAGTAGTCCTGGGGGGGAGAGCAGGATAATAGGGGGAGAGCAGGATAATAGGAGGAGTAATCCTGGGGAGGGGGAGAGAGGAGGATAATAGGAGGATTAGTCCTTGGGGGGGAGAGGAGTATAATAGGAGTAGTAGTCCTGGAGGTGAGGAGTATCATAGGAGGAGTAGTCCTGGGGAGAGAAGAGGATAATAGGACGAGTAGTCCTGGGGAGAGAGGAAGATAATAGGAGTAGTAGTCCTGGGGAGAGAGGAGGATAATAGGAGGAGTAGTCCTTGGGGAGAGAGGAGTATAATAGGAGGAGTAGTCCTGGGGGGAGAGTAGGATAATAGGGGGAGTAGTCCTGGGGGGAGAGGAGGATAATAGGAGGAGTAGTCCTGGGGGAAAGAGCAGGATAATAGGGGGAGAGCAGGATAATAGGAGGAATAGTCCTGGGGAGAGAGGAAGATAATAGGAGTAGTAATCCTGGGGGGAGAGGAGGATAATAGGAGGAGTAGTCCTGGGGGAGAGGAGTATAATAGGAGGAGTAGTCCTGGGGGGAGGGGAGTATAATAGGAGGAGTAGTCCTGTTGTGGGGAGAGGAGTATAATAGGAGGAGTAGTCCTGGGGAGAGAGGAGGATAATAGGAGAAGTAGTCCTGGGGGAGAGAGGAGTATAATAGGAGGAGTAGTCCTGAGGGGAGAGGAGAATAATAGGAGGAGTAGTCCTGGTGGGAGAGAAGGATAATAGGAGGAGTAGTCCTGGGGGGAGGGGAGTATAATAGGAGGAGTAGTAGTCCTGTTGTGGGGAGAGGAGTATAATAGGAGGAGTAGTCCTGGGGAGAGAGGAGGATAATAGGAGATGTAGTCCTGGGGGAGAGAGGAGTATAGTAGGAGGAGTAGTCCTGGAGGGAGAGGAGGATAATAGGAGGAGTAGTCCTGGAGGGAGAGGAGGATATTAGAAGGAGTAGTCCTGGGGGGAGAGGAGTATAATAGAGGGAGTAGTCCTGGGGGGAGAGGAGTATAATAGGAGGAGTAGTCCTGGGGAGATAGGAGTCTAATAGGAGGAGTAGTCCTGGGGGAGAGGAGTATAATAGGAGGAGTAGTCCTGGGGGGAGAGGAGGATAATAGGAGGAGTAGTCCTGGGTAGAGATGAGCGAACCGGTCGCGGTTCGGCTCGAGCTCGGTTCGCCGAACCGAGGTCTCGTTCTAGTTCGGCGAACCACTAGAACCCATAGGAAACAATGGGAGGCAATCACAAACACATAAATACATATTATAAATGTACACATACAGTTAGTAAACATTGCCATAACACTTACCGATGCACGCGATGCGTCCTGCACTCTGTCTCCTGTCGCTATTCCTTCCGATTGCAGTGCTGTCTGATGTAGTAGAGCTGCATGTGTTGAAAGAGAAAGACAGAAGAGCATGGATCGTGGAGGGCTGACAGTGAGTAATAAACATGGAGTCTCTAATGTGTCTGTGTATTTATTTCTATTAAAGTTTTTTTTCTCTGTGTGTTTTTTTTTTTAACCCTTTATTGGAGATTCTTAATGGCCGGATCAAACTTGCCTGACATTAAGAATCTCTGACAATACTAGCTAGTAAAACAAAGCCAGTATTAACTCATTATTACCCAGCAAAGCCACCGTCACCAGGGCTGTTGAAAGAGTTGGATACAGTGCCAGATGATGGCGCTTCTATGAATGCGCCATTTTCTGGGGCGGCTGCGTATTGCAATTCGCAGCAGAGGCGCACAGAAACCTCGGGCTAACCTGAGCTGCGGATTCTAATCCCCAGCTGCCTAGCTGTACCCGGCTGGACACAAAAATGGTGCGAAGACCACGTCATTTGTTTTTTAATTATTTCATGAAATAAGTGAAATAATTAAAAAAAAACGGGCTTCCATATATTTTTGGTTCCCAGCCGGGTACAAATAGGCAGCTGGGGGTTGGGGGCAGCCGTACCTGCTTGCTGTACCTGGCTAGCATACAAAAATATGGCGAAGCCCACGTCATTTTTTGGTGGGCAAAAAACTCCTGCATACAGTCCTGGATAGAGTATGCTGAGCCTTGTAGTTCTGCAGCTGCTGTCTGCTCTCCTGCATACACTAGTGAATGGAGCATGCTGAGCCTTGTCGTTCTGCAGCTGCTGTCTGCTCTCCTCCATACAGACAGAGAGCAGCTGCAGAACTACAAGGTTCAGCATACTCCATCCAGGACTGTATGCAGGAGTTTTTTGCCCCCTGAAAAAATTATGTGGGCTTCGCCATATTTTTGTATGCTAGCTAGGTACAGCAGGCAGCTACGGCCTGCCCTCAACCCCCAGCTGCCTATTTGTATCCGGCTGGGAAACAAAAATAAAGGGAAGCCCTTTTTTTATTATTTAATGAATTTCATGAAATAATTAGAAAACAAATGACGTAGGCTTCGCCATATTTTTGTGTCCAGCCAGGTACAACTAGGCGTCTGGGGATTAGAATCTGCAGCACATGTTGGCCTGAGCTTTCTGGGCCCCTCTGCTGCGAATTGCAGTCTGCAGCCGCCTCAGAAAATGGCACTTTCATAGAAGCGCCATCTTCTGGCGCTGTATCCATCTCTTCCAGCTAACCTGGTGAAGGGTGGATCGCTGGGTAATAATGTGGTTAGGGCTAGCTGTTTATTATCAACTGAAATCATTATTACCCAGCGAGCCACCAGCATCAGGGCAGCTGGAAGAGTTGGGTACAGCGCCAGATGATGGCGCTTCTATGAGAGCGCCATTTTCTGGGGTGGCAGCAGACTGCATTTCACAGCAGAGGGGCCCAGAAAGCTCGGGCTAACCTGTGCTGCGGATCCAATCCCCAGCTGCCTAGTTGTACCCGGCTAGACACAAAAATGGGGCAAAGCCTACATCGTTTTTTTGTTTTTTTAATTATTTCATGAAATTCATGAAATAATTAAAAAAAAGGGCTTCCCTATATTTGTAGTTCCCAGCTGGGTACAAATAGGCAGCTGGGGGTTGGGGGCAGCCGTACCTGCCTGCTGTACCAGGCTAGCATACAAAAATATGGCGAAGCTCACATCATTTTTTTTGTAGTTTTTTGGCAAAAAAAAAAAAATGCTTCCCTGGATTTTCCATTGCCAGTGAAGGTAACAGCAAGCAGTGGCGGTTAGCAGCCAGTAGCTGCTTTGATTACCCTTAGTTAGCAATACAAAAAATGCAGCGGGAGCCCATATATATTTTTTTAAATTATTTATTTAAATAACTAAAAACAAAATGCGCTTCCCTGTATTTTGATTGCTGGACATCACAGTGCTGTAAAAATAAATCTTTAAGAAAAATGACGTAGGGCTCCGCGGTATTTTTGATTCTCAGTGCAGATAAAGCAGACAGCTATGGGTTGCCACCCCCATCTGCCTGGCGTTACCTTGGCTGGCAATCAAAATACAGGGAAGCCCATTAATTTTTTTTATTTAAAAAAATAGTTAAGAAAAAAATGACGTTGGTTCCCCCCATTTTTGATAGCCAGCTAGAGTAAAGCAGACGGCTGTATCCTGAAAACCACAGCTGGCAGCTTTACCGTGGTTGAGGATCCAATGTGGAGGTCACCCAAGACTCTTTTTTTATAATTATTTTATAAATATTAATAATTACAAAAAAAAAGTAGGGTCACCCCCAAATTGGATCACCAGCCAAGGTAAAGCGGACAGCTGTGGTCTGGTATTCTCAGGGTGGAAAGGTCCATAGTTATTGGCCCTTCACAGCCTAAAAATAGCAGCCCGTAGGTGCCCCAGAAGTGGCGCATGCACTAGATGCGCCACTCCTGGCGCTTCACCCCAGCTCATCCCGTGCCCTTTTGAAGTGGCAAACGGGGTAATAAATGGGGTTGATACTAGCTGTAAAGTCACCTGACATCAAGCCCAGCAGTTTGTGATGTCATGGCGTCTATCAGATACCCGACATCACAAACTACATTTCCAAATATTGGTGTTTGCTGATATTATTGCTATTCCACCTACTGTATATTGGGGATAGGATCTTGGAGATGGAATACCCCTTTAAGTCCAGTTATCCAGCTGAATGAATACTAAACAGAGCTCGCTATTTAGACATATTTTCTTGTGGCGTATAACGGACTCTAATGTTTGGTAGTCGTTCAGCAGGGCAACAGAAATAGCAAATCCCTCCATTTGTAAATGTAATATACCTCTCCTGATCAACTATGTTCTTTATCTCATGAGCAGGGCATTGCAGTAGCTTACAGATGCATGGTTACCGCCACTCACTGTGTCTGAACACAAAAAGCTGAGCTGACAGCCGCTCTGTGCATTCGGCAGCGTCTATTGTGAAGGAGGGGGCCGCGAAGGATCAATGCTGCACAGGTACCGTGGGACACCGGGGAACACCGGTGGGGTTATAGGGGGTGACCTGGCAGGGCCTGGGGAGGAGTATTCTGTTACATGTGTCATGGTACATGCGACAGAAATCAGAAGAGAAGGGTAAATGTGGCCGGCGCGCTGCTGTGCGCGCGGCCATCTTGGATTTCCGGGAGGGAGTCGGGGGGGGCACTTTGGCGACACCGGGGGACCGGGGAGGAGATTTATCTCCCATATGACATGTTTATTCATGCCAGATGGGAGATAAATATTTTTTTACCGGCGCTGTCATTTACTGTAACGTGATCACCGGTATACGGTGTATCACGGCACACGCAGGGACATGTGCGTGTTTTACACGCCAGTGAAAAACGTCACTGTTTTTCACTGGCGTGTGAAACGGGCCTAAGAGGGAGATGCTGTATAAAAAAAAATAAAAAAGAGGTATAGTTGTAAATAGCCTAAAAGCAGGATGGGGGCACTAAGGGAGTAAGGCACTTCCACCTTTCCCACTCCAATGAGTAAACATAAACGGTCCAGACGGAGAAGATAATTAAAGAAGACAAAGTCACTTCCCTCTGTATCCTGGGTGCACCTGAAGCCACTCCGAGGCCTCCTCCGGTGTGGAGAAAAAAACGACTTGCCCTCGTAGACAATCCGGAGACGGGCAGGGTAGATCATTGAATACAAGATGATACATTCCCTAAGCGACTTTTTGACATCCATGAACCGATCCCTCTGCTTCTGAAGGTCAACAGAAAAGTCAGGAAAGATGGATACTGTAGTGTTGTCAAACTTTAGCGGGCCCTTCTGCCTAGTGAGGCGTAGAGCCGTGTCCCTATCTTTGCAATTAAGAAGCCGCACCAGGAAAGGTCTAGGAGGGGCTCCTGGGGGGAGAGGCCGGGTAGGGACCCGATGAGCCCTCTCCACTGCAAATGTTGGAGAAAAGACGTTTTCCAGGGTAGTTTTCAGCCATTCTTCCATAAATTGCTCGGGCTGCTGGCCTTCCGAGCGCTCTGGGAGACCTATGATGCGTTTGTTGTTGTGTCGCGGGCGGGGAGGAGGGTGTCAGCACACTACGCTCACCCCCTTCTGCTCGGGTCCGGCGGCCGCTGCTCAGTGGTGGCTCGAGCTGTAGGCCGGATCCCGGGGGTTTCTCGAGCGGCACTCCTTGCCCGTGAGTGAAAGGGGTTGTTGGGTGTGGGGATTGTTTATTGTCCGTGACGCCACCCACGGTTGTGGTGATTTCACCACCGCTGCTCGATATGGGGATCCCGGGGATGGTGATGCGGAGCAGCCAGGTGTTGTGTTGCCCCTCCGTGGGTAGGGGTTGGTGATCCCGGGGCCCGGTGATGAGATGGGAGATGCAGGGCCTGGTGGGCGCAGGGACGCGGGGGCAGCGCTGTGCCTTGCGGCACTGTGGTACTCACTCAGCCCAGTAGGTGACGGTGATGTCCCTCTTCCTTGCACCTTTGTTTGCTTGTTGGTTGCGATGGGTCCCCACCGGTAACCCGCTCCCCGGCTTCAAGCTGGACCGGGGGAGCTCTACTCTTTGCCCGCAGGCGCTGGCCCTGAGAAACTGGTGCCCTGGCGGTGGCGGTGTCTCTCCTACTCTGGTTGGACTGTTGCCTTCAATCGGGACTTGGTTGTTGGGGGATCTACGTCCCCTTCACTGACGGATCTGGCAAATTCTGGCGACTCCTAGCCTTGCCGGGGTCCGAGAGGCCCCTGCCCTGGTGCTGACTGTCCTTCGGAACACTGCTCCAGACCGCCGGGCCACTACCCGTCCGCGGTCCTTCCAGGAACTTCCACACGGTCCCACTCCAGACAGTCACCGCCGTTGCTGACCTTGCTGACCTGTCCTGCACACAGCTGGACTACTTCAGGCTTTGCACACTCTTTCTTTCCTGTCACCACTCTTGCTTTCCTCCTTTACCACTTTTCTTTCTTCACTTTCACTTAGCCATCGCAACCAACAAGCAAACAAAGGTGCAAGGAAGAGGGACATCACCGTCACCTACTGGGAGAGCAAGTGCAGCCGTCCGTGGGACCGTCTTACCAGCCGTTTGGTTTACCGTAAAAACTGTGTCAACGTCTCAGGCTGAGTGAGTACCACAGTGCCGCAAGGCACAGCGCTGCCCCCGCGTCCCTGCGCCCACCAGGCCCTGCATCTCCCATCTCATCACCGGGCCCCGGGATCACCAACCCCTACCCACGGAGGGGCAACACAACAACTGGCTGCTCCGCATCACCATCCCCGGGATCCCCATATCGAGCAACGGTGGTGAAATCACCACAACCGTGGGTGGCGTCACGGACAATAAACAATCCCCACACCCAACAACCCCTTTCACTCACGGGCGAGGAGTGCCGCTCGAGAAACCCCCGGGATCCGGCCTACAGCTCGAGCCACCACTGAGCAGCGGCCGCCGGACCCGAGCAGAAGGGGGTGAGCGTAGTGTGCTGACACCCTCCTCCCCGCCCGCGACAACTTGGCGTCACGAACAGGATCTTACCGCTCTGCCGTCTGGTAGAGGTGCGCCTTGTTACCGCCGGAGGTATCGGGCAGAAAAATTTCAGAAGCCGCCATCTTTGGCGCGAAAAGTTCCCGCTCGAGCGTCTTCTCGAGTAGTAGAGGCGCGAAGGCCAAAAACCCCGCCCCGAGAAAGGAGGGGCCGGAAAGAGCTAAGGGGGACGCGATGGCGGCTGGCCGCATGTGAGCGCGGCTATGGAAACAGGGACGCCAGGACCCTGCGGCCATTTACTGGTTCCTGGAAGAGGCCGCTGCTAAAGATGCTGAGTCTGACCAACAACACCGTGGTCCCCGCGCCCAGCATGGCGGCGTGGGTGGATGTCCGGACCGCCCAGCTAAGCAGCCGTCTGCAGGTCCGCATGCAGCTCCTCCTGGAGGAGTGGGAGGCCGACATGGTGGAAGTGGTGGCTGCTATGCGGAGATGCGAGGTGGAGGAAGATTTGGAGGAACGGGTAAGAGACCCACGTCCCTGTATTCCCGAGGGATCGGCCGCTGCGGCTGAGGGGCCCGGCCTACACCCGTTCACCCTGCTGCCTCCCCCGCTACCCGCGTTAGCTGCTGCTGCCCCGCCACTAGGCCCGCTACCACCACCACCGGTAGCGGTACCCTGCCAATCCGCCCCGGCGGACCGACCTGCAGCAGAAGCTCATGACCACCCTGAACCGCTTCTATGGAAGAAGCCAAAGGCTGAGCCCGTCAGCAAAGATGCACCGGAAGCACGGCGGGGATGCAGCTGCCAGGAGGCAGAGGAGGCCATGTCACAGCGGGGTTCCTCATTACTGAAGGTGCCGGTCGTAGCCGACACGGAGGGACTCTGGCTGGGTCCGTCCCCCGCACACGCTGAACCGGAGCAAACAGAAAGTACTCCCGGCTGGGAGCGGCGGCAACAGCAGCTGTGCAGGGAGATCGATGCCCGAGAGGGGTGTAGAGCGGATGTGCATGCCCGCATGAATATGGAAGAAGATCGCCTGCAGCGAGCTACAATTGGGGTCCAGAGCGGTGCACCATGTGAAGGTGGCACTAGAGCCCCACGAGTGAGAATGGACTGTTGAGCCTCAAAAGGCAGCGGAGCACCGTTGTCCAGTCCCCGTTGGGACCACCACAGTTTGTTTGTTTGAGATGATGAAAATTGATGATTACCGAAAAGTAACCAGATTATCTGCTGTGATTGAACCGGCTGAAGCCGGCACCGTTGTCCCCGTGGGGACCGTTTAAAAAGTTATTTTGCATGGAGGACTATCCATGGACAAGCCCGTGAACTTGCAGGGCAACCACAAACGTTAAGTGGCTTGTAAATATGTTGTTTGCCGTTACCGTTTCCGCAATGCCGCCTCCGGAGAGGCAGGTTGGAGGGAGGGCCCTCAGCGGAGCAGGCTGGGGCCCAGCCACCAAAGGAACCGGTGGCTACCCTCTGGAGGGGAAGGACAGATCCCGCTCGGGTACCGTGTGCTGGACTGTGGGTCAAGGGGTGCTGCCTGGGTTTTAGGGGCAGCATCAGGGCCAGGTTGCTTGGGTGGGAGAGAGCGTAAACCGTAACCGTAAACCGTTATGCAACGTTTAAAAAATGTGCCTCCCGTTAAGGGAAGATTTATTAAAAATGTACATATGTTATTATTTTACCATGTTATCTTTTTCAGAAAAATAAAACCGGTGTTGGACGGCAGCCCGCGGACGGTCTGCATTTTGCTAAGGGGGAATGTGTCGCCCTGGGCAAGCCAGGGGACACAGGTCACACACCACCACACCCTACATCCCAGGTAGGAACACCTAAGCTAACCAAAAATCCTTGTTGCCTTCCTCCAGAGACTGATGATACACACCAGGGGGTGGGCCAGGCGGTTGGCTCCGCCCACCGAGGAGTTCACAGCTCTGGAGGCGGGAAGAACCAGGCAGATAGAGTTGGGAGTCCAGAGAGGGACATGGAGGAGTGAAGATTAGCCCAGGCAGGGCTAGAGTAAACAGCTAAGTGAAAGTAAAGAAAGAAAAGTGGTAAAGGAGGAAAGCAAGAGTGGTGACAGGAAAGAAAGAGTGTGCAAAGCCTGAAGTAGTCCAGCTGTGTGCAGGACAGGTCAGCAAGGTCAGCAACGGCGGTGACTGTCTGGAGTGGGACCGTGTGGAAGTTCCTGGAAGGACCGCGGACGGGTAGTGGCCCGGCGGTCTGGAGCAGTGTTCCGAAGGACAGTCAGCACCAGGGCAGGGGCCTCTCGGACCCCGGCAAGGCTAGGAGTCGCCAGAATTTGCCAGATCCGTCAGTGAAGGGGACGTAGATCCCCCAACAACCAAGTCCCGATTGAAGGCAACAGTCCAACCAGAGTAGGAGAGACACCGCCACCGCCAGGGCACCAGTTTCTCAGGGCCAGCGCCTGCGGGCAAAGAGTAGAGCTCCCCCGGTCCAGCTTGAAGCCGGGGAGCGGGTTACCGGTGGGGACCCATCGCAACCAACAAGCAAACAAAGGTGCAAGGAAGAGGGACATCACCGTCACCTACTGGGAGAGCAAGTGCAGCCGTCCGTGGGACCGTCTTACCAGCCGTTTAGTTTACCGTAAAAACTGTGTCAGCGTCTCAGGCTGAGTGAGTACCACAGTGCCGCAAGGCACAGCGCTGCCCCCGCGTCCCTGCGCCCACCAGGCCCTGCATCTCCCATCTCATCACCGGGCCCCGGGATCACCAACCCCTACCCACGGAGGGGCAACACAACACCTGGCTGCTCCGCATCACCATCCCCGGGATCCCCATATCGAGCAGCGGTGGTGAAATCACCACAACCGTGGGTGGCGTCACGGACAATAAACAATCCCCACACCCAACAACCCCTTTCACTCACGGGCAAGGAGTGCCGCTCGAGAAACCCCCGGGATCCGGCCTACAGCTCGAGCCACCACTGAGCAGCGGCCGCCGGACCCGAGCAGAAGGGGGTGAGCGTAGTGTGCTGACACCCTCCTCCCCGCCCGCGACACAACAACAAACGCATCATAGGTCTCCCAGAGCGCTCGGAAGGCCAGCAGCCCGAGCAATTTATGGAAGAATGGCTGAAAACTACCCTGGAAAACGTCTTTTCTCCAACATTTGCAGTGGAGAGGGCTCATCGGGTCCCTACCCGGCCTCTCCCCCCAGGAGCCCCTCCTAGACCTTTCCTGGTGCGGCTTCTTAATTGCAAAGATAGGGAAACGGCTCTACGCCTCACTAGGCAGAAGGGCCCGCTAAAGTTTGACAACACTACAGTATCCATCTTTCCTGACTTTTCTGTTGACCTTCAGAAGCAGAGGGATCGGTTCATGGATGTCAAAAAGTCGCTTAGGGAATGTATCATCTTGTATTCAATGATCTACCCTGCCCGTCTCCGGATTGTCTACGAGGGCAAGTCGTTTTTTTCTCCACACCGGAGGAGGCCTCGGAGTGGCTTCAGGTGCACCCAGGATACAGAGGGAAGTGACTTTGTCTTCTTTAATTATCTTCTCCGTCTGGACCGTTTATGTTTACTCATTGGAGTGGGAAAGGTGGAAGTGCCTTACTCCCTTAGTGCCCCCATCCTGATTTTAGGCTATTTACAACTATACCTCTTTTTTATTTTTTTTTATACAGGAGCTCCCTCTTAGGCCCGTTTCACACGCCAGTGAAAAACAGTGACGTTTTTCACTGGCGTGTAAAACACGCACATGTCCCTGCGTGTGCCGTGATTCACGGCACACGTGGGTTGTCTAAGTGCAATCCGGGCTCCGTTCTCCGTGGCCCGTGATTGCACTTAGAAATCAACTCACCTGCGCCCGCTCCCGCTGTCCGTGGTGCTGAATCCTCCCGCGGTGCAGCATCCGGCCGGCGGTGACCCCTGCAGGAGCTGCTTCCGTGTCGGCTGTGTCGTGCATCATTAAGATGCGCAACAGTAATTAGCCGGCTTAGAAGCAGCAGGGAGGACGGGCTGCAGAGAGCGCGGCTGAAGCCGGGTGAGTTAAAATGTTTATTATTTTAAATGCACCTTTTTTTCTGGCACGTGTTTCACGGACCACACCACTGCGTGGTCCGTGGAACATCAGTGATGCCAGAAAAAAATGGACATGTCTCCGTGCAGCAATCACGCACACGCGGGTACGCTGCACGGAGACACGTGCAGTGAAAAATCACTGACGTGTGAGCAGACCCATTCATTAAAATGGGTCTGCGTATGTCAGTGATTCTGGTACGTTTAAAAAAAAGCACAAACGTACCAGAATCACTGACGTGTGAAAGGGGCCTTATTGTGGAAGCCATAACAACTATACCTTACACTGGTATCAGTGGCGGTATCCCCTTTGAGAGACTTTAAAATCAAGAGCACTGGACATTGTTTTTTGTTTTGATGTGCGGAAAATATTGCTATGTACAATGCACGTTTGATATGTTGTTCTTTAATGTTTGGTCTGCCAGTTTTTGAGGTGCTAACTAGTGATGAGCGAGTACTAAAAAGCTCGGGTGCTCGAGGCTCGGGCCGAGCATCCCAAGATACTCGTGTAATCGGCCCGAGCACCGAGCCCAATGTTATCCTATGGGAGACCCGAGTATTTTTGTGAAATGACCCCCGGCAGCATGTAGAAACCCTAAAAATGGCACAAAAGTCTCAGAAGAGTGCTCAAATGACATGACGTATCTAAAAGGGATAATTGGGTCTCCCATGTACCAAAACACCTCTTAACCACTCTACTTGAAATAAAGACATAACAACTTTTTTGGGCGAATGGCCACAGCTTTTATTTAACAGTATACATGTATCAAAACTTGTGGCTCAGCATGCCACCCTCTTTAAACATAAACCGATACATGTATACCCTCCCAACTGGCAAACAACCGATAGGTCCGTCCAAGAAGCCACTAATCATTCTTATCCCCTGGCCGTAACATACCACTGGCCCAGAGGACCACCTCGGCTGTGTCCAACCAACCCAAGGTGTGGGGTACTAACGTTCCATCGTTAAAATACCCCTCCCCAGAACCTGCAGGACCTACGCCCACAAGTTCCCAATCCTGTCTGAAGCCACTACCCCTGAGTGACTTCATACTCCCCACCGACTATCGGTGCTCCCAGCCTCTAGGAACGGACCTATCCCCCCGCTGCGACAAACAAAGAAAACCACCATATAAACCTTTGTTTTTTTTTTTTGTTTTTTTTTTTTTTTTTTTTTTTTTTTTTTTGTTTTTTTTTTGTTTTTTTTTTTTGAATTTTTATTTTTTTTTTATTTTTTTTTTATAATTTTTACGTTTTTTTTTTTTTTTTTTTTATATATTAAGGGCGGGTGGGCGGGCCAAACACGACTGGCACCAACGGCAAAAGAGGAGGTACTGCAATTAACTGCCCCTTATAAACCCCCCCCTTTTCTCCCCACCCCTCATGACCTCTGGCCCAATCCTCGCCGCTCACCAGACCACCAATCCCTTAATCCCTTACACAGCCCTATTCCCTCAACATTAACCCCTTCCTACCCTATACCCTCCCGATAGTCATGGGCTCATTCACCCCTATGGGGCTCATTGCCCATCTTGACGTATCTAAAAGGGATAATTGGGTCTCCCATGTACCAAAACACCTCTTAACCACTCTACTTGAAATAAAGACATAACAACTTTTTTGGGCGAATGGCCACAGCTTTTATTTAACAGTATACATGTATCAAAACTTGTGGCTCAGCATGCCACCCTCTTTAAACATAAACCGATACATGTATACCCTCCCAACTGGCAAACAACCGATAGGTCCGTCCAAGAAGCCACTAATCATTCTTATCCCCTGGCCGTAACATACCACTGGCCCAGAGGACCACCTCGGCTGTGTCCAACCAACCCAAGGTGTGGGGTACTAACGTTCCATCGTTAAAATACCCCTCCCCAGAACCTGCAGGACCTACGCCCACAAGTTCCCAATCCTGTCTGAAGCCACTACCCCTGAGTGACTTCATACTCCCCACCGACTATCGGTGCTCCCAGCCTCTAGGAACGGACCTATCCCCCCGCCACCGACCGGCCGCGTGACTCCTTACGTGGCCCGGGCCCCCCACACCCCTATGGCTTGCTCCAGACCATCCCGCAAACCAAGCATCCACAAGTCCAAGCCGATATCTGTGAGATGCACCCCATCTCTCCTCAAATATTGACCTGCCGACTCCTCCAATTCCTTATGTCGCACCACCAAGCCCCCATTCCGCGCCACAAACCGGCCAATCGCCCTATTCAATTTAATACGTGCCCTATTAATCCGGTCGACCGACCTCCCAAAACGCCAACTTTCCCTAGCCACAATATCCGACCATACGATAATAATACCCGGGAACGCTCTCCACAGGTGCAAAAGATCCAGCTTAATGTCCCTTTTTAGTTCCCTTGCTGTCCTCACCCCTAAATCATTCCCCCCCACATGCAAAATGAGAACATTAGGATCCTGGTCGATCCTGCTATAGTAAGCCACCTCTGGCCGAACTCTCCCCCAGGTCATGCCCCGAATCCCGATCCATTTGACCCGTGCATCCGTCCTCGCCACTCCAAGTTGCCGACCGTCGGGACGCACATCCGCCCGCAACGCTCCCCAGTGAACAAAGGAATGCCCGAGAATCCACACCAGGCACACACCTAAAAAATATAAAACCAAGAATAAACAGCAACTGAACGAAAACCATGTCTCACAATAAACACCTATTAACCCCCGTAATTCCAAACCAGCCGAGTCACTCCCCCTCACCCCTCAGCAGGTGAGGCCGTATGTACAAACGGAACCTGGACGACTCCCATCTCCCAATACGCCGGATACAATCATCACTCAAACCCCACCTGGCCGCCTCTGTCGCTGCCCCAATCCGAAAGGAGTGTGACCCATAGTCACCTGGCACCTCCCCTACTCGTGCCAACACAGTTTTTAAAACCGCAATAAACTGGAATCTGGACAGCGCAGAACCATCCATGTGTCTCAAGAAAACCCCAGGATAACCTCCCCTTATCTTCAAAAACTCCGTCACCTGCCCAACCGGGCACAATGGGTGTCCAGGTATCCCATACAAAACCACCAGGCGCCCACGCCCCACCTGGTCCGTTTTGGAAAAACGTAATCGACATTCCACTCGATCAACTCCAAGCGTTACGTCTCCCAACAACAAACCTCCTACAACCTGCTTCGCCGGACTAACCAACTCGCCAATCCGAAAGGCCCCGAAAAAGGCCAACACAAATGCCACTGCAAACAACCTCTGCTCGTAAGGGGACACACATACTTCCCCCAAGCAGCCCACTAAACGCACCAACAATGGTAGCGATATCGGCCGCCTAGAGTCCCGCGACCGCACCCCTCTCCTAAAACCCTTCATGGCCTGCCGTACTAGAAAATCCTTCGTGGCATCCCGCACACCTTGCAACTTGAATAAAAAGGCCAAGGCTGACAAACGGTAACTCATTACCGATACGGACCGCCCCGCTGAAAAATCGCCACTAATCACCGCCAAAACCCCCACCACTCGGCCATTATAACCCGGCCCCATGAACTCCGATCCGCCTAACTCTTCCCACTCATTCCACACTGCCTGGTATCGGCACCAAGTAGCCTCAGACACCGATCTCCTAATGCCCTCCCAAGCTACGCCAAGGCTAGATCCCACAACCATTCCGGACATAGTGCTCCATCGTCGTCTGCTCCCGGCACCAGCCTTCTGAACCTGCGAAACTGAAACCGAGACAGCGCATCAGCCACTTCATTCTGAACCCCCGGCACATGCCTCGCCACAACACAAATGTTCAGTGCCAAGCAACGGAGCACCAGATGCCTCAGATACCCCACCACCGGGGGAGATTTTGCTGACAACGAATTGATCGAATGAACCACCGCCATATTATCACAATGCATGCAAACCTTTTTTCCCGAAAATTCAGAGCCCCACAGTTCGAGCGCCACTATGATCGGGAACAATTCCAGCAAAGCCAAATTCTTCACCAGCCCTTTCTCCTTCCATGCTTGTGGCCACTGTTCCACGCACCAATGAGTCTGGAAAATCGCTCCAAAACCCGTCGCCCCTGCCGCATCCGTAAACAGCTCAATCTGACTATTGGACATTGCCTTGCTCATCCACAGTGTCGTACCATTATACTTGTCTAAAAAAGAATCCCAAACCAGCAGATCCCCTTTCATCAACCTCGTCACTCTGACAAAATGATTCGGCGCTGTCACCCCAGCAGTCGCGCTCGCCAATCTCCTATTAAATATGCGCCCCATCGGCATGATGCGACAGGCGAAATTCAATTTTCCCAAAACTGACTGCAACTCTCTCAGCTTCACCTTTTTAGCCTGGTATAATGACCGCACTGACGCTTTTAAATCCACCAACTTCCCTTCCGGCAAGCGGCATTCCATTGCCATCGTGTCGATTTCTATGCCCAAAAAGCATAAAGCAGTCACTGGCCCTTCCGTTTTGTCTTTTGCCAAAGGAATACCCAAACTCTGCGCTATCCGCTGCAACGTAAACAACAACAATGAACAAACCGAGGACCTTGCCGGCCCAACACAAAGGAAATCGTCCAAGTAGTGGATCACGGAGTGCACCCCCGCCATGTCCCGGACTACCCATTCCACAAAAGAACTAAACGCCTCGAAATAAGAACAAGAAATAGAACATCCCATGGGCAGGCAACGGTCCACATAAAACTCTCCCTCCCACATACATCCCAACAGATGCTGACTGTCCGGATGCACTGGGAGCAAGCGAAAAGCTGCCTCCACATCCGCTTTTGCCATCAGGGCCCCACGCCCGGCTGCCCGCACCAAATCCAAAGCTCTGTCAAAAGAAACATAACAAACCGCTGACAGCTCAGGTGATATCCCATCATTCACCGACAACCCAGCCGGGTAGGATAAATGATGTATGAGCCGAAATTTCTTCGGCTCTTTTTTGGGAACCACCCCCAATGGCGAAATCCGAAGATTGGAAAATGGTGGGTCCTGAAAGGGGCCCGCCATCCTCCCTAATTCAACCTCCTTGTCCAGCTTCTCTTTCACAACCTCCGGGTGTTCCCTTGCGGACCTCAAGTTACCCGGGCGAAAAACTGGGGCCCCAGATTCAAACGGAATCCGAAAACCCTCAGTAAAACCCTTCCTCAATAACTCGGCCGCCCGTACATCCGGATACCTACTTAAATAGGGAAGCATCGCCTCTACCCTCACCGGCGTCCTCCCTTTTTCCAGCCCCCTCCCCGGGCTTACCCTTCCCTTTCATAAAGCACCTGGACACAGGATGGGAACCTCCACATCCGGAACACTCGTGCTTGAAACGGCACGAGGCCCCAAATTTACACTGTCCCTCATTGAATTGCCAGCAAGCTCCTTTTCTCTGACCCGCCGAAGACCCGTTGCTTGTACCCGAACCCCCGGCAGCCCCACGAAAGGGCTGAGCCGGGGCTGTCATTAACCTCATCCACAAGGAGATGTCCTTGTGGTCCCATTTTAGTCCGGCCCGCAGAGCCTTGCGCTGCCGAAACTGTTCGTCGTACCTCAACCAACCTAAACCGCCGTACACTCTATACGCCTCCCCAATCGAATCCATATACCCGAAAAGTGCGGAACAATGTTCCGGCTCCTCTTCCCCAATGACACTGGCTAAGATCGCAAAGGCCTGTAACCAGTTGGTAAATGTCCTGGGAATAAGCCTATACCTCCTCTTTTCCTCATCCTCCTTCTCCTTTTTTGAGTCGCTTGGCTTCACCTTATCCAAGTTAAATTTCTCAAGGGGAAGCAGGGAAAAAATTTCCACATACTCCCCTTTCCATATCTTCTCCCTCACCTCCTTTTTTAAATGCACCCCCAGCGGACTCTCGAAGCAAACGTATACCTCGCTCCGCGCCCTATCATCTAGCCGCACCACCTCATCCTCTTTCTCCTTTTCCTTCTCTTTTTCCCCGTCCTTCACCGCGTCCGACCCGGCCGCTACTCCTGCCACCTGCCCTGCTTCTGTCGTCCCTGCAGCTCCCTGCGTAACAACACTCTGCGCCACCACCACCGGCGGCACGCCACCCGAGGGACCCACCCAAGCCCCCGCCGGAGAACCAGACCCACTCGCACCTGCTCGCTCAGCCGACAGCCCCTGCAACACCCCCAATAACTGCCCCCAAAACTCTGCCCCCGGTAACGCCGACGGCTCCCGAACCCCAGAGCCCTGCGCACTCGCCGACACAGAAGACACCCCCCCCACACTACCCGCAACATTAAGCATACTCGTCGTTCGCTCACCGGGCTGCCTCTGAATCGAATCCGGAACAGCCGTATCACGAGTCTCCTGACGCTCCATCCGTCTCGCTGTGTTGTCGCTTCCGTCCTCGTCACCAGAGTCCGAATCGCCGCTGAGGACCTCAGGGGGGACCAGCAAGGGGACAGCTCGCGATTGGCGGCCGTCAACCCCCACGGTCACCGCACCCTGCTCCTCCAATCGCCTCCTGCTGGACCTTTTTCGTGTCGCCCGACGCGGCGTCCTGCCGCCGTCCACCCACGATGATCCCGAGGTCGGCTGCTGCACTTCG
Organism: Anomaloglossus baeobatrachus; assembly: GCF_048569485.1. Lineage (NCBI taxonomy): Eukaryota > Metazoa > Chordata > Amphibia > Anura > Aromobatidae > Anomaloglossus > Anomaloglossus baeobatrachus. The sequence continues at coordinate 156,318,376 of NC_134356.1, forward strand.
GCTCCACTTGCCATCCCCACTGGTCTCCCTCCCTGCCGACTGCAGGAAGGCCGTCCGGCCTCCGATAGACGCTGAGTCCTCCCCCCAGCACGATCCACGCTGGGGGGGACCGTCACCACTGACCGCCCGCTGTGGCCCCGCCGGCTGCTGGACCCATCCCCCGCAGCCCTTTGGCTGGCGATCTGCAGCTCCTGTGCTGCACTATCCGCACGTCTCCCCTGCCGTCTGCAGGGAGTTCCCACCGACACATCGTTCCGCAGAGCTCTGCCCCCGGCCGGCACATCACCGGGGGCTGCTGTTAATCTGGACCGGGGCCTTGCCGCCCGCGGACCGGAAGTAGGCCGCAAACAAGCTCCGCCCACCTCTGGCCCGCAGGATCTCCGATGAGGATTCCTCCCGGAAGCCGGCAAAGCTCCTGCAGGCTGGTGAGGGCTCCCCTGCCCCGGAGGGTCCCGTAAGGGGCTCCTGGATCTCGCTCCCCTCCCGCTGGGGGAGTAACGCTCCGGCGGCCGCGACCGCCGAGCACGCAGCACAGGTCCGGGTGCTGCAGCCGCAGCCACAGCTGAGGGCACCATCGCTCCGTCCCCACAGGCCGCACGCAGCTGCTCCCGCACCACATCCACTCCCAGGACTTCCGAGGCTCCACGGACCCACTCCAACAGCGCAGCTAGGTCAGCCATTCTGGAACCGGCGATGGTGACCAAACACGACTGGCACCAACGGCAAAAGAGGAGGTACTGCAATTAACTGCCCCTTATAAACCCCCCCCTTTTCTCCCCACCCCTCATGACCTCTGGCCCAATCCTCGCCGCTCACCAGACCACCAATCCCTTAATCCCTTACACAGCCCTATTCCCTCAACATTAACCCCTTCCTACCCTATACCCTCCCGATAGTCATGGGCTCATTCACCCCTATGGGGCTCATTGCCCATCTTGGCAACAGCATGGGGAAGACCCCTTGAAGCATTTATCACTCAAAAGTCACAGCTGTGAACAATTTTGTCCGCGTTTTACGCCATTTTTACTCACTCACCAGAAAACTTTCAAAATGAAACCAAAATGAATTTTCATGGCGGAAATGTTAAGGGAACATACCCAATAGTGAGATAGAGCTAATGTATGTTACTTTTTGAGATCAATACATGAAAGATTTTACGTAAAACATTGTGTGGCACTCCGATGTCCCTGAGAAGAGACGTACATAAAGGCCTCTGAGTCTAATGTGCCCATTTTGAGGAAGTGAGTCTTTGTAGTATTTTACTTTGCCAGGGCAGTCCAAAATTGTGAGGTTCACCAATGCCTCTGCATAGAGACGTGCATGATGGCCTGTAAACCTGAAGTGCCCATTGTAAGAAAGTGGGTCTATTGTAGTATAGCCCTTAGGCAGGGCAGCCAAAAATTGGGAGGCTCCACGTTGTCCCTGGATAGAGACGTGCATGAGGGCCTCAAAACATTAAGTGTCCATTGTCAGGAAGTGGGTGTATTATAGTATAGCCCTTTAGCAGGGCAGCCAAAAATTGGGAGGCTCCACGTTGTCCCTGGATAGAGACGTGCATGAGGGCCTCAAAACATTAAGTGTCCATTGTCAGGAAGTGGGTGTATTATAGTATAGCCCTTTGGCAGGGCAGCCAAAAATTGGGAGGCTCCACGTTGTCCCTGGATAGAGACGTGCATGAGGGCCTCAAAACATTAAGTGTCCATTGTCAGGAAGTGGGTGTATTATAGTATAGCCCTTTGGCAGGGCAGCCAAAAATTGGGAGGCTCCACGTTGTCCCTGGATAGAGACGTGCATGAGGGCCTCAAAACATTAAGTGTCCATTGTCAGGAAGTGGGTGTATTATAGTATAGCCCTTTGGCAGGGCAGCGAAAAATTGGGAGGCTCCACGTTGTCCCTGGATAGAGACGTGCATGAGGGCCTTAAAACATTAAGTGTCCATTGTCAGGAAGTGGGTGTATTATAGTATAGCCCTTTGGCAGGGCAGCCAAAAATTGGGAGGCTCCACGTTGTCCCTGGATAGAGACGTGCATGAGGGCCTCAAAACATTAAGTGTCCATTGTCAGGAAGTGGGTGTATTATAGTATAGCCCTTTGGCAGGGCAGCCAAAAATTGGGAGGCTCCACGTTGTCCCTGGATAGAGACGTGCATGAGGGCCTCAAAACATTAAGTGTCCATTGTCAGGAAGTGGGTGTATTATAGTATAGCCCTTTGGCAGGGCAGCCAAAAATTGGGAGGCTCCACGTTGTCCCTGGATAGAGACGTGCATGAGGGCCTCAAAACATTAAGTGTCCATTGTCAGGAAGTGGGTGTATTATAGTATAGCCCTTTGGCAGGGCAGCCAAAAATTGGGAGGCTCCACGTTGTCCCTGGATAGAGACGTGCATGAGGGCCTCAAAACATTAAGTGTCCATTGTCAGGAAGTGGGTGTATTATAGTATAGCCTTTTGGCAGGGCAGACAAAAATTGGGAGGCGCCACGTTGTCCCTGGATAGAGACGTGCATGAGGGCCTCAAAACATTAAGTGTCCATTGTCAGGAAGTGGGTGTATTATAGTATAGCCCTTTGGCAGGGCAGTCAAAAATTGGGAGGCTCAACGTTGTCCCTGGATAGAGACGTGCATAAGGGCCTCAAAACATTAAGTGTCCATTGTCAGGAAGTGGGTGTATTATAGTATAGCCCTTTGGCAGGGCAGCCAAAAATTGGCAGGCTCCACGTTGTCCCTGGATAGAGACGTGCATGAGGGCCTCAAAACATTAAGTGTCCATTGTCAGGAAGTGGGTGTTTTATTGTATAGCCCTTTGGCAGGGCAGCCAAAAATTGGGAGGCTCCACGTTGTCCCTGGATAGAGACGTGCATGAGGGCCTCAAAACATTAAGTGTCCATTGTCAGGAAGTGGGTGTATTATAGTATAGCCCTTTGGCAGGGCAGCCAAAAATTTGGAGGCTCCACGTTGTCCCTGGATAGAGACGTGCATGAGGGCCTCAAAACATTAAGTGTCCATTGTCAGGAAGTGGGTGTATTATAGTATAGCCCTTTGGCAGGGCAGCCAAAAATTGGGAGGCTCCACGTTGTCCCTGGATAGAGACGTGCATGAGGGCCTCAAAACATTAAGTGTCCATTGTCAGGAAGTGGGTGTATTATAGTATAGCCCTTTGGCAGGGCAGCCAAAAATTGGGAGGCTCCACGTTGTCCCTGGATAGAGACGTGCATGAGGGCCTCAAAACATTAAGTGTCCATTGTCAGGAAGTGGGTGTATTATAGTATAGCCCTTTGGCAGGGCAGCCAAAAATTGGGAGGCTCCACGTTGTCCCTGGATAGAGACGTGCATGAGGGCCTCAAAACATTAAGTGTCCATTGTCAGGAAGTGGGTGTATTATAGTATAGCCTTTTGGCAGGGCAGACAAAAATTGGGAGGCGCCACGTTGTCCCTGGATAGAGACGTGCATGAGGGCCTCAAAACATTAAGTGTCCATTGTCAGGAAGTGGGTGTATTATAGTATAGCCCTTTGGCAGGGCAGTCAAAAATTGGGAGGCTCAACGTTGTCCCTGGATAGAGACGTGCATAAGGGCCTCAAAACATTAAGTGTCCATTGTCAGGAAGTGGGTGTATTATAGTATAGCCCTTTGGCAGGGCAGCCAAAAATTGGCAGGCTCCACGTTGTCCCTGGATAGAGACGTGCATGAGGGCCTCAAAACATTAAGTGTCCATTGTCAGGAAGTGGGTGTTTTATTGTATAGCCCTTTGGCAGGGCAGCCAAAAATTGGGAGGCTCCACGTTGTCCCTGGATAGAGACGTGCATGAGGGCCTCAAAACATTAAGTGTCCATTGTCAGGAAGTGGGTGTATTATAGTATAGCCCTTTGGCAGGGCAGCCAAAAATTTGGAGGCTCCACGTTGTCCCTGGATAGAGACGTGCATGAGGGCCTCAAAACATTAAGTGTCCATTGTCAGGAAGTGGGTGTATTATAGTATAGCCCTTTGGCAGGGCAGCCAAAAATTGGGAGGCTCCACGTTGTCCCTGGATAGAGACGTGCATGAGGGCCTCAAAACATTAAGTGTCCATTGTCAGGAAGTGGGTGTATTATAGTATAGCCCTTTGGCAGGGCAGCCAAAAATTGGGAGGCTCCACGTTGTCCCTGGATAGAGACGTGCATGAGGGCCTCAAAACATTAAGTGTCCATTGTCAGGAAGTGGGTGTATTATAGTATAGCCCTTTGGCAGGGCAGCCAAAAATTGGGAGGCTCCACGTTGTCCCTGGATAGAGACGTGCATGAGGGCCTCAAAACATTAAGTGTCCATTGTCAGGAAGTGGGTGTATTATAGTATAGCCCTTTGGCAGGGCAGCCAAAAATTGGGAGGCTCCACGTTGTCCCTGGATAGAGACGTGCATGAGGGCCTCAAAACATTAAGTGTCCATTGTCAGGAAGTGGGTGTATTATAGTATAGCCCTTTGGCAGGGCAGCCAAAAATTGGGAGGCTCCACGTTGTCCCTGGATAGAGACGTGCATGAGGGCCTCAAAACATTAAGTGTCCATTGTCAGGAAGTGGGTGTATTATAGTATAGCCCTTTGGCAGGGCAGCCAAAAATTGGGAGGCTCCACGTTGTCCCTGGATAGAGACGTGCATGAGGGCCTCAAAACATTAAGTGTCCATTGTCAGGAAGTGGGTGTATTATAGTATAGCCCTTTGGCAGGGCAGCCAAAAATTGGGAGGCTCCACGTTGTCCCTGGATAGAGACGTGCATGAGGGCCTCAAAACATTAAGTGTCCATTGTCAGGAAGTGGGTGTATTATAGTATAGCCCTTTGGCAGGGCAGCCAAAAATTGGGAGGCTCCACGTTGTCCCTGGATAGAGACGTGCATGAGGGCCTCAAAACATTAAGTGTCCATTGTCAGGAAGTGGGTGTATTATAGTATAGCCCTTTGGCAGGGCAGCCAAAAATTGGGAGGCTCCACGTTGTCCCTGGATAGAGACGTGCATGAGGGCCTCAAAACATTAAGTGTCCATTGTCAGGAAGTGGGTGTATTATAGTATAGCCTTTTGGCAGGGCAGACAAAAATTGGGAGGCGCCACGTTGTCCCTGGATAGAGACGTGCATGAGGGCCTCAAAACATTAAGTGTCCATTGTCAGGAAGTGGGTGTATTATAGTATAGCCCTTTGGCAGGGCAGTCAAAAATTGGGAGGCTCAACGTTGTCCCTGGATAGAGACGTGCATAAGGGCCTCAAAACATTAAGTGTCCATTGTCAGGAAGTGGGTGTATTATAGTATAGCCCTTTGGCAGGGCAGCCAAAAATTGGCAGGCTCCACGTTGTCCCTGGATAGAGACGTGCATGAGGGCCTCAAAACATTAAGTGTCCATTGTCAGGAAGTGGGTGTTTTATTGTATAGCCCTTTGGCAGGGCAGCCAAAAATTGGGAGGCTCCACGTTGTCCCTGGATAGAGACGTGCATGAGGGCCTCAAAACATTAAGTGTCCATTGTCAGGAAGTGGGTGTATTATAGTATAGCCCTTTGGCAGGGCAGCCAAAAATTTGGAGGCTCCACGTTGTCCCTGGATAGAGACGTGCATGAGGGCCTCAAAACATTAAGTGTCCATTGTCAGGAAGTGGGTGTATTATAGTATAGCCCTTTGGCAGGGCAGCCAAAAATTGGGAGGCTCCACGTTGTCCCTGGATAGAGACGTGCATGAGGGCCTCAAAACATTAAGTGTCCATTGTCAGGAAGTGGGTGTATTATAGTATAGCCCTTTGGCAGGGCAGCCAAAAATTGGGAGGCTCCACGTTGTCCCTGGATAGAGACGTGCATGAGGGCCTCAAAACATTAAGTGTCCATTGTCAGGAAGTGGGTGTATTATAGTATAGCCCTTTGGCAGGGCAGCCAAAAATTGGGAGGCTCCACGTTGTCCCTGGATAGAGACGTGCATGAGGGCCTCAAAACATTAAGTGTCCATTGTCAGGAAGTGGGTGTATTATAGTATAGCCCTTTGGCAGGGCAGCCAAAAATTGGGAGGCTCCACGTTGTCCCTGGATAGAGACGTGCATGAGGGCCTCAAAACATTAAGTGTCCATTGTCAGGAAGTGGGTGTATTATAGTATAGCCCTTTGGCAGGGCAGCCAAAAATTGGGAGGCTCCACGTTGTCCCTGGATAGAGACGTGCATGAGGGCCTCAAAACATTAAGTGTCCATTGTCAGGAAGTGGGTGTATTATAGTATAGCCCTTTGGCAGGGCAGCCAAAAATTGGGAGGCTCCACGTTGTCCCTGGATAGAGACGTGCATGAGGGCCTCAAAACATTAAGTGTCCATTGTCAGGAAGTGGGTGTATTATAGTATAGCCCTTTGGCAGGGCAGCCAAAAATTGGGAGGCTCCACGTTGTCCCTGGATAGAGACGTGCATGAGGGCCTCAAAACATTAAGTGTCCATTGTCAGGAAGTGGGTGTATTATAGTATAGCCCTTTGGCAGGGCAGCCAAAAATTGGGAGGCTCCACGTTGTCCCTGGATAGAGACGTGCATGAGGGCCTCAAAACATTGTTCCCATTGCAAAGGAGCGGGTCTCCTGTCGTTGTAATGTCCATTCTGCAAGGAATGGGCGAAAAAATTTACCACTGGGGGTATACCTGAAACAAAGGCCTAACTATTGTAACGGTCATCATGGTGGCGCATGAGGAGAAGGAGGAGCAGTCCAGCGATTATCCAAAGTCCAGAAGTGTGTACCCATGGGTGACTGGAGGTACATGGCAAATTCCCGTTACAAACTTTAAATTCCGCTCTCATTTGCTGGTGGTGTGGTGAAGTCTGGCCCAATTAAACCCTTGTTCATCTTGATCAGAGTCTGCCTTTCAGCATTTTCAGTTGACAGGCGGGTGCGTTTATCTGTAATGATTCCACCTGCGGCACTAAAAACACGCTCTGACAAAACGCTAGCGGCAGGGCAGGCCAGGACTTCCAAGGCGTAGAGAGCCAATTCATGCCACGTGTCCACCTTGGATACCCAATAATTGTAAGGCACAGAGGAATGTCGGAGTACAGTTGTTCGATCTGCAAGGTACTCCTTGAGCATCTGGGCAAACTTAGGATTTCTTGTGGCACTACCCCACACCTCAGGGGCTGTGGTACGTGAGGGGCTGAGAAAACTGTCCCACATCTTAAAGACTGTTCCCCTACCTCTGGCGGATTGGACTTGTGCCTCTCTCGGCTGTACGCCTTGGTTGTCCACTGATTCCTGACCTATGCCGCTAGCGTTTTGTGGGGGGAATGCTTTGCCTACTTCCGTGACTATGGCCTTCCGGAAGTGCTGCATTTTGGTTGACCTCTCCGCCTCGGGAATAAGAGACATAAAGTTCTCCTTGTAGCGTGGGTCTAACAGTGTTACCAACCAGTAATGATTGTCGGCCAAGATGTTCTTAACGCGATGGTCACGAGACAGGCAGCTTACCATAAAGTCAGCCATGTGCACCAGACTCTTAACAGCCAGGACTTCAGTAGCCTGACCAACACGATGACTGAACATGCTGTCCTCCTCCTCCTCCTCCTCCTCCTCCTCATCTACCCTGTCCTCTGGCCAGCCACGCTGAACCGAGGATATGACTGGTGTGCAAGTCATATCCTCAATTTGGCCGGAGAGTTGCTCCATGTCTTCATCCTCCTCCTCGTCATAGTCCTCCACTGCACGTTGTGATGAGACGAGGCTGGGCTGTGTGTTATCACCCACACCCACTACTGTTTCTTGCTGCAACTCATTGCGCTCCGCCTGCAATGCATCATGTTTGTTTTTGAGCAGAGACCGTTTTAGAAGGCAGAGTAGCGGTATGGTGACGCTAATAATGGCGTCATCACCACTCACCATCTTGGTGGAGTCCTCAAAGTTTTGGAGGATGGTACATAGGTCGGACATCCATCTCCACTCCTCAGGTGTTATGTGTGGAGTTTGACCCATTTCCCGACGGCTTAGGTGATGCAGGTACTCAACAACTGCCCTCTTCTGCTCACATATCCTGACCAACATGTGCAGAGTTGAATTCCAACGCGTGGGGACATCACACACCAGTCTGTGAGCCGGAAGATGCAAACGGCGCTGAAAGCCGGCAAGGCCGGCTGAAGCAGTAGGTGACTTTCGAAAATGTGCAGACAGGCGGCGAACTTTTACCAGCAGATCAGACAGCTCTGGGTATGACTTTAGAAACCGCTGAACCACGAGGTTGAGCACATGGGCCACGCATGGAACATGTGTCAGCTGGCCTCGCCTCAAAGCCGCCACCAGGTTCCGGCCATTGTCACACACGACCTTTCCTGGCTTTAGGTTCAGAGGTGTGAGCCAGTGATCTGCCTGCTGTTTCAGAGCTGTCCACACCTCTTCTGCATTGTGGGGTTTGTCACCTATGCAGATTAGCTTCAGCACAGCCTGTTGCCGCTTTGCCGAGGCAGTGCTGCAGTGCTTTCAGCTTGGGACTGGTGTGGAGGGTACAGTGGATGAGGATGCGCAGGAGGAGGAGGAGGCTGAAGAGCATGACATTCCGGAGCTGTAGAGTGTGGGTGAAACACTGACTGAGGTAGGGCCTGCAAACCTTGGTGTGGGAAGGACGTGTTCCGTCCCTCGCTCAGACTGGGTCCCAGCTTCCACAATATTAACCCAGTGTGCCGTCAACGAGATGTAGCGGCCTTGCCCACAAGCACTTGTCCACGTGTCTGTGGTTAGGTGGACTTTGGGTGAAACAGCGCTGTTCAGGGCACGTGTGATGTTTTGTGACACGTGGTTATGCAACGCGGGGACGGCACACCGGGAGAAATAGTGGCGGCTGGGGACCGAGTAACGTGGGACAGCTGCCGCCATCAGGTTGCGGAATGCTTCTGTCTCCACCAGCCTAAAAGGCAACATTTCCAGCGCAAGCAGTCGCGAAATGTTAGCATTTAGAACTGTGGCATGTGGGGTGTTGGCAGTGTATTTGCGCCTGCATTCAAAGGTTTGCTGAATGGATAACTGAACGCTGCGCTGGGACAAGGACGTGCTTGATGATGGTGTTATTTCTGCGTAGGCAACTGCAGGTGCAGGACCGGAGGAGGCTTATTCGCAGGCAGCATGGACAGGGGATTGGCTCGCATGCACAACCAGCGAAGACGTAGCAGTGACATCAGCAAGCACTGCTCCTCGACTCTGTTGTACTTCCCACAAAGTCGGGTGCTTGGCTGACATGTGCCTGATCATGCTGGTGGTGGTCAGGCTGCTAGTTTTGGTACCCCTGCTGATGCTGGCACGGCAGGTGTTGCAAATGGCCTTTTTAGAATCATCTGGAGCCAACTTAAAAAACTGCCAGACTCGGGAAGACCTAACATTTGTACAGGCACCTTGTGTCGTGTTGTTGTTCCGGGGAACGGTTGCCTGACTTCTGCCTGGAGCCACCACCCTGCTTCTTACTGCCTGTTGGGATGCTACGCCTCCCTCCCCCTGTGCACTGCTGTCCTCGCTCTGCATATCCTCCTGCCAGGTTGGGTCAGTTACTGGATCATCCACCACGTCGTCTTCCTCTTCCGCACCCTGCTCCTCCTCCTGACTTCCTGACAATTGTGTCTCATCATCGTCCACCCCTTGTTGAGACACGTTGCCAACTTCGTGAGAACGTGGCTGCTCAAATATTTGGCCATCTGTACATACGATCTCCTCATGACCCACTTCAACATGAGCTGGCGAGAGGCCAGAATGTGCGAATGGAAACGTGAACAGCTCTTCCGAGTGTCCAAGTGTGGGATCATTAATGTCCGAGGACGTGTACTCAGCCTTGTGGTAGGAAGGAGGATCAGGTTCTGAAATGTGCGGTGCAGTATCACGGCTACTGACACTTGACCGTGTGGAAGACAGAGTGTTTGTGGTGGTGCCAATCTGACTGGAAGCATTATCCGCTATCCAACTAACAACCTGTTGACACTGGTCTTGGTTCAAGAGCGGTGTACTGCTGCGGTCCCCAAGAATTTGGGACAGGACGTGCGAGCGACTAGATGTGGCCCTTTGTTGTGGCGAAATTAGAGCTTGCCCACGACCTCGGCCTCTGCCTGCACCACCATCACGTCCACTTCCTTGTTCCTTGCCAACGCCCTTGCGCATTTTGCAATGCTGTGCTGACGTGTATTCACTAGACTTGTGCGTTATATCCAAGTTTGTGCAAATCGTGCACCTGTACGCTGCCACTGACAGGCACACACGTGCGGTTTTTAAATGCAAGCACGGACGCACTAAGAACCTAACAGGTTTTAGGAGCAAAAATTAATGAGAACTCTGACACTATCAGCCACTGCTGACTGACGTGTATTATACACTACACTTGTGCGTTATATAATAGTTTGGTAAAAAACGCACACAAGTGCACCTGTACGCTGCCACCGACAGGCACACACGTGCGGTTTTTAAATGCAAGCACGGACGCACTAAGAACCTAACAGGTTTTAGGAGCAAAAATTAATGAGAACTTTGACACTATCAGCCACTGCTGACTGACGTGTATTATACACTACACTTGTGCGTTATATAATAGTTTGGTAAAAACGCACACAAGTGCACCTGTACGCTGCCACCGACAGGCACACACGTGCGGTTTTTAAATGCAAGCACGGACGCACTAAGAACCTAACAGGTTTTAGGAGCAAAAATTAATGAGAACTCTGACACTATCAGCCACTGCTGACTGACGTGTATTATACACTACACTTGTGCGTTATATAATAGTTTGGTAAAAACGCACACAAGTGCACCTGTACGCTGCCACCGACAGGCACACACGTGCGGTTTTTAAATGCAAGCACGGACGCACTAAGAACCTAACAGGTTTTAGGAGCAAAAATTAATGAGAACTCTGACACTATCAGCCACTGCTGACTGACGTGTATTATACACTACACTTGTGCGTTATATAATAGTTTGGTAAAAACGCTCACAAGTGCACCTGTACGCTGCCACCGACAGGCACACACGTGCGGTTTTTAAATGCAAGCACGGACGCACTAAGAACCTAACAGGTTTTAGGAGCAAAAATTAATGAGAACTTTGACACTATCAGCCACTGCTGACTGACGTGTATTATACACTACACTTGTGCGTTATATAATAGTTTGGTAAAAACGCACACAAGTGCACCTGTACGCTGCCACCGACAGGCACACACGTGCGGTTTTTAAATGCAAGCACGGACGCACTAAGAACCTAACAGGTTTTAGGAGCAAAAATTAATGAGAACTCTGACACTATCAGCCACTGCTGACTGACGTGTATTATACACTACACTTGTGCGTTATATAATAGTTTGGTAAAAACGCACACAAGTGCACCTGTACGCTGCCACCGACAGGCACACACGTGCGGTTTTTAAATGCAAGCACGGACGCACTAAGAACCTAACAGGTTTTAGGAGCAAAAATTAATGAGAACTCTGACACTATCAGCCACTGCTGACTGACGTGTATTATACACTACACTTGTGCGTTATATAATAGTTTGGTAAAAACGCACACAAGTGCACCTGTACGCTGCCACCGACAGGCACACACGTGCGGTTTTTAAATGCAAGCACGGACGCACTAAGAACCTAACAGGTTTTAGGAGCAAAAATTAATGAGAACTCTGACACTATCAGCCACTGCTGACTGACGTGTATTATACACTACACTTGTGCGTTATATAATAGTTTGGTAAAAACGCACACAAGTGCACCTGTACGCTGCCACCGACAGGCACACACGTGCGGTTTTTAAATGCAAGCACGGACGCACTAAGAACCTAACAGGTTTTAGGAGCAAAAATTAATGAGAACTCTGACACTATCAGCCACTGCTGACTGACGTGTATTATACACTACACTTGTGCGTTATATAATAGTTTGGTAAAAACGCACACAAGTGCACCTGTACGCTGCCACCGACAGGCACACACGTGCGGTTTTTAAATGCAAGCACGGACGCACTAAGAACTTAACAGGTTTTAGGAGCAAAAATTAATGAGAACTCTGACACTATCAGCCACTGCTGACTGACGTGTATTATACACTACACTTGTGCGTTATATAATAGTTTGGTAAAAACGCACACAAGTGCACCTGTACGCTGCCACCGACAGGCACACACGTGCGGTTTTTAAATGCAAGCACGGACGCACTAAGAACCTAACAGGTTTTAGGAGCAAAAATTAATGAGAACTCTGACACTATCAGCCACTGCTGACTGACGTGTATTATACACTACACTTGTGCGTTATATAATAGTTTGGTAAAAACGCACACAAGTGCACCTGTACGCTGCCACCGACAGGCACACACGTGCGGTTTTTAAATGCAAGCACGGACGCACTAAGAACCTAACAGGTTTTAGGAGCAAAAATTAATGAGAACTCTGACACTATCAGCCACTGCTGACTGACGTGTATTATACACTACACTTGTGCGTTATATAATAGTTTGGTAAAAACGCACACAAGTGCACCTGTACGCTGCCACCGACAGGCACACACGTGCGGTTTTTAAATGCAAGCACGGACGCACTAAGAACCTAACAGGTTTTAGGAGCAAAAATTAATGAGAACTCTGACACTATCAGCCACTGCTGACTGACGTGTATTATACACTACACTTGTGCGTTATATAATAGTTTGGTAAAAACGCACACAAGTCCACCTGTACGCTGCCACCGACAGGCCCACACGTGCGGTTTTTAAATGCAAGCACGGACGCACTAAGAACCTAACAGGTTTTAGGAGCAAAAATTAATGAGAACTCTGACACTATCAGCCACTGCTGACTGACGTGTATTATACACTACACTTGTGCGTTATATAATAGTTTGGTAAAAACGCACACAAGTGCACCTGTACGCTGCCACCGACAGGCACACACGTGCGGTTTTTAAATGCAAGCACGGACGCACTAAGAACCTAACAGGTTTTAGGAGCAAAAATTAATGAGAACTCTGACACTATTAGCCACTGCTGACTGACGTGTATTATACACTACACTTGTGCGTTATATAATAGTTTGGTAAAAACGCACACAAGTGCACCTGTACGCTGCCACCGACAGGCACACACGTGCGGTTTTTAAATGCAAGCACGGACGCACTAAGAACCTAACAGGTTTTAGGAGCAAAAATTAATGAGAACTCTGACACTATCAGCCACTGCTGACTGACGTGTATTATACACTACACTTGTGCGTTATATAATAGTTTGGTAAAAACGCACACAAGTGCACCTGTACGCTGCCACCGACAGGCACACACGTGCGGTTTTTAAATGCAAGCACGGACGCACTAAGAACCTAACAGGTTTTAGGAGCAAAAATTAATGAGAACTCTGACACTATCAGCCACTGCTGACTGACGTGTATTATACACTACACTTGTGCGTTATATAATAGTTTGGTAAAAACGCACACAAGTGCACCTGTACGCTGCCACCGACAGGCACACACGTGCGGTTTTTAAATGCAAGCACGGACGCACTAAGAACCTAACAGGTTTTAGGAGCAAAAATTAATGAGAACTCTGACACTATCAGCCACTGCTGACTGACGTGTATTATACACTACACTTGTGCGTTATATAATAGTTTGGTAAAAACGCTCACAAGTGCACCTGTACGCTGCCACCGACAGGCACACACGTGCGGTTTTTAAATGCAAGCACGGACGCACTAAGAACCTAACAGGTTTTAGGAGCAAAAATTAATGAGAACTTTGACACTATCAGCCACTGCTGACTGACGTGTATTATACACTACACTTGTGCGTTATATAATAGTTTGGTAAAAACGCACACAAGTGCACCTGTACGCTGCCACCGACAGGCACACACGTGCGGTTTTTAAATGCAAGCACGGACGCACTAAGAACCTAACAGGTTTTAGGAGCAAAAATTAATGAGAACTCTGACACTATCAGCCACTGCTGACTGACGTGTATTATACACTACACTTGTGCGTTATATAATAGTTTGGTAAAAACGCACACAAGTGCACCTGTACGCTGCCACCGACAGGCACACACGTGCGGTTTTTAAATGCAAGCACGGACGCACTAAGAACCTAACAGGTTTTAGGAGCAAAAATTAATGAGAACTCTGACACTATCAGCCACTGCTGACTGACGTGTATTATACACTACACTTGTGCGTTATATAATAGTTTGGTAAAAACGCACACAAGTGCACCTGTACGCTGCCACCGACAGGCACACACGTGCGGTTTTTAAATGCAAGCACGGACGCACTAAGAACCTAACAGGTTTTAGGAGCAAAAATTAATGAGAACTCTGACACTATCAGCCACTGCTGACTGACGTGTATTATACACTACACTTGTGCGTTATATAATAGTTTGGTAAAAACGCACACAAGTCCACCTGTACGCTGCCACCGACAGGCCCACACGTGCGGTTTTTAAATGCAAGCACGGACGCACTAAGAACCTAACAGGTTTTAGGAGCAAAAATTAATGAGAACTCTGACACTATCAGCCACTGCTGACTGACGTGTATTATACACTACACTTGCGCGTTATATAATAGTTTGGTAAAAACGCACACAAGTGCACCTGTACGCTGCCACCGACAGGCACACACGTGCGGTTTTTAAATGCAAGCACGGACGCACTAAGAACCTAACAGGTTTTAGGAGCAAAAATTAATGAGAACTCTGACACTATCAGCCACTGCTGACTGACGTGTATTATACACTACACTTGTGCGTTATATAATAGTTTGGTAAAAACGCACACAAGTCCACCTGTACGCTGCCACCGACAGGCCCACACGTGCGGTTTTTAAATGCAAGCACGGACGCACTAAGAACCTAACAGGTTTTAGGAGCAAAAATTAATGAGAACTCTGACACTATCAGCCACTGCTGACTGACGTGTATTATACACTACACTTGTGCGTTATATAATAGTTTGGTAAAAACGCACACAAGTGCACCTGTACGCTGCCACCGACAGGCACACACGTGCGGTTTTTAAATGCAAGCACGGACGCACTAAGAACCTAACAGGTTTTAGGAGCAAAAATTAATGAGAACTCTGACACTATCAGCCACTGCTGACTGACGTGTATTATACACTACACTTGTGCGTTATATAATAGTTTGGTAAAAACGCACACAAGTGCACCTGTACGCTGCCACCGACAGGCACACACGTGCGGTTTTTAAATGCAAGCACGGACGCACTAAGAACCTAACAGGTTTTAGGAGCAAAAATTAATGAGAACTCTGACACTATCAGCCACTGCTGACTGACGTGTATTATACACTACACTTGTGCGTTATATAATAGTTTGGTAAAAACGCACACAAGTGCACCTGTACGCTGCCACCGACAGGCACACACGTGCGGTTTTTAAATGCAAGCACGGACGCACTAAGAACTTAACAGGTTTTAGGAGCAAAAATTAATGAGAACTCTGACACTATCAGCCACTGCTGACTGACGTGTATTATACACTACACTTGTGCGTTATATAATAGTTTGGTAAAAACGCACACAAGTGCACCTGTACGCTGCCACCGACAGGCACACACGTGCGGTTTTTAAATGCAAGCACGGACGCACTAAGAACCTAACAGGTTTTAGGAGCAAAAATTAATGAGAACTCTGACACTATCAGCCACTGCTGACTGACGTGTATTATACACTACACTTGTGCGTTATATAATAGTTTGGTAAAAACGCACACAAGTGCACCTGTACGCTGCCACCGACAGGCACACACGTGCGGTTTTTAAATGCAAGCACGGACGCACTAAGAACCTAACAGGTTTTAGGAGCAAAAATTAATGAGAACTCTGACACTATCAGCCACTGCTGACTGACGTGTATTATACACTACACTTGTGCGTTATATAATAGTTTGGTAAAAACGCACACAAGTGCACCTGTACGCTGCCACCGACAGGCACACACGTGCGGTTTTTAAATGCAAGCACGGACGCACTAAGAACCTAACAGGTTTTAGGAGCAAAAATTAATGAGAACTCTGACACTATCAGCCACTGCTGACTTGACCAGCTGAGGGAGGATTCTCCGGTCATGATGTCTGTGTAACCAAACCCCCTTATCCTCTAAAATTAAACACACGGACTGCATGCGACTTGGTTCAAATGGCCACAGCAGCCTTTTTTATTGCCTATTGTTTTACAGACTAGTACCTTAGGGACGCCGTCCAACGGGCGACCCAAAACAACCACATAACGGTAACAATAGACAATAACATTTACAATACCCCCCGGGGTAGGCCCAGTCCACTACTACTACTCCCCCTGTCCCCGGCCGCAACACACCGACCCAGAGACGAGGTGCCAATCACCCACGGATTGACCCCCACACTTTGGCAGAACCCCGTGCCTGCCACATCCCGGAAACCGAGAGCCACCATACCAAGACAATGACTCCCGGTCCAGCCACCAATCACTTCCAAACCTCTGGACCAGACCTACCCCCACCGCTACTGTGACAAAAGGTATCCCAACTACCCAAAAACATCTCCCACATGACAACACAAAGGGAGGGTGGGCGGGGATCGTTCGGCGTCCGGAAACAGAAGAGGAGGTAACTCCTTCCTCTCCCAGCTAACCCTTTCCCTGCTCCTCCTCTTCCTCCCCGGCTAAAACCATCCCCCAAAGCCATATTAGGCATATACCACTGTCCCTATTAACCCATCACTCCCTACCTCCCCCTTGGTCATGTCGCCCCTCCCCCCAAGTGGGTCCGTGGCTTTCTTGACCAGCTGAGGGAGGATTCTCCGGTCATGATGTCTGTGTAACCAAACCCCCTTATCCTCTAAAATTAAACACACGGACTGCATGCGACTTGGTTCAAATGGCCACAGCAGCCTTTTTTATTGCCTATTGTTTTACAGACTAGTACCTTAGGGACGCCGTCCAACGGGCGACCCAAAACAACCACATAACGGTAACAATAGACAATAACATTTACAATACCCCCCGGGGTAGGCCCAGTCCACTACTACTACTCCCCCTGTCCCCGGCCGCAACACACCGACCCAGAGACGAGGTGCCAATCACCCACGGATTGACCCCCACACTTTGGCAGAACCCCGTGCCTGCCACATCCCGGAAACCGAGAGCCACCATACCAAGACAATGACTCCCGGTCCAGCCACCAATCACTTCCAAACCTCTGGACCAGACCTACCCCCACCGCCACAGGACAGACCACGTGACACCTTACGTGGCCTGGACCCGCCACACACCAAAAGCACGCTCCACACCATCCTGCAGACCCAACGCCCATAAATCCAGACCGACCTCGTTGAGGTGCACACCATCACCCCTCCGAAATCGCCAATCAGCCGGCTCCAAATCCCTGTGCCGTACCACAATCCCACCATTCCTGGTCACAAACCTAGCCACTACCCTATTCACCTGGGCCCTGGCCTTATTAACCTTCTCCACCGACCGAGCCCCTCTCCATGCCAACCTGGTCACTATGTCAGACCATACGACCAGCAAACCAGGATACCGCTTCCACAACTGCAGTAAATCAATCTTTATGTCTCGGATCAAATCCCGCGACGCCCTGGCACCAAGATCATTACCCCCCACATGCAATACCAGCACATCCGGGGGCCGCTCAACTTTACAATGGAAACGAAATTCCGGGACCACCCTGCCCCACTCCATGCCCCGAACTCCGATCCATCGAACAGTCGCCTGCGCACGATCCAAACCCAGCTGTCGACCATTCGGGCGGACCTCCGCCCGACGGGCACCCCAAAATACGAAGGAGTGCCCCAAGATCCAGATCAGGCACTTCCCTATAACAAATAAAACAAAACGAAAATATCAAAACCAATAACAGCACAACCACCAACACATCAAAAAACACCCCTTTCCTCAAACCTTCCGCACGTAACCAAAGTCCCATGATGCTACAACAACTGCGGTCTCACATACCGCCGAAAACAAGAAGATTCCCATCTACCAATACGCTTTACCACCTCATCTCCAAGCCCCCAACGGGCTGCCTCCGTTGCTGCACCAATTCGGAATGAATGCGACCCGAATTCCTCCGGGCGCTCCCCCGCGTTACGTAGACTTAGCCGCAGCACCGCCACAAACTGAAACCTCGACAAAAACGACCCATTCAAATGCCGCAACAACGGGCCAGGTAAGCCTCCCCTCACGGCCATAAATCTCTCGACTAAACGCACAGGGCACAATTCCTCTCCTGGAACCGCATATAACACCACCAATCTACCACGGCCCAGCTGATCCATTTTTGACCGGCGAATCCGGCACTCCACCTGACTACTGCTCACTTGCACGTCCTCAAACATCAAACCACCACCCGGCACCCTGGACGGGCTCACCAGCTCGCCTATCCGGAACGCCCCATAAAAAGCGAGACCGAAAGCCGTTGTAAATAGAACCGTCTCGTACACAGACTCACAAATGCCGCTCAGGCCACCCACCATCCGTCTCAACAAACCAAACGATACAGGGCGCCTCTTGTCCCTCTCCCGTACGCCACGGCGAAAGCCCCGCAAAGCCTGACGAACCCGAAAATCCTGTGAAACATCACGCTCCCCTCTCATTTTTAACCAAAATGCCACTGCCGACACCCGATGTGCCACAGCCGATGCCGATCGCCCGGCTGAAAAATCCGTACTCACCAATGACAACAAAGCCACCAAGTAATCCACGCTTTCCCCACCAAACATCAGACGCAACAACTCCTCCCATTCAGCCCACACCTTAGCATACCGGCACCAAGTCACCTCGGTCACCGAGTTCCGAATCAAGTCTGAGATCACCGCCTCACCAGATGCCACAAATCCTCGGGGCACTCCACTCCAACTTCGTCCGCCCACGGCAACAGCGCCCGAAACCTGCTGAACTGAAAACGAGACAAAGCATCAGCCACCTCGTTGTCAACACCCGGAACGTGCCTTGCCACTACCTGCACATTCAACTGCAGACATCTCAACACTAAATGCCGCAAATACACCACCACCGGCTCCGACTTAGCAGACAAGTTGTTAATCGCGTGCACCACCGCCTGGTTATCACAATGAAAACACACTTTCCTTCCGGCAAAGTGCGACCCCCATAGCTCCACTGCCACTACAATGGGGAATAGCTCTAACAGAGCCAAATTCCTAACCAAGCCGCTCTCCCGCCACGCCTGTGGCCACTGCCCGACACACCAATGACCTCTGAAGACAGCCCCAAACCCGGCCGACCCCGCCGCATCCGTAAACAGCTGCAACGCCCCGTTAGACGCCACCCTCTCCATCACCAGCGTCCGGCCGTTGAAATGCTGCAAAAATTGATCCCATACTTCCAAATCGTCCCTGATCGCCTTTGTGATCCGCACAAAATGCGCCGGCAACCGTACCCCGGCCGTCGCCGTCGCCAAACGCCTCGCAAACACTCTCCCCATTGGCACAATTCTGCAAGCAAAATTCAATTTTCCAAGCAAAGACTGCACCGCCTTAAGCCGCACCTTCTTCGCCGCTTTTACCCCTGACACTGCGGACCTCAAATCACGGACCTTCTCCGCCGGCAACCTGCATTCCATAGCAATGGTGTCAATTTCAATTCCCAGAAAACACATCACCGGCGCCGGGCCTTCCGTCTTATCCGGCGCCAAAGGAATCCCGAAACTGGCCGCAACTTTTTGCAACGCAAATAGCAAACCCGCACAAACCATCGAACCCGCCGGCCCGACACACAGGAAATCATCCAAGTAATGAATGATGGACGTAAGCCCGGACACGTCCCGAACCACCCACTCAACAAACGAACTAAATGCCTCAAAGTACGAACACGAAATGGAACAGCCCATTGGCAAACAACGATCAACATAATAACTGCCATCCCACCAGCAACCCAACAAATGCTGACTATCTGGATGAACCGGTAACAACCGAAACGCTGCTTCCACATCCGCCTTTGCCATCAATGCACCCCGCCCCGCCGCCCTAACCAGGTCCAACGCCTTATCGAACGACACATAATATACCGCCGACAACTCCGGCGCAATGCCATCATTCACCGATAACCCTTCCGGGTAAGACAAATGATGAATCAGCCGAAATTTATTCCGCTCCTTCTTTGGTACCACCCCCAACGGTGACACCACCAAATTCCCGCACGGCGGGGCGACATAAGGGCCGCCCATCCTGCCCAAAGCCACCTCCCTTTCCAGCTTCTCATCCACCACTTCCGGGTGATCCCGAGCGGAACGCAAATTACGATACGGCGGAACCGATGCATTAACAACCGACGGAATATGAAAACCATCCGAAAAACCAGAACTTAACAACGCCGCCGCCTCCTTGTCCGGATACCTATTTAAAAACGGAACCATCACTTCTACCGTCACCGGCGTCGTCCCTCTTACCAGCCCCATCACCAGCCTTTCCTTTTCCTTTTTTAAAACATTTGGACAAGCTATGTCCCCCCCCACATCCGGAGCATTCATGCTTAAAACGGCACGCCGCTCCAAACCTGCACTGCCCTTCATTGTACTGCCAACACAAACCTTTCTTGAAACTTGCCGGGGACCCGGCCCCCCCCGAACCCCCGGCGCCCCCCCGAAAGGGCTGAGCCGGTGCCGACATCAATCGCATCCATAAGGAAATATCCTTATGGTCCCAACGCATATCTGGCCGCAATGCCTTCCGCTGCCTAAATTGCTCGTCGTAGCGCAGCCACGCCAGTCCGCCATAAACTCGATAAGCCTCCCCTATCGCATCCATGTAGCCGAACAAAGCCGAACAATGCTCCGGCTCCTTCTCCCCGACCACGCTCGCCAAAATCGCAAATGCCTGTAGCCAGTTGGCAAAAGTCCGAGGAATAAGCCTATAACGGCGCTTTTCCTCCTCGTCCTTCTCCTTTTTGGAATCACTCGGCTTAACCCTATCCAAATTAAATTTCTCCAGGGGAAGCAGAGAAAATATCTCCACATATTCCCCTTTCCAAATTTTTTCCCGCACCTCCTTCTTTAAATGGGCCCCCAGCGGGCCCTCAAAACAAACATAAACTTCGCTTTTAGCCCTATCATCTAAGCGCACCACCTCATCCTCCTTCTCCTTTTCCTTCTCCTTTTCCTTCTCCTTTTCCTTCTCCTTTCCCCCCCCCCGTCTCACTCCCCCCTTCGCCCCCCCCTCTACTCGCACCCGCTCCGTCACCCCCCGTCGCCGCCGAGGCCCCTAAACCGGCTGCACCCACCCACGCCGCCACCGGCGCCTGGGCCCCCTCCCCCCCCCGCTCCCGAAGCCGCCGCCAGCCCCTGCAACAGCCCCAACAATTGACTCCACACTGCGAAACCAGCGGGCGCTGCCGTAGCCGCAGCCGCCCCCCCCCCCGAAGCCCCCCGCCAGCGCAGCCCCTGCCGCCTCCGCGGCCGTCTCACCCGACCGCCGCTCGGCGTCTCCCGAGACCGCCGCCTCGCTGTCCTCCGTCTGTCGTCCATCCGACTCCTCCGAACCGAAAGCCTCTTCCCCCTCCTCGCCGCTGGCCTCATCTTCCATCCGACATCCGGGGGGCGCCGCCGCAGCACCCCCCCCACCACGGCCGCCAGACAGGGCCGCCGCGTGGGCAGAGTCATCCCCGCTCCATCTCTTGCCCCGGGGTGACAACCCAGGAGACCGTCCTGTCCCCCGCGCCGGCACCCCGGGCCTCGACCTCTTGCGCCCGCCCCCCTGCCGACTGCAAGGGGCCTCTGGGCGCGGACGACCAGACGCCCGGCTCCGGATCTCAGCCGTCGTCGCCTCTGGCCCTCCTGGGCTATTGCAGGCCTCCATCCGCCGAGTCCTCCCGCTCCCACGGGAGACTGCCACATCCGGGGGCTGCACAGCGGTACTGAGTGACCCGGCGGTTGCCGCAGGGCTCCCGCCGTCACTCCTTCTCTCAGCCGCACCGGGGTCAGGCACCGCAGACCCCCCCCCCGGCGCCGGACCTACCGCCACGTGCAGCCCCGCGGTCCCCCCCGCCGACTGCAGGGGGATCTGCTGGCCTCTCTCCTGCGCCGAGCGCGCTCCCGGCCTGGAGCCGCTGCAGTCTCAGTAACTCCAGCCCGGAGGCCGGGACCGGAAGCAGGCCCCGTGCTGGCCACTCCCACCTCCCGACCGCCGCGGCTGGAACGAAGATTCCTCCCGCCGGCCTCTGCAGCAGCCAGACGCTGCTGCTGCGCTGCACTCTGCGGAGGGTCCCTGGAGGGGCTCTTACATCTCCTCCTCGCCCCCCCCCGCGCCCGGGGAATACCTGCGGGGGGGCCGCGACTGGCGCCCGCCGCTGCTGGGGGGACGAGGGGCAAGCGCCGACGGGTTAACCCCGGCAGCCCTGATGTGGGTCTGCACTGCCAGGGGCCCGTGCGCTGCGACCGCTGCCTGAATCAGACGCTGGAGCTCCTGAAGATCTGCCATGGAGGTGCACGTGCAGATCGTTCGGCGTCCGGAAACAGAAGAGGAGGTAACTCCTTCCTCTCCCAGCTAACCCTTTCCCTGCTCCTCCTCTTCCTCCCCGGCTAAAACCATCCCCCAAAGCCATATTAGGCATATACCACTGTCCCTATTAACCCATCACTCCCTACCTCCCCCTTGGTCATGTCGCCCCTCCCCCCAAGTGGGTCCGTGGCTTTCTGACGTGTATTATACACTACACTTGTGCGTTATATAATAGTTTGGTAAAAACGCACACAAGTGCACCTGTACGCTGCCACCGACAGGCACACACGTGCGGTTTTTAAATGCAAGCACGGACGCACTAAGAACCTAACAGGTTTTAGGAGCAAAAATTAATGAGAACTCTGACACTATCAGCCACTGCTGACTGACGTGTATTATACACTACACTTGTGCGTTATATAATAGTTTGGTAAAAACGCTCACAAGTGCACCTGTACGCTGCCACCGACAGGCACACACGTGCGGTTTTTAAATGCAAGCACGGACGCACTAAGAACCTAACAGGTTTTAGGAGCAAAAATTAATGAGAACTTTGACACTATCAGCCACTGCTGACTGACGTGTATTATACACTACACTTGTGCGTTATATAATAGTTTGGTAAAAACGCACACAAGTGCACCTGTACGCTGCCACCGACAGGCACACACGTGCGGTTTTTAAATGCAAGCACGGACGCACTAAGAACCTAACAGGTTTTAGGAGCAAAAATTAATGAGAACTCTGACACTATCAGCCACTGCTGACTGACGTGTATTATACACTACACTTGTGCGTTATATAATAGTTTGGTAAAAACGCACACAAGTGCACCTGTACGCTGCCACCGACAGGCACACACGTGCGGTTTTTAAATGCAAGCACGGACGCACTAAGAACCTAACAGGTTTTAGGAGCAAAAATTAATGAGAACTCTGACACTATCAGCCACTGCTGACTGACGTGTATTATACACTACACTTGTGCGTTATATAATAGTTTGGTAAAAACGCACACAAGTGCACCTGTACGCTGCCACCGACAGGCACACACGTGCGGTTTTTAAATGCAAGCACGGACGCACTAAGAACTTAACAGGTTTTAGGAGCAAAAATTAATGAGAACTCTGACACTATCAGCCACTGCTGACTGACGTGTATTATACACTACACTTGTGCGTTATATAATAGTTTGGTAAAAACGCACACAAGTGCACCTGTACGCTGCCACCGACAGGCACACATGTGCGGTTTTTAAATGCAAGCACGGACGCACTAAGAACCTAACAGGTTTTAGGAGCAAAAATTAATGAGAACTCTGACACTATCAGCCACTGCTGACTGACGTGTATTATACACTACACTTGTGCGTTATATAATAGTTTGGTAAAAACGCACACAAGTGCACCTGTACGCTGCCACCGACAGGCACACACGTGCGGTTTTTAAATGCAAGCACGGACGCACTAAGAACCTAACAGGTTTTAGGAGCAAAAATTAATGAGAACTCTGACACTATCAGCCACTGCTGACTGACGTGTATTATACACTACACTTGTGCGTTATATAATAGTTTGGTAAAAACGCACACAAGTGCACCTGTACGCTGCCACCGACAGGCACACACGTGCGGTTTTTAAATGCAAGCACGGACGCACTAAGAACCTAACAGGTTTTAGGAGCAAAAATTAATGAGAACTCTGACACTATCAGCCACTGCTGACTGACGTGTATTATACACTACACTTGTGCGTTATATAATAGTTTGGTAAAAACGCTCACAAGTGCACCTGTACGCTGCCACCGACAGGCACACACGTGCGGTTTTTAAATGCAAGCACGGACGCACTAAGAACCTAACAGGTTTTAGGAGCAAAAATTAATGAGAACTTTGACACTATCAGCCACTGCTGACTGACGTGTATTATACACTACACTTGTGCGTTATATAATAGTTTGGTAAAAACGCACACAAGTGCACCTGTACGCTGCCACCGACAGGCACACACGTGCGGTTTTTAAATGCAAGCACGGACGCACTAAGAACCTAACAGGTTTTAGGAGCAAAAATTAATGAGAACTCTGACACTATCAGCCACTGCTGACTGACGTGTATTATACACTACACTTGTGCGTTATATAATAGTTTGGTAAAAACGCACACAAGTGCACCTGTACGCTGCCACCGACAGGCACACACGTGCGGTTTTTAAATGCAAGCACGGACGCACTAAGAACCTAACAGGTTTTAGGAGCAAAAATTAATGAGAACTCTGACACTATCAGCCACTGCTGACTGACGTGTATTATACACTACACTTGTGCGTTATATAATAGTTTGGTAAAAACGCACACAAGTGCACCTGTACGCTGCCACCGACAGGCACACACGTGCGGTTTTTAAATGCAAGCACGGACGCACTAAGAACTTAACAGGTTTTAGGAGCAAAAATTAATGAGAACTCTGACACTATCAGCCACTGCTGACTGACGTGTATTATACACTACACTTGTGCGTTATATAATAGTTTGGTAAAAACGCACACAAGTGCACCTGTACGCTGCCACCGACAGGCACACATGTGCGGTTTTTAAATGCAAGCACGGACGCACTAAGAACCTAACAGGTTTTAGGAGCAAAAATTAATGAGAACTCTGACACTATCAGCCACTGCTGACTGACGTGTATTATACACTACACTTGTGCGTTATATAATAGTTTGGTAAAAACGCTCACAAGTCCACCTGTACGCTGCCACCGACAGGCACACACGTGCGGTTTTTAAATGCAAGCACGGACGCACTAAGAACCTAACAGGTTTTAGGAGCAAAAATTAATGAGAACTCTGACACTATCAGCCACTGCTGACTGACGTGTATTATACACTACACTTGTGCGTTATATAATAGTTTGGTAAAAACGCACACAAGTCCACATGTACGCTGCCACCGACAGGCCCACACGTGCGGTTTTTAAATGCAAGCACGGACGCACTAAGAACCTAACAGGTTTTAGGAGCAAAAATTAATGAGAACTCTGACACTATCAGCCACTGCTGACTGACGTGTATTATACACTACACTTGTGCGTTATATAATAGTTTGGTAAAAACGCACACAAGTGCACCTGTACGCTGCCACCGACAGGCACACACGTGCGGTTTTTAAATGCAAGCACGGACGCACTAAGAACCTAACAGGTTTTAGGAGCAAAAATTAATGAGAACTCTGACACTATCAGCCACTGCTGACTGACGTGTATTATACACTACACTTGTGCGTTATATAATAGTTTGGTAAAAACGCACACAAGTGCACCTGTACGCTGCCACCGACAGGCACACACGTGCGGTTTTTAAATGCAAGCACGGACGCACTAAGAACCTAACAGGTTTTAGGAGCAAAAATTAATGAGAACTCTGACACTATCAGCCACTGCTGACTGACGTGTATTATACACTACACTTGTGCGTTATATAATAGTTTGGTAAAAACGCACACAAGTGCACCTGTACGCTGCCACCGACAGGCACACACGTGCGGTTTTTAAATGCAAGCACGGACGCACTAAGAACCTAACAGGTTTCAGGAGCAAAAATTAATGAGAACTCTGACACTATCAGCCACTGCTGACTGACGTGTATTATACACTACACTTGTGCGTTATATAATAGTTTGGTAAAAACGCACACAAGTGCACCTGTACGCTGCCACCGACAGGCACACACGTGCGGTTTTTAAATGCAAGCACGGACGCACTAAGAACCTAACAGGTTTTTAGGAGCAAAAATTACTGAGAAGTCTGACACTATCTGGACTGTTTTAGACTGTGTACACCAGCCCCAGATATGATGAAGGCTGGTATACGGTCACCACTAGGAATGGCTATATACCCTGCCTGCCTGCCTGTATACTGCTACAATAGTCCTGACAAGGATTCTTCTGGTCACTAGCCTGTATTCCGACCTGGCTATACCCTGCCTGTATACAGCAACAATAGTCCTGAGAAGGACTCTGCTACTGTACTCCGACCTGGCTATACCCTGCCTGCCTGTATACAACTAGAATAGTCCTGAGAAGGACTTTTGGTCACACTGTTTGCAGCCCTGCTACGGAAATAGCTATAAAGGGCCGCAAACCTTTCCCTGAAGCAGCGACACTCTCCCTGCACTGACTGTCTGGATGGCTGTGAGCAGAGCACAGCGCGCCCGCCGGTATAAAGGCTCGGTCACGCTGTGCGGGCCGGCCAATCACTGCAATTCCACAACTAACAGGGCTGTGGCATTGCAGTGGTCTGCCAGCCAATCCCTGCATGAGGGCTGGCTCTCAAAAGAGCGCCAACATGCAGGGATGAAGACCACGAGTACAGCACGAGTATCGCGAGATTACTCGGTCCCCGCCGAGTAGCCCGAGTACAGTGATACTCGTGCGAGTACCGAGTAGTAACAAGCATGCTCACTCATCACTAGTGCTAACCCCTTTCTTTTGCAGGTTGTGGTTTGAAGGTGTGAACGCTGATATGGGAAAAGATCCCATCGGCACTGCTCATAGGATTGAACAATATGATGGGTTCTGATTTAAAGTGTTTAGTGTGGAATGTGCGGGGCCTTAGGACCCCAGTTAAGCGGGCTAAAGTATTTTCACAGGTTAGGCGGTAAAATCCGTATATAGTAGCACTAGTAGAAACACATTTAACTAAAGATACAGCTAGGTTTACGAAAAAACCCTGGGTGCAATGGTCCATTCATGTCTTCCATACTAGTTATTCCAGAGGAGTATCCCTGTTAATACATAAATCACTATGCTGGGAACTCAAAACTGCCCGGAGGGATCCTGAAGGGAGGTTTGTCTTTGTGAATGCAATTATTAATTCCCAGGAATATGTCATTCTATGCGTTTACAACCCTCCTCCCACAAACCTGGCGATTGTCAAAAGTGCAGTTAATTTTGCACTAAGCTAATCAGATGCTTATATGCTATATGCTCTGTATATGGGACTTTAATCTAGTTATGGACAACAGTATAGACAGACTACAACTAGATAATATTTCCCCAGAAGTGGCTTCACCCCCTACTGCTTTCTCCATCTATATGCGGGGCAATGGTTGGCTGGATATATGGAGATTGCGACATCCGGAGACGAGAGTACACTTGCCACTCCTCCACTAGATGCACACTTTCCCATCTAGATTATATATTTGGGTCTAGTAGTCTGGCCATGTGGGTGGAGGACATTGAGCATGGTAATAGGGGTGTCTCCGATCACAGCCCAGTGGTACTGTCACTTAAATTTAGCCTGACGCGGCAGCATCGGGCTTGGAAACTGAACATATTTTGGTTAAAACTAATTGGGTCAAATGACAGGATTCCTGACCAGTTAGACTGTTTCCTAGGCGCACATGAAGGGCCCCGGCACGCCAACCTTTTCTGGGATACTATTAAAGCATATATGAGGGGTTGTCTTATTTCAACAATTTCATATATAAAGAGGATTACCTCGCAGGAAGACGATATTGCAGTATGTCAAGCAAGGGAAGCTAAAAGGACCTATATAGCCAATCCCTCTAATGATAATAGATTGAACTGGCTACATTCACACAGATGTTATACCCAATATTTAGACACTAAATCCAAACGCAAGCTATTTTTCACATGGCAATTATATTTTGAGATGGGTAATGAGTCTAGTAAACGTTTGGCCTATATGGTCAGACAACACAACTCCCCTAATGTCATTCTTAAAATCCGCAGACCTGATGGGTGCATAGTTACCTCCCCGACTGATAGCTTCCAGTGCTTTTATGATTTTTATAGCTCGCTGTATAGTAGCAGGTGTGAGGCGACTGTCGCAGAATGTTTAACCTATTTGGCAGATGTGGATTTTCCGAGGCTGACCGCTGCTCAGCAGGCCCTTATGGAGGCTGAGCTCACACTAGATGAATTGAAATCTGCGATAGCAGATTTGGCTGTGGGTAGGGCCCTGGGCCTGATGGTTTCCCGGTGGAGCTATATGGGAAATACCAGGAATATTTGTTGCCAACCTTATTGGAGGTGTTTATTCAGGCTACAAGGGAAACTTCTCTCCCAGACTCTTTTTATGATGCTAACATTATAGTACTTATTAAGGAGGGGAAGGAGCCCTTGGAGTGTGGATCATACCGTCCCATCTCCGTGGTAAACGTGGATTATAAAATCCTTACCAAAATTCTGGCTACTAGACTGAACTCGGTCATTTTGGATATTGTCAACCCTGATCAGACGGGATTTATGCCCGGGAAGAATACTTCCATTAATATTAGAAGAGTTCAGTCCATAGTCCAATTTAGTACACTGGTAAGAGATAACAAATGGGTCTTGGCCTCGCTGGACGCGGCCAAGGCATTTGACTCTCTGGAGTTGAACTTCCTGATGGCCTGCCTCCAAAACTTTGGATTTGGTCCCAGATTTTGTAACTGGATTCAAATGTTATATAGTGCCCCTAAGGCCAAAATGGTGGTAAATGGTAACTCCTCAGACTCCTCCTCCTTGGGAAGGGGAACGCGACAGGGATGCTCTCTGTCGCCGACCCTTTTTGCCCTGGCCATTGAAGCTCTTGCGATTAAGATTCATTGTAATAAATTGATAAGGGGTATTCAAATTGCAGACCGGGTGGACACCATAGGTCTTTATGCAGATGACATGATCATATTTATGGATGATGTAGAGCAGTCACTGCCTCAAGTGGTTAACACTATAGAAATATTTGGTAGGTACTCTGGATTGGGCATAAATTGGGACAAATCACACCTGATGTCTCTTTCCCACCACCACACGCCCAGTCTTGCGTCTTTATCCCTATCCGTGCGGAGCTGCCGCCCGACCACCGTGCGGAGCTGCCGCCCGACCACCGTGCGGAGCTGCCGCCCGACCACCGTGCGGAGCTGCCGCCCGACCACCGTGCGGAGCTGCCGCCCGACCACCGTGCGGAGCTGCCGCCTGACCTACACCCCACCTATTGTCTCCTCCCCATAATCCTATAGAATGTAAGCCCGCAAGGGTAGGGCCCTCTTCCCTCTGTACTAGTCTGTCTACTGTAACTTGTATACGTATTTTGTATGTAACCCCCTTATGTACAGCACCATGGAATTAATGGTGCTCTATAAATAAATAATAATAATAATAATATTACCATTAGTCCTCAGTTTTAAATATCTGGGAATCATAATCCACAAAGATATAGTCAGCAGGATCTGCGCTCTAATATCTACCCTCTATTAGAACTGGCTAGGTCCAAGTTCCTGCTATGGAGCAAGCTACCGTTATCAGTTTCAGGCCGTATCAACTTAATAAAGATGATCCTGCTCCCTAAATTTAGATACTCCCTTCAACATAGTGCTGTTCCAGTTCCCAAGTCCTTCTTTTCGGCCCTGAACTCAATGATCTCTGGGTTTATTTCGGGTAATGCAAGGCCTAAATTCAAATTGGCCACGCTGCACAGGTCGAAGCAGCTGGGAGGGGCAGCCTGCCTGATTCTTTCCTTTATCACTTAGCTGGCCAATTAAAAGCGTTATCTTCCTGGATGCCCGACTTCTGTTTGCCCAATTCGGAGAGCCACTTGACCTGTGCGGCAGAGATGGGATGCCTACTTGGTTTTTTGAAGGTGGACAAATTGGGCTCACTAAAGCTACTACCACTCCTCAGACTGGCGTGACAAGTCTGGAGGAAGGCAAAAAAGATTGCACGTTATTCAGATACAATTGCTGAAATGCCCTTATGGCAGAATACATGTCTCCCCACACTGTCTGATTATCCATCTTCAAAATTCTGGAGCTCGCATGGCGTTCTTTTTCTAAAGGATGTATTTGAGCAAATTGTTTTGTTGTCCTTTGACCAGATCCGGTCTCAATTTCAGATTGCTAGATGCCACTTCTTCAGATACTTACAACTTAGAACAGCGATCCAGCACCACATGCAGAAAACATCAGGGGCTACTCTAATATCCTCTTTCCCCTTGATCGGAATTCTTTGATCTCAGGGACCTAAGGGGATTATCTCGTCACTATACACCTAATAACTCTGTATGGGGAATGAATCTCGCCCATTGGCAGTCAGAAGGAAATGGGAGCTGTTAATTCCGAATCTACAGGAGGAGGACTGGGAGGGGATCTTGGAATCCCCAACCAAGGTCTCTCCTTCCATTAATAATAAAATGATCCAACTATTTGTAGAGCTTCCATGCCCCAGGCCCTTGGGATACTTGGTTCCGGGCGGTGGATAACAGAGATCACCGTCACACTTGGCCGTGACCGGTTCCGTGACCTGGGAGCGCTCGTTAACAGGGTTATTTTGTATGTCACTCGTGACGCCACTGGCGGGTTGCAGTAATAAGATGTCCCACCGCTACTGTGGTTTTAGGGACAGATGGTATAGCAGCAAGTGTGTTCACGCCCTCCGCCAGTAGGGGCTTAAGTCCCATGTAGGTGTACTGCGCCTTGTGGTGCGCCAGTAATAGACATGACACAGTTCTTGCAGATTAACTGGTATTTACTCACTGGATGTTGCAAGTGCAGTTTGGTACGGCTGGTCAACCAACTTTCCTTTGTCCCAGTGCTGACTTGAGACCCAGTTGAGCCCTCCGAGCACATAAAGAGCTGATGGCCCCCTTGCCTGAAGCTGTCGGTGACCTGCGGCGCTCCGCTCCTTTTCTTTCCAGGCCCAGTATAACAGGCCTCGCGGTCCCTTGTGGGGTAGGCTACTTCTCGGTGCCCTCTCCCGGGTCCTATATATGAGGATGTGTCCCTGAGCCTATGGGTGGTGTGGTACCCTGGAAGTCACCGCACACGTCTGGATCAGCAGACCGCCGGAGCTGTAGTCTACTCTGGGGTCCAGTACCCCATTGTGCATAGTACCTGGGATCTGTCTACCCTCAGGCTACTACCTCCTAGTCGCCCTTTGGGGTCTCCTCACAATCCTTACACCCCTCTCACTCACTGGCTCCTTTCAACTGTCACTTTTTCAACCGTCGTTTTTCCTCTCTGCCTACTCTGCCTAGCAACACCTGTTGCTTTCCACTAGCCACGCCCCTTCCCCAGGCTAACAGCTAAGGGATTGGGTCTCACATCTACCCACTGTTAACCCTCTACATGATGCGCCCAGTTCTCAGGGAATGTGCCCCTACCTGTGTGTGAGGTGTGGGTTGTCAGCAGAGGGTGTTCCAGGAAGCCTTAGGATCCTGCAGACCACTGGGGTAGCAAATCCCAGGGTGCTGCATTCCCCCTTGGTTAAGACCAGCACGTCCGCGGGCTGCAAAACAAAAAAATCTGCAAAATATATATTATTTTTAAAACGGCAATAAATAACATATCTACATTTGTAACATCTTAGTACTTCGTACACTTTCCTTCCCACCACCCACAGTGTCTGAGGCCACTGTCTGGTAGACCTCTCTCAACGTCCTGGTGACTGTTCCCTGTGGGGACTGTCCTAGGGAGCACATCACCGGTTATGATGGTGATGGGGGTCTCAGCCTGCTCTGCTGCAGATCCTCCCTGCAACTTCCGGCTCTCCTTTAGGGTGTTGGGAACAAAAGTTCAGTTACTGGCTAATCCCAATGAAAAGCACAACATGTGCAACTATATACAAATGTTTTTGTGCCACACCAGTCCTGTATCATGGGGTCTGGAGCAAGCTGCATGGCTTTGACAATCTTTGCTACGTCCTCGCTGAGTCGCTGCACTTGAGAATGCAGGTCCTCTGGTGCACTAGGGGTCGCAACCTGCCCGTTGGCCTTTGCTGAAGTAAAGGAGGCAGATTCCACTGGCAGGTAGCACCGTCAGGGTAGAGTCTGAGGTTGCGTGGGGCTGCAACGCCTTGATAGCCTGGTCTTTTAGAGTTGCAAAGTCCGCATCAGCATGTTCAAGGGACCACAGGCACAGCTGCTTGCGGTCCTCTAATGACAACAGGCGCTATATGAACTGCTCCGTTAGCATCCGGTTTTCCTCTCTTGCAGTTAGAGGATGGACATGTTTTAATGTCCTTAATGCTCCTTGTAGTCTCAGGGCATAGTCCCTGATGTTATCCTGTGGCTTCTGCCTGCAGTTGTAGAACTCCATCCGCAGTTCCGCCTCAGTGTGGGTCTCAAATGCAAGTTTCAATTTGTCAAAGATGGCGGTTACTGACTCGCGTTCAGCGTCTGACAAAGTTTCTGCTTCTAGCTCCGGTGCCCCTTTAAGCTGACCCAGTATAATGGACGCCCTTTGCTGCCGGTTAAGGGATACATGTCCATTGCAGTAGTTATTTTCTTTTTGAACCCGGCTAAGGTATCCGATTTGCCATTGTACTGTGGCATCCAAGTCGCACCTGGGAGGTAGGGTAGCATGAGCGGCATGATCGGTGCCACCGCCACAGCGTCTGCACCCCGACTCAGTCCGGCAGTCTCCGTTCTCTTGCGCTTCCATTTTAGTCCCCCTTGGTTAATTTCACCAACCATATCTATGGGGATCTTGAGCGGGTCGGGAGCTCCTGAAGTCAGGCTACTGCGTTCGGCTTCTCTGCACACTCCCTGTGGGGGGGCGGAGCCAGTTTTCCTGCGCACTTTTTCAAACTTCGCGCTCTTTTACAGCCAGAGTGATAGCGCAGTAGTTTTTACTGAGGCAAAGTGGCGGCAAAAGTCTATATACAGTTTTACACGGTTTAAGGCCTCTTTTACACGTCCGTGAAAATCACGAACGTGTTTCACGACGTGTCAGAGGTGCGTTTTGCCCTCGGTGTGCTGTGTGTATGGCCTACGTGTGGTCTCCGTGTGTTATCCATGATAACACACGGAGAACGGGAACTTTCTACTTACCTGTCCCTGGTGTCGCTGTCCGTGGTGCTGATCTTCGGTCTCCGGTACTGCCGACTTCCCGCTGCTGCAGCTTCTGGCCGCAGTGAAGTGAATATTCAATTAGCATAATGATCGGCGGTCAGTAGCAAGTGACAGCAGCAGCAGAGAGAGGAGGGCTGGAGATTGTGAGTAAAGGTTTGTTTTTTTTTCTCACAGATACATGTCTTCTCTCCGGAGCGTGTCACACGGAACACATCCGTGTGGTCCGTTTGCATTACTTGTGACACGTTTGCGTTCCGTGTGACACCCGTGATGCCGGAGAGAAAACGGACATGTCAGCGTGAGAAACACACGGACACACGTAAGTACGGAATGGACACATGTTCCATGCGCAAATACGTACGTGTGTCCAAAACCATAGGAATACCTAGGTCTACATGTGTACGTGTCTCTGATACGTGAGAAAACTGCCAAACACGTGCCGGAGGCACATACGTGTGAGAGAGGCTTTAGGCACACGGCACCCAGGGTTGCTGGGCCTAGTTTGTATCCTGTTCGTGACGCCAATTTGTAGAGCTGCCATACGACAACGACGTAGCAATGACGATCGCTAACGACGCTGAAGGCAGTGACATGGGTCTGAAGGCAGTGACATGGAAGTGTTTTTTGCGGTGTATTTTAGCAACGCCCCCTCAACTCCGATTGGTGGTCACAACAGCGTTCCGATTGGGTAACTTGCCGAAGACGTTACAGTGATTTCATTCTTTGTTCCATTCTTTGTTCCACGCGGTTTGCCGTAGAGTCTTTGTCTGTGTAGCTAGTGCGTTGTTCTTTGTGGATCTTTCAACACCTTGTGATTAAAAAGGTAAGTATGCTTTGGGTTCTCAAATTGTTGTATATAGGGGTTAGTATTATAGTAGTCTTGTACATAGGGGCAGTATTATAGTAGTTATATTCTTGTACATAGGGGGCAGTATTATAGTAGTTATATTTATTTATGTACATAGGAGGAAGTATTATAGCTGTTATATTCCTGTACATAGGAATATATATATATATATATTTTTTTTTTTTTCTCAGCATTGTACTCATGCTGTGCTTTCTCAAGCCGCTGTACTCAATTCTTGTGCGTGTGGCATTTATACCTTACGTGGCATGCTCGTCAATGGACTGGAACACAGTTTGCCATGACATTCAACATGTACAGTTATAATGATCACGTTATTGTTGAAACTTCTCTCATCTTATTTTATTTTGCAGTTTGCACATCATAAACGATACGGAGCGTGCTGTTGTGGTTGCTGCATTGCTGGTTGAAGAAGCTCGGCGACAAGATGAGGCACTGATGCTAGAGAGGCGTTCCAACTAAAGCATCGCATGTGGACTAGAGAGTGGCTGCAGAGGAGGTCCGAATTCTCCCACATGCAACTTATATGAGAGCTGCAGGAGAAGGATCCTCATGATTTCCGCAACTATCTGCGGATGTCAGAGGAATCCTTCAAACTGTTACTGGAAAGAGTTAAGCCACTTATTCAATGGAAGGATACAGCGATGCATGCTGCCATCCCAAAAGATAACAGATTGGCAGTCACACTGCGATTCCTGGCCACCAGACGCTCCCTGCAAGACTTACATTTTTCTGCAGCTGTTTCAAGGTCCCTGCTCAGTGTTATAATTCCGGAGACATGTAATGCGATTGTTCGCAGTCTACGTAGCGATAATCAGTTTCTCAAAACGGAGGAGGCATGGAAAAAAATTGCCAAAGATTTTGAGAAGCTTTGGCATTTCCCTAACTGTGGTGGGGCTTTGGACGCGAAACATGTGCGGATCACGCAACCACAGAACAGCGGATCCTAATTTTACAATTATAAGGGCTATTTCAGCGTCATCATGATGGCCCTTGTTAACGCCAACTACGAATTCATAAATGTTGATGTTGGCATGAACAGCAGGGTTTTTGATGGTGGGGTTTAAGAGCACACAATGTTTGGTGAGCATTTGCAGAACGGTGCCCTGCACTTGCCTCCCAATTCTGAGACCACAGGCAACCTTAATTTTGTTTTTGTCGGCGATGAAGCCTTCCCGCTTCATGCCAATCTTCCCAAACCGTTTCCACAAAAAACTCTTACAGAGGAAAGACGCATTTTCAATTACCGCTTATCAAGGGCACATCAGGTTGTAGAAAATGCCTTCGGGATCATGGCCAACTGCTTCAGAGTTTTACATACTCCTATTAACCTGAAGCTTGAATCAATAGACTCAGTTGTTTTGGCCTGTTGCATGCTGCACAACTTCTTTTGTCGGCGAGATGTAAATGCGTACAGTCCGCCTGGTTTCGTGGACTCTGTAGAACCAACAAATGGGGAAGTGGTGCTCGGTGACTGGCGTGCAAACGATCCCGCAATTGCAGGCCTTCAACCGGTCATACATGGCAGAAACAAGGATGATGCGAAGGCCTGCCGAGACAACTACTGCAGATATTTTAATGGTCCTGGTGCTGTTACTTGGCAGCATCAGGTGTTATAGTGGCCTACTGAACGCTTTGCTGTTGTAAGTGCCTGTGCACGCTGCAGTCCATTCTGCGAAAACGTGTGGCAGCCCCATTGCTTTCAATTGTGTAGCCCTTTGTGCTCTCTGTCTATATATATATAATAATATATTTTTCTTTTAATAATTTTTTTTTCTTTCTTTCTGAAGATTATACTGTTTTCATTTGTTCAATAAAATTTGATATATACTCTAATGGGTGATGACTTTTATTACACTGACTGTCATTTGTACCAACAACCATTTAGGTCCTCTGTACCGATACCCCATCGGGTATAATCCCATGTGCGCTCTATTCTCCTTCCTATAATAGATAATTAAATCAAAATGGTATCATTATGTATTAATGTTTGTCATACTGCTGCTTCAGTGGGAGTGACTGGAGAGAGACGGTAAAGCGCTCCCTCTCTCCTCTCCCACTCGAGCGGGGCCCGGTGCCGGAGACTCACGACCCGGGCCCTTTTAGCGCATGTGTGACACCCTGGCAAAACCAGGTAGTCACAGATGGGCCCCCGCATAACACCATCCCTCACCTAGGTAACACAAAGCCGACCTGAAATCCTAGTCACCCCCCCTTAGGGAAAGATAGGCACACCAGTGGGCGACAACAGGCGGTTGGACACGCCCACCAAACCCCCCGGTACCGACATGGAGAACTAACCTGAAAACTGTAGCACAGAAGGGGTTCTCGGACCCTGAAGCCAGGACCGAAACCAGCGTCCTAGCTAATTAACTGATTGAGGGCAGGATTATAGGTCCTGTCCCACCCAAGAAGTCAACAGCCCACCGATAGGGATAAGGCCACCGCCAGGGCCCATAGATCCCACAGGCCATCGTCTGCAGTCACGGCTCCTTTGGCCACATCCAGCCGGAAGCGGACTCCTGAGTTCCAGACCAGGCAGTCCACCATACACAAAGCAAGTGCATAGGGAAAAAACAGCGACCACCACCCCGGGTGGGGGATCTGAATGCAACCAGCTGCGGAGGTCGGCCACCAGCACCTTGGTTTACCAAAAGACTCGTGTGATTCATTTACTGTGAGTAACAAAACATCCCCCCACACATCCGGGCGCGCCGGCCCTTGCCATCGCTATACCCTGCACAAAGACACTGGGCCCCGGGGCAACCATCCCTACCCACAGAGGGGTTAACATCCAGCTGCCACTACATCTCCCCCGGGTGCCCCACAACAGCAGCGGTGGTGTCCCACCTCACCACACATCCTGGGTGGCGTCACGAACTTAATACGGCCTAGCCCGAACATCTATGTCCCCCTTTTTATTCGGTGTGTCCGTGAGACTCCCGGGTCCGGAGACCCTCGAGTCACCCCCAGAAGGTCCGGTTCCGAGCAGCGGTGGCTGCTGGCACGGGGGGCAGCACACATGCGTAGTCTGACAAGAATGTACGACCGCGGTAGTTATAACACTGGCAAAAAAGCCCCATCACAAAAAAAAAAAAACTATAGCTTTCAGAATACAGCAATGCAAATTTTTTTTTTTTCCTGTTAAATCATATTTATGGTGTAAAGCAGAACAAAACACCTATACAAGTGTACAACTCCTTCTACAATGGGCTAATAAGGCAAAGCAATTGTGCACTGTGGATGACTACATGAAAATCATATGCAGTAATGACGTGCAAATCTGCATTGGGCAAAGTGATGATGCTAATAACTTTTATTTGGTATCATTACAATGACTTTATAAATATAACTGGCTAAAAAGAACATATACATTTCCACAGTCTTTAATGATATGGGACTGCATATCAACAACAATATCCATAACACATAAATCCAATAAACATATGTGGTGCCCTGGACAAGCCAGGGGCCACAGAGAACAACACCAACACACCCCACACTCCCGGTAGGCACACCAAAGTCAGACAAAAACCCTTGTTGCCTTCCTCCACGGGCTGATGTCCACACCGTTACACTACATAGGTGCAGGGAAAGGCAGTCACCATCAACCTGCCGGGAGAAACAACACCGCAGCCGTCTGTGGGACCCGTCCATCCAGCCGTGTGTTTTACCGAGAACTGTGTCCTCATCATTGGCTGAGTGAGTACCACCGTGCCGTGCGGCACAGCGCTGCCCCCGCGACCCTGCACCTCACCAGGCCCCGTAACCCGCCTGCCATCCATACATTCCCTACCCCATCACCGGGCCCCGGGACAACCAACCCCCTACCCACGGAGGGGAGAACTAACATCCATGCTGCTCCCTGTCATCGCTCCCTGGATCCCCGTCCAGAGCAGCGGTGGTGTCACAACCTCACCACAACCGTGGGTGGCGTCACAGACAATATCCAATCCCCACAATCAAACCCCCCTTTTCACTCACGGGCGAGGAGCGCCGCTCGAGGCCCCGGGATCCGGCCCACCGCTCGAGCCACCACCGAGCAGCAAGCGAAGCAGTAGCTGTGCCGGACCCGAGCAGTGGGTGAGCGCAGCGCACCTCCTCCGCCCGTGACACATAAATCCATACATTTAAAAAACAACATGCACACACCAGCGCTCCAGTCTGACCGGAGACGCTATAGCAAGGGAGCGGTACTTTAAGAAGGCTGCCGTGGCTGCATTCAGACGGGATAGTTAGCATTCACACTGTTAACTTCGCGGACGTGAACCCTGCTGTGGCTCCGTTCAGGCTGGGTAGGTGCCATTCAGACCGCTAACTTTGGGGATGCTCGTACGGCGTGACGTCATGACGTTTCTCACGGCGTCTTCGAATTCTGGTGGGCAGCGTTCATGTGATGTCGTGATCACAGGCGGGAACATGACGGCCAGGAGACGCTATTCACCCTGGGAGCATGCTGAGGTCCATTATCTCATCCGCATGATGGACAGAAAAGATTATTTTTGCAATGCACATTATGACCATCCCATGTTGCAAAAACAGGCAGTGCTGGGGAGGATCAGCCGAGGCCTAGCCAGAAGATTTGGGGTGGAGCGTTCCACTACCCAGATTCGGAAGAAGCTGCGGGACCTGCCCTACAGGTCCAGTGAGCTCGTCACCAGCATCCGGGCACAGATCCAGAGGCATCGTGGTGAGTGCTGTTGAGCGGCTTTGGCAAGGTTCTGTTTTGTTAACCCCAGAACGACCCATGGCTTACTGAGTATATCATGGATCATGTGTGGTTAATCGCCACCTCCTGCCGTGAGCATGATGTGGCGATCCGTACAGTTATAAGCTTATTTCAACACTTGACATGTGTAGTCGTGGGTGGAATTCGGTTGCACCCATGACTATCAACCCCTTTATATTTTATTCTGACAAAATCTGTCAGCAAGAGCTATATGCGCATCGCCATTAGGATAACTTCCCCCTCCCCGATCAGAGGTCACGTCACCCCTTAGACACAAGTAAACAATACATGTTTGGTGTCACCGAACTTGCACCGGCCTGGGGCATCACACCGATACATCGGTTTTACCATATAGTGAACATGGTGAATATAATATCCCAAAAAACGATTGCAGTATCACACTTTTTTTGCAGCTTTTCGACGCAAGATATTTTTTTTGGACGTTTTCCAGTACACGATATGGATAAACTTATGGTTTCATTTAAAAGTACAACTACTCCTGCAAAAAACAAATGGGAAGATTGACTGAAAAATAACAAAGTTATGGCTCTTGAAAAAATGAGAGGGAAAAAAATAAAGAAAAAACAAAAAAAAAATGGAAAACGTAGAACGCCAGGGTGCTGAACGGGTTAAAGAAGACCTGTCACCCCCCCACCAATGTATTTGAATCTAAGGTGGGCTTTACATGTTGCGACATCGCTAGCAATTGCTAGTGATGTCGAGCTTGATAGCGCCCGCCCCCGTCGTACATGCGATATCTGGTGCTTGCTGCCGTAGCGAACATTATCGCTACGGCAGCTTCACACGCACATACCTGGTCGGCGACATCGCTATGACCGCCGAACAATCCCTCCTTCAAGGGGGTGGTGCATTCGGCGTCACAGCGACGTCACCGCGACGTCACTAAGCGGCCGGCCAATAGAAGCGGAGGGGTGGAGATGAGCGGGACATAACATCCCGCCCACCTTCTCCCTTCCGCATTACAGGTGGACGCAGGTAAGGAGATGTTTGTCGTTCCTGCGGTTTCACACACATCGATGTGTGGTGCTGCAGGAACGACAAACAACATCGTATCTGCATCAGTAACGACATTATGGAAATGAACGACGTGACACAGATCAGCGATTTTTAATGCTTTTGCGCTCATTCATCGTCGCACCTAGGATTTACACATTTCGATGTCGCTACCGGCGCCGGATGTGCGTCACTAACGACGTGACCACGACGATATATCTGTAGCGATGTCGCAACGTGTAAAGCCCGCCTAAGTGCAGCAATG
This sequence comes from Anomaloglossus baeobatrachus, assembly GCF_048569485.1. NCBI lineage: Eukaryota > Metazoa > Chordata > Amphibia > Anura > Aromobatidae > Anomaloglossus > Anomaloglossus baeobatrachus. Next base: position 156,358,531 of record NC_134356.1, read on the forward strand.
ACTGCAGCATATCTGGTGCTTTCAGGCAAGGGGTCCCCATGTGTCTGTGTGGCTTGTACCCTGAGAGAAAAGGTTTGGAAAACATACATGAATAATAAGCCATGGAGGCTTGGAGTTATCCGCTCAATAGAAGTTTTCTCCTATACCTAGGACCACCTTCAGCTGCTCCACCATCTCCAGCTGCTCCACCATCTCCAGCTGCTCCACCACATCCAGCTGCGACCCCATCTCCAGCCGCGACCCCGTCTCCACCTTCTACCCAGTCTCCACCTTCTACCCAGTCTCCACCTTCTACCTTGTTTCCAGATGTGGGCTTCTCACCGGCATCACTTCGTGACATTGGTGCAGGCTCCCCTTCAGGTAATTGAAGCACATAATATGGGGTCCCTACAAGTTGTAAAGGATACAAGGGTGTTAAAATGATGGAGGGCTGTCGTGTAATATTAATTTATGTGTGTTCCCTAGCCAGTGGTGCCACAGGATCCGGGTGGGTCATCAGCTGCTCATCACCATCCGAGGAAGAAGCTGAGGAACCCCAAAACCGTAAGTGCTAACCAACAAACACATACCTGTCAGTTAGATGTTTGAACAGAATTAGCCTGGTTAACTTTTACCATTCCCTCCACAGAAATCCCTTCATTACAGGAACTGCTGGCATCACAGAGGCGGATGGTGGATGCCATGCATCAACATGGTGTGATACTGCTGGCATCATACAGGCGGATGGTGGATGCCATGCATCAACATGGGGTGATGCTTGAGAAGTTTGTGGCGGCTCAACAGCAGGGTGGCAGCCACTAAATTTATGTAAATGTTTCCATTTTTTTTTGTGTTGTATTTTATACATATATATTTCTAGTTTATATTCGCTGTTGTGTAATTTTTTTCAAAACCTTTTAAACAAAGAACAAAAAAAAACCTTCAACAGAAAAAAAAAAAAGACCCACACACACATTATATCTGTGCATCTGTAGAGTACTGCCCTGATGGCAGCCCTGACCTCCACCCAGCCCATTACCCAGCTAATAACAGTATGCAGAATTCATTAAAGCAGGACACAAGTTTGAAGCAAAAGAACATTTTTATTACAATCAAATCAAATAATGTAAACAATAAAATAAAAACTACAGTATTATAAATAATTAAAAACAAAATAAACCAACAATGACACTACAAATTTTGATAATAAGACGCAGAATCGTCATATTGATGCCTTGGCGGACTAAATAATGGTGCAGATTGCGGTACCATGGGATACTGCAGGGGGGGAAGCAAGCTGGAGGTGTTGCGGAGGCTCCGTCCTCCTCGGTGTGCTGTACACTTGTTCCCACTAGTATTGGTGACTTGGATCCTGATCGAAGACAGCAGATGAGTCGGTCAGTTTCCCCGCTGCTGCCATATTCAGCACCTCCAGCATGACCCTTTCCGCATGTACCCTTTGGTTTTCATCCAGTTTACGGAGTCTTTCATCCATAAGCTGGGCAAATCCACAAATGGCAGGTTTCTTCTGCTGATCCTTTACCTGTTTGGCCAAAGCCAAGAGATCTGGTGAAGACGAGGTGGTGGACTTTCTTTTTCTGCTTGAGGAGAGCCGCCGAAGTAAAGATTCTTCAGCAGTCTCCTCTGAAGTCCCGGCGATGTCGTCGTCTCTGCCACATGTTGGTGTTGACACAGCTTCACAACGATCCTGTGGGAACAGAAAAATCATGTTAAAGCAAAACCCAAATATCATGAGCAGCAGTCACATGGGTACACATGCCCTAGAAACTAATGTGAGGGGTGGACTAGTACTACAGGATATGAAATGTCATGAAACGGTATGAAAATTGAGTGGGGTGAAACTAGTAAAGGAGTATACTTATCTTCACTGGAAGGGATAAATTTTGAAATCTGCAACAATAATCATAGAAAACCGTAGTAACTATTTTCAATTTAATAATGCCATGTACATACAAAGTTTCAATAAGGTACTTACATCTCCAACTGGAGTGTCAGGCCGCATCTCAGGCTGTTGTTCTTCACCCAATATCGCCATGGATGACATTGAGCGCGGTACTTCTTGGTCTCTTGTGAAGGCCAGCAAATCATAGTACCATAACTTCGGAACGTAAACTTCCTCAGTTCCGGCACCAGATTTGCTGGACTTCTCCACCATATTTACTTCTTTTTTGAATACAGTACAAAGGCCCTGAATCTTCTTCCTCACTACAGTTTCGGTGATGGTCTCCATCAGATTGTGACGCCGGAAGACTTCTACCAGCTGCTGATAGGCCTCCTTCTTATACCGATTACTGTAGTCAACCGACTTGATCTTCCACAGGCATGGCAGAGAGCGATAAATTTCGATCACTTCCCTGATAAATTCATGGTTGTTTGAAGACATCTGAAAAAAGAAAGCAAAATACTATATTACTACATTGTAATATACTACACACTACCTTGTCAAAATACTCTAATACTGCCCCCTACGTACAAGAATATAACTACTATAATACAGCCCCCTATGTACAAGAATAAAACTACTATAATACTGCCCCCTATGTACAAGAATATAGCTATTATAATACTGCCCCTATGTACAAGAATATAGCTACTATAATACTGCCCTAATGTACAAGAATATAGCTACTATAATACTGCCCCTATGTACAAGAATATAACTACTATAATACTGCCCACAAATAACACAAATAATACCTACCTTGAAATCAAAAGTGTTGGAAAATTCACAAAGAACTCACTAGCAAACCAGACGGGGATGCTGCAGCAAACCACGTGTTGAAAAGTCTTCCTTTGTTTGGCACAGTCAGCCAATCAGGCGCCGCTATAGTGATCACCAATCAGAACAGAGGGGCGTGATAACGTCAGCGTAAAGGCGCTGTAGCGATCACCAATCAGAACAGAGGGGCATGAAAAAGACAACGCAAAGACATGTCTAGGTGTAAACACCACGCCTCTATCAAGGTCTGAGTCGTCGTTGTGTGACAAGTCCCAACGACCGCCGAGGTCGTTATATGGATCGTTGATCGTTGCTTAAAATTACATGTTTGACAGCTCACTAGCGATCATGTAGCGACTTAGCAACGATCCTGATAAGGTCAGATCGTTGTCGTGATCGTTGGAACGTCGCTACGTGTGACGGGACCTTTAGAAATGGCCACAGAATTATTGGTTTGCTGTAATTCACTGTCTTGTGAGGCATAGTTACATAGTTACTTAGGTTGAAAAAAGACCTAGGTCCATCTAGTTCAACCTTCCTCCACCAGTTCTACATTTAGTCACTAAGTCACTTATAACCAACAATGTTTTGTGTACTGAGGAAATCATCCAGCCCTTTTTTAAAAGCTGTTATAGTATCTGCCATTACTACCTCTTGTGGTAGGGCATTACACAGTCTGACTGCTCTAACTGTAAAGAACCCTTTCCTATTTAGCTGTTGGAATCGCTTTTCTTCCACTCGCAGTGAGTGCCCCCTGGTCCTTAGTACTGTCTTTGGAAGAAATAAGTCATGTGCCAGTCCTTTATATTGACCACACATGTATTTATACATATAAATGAGATCTCCTCTGAGACTTTTTTTTCTAAGCTAAACATATCTAACTTTTTCAACCTGTCATCATATGGGAGGCCTTCCATTCCTTGTAATAGTCTAGTTGCCCGCCTTTGAACTGACTCTAACTTCTGAATGTCCTTTTTAAAATGTGGAGCCCAAAACTGGATCCCGTATTCCAGATGTGGCCTTACAAGTGATTTATAGAGGGGTAACAATACGTTGGGATCACGGGATCTAATCTCTCTTTTTATACACCCTAAAATCTTGTTTGCTTTAGCAGCTGCTGCTTGACATTGAGTGCTGCTGCTCAGCTTATTTGTAATGAGAATACCCAAGTCCTTCTCCTGTTCTGTAGTCCCAAGTTTACTTCCATTTAATGTATACGCAGCTATAGGATTACTCCGTCCTAGGTGCATTACTTTACATTTATCAACATTAAATCTCATTTGCCAAGTATCTGCCCATTCTGACATCTTATCCAGATCTTTTTGTAATATTGTACTATCCAGGTCAGTTTTTAACATCCTACATAGTTTGGTGTCATCAGCAAAGACTGACACTTTACTATCAATCCCATCCACAAGGTCATTAATAAAGAGATTAAAAAGAATCAGTCCAAGCACAGATCCCTGCGGCACCCCACTGCTGACTATAGCCCATTTAGAGAATGTACCATTTATGACTACTCTTTGTTTCCTATCTTTTAGCCAATTCCTTACCCAGTTGCATATTGTGTCCCCTAGTCCTTGCTTCTGGAGCTTTAGTATAAGGCTATTATGTGGTACAGTATCAAATGCCTTTGCAAAGTCCAAATAAATCACATCAGCTGCATTACCAATATCCAGGTTTGAACTTACCCCCTCATAGAACCCCAACAGGTTGGTTAGACACGACTTATCTTTCATGAATCCATGGTGTTTGTCAGTTATCATATTATTTTCTGCAATATATTTTTGCATGTCATCCCTTAAAATGCCCTCAAAAACTTTGCATACTACTGATGTCAGGCTTACTGGACGGTAGTTGCCTGGATCTACCCTCTTACCTTTCTTAAATATCGGTACCACATCAGCAATCCTCCAATCCTGAGGCACCAACCCTGTTACAAGTGAGTCTAAAAAAATGAGATACAGCGGTCTGTCGATTACGGAGCTCAATTCCCTCAATATTCGTGGATGAATGCCATCTGGCCCTGGGGATTTGTCAATGTTTAATTTACTCAGACGTAGGCGTACTTCATCTTGTGTTAAATTAATTATATCGGGTGGTGAACTTTGATTTTTCACTTGTTGAATGATCCCTGGTACAGTCAGTTCCTTGGTGAATACAGATGAGAAATGCCTATTTAATATCTCAGTCTTTTGTTTGTCCTCTATAACTAACTTGTTATTATATTTTAAGGGGCCGATACTATCCTTTGTTTTCCTTTTGGCATTAATGTATTTATAAAAGATTTTGGGATTTATTTTAATGTCATTGGCGATTTTTGTTTGAGTAGCTAATTTTGCTTGTTTGATTTCTTTTTTACATTTCCTATTGATATCTTTATACTTCTGAAATGCTATTTCTGTATTCTCAGCCTTTAAGATTTTAAATGCCCTTTTGTTTTATTATACTTTGTACAGTCTTATTTATCCATAGTGGTTTCTTTTTATTCCTGGACATTTTATTACCAGAGGGTATACGTTTTTTACAGGACTCTAGTAGTATATCCTTAAACTTACCCCATTTATGTTCGGTATCCCCAGTTATTATGACTTTGTCCCAATCTACACATTTAAGCTCTTCTCTTAATTTGTTGAAATCAGCTTTCCTAAAATTCCAGGTTTTAGCATTTCCCCTTTGAAATGTTCTATTGAATATTACGTTGAAGCTTACCATATTATGATCGCTGGTGCCCAAGTGCTCCCAGACCTGTAGATCTGAAATTGTATCCGGTCTATTTGACAGGACCAGATCTAGCAAATTATCTCCCCTGGTCAGTTCACCTACCATCTGAGAGAGGAAATGGTCTTGAATAGTAGATAAGAACTTACAGCTTTTAGCAGAACCAGAAGATTCTATGTCCCACTGAATGTCTGGATAGTTGAAATCCCCCATAATAAGAACCCGATTATTATTATTAGCTGCCTTTTCAATTTGTTCCAGCATTTCACCCTCTATTTTTTGAGGTATGTTAGGAGGCTTATAGCAAACTCCAATTAGCGTTTTTCCATTATTCCCCTCCCCATGTACATTTACCCATACTGACTCTACATTGTTGCTGTTCCCCTCAATGTCATCATACAACACAGGTTTTAGGTTAGATTTAATAAATATACACACCCCACCACCTTTTTGGCCTTTCCTGTCCTTCCTAAATGTACTATAACCCTGTATGTTTGTCACCCAGTCATGGCTTTCATCCAGCCAGGTTTCCGTAATGCCCACCACATCATAATCCATGGTTGACATAAGAGTCTCCAATTCATTCATTTTGTTTGCAAGACTTCTTGCATTTGCCAGTAGACATTTAATCCTATTAACACCTTTATTACTCCTAGCCTCCCTACGTTCCTTGTATGTCCCATCCCCCCCTAATCCTTCATTGACCCCAACCGTCTCACTGTCTCTATCTGCTCTATCTCTCCCCTTATTTGCTCCACTACCCTCCCTCCCCCCCGATCCTAGTTTAAAAGCTCCTCCATCCGTCTGACCATTGTCTCCCCCAGCACAGCTGCACCTTCCCCATTGAGGTGCAGCCCGTCCCTACCGTAGAGCCTGTAGCCGACTGAGAAGTCGGCCCAGTTCTCCATGAACCCGAACCCTTCCTTCCTGCACCAATTTCTAAGCCACATATTTATCTCCCTAAGCTCCCGCTGTCTTTCTAGTGACGCTCGTGGCACCGGTAGTATTTCTGAAAACACCACCTTGGAGGTCCTGGACTTCAGCTTCTCTCCTAGTTCCCTGTAATCATTTTTAAGGACCTTCCACCTGCCTCTAACTTTGTCATTAGTACCAATGTGCACCATGACCGCTGGGTTTTCCCCAGCCCCACCCAGCAATCTGTCTATCCGATCCGCAATATGCCGAACCCGAGCACCCGGCAGACAACACACTGTTCGGCATTCACGGTCTCGGCAACAGATGACCCTGTCTGTCCGCCTAATTATAGAGTCCCCTACCACCAACATCTGTCTGGGCTTTGCTGCACTCCTATTTCCCTCCTTCCTACAGCAGTTGTTTTCCTGGTTGCTAGGAGCAACATCCTGCTGTAGTGACCCTAGTCCAGGCCCTTCATTCCTAATATCAGCCAAACAGGCTTATTTACTAGGTTGTGCCAGGTCTGGTCTAGGCTCCCTGACACTTTTCCCCCTACCTCTTCTTCTAACTGTTACCCAGCTACCTACCTCTGGGTCCTGATCTTCCCCACCTCCACCCTCCTCCATATCACTGGCCCCAGCCAGAGAAAGCTCAGTGAGCTCTAAACTCCTCTCCAGGTTTGCAATGCCCCTTAGTGTTGCAAGCTGCTTATTTAGATCAGTTACCTTGGCTTCTAAATACGCAACATGCTTGCATCCAGTGCAGACATAGTCACCCTCGAACGGCTGCTCAGGCCATGCATACATCTGACAAGATACACACCTAGTAGCATTGTCCATGGAGCACCTATTAAATGGGGATAAACGTTAAAGTAGTAAAACAAAGAGAAAAAAAACAATGGAAAACGTATAAGGATAAATTCAAACTATGTTCTTGTGTCAATTTATGTAATTGTGTTGAAACTATGCACTTATCTTAAATTCAGCACTTTACTTCAGTTCAGCACCTCGCACGCTCAGCACCTCGTTTGCACTGGCTGGTTTATATAGATGTACAATGACTACTAGAAGCTGCTAGAATCTTCTAGAAACAGGTGTGACTAATCCTACTAATTAAATCACAAGACTAACTTTTTTTTTTCCATTTCACAGAATCACAAACAGACACACAATTCCCTAATGAAATTCAACAATTACAGTTATCACCACTATGTAATTGTGTTGAAACTATGCACTTATCTTAAATTCAGCACTTTACTTCAGGTCAGCACCTCGCACGCTCAGCACCTCGCTTGCACTGGCTGGTTTATATAGATGTACAATGACTACTAGAAGCTGCTAGAAGCTTCTAGAAACAGGTGTGACTAATCCTACTAATTATATCACAAGACTAACTTTTTTTTTTTTTTTTTCCTTTTCACAGAATCACAAACAGACACACAATTCCCTAATGAAATTCAACAATTACAGTTATCACCACTATGTAATTGTGTTGAAACTATGCACTTATCTTAAATTCAGCACTTTACTTCAGTTCAGCACCTCGCACGCTCAGCACCTCGCTTGCACTGGCTGGTTTATATAGATGTACAATGACTACTAGAAGCTGCTAGAAGCTTCTAGAAGCAGGTGTGACTAATACTACTAATTAAATTACAAGACTAACTTTTTTTTTTTTTTCCTTTTCACAGAATCACAAACAGACACACAATTCCCTAATGAAATTCAACAATTACAGTTATCACCACTATGTAATTGTGTTGAAACTATGCATTTATCTTAAATTCAGCACTTTACTTCAGTTCAGCACCTCGCACGCTCAGCACCTCGCTTGCACTGGCTGGTTTATATAGATGTACAATGACTACTTGAAGCTGCTAGAAGCTTCTAGAAGCAGGTGTGACTAATCCTACTAATTAAATCACAAGACTAACTTTTTTTTTTTTTTTCCTTTTCACAGAATCACAAACAGACACACAATTCCCTAATGAAATTCAACAATTACAGTTATCACCACTATGTAATTGTGTTGAAACTATGCACTTATCTTAAATTCAGCACTTTACTTCAGTTCAGCACCTCGCACGCTCAGCACCTCGCTTGCACTGGCTGGTTTATATAGATGTACAATGACTACTAGAAGCTGCTAGAAGCTTCTAGAAACAGGTGTGACTAATCCTACTAATTAAATCACAAGACTAACTTTTTTTTTTTTTTTCCTTTTCACAGAATCACAAACAGACACACAATTCCCTAATGAAATTCAACAATTACAGTTATCACCACTATGTAATTGTGTTGAAACTATGCACTTATCTTAAATTCAGCACTTTACTTCAGTTCAGCACCTCGCACGCTCGCACGCATGAATGTTTAGGAGCAATAAATCCAAATCAATAGGAAGCTCATCATTTCATATAGGGATTAGTGAATTGTCTTGAGGAAGTAATGAACCTTCTAGTTCAGTTGGAATTAATGGAAAATTAGTTTGTCCACTACTAGTTTCTTTGTTATTTGAAATAGTGGAAGAATTAATAATAGTTTGACTAATGGTTTTATCCCCACCTAATGAATGAACACCATTTGAGGATGTTTTTCTACATTTAAGTTCCCAGAAAATTTGGAATTAACAAAAGTACGAGAGGGAAAATTACTATTAATTATTTGAGATTTTTGTAAGAACTGTGGGACTTGTGGGGGTTCTTCATGTCTTTGTGTAAGTAAAGGTCCCTGATGATCTAGGGGACTTTGAAGAGATTTATTTCTTCTTTGGCTAATATGGTGTTGGAAGACAAATTTAGAGACATTGTATCTAGTATCCTGCTTATTAGTGGCTCCATATGATCCACTGCAGTTATTATGGTCAATTGAAAATAGATTTCCTTATGGTGAATTATAAGGGCCTTTGGCTTGATTTAATTTATTCACTGTGCACTCTCTAGAGCAGGGGTGGCGGCCCGCAATGGCTTTTTCTGTGGCCGCCGGGCAGATTCCCGGTAGCCGCAGTGCTCTGGCAGACGCCCTTTAAACCCCCATATTTATTGCAAGCATGGCAAGCCATAGCTTGTGCGAGCTGTGCAGTCATACAGGGCGCTGGCCGGCAGACTGCACTGGAGTGGGGGAGACTTCCCCCCACCCCCCAACTCTGGATCCTGCACTCTCCCCTGTCAGATTGCATTTAGAAGCAGGGTGATGGAGGAGGGGTCTGCATGGCACTGAGGAGGCTGCATAGTGCCATGTGGTCAGCTTCTCACCCTCTCGTCCTGTGCACTCAGCCTCTGTGCTCGGCTTTTCAGGTCTAGCACCGCAGAGGAGACAGGCGACGAGGATTAAACCAGCGCTTATTGGCCACACCTTAACTAGTCAGTGCCCGGCTGCTTTCTGCTGTAGCCCTTGAGATCAACTGCTGCATCCATCCTGCATGAGGAGGGTGCATCAGTCAGGATCTTGTGCTGCCCCTGATCTACAGAGGCAACTAAGCAGCAGGCACTTATATCTGAGCTAAGTGTGTTTATATCTAATATATGCAACCATTTATCTAATGTATTAGTGACTTCACTGTTGAGTGTATGCATGCTGTATATGTCCAGTGTGTGAGTGCTGTATATGGGGAGTGAGTGCTGTATATGGGGTGTGAGTGCTGTGTACAGGGAGTGAGTGCTGTGTATGGGGTGTGAGTGCTGTATACAAGGTGTGAGTGCTGTATACGGCTAGTATGTCAGGGCTGTGTGCGGTATATGGCCAGTGTGTCAGGGCTGTGTGCAGTATACAGCTACTGTGTCATGGATGTGTGCGGTATACGGCCAGTGTGTCAGGGCTGTGTGCGGTATATGGCCAGTGTGTCGGGGCTGTGGCTGTGTGTGCGGTACACGGCCAGTGTGTCAGAGCTATGTGTGGTATACAGCCAGTGTGTCATTGCTGTGTGTGGTATACGGCCAGTGTGTCATTGCTGTGTTTGGTATACAGCCAGTGTGTCATGGCTGTGTGTGGTATATGGTCAGTGTGTCATGGCTGTGTGTGGTATATGGCCAGTGTGTCATGGCTGTGTCCGGTATACGGCCAGTGCGTCAGGGCTGTGTGCAGTATAGAGCTACTGTGTCAGGGATGTGTGCGGTATACGGCCAGTATGTCAGGGCTGTGTGCAGTATACAGCTACTGTGTCAGGGATGTGTGCGGTATACGACCAGTGTGTCAGGGCTGTGTGCGGTATACGGCCAGTGTGTCGGGGCTGTGGCTGTGTGTGCGGTACACGGCCAGTGTGTCAGAGCTATGTGTGGTATACAGCCAGTGTGTCATTGCTGTGTGTGGTATACGGCCAGTGTGTCATTGCTGTGTGTGGTGTACGGCCAGTGTGTCATGGCTGTGTGCAGTATATGGTCAGTGTGTCATGGCTGTGTGTGGTATATGGCCAGTGTGTCATGGCTGTGTCCGGTATACGGCCAGTGTGTCATGACTGTGTGCAGTATACAACCAGTGTGTCAGAGCTGTCTATGTGTATGTACAGAGTCTGCTATGTGATGTATATGGTTTACCAATCTTAATTTCACAAAGTTGACTGTGCTCCAGACTGAGACAAACCTGGAAAAGCAGTTGTGAGAATCGACATAATCAAAATCACTGAACATTACAGCCGCACCAAAGAAACAGCTCCAGCCACCTGTCACGCTGGGTGTGGGGAGAGACACCCAACAAGTGGACTCCTGGGACTAAGGGAGGCTGAAACACAAAGAAGGGGGGAACCAGGGGCTCTTGCGTTGACCCTGACACTGATGGGCCCTGCGCTTGCCCTCAAACCACAGGTACCTATAAGGGCCAGGAGGTGTGGCCCGCCAACGTGCCCCTGTCTCCTAGCCAGACCCTAGGGCTATATCCCACCACCCACCAATCCACGGAGGGAAAAACAAACAGAAAAATAAACAGCAAAAGGGCAAAAAGGAAAAACAACAACTTATCTTGAGAGGGAATCTTCAGAATATACAGCAACAGTAGTCTGACGCCACATGCACTTCTGAGCAAGCAACTTTTCCAAGTGAAAAGTATAACCTGCACTGGAGGAGTGAGAGGCCCCACATTATAAGGGCCCTTAATTACCAGCTGGCGGAAAGGCTCATCAAACCTTGCAAGGAAACAGAATAAAAACTAAATTTAAACCCTTAAAAGGGACAGCGTCCATTAACGTCTGGACGATCGCCGGGCCCTTCTGCACCTGGTCCCAGCAGCAGCACCTGAAGGTCCAGACACATTTGTGACAGTACCCCCCTCCTAGGAGGGACCTCCGGACACTCAGGGCCTGGCTTGGCAGGATGTGCCCTATGAAAAGCACGAATCAACCTGGCAGCGTTGACTTCAGATGCCAGAACCCAACTCCTGTCCTCTGGACCATAACATCTCCAATGCACTAAATATTGCAAGGAATTGCGCAGAAGACGGGAATCCAAGATTCTAGAAATTTTAAACTTAAGATTTCCTTCAACCAAAATGGGCACAGGAGGCAATGGAGATGGTACGGCCGTAGTGACTTAAGCAGGCTTTACATTCTGTGATCTCGCTAGCGAGATCGCAAGCGATCGTACCCGCCCCCGTCGGTTGTGCGACACGGGCAAATCACTGCCCATCGTGCACAACCTCGCTTACCCCCGTCACACGGACTTACCTGTCCTGCGATGTCGCTTTGGCCGGCGATCCGCCTCCTTTCTAAGGGGGCGGGTTGTGCGGCATCACAGCGACGTCACACGGCAGCCGTCCAATAGAAGCGGAGGGGCGGAGATGATGGGAATGTAAACATCCCGCCCACCTCCTTCCTTCTGCGTGGTGGAGGCAGGTAAGGAGATGTTCCTCGCTTCTGCGGTGTCACACACAGCGATGTGTGCTGCCGCAGGAACGACGAACAACATCGCTAATTCGAAGAGAACTATTTTTTGTTTTAGGATGACCTCTCCACGGCAAACGATTTTGGCCACTTTTGCGATAGTTTTAGGTCGCACATAAGTGTCACACACTACGATATCGTTAATGACGCCAGATGTGCATCACAAACAACGTGACCCCGACAATAAATCATTAATGATATCGTAGCGTGTAAAGCCCGCTATACTTCTTAAGAAGGGACCAGTGAAACATATTATGATTTCTCAGGACCAGAGGCAGCTCAAGACGTAAAGCCACTGGGTTGATGATAGTAGAAATCTTGAATGGGCCAATGAACCTTGGACCCAGTTTCCATGAAGGCACCTTCAACTTAATGTTACATGTTAACAACCACACCAGATCATCCACAACCAGGTCCGGACCATGTACACGCTTTGTCAGCCATGCGTTTATACTTGTCACCCATACGTTTCAGATTGCTCAGAACCCCTCACCAAACAGATGAGAGAGGAGGCAAAATGCTCCTCTTCCTGGACCCCTGAAGACCCCCACTCCAAAAGGTACCAAATTGAAGATGGAAACTGTGACGACATGGACCCTCAGTGCCTAGCATGGGTTAACTTTCTTAAAATTCAGCTAGACATGAAGACAGTTTGTTTATAGATGGGGGATAATCCCTCATTGTTCTACAAGACTCTTGGGAGTTTAGTATTGAAGTTTTTGTTGACTAATGTAATTGTTTTGGCCACTGAAAGCCAGATACCCATTGTATTACAATGTGTTTGCTGGATGCAATTTAACTTAGCTGTACTGCCATTGACCAATATTACTGTGATATTCTGTATACAGCTTGAAATTCATTCAATAAGAGAAGCAACTTTGTACAATCAATCCAATAAGGGCACAGTACATCCTAAGGGAAGGCTATGGCTATAAAAGGGGACTTCTCAGAGTCACCAGTTGTTGATGGATGTTGCATGATCCAGTCTAAGCTCTTAGGAGCTGGCTAGGGGATCAGAACCACGATACCTTGTGGACTTGATCTGGGGACTTTGGCTCCGACTAGAGGATCACTTGGCTACATGACTTCAATCTAGGGACTTCAATTACGATTGGAGACCATAACCGCGGTCTAGGGATTTTGACTCCGGCTGCCAGGATTATATCTTATCATCATACCAGAGACTACTTAAGGAAGAAACCCAGGTTGGGACAATTTGGTCACCTGGCTACAGACTTTGCAGACCTCAGCCAGCTTCCTAAATCTGGAGTTATTCCATTCTCGGTGGGTGCCCGCTGAAAGCGGGGTGCTGCTGGATTGGAGTAAGTAGCCCTGGAAGCTCTGAGGCACGGACATTCTAATCCCTGGTGAGCCAGCAGAAGGGTGAGAAACTGTTGCCTGTTACATTTGTGTGTTTTGCTGGATATGTGCTATGTGCCGTTAATTGTTTGGGGATTCAATAAAGTCTTAATATTGTGATTCCCTCATCCTGTGTTGTCTGAGTAGTGTTCTGCCCACGGTTAAGGAGGTCGGGCATTCAGTTGGGATGAGCCCTGAGCCATGCTGTCTTTCTAAAGACAGCCGGGTCAGCGGATGAGAGCACCCACTGACCCCCGTGTCTCCACAATTGGTGGCAGCAGTGGGATAGTACTCAGCCTGGTTTATCCAGGGGAGCTGCATAGGACTGGTGTTCTCGGACACCGTCCAGGACTCAAAAACCAGGGAGGCACATAAGCATACCTAGCAGGCCATAAGGGAGGCATTCAGGTTTCGGATGCTGCCATGTCAAACCCCACCAGCTCAGCCATGGGACAAGAACCAGAGAGGAGTTATGACCGCAGCAGTAAATGGATGCTACAGGATCTGTGCCAGATGCGAAAGATTGACTACAGGAACGCTGACACTCGGTCGGAATTGATCCGATAATTAGTCTGTTGGGATGCCCAGAATGATGCAGAGGACGATGAGGATCCCACCGATATTGACCCAGAGGATTTAAACTATGTGCCACATCATGGATCTAGTGACAATCAGGAATCAACTTGGTCCCAAATGGCCTGAGCCACAGAGTTGTTGGCTGCATTGGGGTCTAAATCCTCAAGAGATGAGAGGGCTTGTGTTCTGGAATTTGTTTATGGGGTTCCAGCTGCCGTACTGCTAACACCAGCCGCTCGAGAAGGATAGCCCCGCTACCCAGCAGAAGCTGCACCAAAACAAAGGTCTATAAACAGGGCCTGTGACTTGCCCAATCTACGGCGCTGTTATAGATGTGGGCACCTTGGACATATAGATAAAGATTGTCTCCAAAACCGAGGTCCCATGCTTGGAGCCCATCTGCCAGCTCAGCCAGTCAAGGTCTGTGACATACAGAGCCAGGGACTATGAGACACTGGTTCCTCCATCACCCTGGTAAGCCCAGTTATTGTTTCCCCTCAAGACCATTTACCAGATTCCCAATTATCCATCTCCCTGGCTGAGGGCCAGCGCTCGGACATCCCTCTGGCATGTGTGCAGTTGGACCTAAGGACCGACCAGGGAGAGGTAGAGGTGGAGCTTATGAACAGCGTCCCCACACCAGTTATTTTGGGAAATGACCAGGGAGAGGTTGATGTGAGACTTGTGGAAAGCCTCCCCACACCTGGTATTTTGGGGACCAACCAGGAAGCGATCGATGTGGGATTTGTGAACAGCCTCCCCATACCCGTCATTGTGGAGACTGACCAGAGCAAGGCTGATGTGGAGCTTATGAACAGCATCCCCACACCTGTTATTTTGGGATCTGACCAGGAAGAGGTCCATATGGAGCTTATGGACAGCCTCACCACACCTTTTGTTTCGGGGACTAACCAGGAGGAAGTTGATATATGGCTCATGGATGGTCTCCCCACTTCTGTTATTTCGGGGACTAAGCAAGAGGAAATTGAAGTGGGGTTCATGGATGGCCCCACCAAGCCTGTTGTTTCGGATACCACCCAGTGGGAAGTGGAAGTGGGGCTTGTGGATTACCTGCTCACATTTTGTAGTATGACCTAGGACAAGGACTATCCAACCAGTTTGTAGCAGCCATCACACACTTCCAAGCCAAGCAGGACCATGATGTGGATCTTTCTAACATCTTTTACAAGGATTATTCACATGCCCAGTCTCCATCATCCATCTCTGAGCCAACAACCATGAGTAAGCCTAACCAGACTGTGGCTATTGACTGGGGGAAGATTGATAGTAAGAAATGTATGCAAGCCCAACTCATGGACCCCACCTTAGTGCTTGTCCGCAATATGGCTGTTCAACCTGGGGGAGGTAATCAGGGGGAGGTGTATAGATGCGAACCTCTGTTGCTGACCTCACAATTAAAAATGACAATGCCGTCAAGAGGAGAAGGATGATCGAAGCCTAGCATGTCTGGCTAATATTAAGAAGGGGAAGGAATGTGACGACATGGACACTCAGTGCCTAGCATGGATTAACTTTCTTAAAATTCAGCCAGACATGAAGACAGTTTATTTATAAATGGGGGATAATCCCTCATTGTTCTACAAGACTCTTGGGAGTTTAGTATTGAAGTTTTTGTTGACTAATGTAATTGTTTTGGCCACTGAAAGCCAGATACCCATTATATTACAACGTGTTTGCTGGATGCAATTTAACTTAGCTGTACTGCCATTGACCAATATTACTGTGATATTCTGTATACAGCTTGAAATTCATTCAATAAGAAAAGCAACTTTGTACAATCAATCCAATAAGGGCACAGTACATCCTAAGGGAAGGCTATGGCTATAAAAGGGGACTTCTGAGAGTCACCAGTTGTTGATGGATGTTGCATGATCCAGTCTAAGCTCTTAGGAGCTGGCTAGAGGATCAGAACCAGGATGTCTTGTGGACTTGGTCTAGGGACTTTGGCTCTGACTAGAGGATCACTTGGCTACATAGCTTCAATCTAGGGACTTCGATTCCGATTGGAGACCATAACCGAAACTAGGGATTTCGACTCCGGTTGCCAGGATTATTTAATATCATCATACCAGAGACTACATAAGGAAGAAACCCAGGTTGGGACAATTTGGTCACCTGGCTACAGACTTTGCAGACCTCAGCCAGATTCCTATTCTGGCGTTATTCCATTCTCGGTGGGTGCCCGCCGAAAGCGGGGTGCTGCTGGATTGGAGTAGGTAGTCTTGGAAGCTCTGAGGCACGGACATTCTAATCCCTAGTGAGCCAGCAGAAGGGTGAGAAACTGTTGCCTGTTACATTTGTGTGTTTTGCTGCTTATGTGCTATGTGCTGTTAATTATTTGGGGATCCAATAAAGTCTTAATGTTGTGATTCCCTCACCCTGTGTTGTCTGAGTAGTGTTCCGCCCATGGTTAAAGAGGTCGGGCATTCAGTTGGGATGAGCCCTGGACCATGCTGTCTTTTTAAAGGCGGCCGGGCCAGCGGACGAGAGCACCCACTGACTCCCGTGTCTCCACAGAGACCATTTGCACCAAAAAATGGTGACTGGCCAGTGGACTCATTACGCCGGTTGTTAATGGCAAACTCGGCCAAAGGAAAAAAGGATGCCCAATCCTCCTGGTTCTCAGCAACAAAATACCTCAAATTGGTCTCCAAGTTCTGGTTGGTGTGCTCCGTCTGACCGTTAGACTGAGAATGGAATGCAGAGGAATAAGACAACTGAACCTTCAAACGAGTGGAAAAAGCCTTCCAGAACCTGGAGACAAACTGAGTGCCACGATCGGAGACAACATCAGAAGGTAAACCATGAAGTTTCACGATCTCATTCACAAGAATCTGCGCCAGAGTCTTGGCTTTGGGAAGAGCAGGTAATTCAATAAAATCCGACCTCTTGCTAAACTGTTTTACCAGCCAACACAGGAAGATCTGTGATAAAATCCATGGAAATGTGCATCCATGGCCTATCCGAAATGGTCAAAGGCAAAAGAGACCTTGACAGACGAGTATGCAGGACTTTGGCACGAGCGCAAACAACATAAGCAATCACAAAGTCGGCAACCTCCTTTTGCAACCCCGGCCACCAAAAGCGACGGGACACAAGGTCCGAGGTTGCCTTACTTTCCGGGTGTCCGGTAAGCATAGAGTCATGATGAGCTTGGATCAGTCGGTAACGCAGGTCAGAGGGCACAAAAAGTCTCCCTGTAGGACAGGAAGCAGGGGCGACCCCCTGAGCCTCCAAAACAGCAGTCTCTAAGTCAGGATAAAGAGCCGAAACAATCACCCCCTGTTGCAGAATGGGGACGGGATTCTCCTGATCACCACCCCCAGGAAAACTACCTTATAGAGCATCTGCCTTGACGTTCTTAACCCCAGAACGGTAGGTGACAGTAAAATTAAACCTAGTAAAGAACAAGGACCATCTGACCTGTCTGGGGTTAAGTTAACGCTTGGCAGATGCTAAATATGACAAATTCTTATGATAGGTAATGACAATAATAGGATGAGCCGTCCCCTCCAACCAATGATGCCACTCCTCAAATGCCAATTTAATAGCAAGGAGCTCTCTATTATCTACGTCATAATTTCTCTCCGCAGCAGAGAGCTTCTTAGACAAAAATGCACACGGACGCCATTTACCAGGCGATGGTCCCTGCAACAAAACTGCCTCAACCCCTACCTCTGACGCATCGACCTCCACAATGAAAGGCTGCAAAACATCAGGTTGGGAAACTATGGGAGGAGTAGCAAAACACCTTCAAAGAAGAGAAGGCCTGCTGAGCAGAGTCAGACCATGTGGAAAAATCAGCACCTTTTTTCCTTAGATCTGTAAGAGGTTTAACGATATCAGAGTAATTCTTGATGAATTTACAATAAAAATTCATAAACCTCAAAAATCGCTGTAGAGCTTTTAAGTTTTCCAGATGATCCCAGGCCAGCATTACCTCGACCTTTCCGGGATCCATCCGAAAACCAGTGGGAGAAACTGCACCTCCTGCACAGTAAACACACACTTTTCAAGTTTGGTGGACAAGTTATTCTCCCATAAAATTTGAAGAACCTGTCGGACAGGAGCCTCATGAGTTGCTAAATGAGGTGAATAAATCAAAATGTTATCAAGGTAGACCACCACAAATCTACCCATCAGATGATAAAAAAATGTCATTAATAAAGTTCTGGAACACCGCAGGGGCATTGGTGAGACCAAATGGCATAACCAGACTCTCAAAATAGCCGTCAGGGGTATTGAAAGCGGTTTTCCATTCGGCTTCCTCCTTGATCCTAACCAAGTTGTACGCCCCCCCCTCAAGGTACGTGTCAAAGACTGTTATAAGATTCAGTTCCCGGAAGTCCAAACATGGACGAAGGCCTCCATCTTTCTTTCTAACAAAGAAAAAACCTTCCGCCACCGGCGCAGATGAAAGTCTAATATGGCCCTTCTTTAGACTTTCAGCAATAAATTCCTTCATAGCCTGTCTCTCAGGCCCCGATAAACTATACAGTCTAGATTTGGGTAGCTTTGCTCCGGAAATAAGATTAATAGGACAGTCGTACACCTGATGAGGGGGAAGGTCCTGGCATCCTTTCTCAGAGAAAACATCGTCATAATCAGAAAGAAAAGATGGCAGAGGGACAGACGAGACAGTGGATAAGGAAGTCCCCAATTATCATAACAAAAGTCTCTCCAATTAGAAATAAGTCGCGCCTGCCAATCTACTATGGGGTTATGTTTAATCAACTAAGGTAAACCCAGCACAATGGGAGTGGGAAGACCTTCCAACACATAGCATGAAATCATCTCATGATGCACGGATCCCATTGTCATCTTAATACCATGTACCATCTGAGACAAATGTCTTTGAGCAAGTGGTGCAGAGTCAATAGGAAAACTGGAAATGGGGTTATTTAAGGTACCGAAAGTAAAACCATGCTCTTTAGTGAAAAAGGGATCCCTCAAACAAACCCCGGCACCACTATCCACAAAAACATCAATTTTAATAGTTTTGCTATCCAGTGCCACCTCGGCAGGCAGGAGAAAACGGGAACTACAGGTAAAAGAAAAAGACATAACCTGATTCACTGCTTCTGTCACGGGCGGCGGGGCGCTGCGCTCGCTAACGCTCGGGTCCGGCGCTGTTGCTGCTGCTCGGTGGCTCGAGCGGTGGGCCGGATCCGGGGACTCGAGCGGCGCTCCTCGCCCGTGAGTGAAAAGGGGGTGGTGTGTTTGAGGATTTAGTCCGTGACGCCACCCACGGGTTGTGGTGAAGGTGGCCACCACTGAGTTGACTCCAATGGCTTCCCAACGATAGTCCGCTCCCCGGTGTAAAGATGCCAGAGGAACCCGTTTTGCCCGCAAGCGCTGGCCCTTGGATTTCTAGCCGGTGGCGGTGGCTGTGTATCCTCACAGTGTGAGCAGTTCAATCAGGACTTGGTTGTTAGGGAACCCCGGGGGTTCCTGTCACATTCGGATTTGACTATTGACGGCGGCTCCAAGCCTTATCGGGGTCCGATGGCCATGCCTGTGTGCTTAGCTTCACTCCGTTCCCCGGTCCGGTACCGGTGGGCCACCGCCCAGCTCCGGTTTTTATGGCTCTGCGGAGTTCCACCAACTCCTACAGACAGCCACCACCGTCTGCCAACCTTGCTGTCAGTGCCTGGGCTCCTACCCAGACAGCTGCAGTACGTGACCTCTCTCTGTCAGCTCCTGAACTGAACTCCTCCAAACTCTAACTGACTGCTTTTCCCGTCTCCAGGCCTGTGAACTCCTCGGTGGGTGGAGCCAACCACCTGGCTCCGCCGCACCTGGTGTGGACATCAGACCCTGGAGGTAGGCAACAAGGGTTTTGTGTCTGACTAATGTAACTGTCCGGGGGTGGAGGTGTGTTTTGTCTGTGGCTACCTGGCTAGTCTAGGGCGCCACATTTCCACCCCACCAACTGTAACATGAGACTCAGGCACTCCGAGAAGTGTGGGAATAAGGGGGAAAGCTCCAACAAAATGACCGGGTTAACTGCAAAGAAAACACACTCCTGTCTTTTTGCGGACCACAGGTGAGGCACGGGTAGGGGTGGCTCCACCAAGCTGCATGGGTTCATCTGCCACAATTCCTCACCCCTCACCTCCGGATTGTCTTCCAGAGGAAGACATTTCACCTCTAGACATGTCATCTGGAAAAAAAGTTCTACCCTTTCTCTCACGGAGGCGTCTGTCAACACGTTTAGCTAAAGACATGGCAGCCTCTAGAGAAGTTAGAATATCATATACCTTGAGAGCATCTTTAAGTTTATCGGACAGACCATGACAAAAATGACTTCTAAGTGATGGATTATTCCATTTAGTATCCTTAGCTCATCTCCGAAATTCAGAAAATAGGCTTCAGCTGACCGATCTCCCTGCCGCAGCCGACGTAGTCTAGACTCAGCTAACGAGACTCAGTCAGAGTCATCATAGATAAGGCCCAAAGCTTTGAAGAAGCCCTCGACTGACTGGAGACAAGCGTCATCTTCCAGCAATGAAAATGCCGATAACTGAGGATCCCCTTGCAGGAGGGATATAATGATGCCGACCCGCTGCTAAGCTGCTCCAGAAGAGTGAGGTCTAAGGCTATGTGTGCACGTTGCGTAAATTCATGCAGTTACGCTGCGCTTTGTAGCGCAGCGTAACTGCATGCGTCCTGCGTCCCCTGCACAGTGTATGGAGATTGTGCAGGGGCCGTGCGCACGTGGCATATTACAACGCAGCGCTTCGGCTACTGCCGAAGTGCTGCATAAAAAGAAGTGACATGTCACTTCTTCCGTGCGCTTTGCTGGCAGCTCCTGCTCTGTCTATGGCAGGAGCTGCAGGCAGAGCGCACGTTCTCGCCGGCACCATGCGCCTCAGAACAGAGCTTTTCAGATGCGCTCTGAAGCGCACCTTTAACGGTGCTGGGCTAGTACGCTAAGATGAAAATATAATTTACAGGTCTCCTTAAAGGCTGTACATTTTTCTCTACCTCCTGAAAAACGATCAGAAAGCACTATTTTTGGCTCTAAATGGGCCGCAACAGACACATCCACTCTCTCCTGAAAGGATTTTTTAA
Organism: Anomaloglossus baeobatrachus; assembly: GCF_048569485.1. Classification (NCBI taxonomy): domain Eukaryota; kingdom Metazoa; phylum Chordata; class Amphibia; order Anura; family Aromobatidae; genus Anomaloglossus; species Anomaloglossus baeobatrachus. The sequence goes on from NC_134356.1 coordinate 156,379,784, forward strand.
TATCAGTAACTTCCAAAGAGATTGTAAAGTTGCTGGGTCAATTTAGAAACAGGATCCATAGTACAAAAACAAAGTAAAACGTCAACAACGCACAAGACACCCAGCAAGTGGACTCCTGCAAAGCTGAAAGACACATAGGGGGGGGGATCAGGGGCTTCTGAATTGACCCTGACACTGGGGGGCCCTGCGCTTGCCCTCAAACCACAGGTACCTATAAGGGTTAGAAGGTGTGGCCCTCCAATGTGACCCTGTCTCCTAGCCAGATCCTAGGACTAAATCCCACCACCCACCAGCAAAAGGGGAAAAAGGAAAAACAGCAACTTATCTTGAGAGAGAATCTTCAGAATATACAGCAAAAGCAGTCTGAAGCCACATGCACTACTGAGCAAGCAACTTCTCCAAGTGAAGAGTATAACCCGCAATGGAGGAGTCAGAGGCCCCACGTTATAAAGGCCCTTAATTAATAGCTGGAGGAAAGGCTCCTCCAACCTGGCAAGGAAACAGAAAAAAAACCTAAATCAAGCTCTTAAAAGGGACAGCGTCCATTAACGTCGGGACAATCGCCGGGCCCTTCTGCACCTTGCCTTGTCCCAACAGCAGCACATGAAGGTCCAGACACATCCGTGACACCACCACAGTAGAGGGGAGTTACTTAATTGTTTCACCAAATATAGCAGGGTAATTTTCAAGTTGATAAATTTTTGCGGACACCGAAGGTTGGTAGAAATTTCCAAATGGCCCCCGGCAGAAAAAAGGTTCCCCAACCCCGCTCAAGAGGATATGATTCCATTATTGTTATTTCTATTGATATGGTGATTAGAAAAATTAACTCTATTTTCCTCACTATTATTAATATTATTTTTAGAATTCCCATTCCTTTTAGTGTTACTAGAATTCTGATAATCCCTATAGTCGCTATATAGCTTATGTACCTTTTTAAGTATAAGATCCTCATCCATTTTTCTCAGTTTACCAATCAATTTTTCGTACAATGTTTTATATTCAATAGTGAGCTTGATACTTGGCCAATTCCTCACGAATGAGGATTGTCTCCCTCAAAATTTGTTCAGCTATCAAATCTTATTTTCTAATTAATCTTACCATAAGTCCAATAGAACATTCCAAAATATAATTATTCCACTCTTTTGTAAACTCATCATCATACGGAAATGATGAAAAATGAAAGATTTTAAGTCCCCGTGGTGAAATTTGTTCCTTAATATATTGTTTTAGAAAAAGGGTATTTATATGTTGTAATATTTAAATTTTATATTCATCTTCATATTTAAGAAATAAATCTGATAATACTTTTAATTCCTCTGCTGTTAATGCTGAGGTTTCATTAAAGGTACCGTCACACTAAGCAACTTACCAGCGATCCCAACAACGATAGGGATCGCTGGTAAGTTGCTAGGAGGTTGCTGGTGAGATGTCACACTGCGACGCTCCAGCGATCCCACCAGCAACCTGACCTGGCAGGGATCGCTGGAGCGTGGCTACACGAGTTGCTGGTGAGCTCACCAGCAACCAGTGACAAGCCCCCAGCGCCGCGTGGAAGATGCTGCGCTTGGTAACTAAGGTAAATATCGGTAACCAACCCGATATTTACCTTGGTTACCACCGCACGGAGCTACATGTGCAGAGAGCAGGGAGCAGCGCACACTGAGCGCTGCTCCCTGCTCTCCTAGTTACAGCACACATCGGGTTAATTACCCGATGTGTGCTGCAGCTACATGTGCACAGAGCAGGGAGCAGCGCACACTGAGCGCTGGCTCCCTGCTCTCCTAGTTACAGCACACATCGGGTTAATTACCCGATGTGTGCTGCAGCTAAATGTGCACAGAGCAGGGAGCAGCGCACACTGAGCGCTGGCTCCCTGCTCTCCTAGTTACAGCACACATCGGGTTAATTACCCGATGTGTACTGCAGCTAAATGTGCACAGAGCAGGGAGCAGTGCACACTGCTTAGCGCTGGCTCCCTGCTCTCCTAGCTACAGCACACATCGGGTTAATTAACCCGATGTGTACTGCAGCTAGCTACATGTGCACAGAGCAGGAGCCGGCACTGACAGTGAGAGCGGGGGAGGCTGGTATCGAAGGTAAATATCGGGTAACCAAGGACAGGGCTTCTTGGTTACCCGATGTTTACATTGGTTACCAGCCTCCGCAGAAGCCGGCTCCTGCTGCCTGCACATTTAGTTGTTGCTGTCTCGCTGTCACACACAGCGATCTGTGCTTCACAGCGGGACAGCAACAACTAAAAAATGGCCCAGGACATTCAGCAACAACCAACGACCTCACAGCAGGGGCCAGGTTGTTGCTGGATGTCACACACAGCAACATCGCTAGCAACGTCACAAAAGTTGTTCGTTAGCAGCGATGTTGCTAGCGATGTTGCTTAGTGTGACGGGGCCTTAATTCCCAAGAGCTCAGGGGGACCATTGATTAAATCTTTGAGTAAATGAATGCGTACAGAAATTCTATCAGCGGTAAAAAAAATCCATAATTGGACTTTTTATAGTAAAACTCTAAACTCCTCTTAAGAAAATGATATTCTAGAATGATTATGTCAGAGGTAATTATGTTCAAATTAAATTTAGATTACCTTCTTTCTAGAATTAGCATTCAATCATACAATTTATAAACCAAGATAAAAGTACACAAAATAAAACTAAAATTAATGAATCCGCTATAAATAACAGCTTAATTTTGTTTTCTGGCTACTAAATGCCAATAATTTACCAAAAGGCAAATCAGAACAATAGTGTCCAGTGAAAACAATCCATAAATTTATAAATAAGTCCAAAATGTATATGAAAAACTTCAGTTATTCTCTGGACAAGATGAAACCTGATGTTTGCAAAACATGTAGACCGTTCATTGTGTGTTTCCACAGCAAGCTGCTCCACGAAGTATGTTAAGATTTAAGGCAGATTTCCACAGTATGCTGCTCCTGAGTTCGTGTTTCTGCCCTCCAGGCGACTGGCGCTCGTAGGAGTTCAGAACAGTTTGACAGTTGAGGAAAGTGGTAGTCGAGGAGCTGACTGACCGTGTCCGGGTACGTGGCCCGGGCACATACAGCAAGGTTGGCAGATGGTGGTGACCGTCTGCAGGCAAAGCCAATTGACGCACAACCGTAAGGACCGGGGTCGGGTGGTGGCCCGCCGATACCGGATCGGGGAGCAAAGAAAAGCCAGCACCACTCGGCAGGGCCTACGGACCCCGACCAGGCTTGGAGTCGCCGTTAAACCGGTCAAATCCGTCAGCGACGGGAACCTCCGGGGTTCCTCAGCAGCAAAGACCCGACTGAAGGCAACCACTCAACCGTGAAGGGAAATACAGCTACCGCCACAGCTAGAGTTCCCAGGGCCAGAGCCTGCGGGCAAAGAGGGGCTCCTCTAGCAACCACACCGCTGGGAAGCGGGCTACCGGTGGGAAGCCATCGGGGCTGACAACACATCAAAGGTGCAGGGAGAGACAGTCACCGCCAACCTACCGGGAGTGACCACCGCAGCCGTCTGTGGGACTCGTCCATCCAGCCGTTTGTTTGACCAGAGACTCCGTGTACGTTACTGGCTGAGTGAGTACCACTGTGCCGCCTGGCACCGCGCTGCCCCCGCGACCCTGCACCTCCCCAACTCCCGCCATCCACCTTCCAGTCTACATTACCGGGCCCCGGGACCACCAAATCCCCCTACCCACGGAGGGGAGAGAAACATCTCAGCTGCTCCCTGTCATCACTCCCGGGATCCCCGCCTAGAGCAGCGGTGGTGTCCCATTATCACCACAAACCGTGGGTGGCGTCACGGACTACATCCCCAAACCAAACCACCCCTTTCACTCACGGGCGAGGAGCGCCGCTCGAGTCCCCGGATCTGGCTCACCGCTCAAGCCACCGAGCAGCAGCAGCAGCCGGACCCGAGCCGCGAGCGCGGTTGAGCAGCGGCGCACCCCCCACCCGTGACAGATACAGTTCCAGGACCGGATTAAGCTTCTTCCGGAAGACCTGTAAAGCATCAGGCTTCCCGTCATACTGCGGCAACCAGGTAGCTCCGGGCACATAGGGCAAGGAGAACGGCATCACCTGAGCAATGGCGGAGGTAATGGCCTCCCTTGCTCGTACGGCCGGAACACGGTCTAGCTCATTCTCGTTCGCGGGCACCGCTGCGGCTGCGACCGCCGCTTCTCCAGCGGCTCCGTCGGGCGCCGACATCTTGTTCTCGCCCCCCCTTGGTCTTCTCTCAGCACCTCCTCTTCAGGGGCGGAGTTTCGGCTTTCGTGCCTCCACTGCTCGAGAAGACGCTCGAGCGGGGAAATCTTCTGACGGCTTCTGAAATTTTTCAGCCGGACACCTTCGGCGGGACACAAGGCGCACTTCTACCAGCCGGTAGAATGGTAAGATCCTGTTCGTGACGCCAAGTTGTCGCGGGCGGCGGGGCGCTGCGCTCACCATGCTCGGGTCCGGCGCTGCTCGGCTGCTGCTCGGTGGTTCAAGCGGTGGGCTGGATCCGGGGACTCGAGCGGCGCTCCTCGCCCGTGAGTAAAATGGGATGATTGTTGGGATTTGGGATGTCGGTCCGTGACGCCACCCACGGTTTGTGGTGAGGTTGGGGCACCACCGCTGCTCTGGACGGGGATCCCGGGAGCGATGACGGGGAGCAGCTGAGATGTTTCTCTCCCCTCCGTGGGTAGGGGGGGGTTTGGTGGTCCCGGGGCCCGGTGAAGGTGACGGAGATGTGGAAGCGCAGGGACAGTGAGGTGCAGGGTCGCGGGGGCAGCGCAGTGCCAGACGGCACGATGGTACTCACTCAGCCAATGACGTACACGGAGTCTCTGGTGAAACAAACGGCTGGATGGACGGGTCCCGCAGCCGGCTGCGGTGGTCACTCCCGGTAGGTTGGCGGTGACTGCCTTTCCCTGCACCTTGAAAGTTCCTTCGGTCCCGATGTCTTCCCACCAGTAACCCGCTCCCCAGCTCGGATAGATGCTGGAGGAGCCCCTTTTGCCCGCAGGCTCTGGCCCTGGGAATTGTAGCCTTGGCGGTGACTGTATTTCCCTTCTCTGGTTGAGCGGTTGCCTTCAATCGGGTCTTTGTTGCTGAGGAACCCCGGAGGTTCCCTTCGCTAACGGATTTGACCGGTTTAACGGCGACTCCAAGCCTGGTCGGGGTCCGCAAGCCCTGCCGAATGGTGCTGGCTTCTCTTCGCTCCCCAGTTCGGTACCGGCGGGCCACCTCCCGACCCCGGTCCTACGGTTCCGCGTCGATCGGCCTCTACTGCAGACGGTCACCACCATCTGCCAACCTTGCTCTTAGGTGCCCGGGCCACGTACCCGGACACGGTCAGTCAGCTCCACTACCACTTCACTCCTCTCCTTTCACTTTCCCTTGCTCCACTCCTTCTGACTCCTTTTCCCGCCTCCGGGACTGTGAACTCCTCGATGGGCGGGGCCAACGGCCTGGCCCCGCCACACCTGGTGTGGACATCAGCCCCTGGAGGGAGGCAACAAGGATTTGTGTGTGACTGATGTGCCTAACCGGGGTGTGGGGTGTATTGTTGCAGTACCTGTGACGTCCTGGCTTGTCCAGGGTGCCACATAAGCAACAGGGCATAACATGCCAAGAAGCTAAAAAAAATTCTGGTTTTGCAGGGGGCCATGTGTAACACACCGTGGAGCACAACATTAATAAAGAACACAAATAGAGACTGCCTGACCAAATGTTCTAGACAGTGTAGCCTCGACAGTGCTTGTGCCTGTGCATAATGTACAAAGGCTTGAGAAATATTGCCCTGGGTGATTGGGCCAAACAATTACATGGCAGCAGCATAACAAGTTACATTAGTCATGCAGTGTCTTTAATATTAGTAGAAAAAATAGTCTTGAATGAGAAACAATGGAACTTATTTGAATTTAAGAAATCCAAATTTTGGGACTACACTTATTATTGGGTATTTTTAACAGGTGGCCTGAGATACTCTGGGGCTATCCATCTATGGTTCATTTTGATCATCGTCAAACTGTCTGCACTTTCCGTGGATAGTCGTGTGTGACTATCTGTTATTATTAACCCCGCTGAGCTAAAAACACGCTCAGACAACACACTTGCAGCAGGGCAAGCTAGCACTTCCAAAGCATATAACGTGATGTCTGGCCAAGTGTTGAGCTTGGAAACCCAATAGTTAAAGGGAACAGTAGACTCGGAAAGCACGCTGATACGGTCACCTACATAGTCCCTCACCATCTTAACTTTTCCCTCCTTGTCATCGTTCCCCCAACCAATATCTGATTCGCAGTTGACGGTTTGTGGAAAATGGACCAGTTTTGGCACATTAGTTCCCCGCCTGTGTTGCTCCTACTATGCGTATCCCTCTCTTGTAATCCTGTTGCGTGTGATGACACGCTACCTCTGATGCCAGCATGATCTGAGGGTAATCATTTCATCAACTGCTCCACTACAGCCCTCTTGAATGTTTCCGTAGTACAATCCTTATTTGCCTCCACAAGTAGCGAAGTAAATTTGTTTTTGTAGCATGGGTCAAGGAAGGTACATAACCAGTATTTGTTGTCTGCCAAAATGTGGACTAGCCGTCATGAGAAAGGCAGTGTGACATGAACTGTGCCATGTGTCCCAGACTCCGAACTGGAAACCTTTGTGTGTCACTGCTAAGAATACATTCTGTCTCCCTAAACCTCCTCTCCTCCTCAGTCTGTCTCTCCTCCTCCTAATTCTCCTCAGACCCATCCATGCCGGACAGCCCTGAAGCTTGGTTTGTCAATCCCTTGGTTACCAACTTCAAAAAATTCATGTTCTTCATTATCCTACCTCATCCTCATTCTCATGATGCTGTGCAAAGGTGGCCTGAGCTTGTTGGCCGAGGTTGTGTGGATTACTAGCAACCATTGTGAAGTCTGGATCCACAGACACCTCGGGTGCATGAACACTTTGGTCAGTCAGACCATCCAGAGAGCGTTTCAATAAACAAATTAGTGGAATGGTAATGCTGATAACAGCATCCTCACTGCTCACAATGTTGGTACAGTAATCAAACTTCTCCAAGACCTGACAAATGTCTGCAATCCACACCCACTCGGCAGTACTTATGTCTGGCAGCTGTCTGACGGGCATGTTCCAGCTGGAATTGGGATACTGCCCTCTGCTGCTCATGGATCCTGGCCAACATATGATAGGTTGAATGCCATCTCGTAGGGAGGTCATATATTAGTCTGTGACGAGGCAAGTGTAAGCGCTGCTGCAGCACTGCCAGGCCAGCAAAAGAGGGAGATGACTTGCGGAAATGTGCGCTAATACGTCGTACCTTGGTAAGTAGGTCTGGTATCCCAGGGTATTTCTTCAGAAAGTGCTGAACTACTAAGTTTACAATGTGAACCACACAAGGAACGTGTACAAGCTTTCCAAGCTTTAAAGCTGCCACCAGATTACGACCATTATCGCACACTACAATCCCTGGATGGAGATCCAAAGGCTCAAGCCATTCATCTGTCTGCTCAGTTATTACTTTCAAAAGCTCAGGAGGCTACTGACACTGTGATTGAAGTGGGCCCCGCTATTCGCTATTCTGGGTGTGGGAATTATATGGGATGTTGCCGGCTCAGACTCTGAACCAGGTTCACCCAGTGTGCCGTCAGTGAGATATAACGTCCCTGTCCACTTCCACTTGTCCACGGGTCTGTGGTTAAGTGGACCTTCCATGTTATGGCGTTGGTGAGAGCCTGTTTGATGTTTACGGACACGTGATTGTGGTGCGCGGGGACGGCACAATGAGAAAAATAGTGGCGTCTAGGCACAGAGTACCGATGTTCTAACACCGCCAAAAGGTCGCGGAAAGCCTCTGTTCCCACAAGCCGATACGGCAACATCTCAAGGGCTATCAATCGTGCAATGTGTGCAGTTATGGTTTCTGCCCTGGGGTGCGTAACGGTGTATTTTCGCTTCTTTTCGAAGGTCTGTGGTAAGGACAACTGAACGGAACTGTGACGCCCTGGACTATCCAGGTTGTCCCAGGTAGTCACACACACAACATCACACCCCTTCCAGTTCGGTAACAACAGTCAACCATAGAAAACCTTGTCACCACCCTCCAGGTTTGATGTCCACACCAGGGGGGGTGGAGCCAGGTGGTTGGCTCCACCCACCAAGGAGTTCACAGGCGTGGAGGCGGGAGACAGAAACAGAAGAGTAGTAGACGGCAGAGAGGAGGGAGTGAAGTGCAAGTTCAGAGGCAGACCTGTGTATAGGCCTGCCAAAGACTACTCCGGTGGCTGGCTTGGAGCCCAGTCACCATTCATCAGAAGGCAGACGGTAGTGGCCGCCTGCAGGAGACTGGGAATATGACCGGTGGAACCGTAAGGGACCGGGACAGGGTAGTAGCCCGCCGGAACTGAACAGGGGAGCCAACTGGATACCGGAGCACCAGGCAGGGTACTCAGACCCCGAACTAGGCTATTCACCACCACCATAGTCAAATCAACTGATTGCGGTCTGGACCTCATGGGGTTCATTCCCACCTAAGTCCCGACTGAAGGCAACAGCCCAACCAATACGGATAAGTGCCACCGCCAGGGCAAGAGATCCAAAGGGCCAGGGTCTGCGGGTAAACGGGGCTCCTCCGACACATACACGCCGGGGAGCCTAGGCACAGGAGTAAAGATTCACACACAGGTGCAGGAGAAAGGCGGACATTACTAACCTAACTGGAAAGCTGCAGCCGGCTGCGGATCCCGTTCATCACCTCGTTTGGTTTATCAGCGACTCCAGTGTCAGAGTGAGTACACCAGTGCCATCAGGAACTGCACCGCGTTGCACCGCTACCCTGCACCCTGCACCCCCGGCCCTCGCCAACTGGGCCCCGGGACCAACATCCCCTACCCATGGAGGGGTCAACACCTAGCTGCGCCATTACATCGCTCCTGGGAGTCCCCGTACCTTCACTGCAGCGGTGGTGTCCACAATCACCACAACCCGTGAGTGGCATCACGAACTGTCATTCCAAAACCAAACACCCGCATCTCCACGCATAGCGCCAATCCCCCTTGCAGAGCAGCGTGACCCCCGGGTCTGTGAGAGGCTCGAGCCACCACTCATAGTACACGAGCACGGATCCGAGCAGCTCTGCGGTCGAAGTCGAGGCCGCGGGGCGGTACAGAACGCTGAGACACCAAAACTGATGTCGTTGATGATTGAGTTTGGCCAACATCAGGTTGGGAGAAGGAGGCATCAGCGCCACCTTCTTGCACATCAGTTTGGGAAGCAGGCAGCCCAGGGGAAGTGGCAAAGTTTTGAGTCTGGAAATCATGTTTTTCACCTAGAGCTGTCAACCACCTAGTGATGTGCTTGGCTAACATATGGTTTCTCATGCAGGAGGTGCCCAAGCTGGAAGTATTTTTGCCTCTTTTAAGCTTGGTCTGACAGATTTGACAAATGGCAACCGTTTGGTCTGAAGGACTCGTGGAAAAAAACTCCCACACAATCGCACCACGGACCCTTGGACTCTGAGATGGCTGAGGTGGTGCACGGACCCTTGGACTCTGAGATGCCACAGGTGGCGGTGTCATGTGCACAGTTGATTGACTTCTGGCAGTGGTCGAAACCCTTATTGCGGACTGTGGGCACATGCTCGTCTGCACTGCTGCTCTCGCAATTCATGCCACCCGTCCATGTTGGATCAGTCACCTCTACAAATTCCTGAAGGTCAACATCTTCGGTAATGGAGGTTTCAGGCTGGAGGGTAACTGTGTCTCATCATCCTCCAACACTTCCACCTGATTGCTCAGCATGTCACGGCTAATGTGACGCCCTGGACTAGCCAGGTAGTCACAGACATAACATCTTACACACCCCCTATCCTCTGGACAGTAACATCAGTCAAATAAAAACCCTTGTTGCCTCCCTCCAGGGTCTGATGTCCACACCAGGTGGGGCGGAGCCAGGCGGTTGGCCCCACCCACTGAGGGGTTCACAGGTCTGGAGGCAGGAAAAAGCAGTTAGTTAGTTGGAAGGAGTTAAGTTTGGAGTTGAGAAGTGACAGCAGGAAAACTCCAAGTGTCTGGGTTGGAGCCCAGGCACTGACAGCAAGGTTGGCAGATGGTGGTGGCCATCTGCAGGAGTTAGTGGATCTCTGCAGAACCGTAGGATCGGGGACGGGCGGCGGCCCGCCGGTACCGAACCGGGGAACAGAGTGAAGCTAAGCACAACAAGGCAGGGCCATCGGACCCCGACTAGGCTTGGAGCCGCCAACAACGGTCAAATCCGAGTGTGACCGGAACCCCAGGGGTTTCCTAACAACTAAGACCCGACAGAAGGCAACAGTCCACACCATGCGGATATACAGCCACCGCCATAGGCTAGAGATCCAAGGGCCAGAGCCTGCGGGCAAAACGGGCTCCTCCGGTACCTATACGCCGGGGAGCGGACTACCGGTGGGCAACCACAGGGGTCAGAACATTCTACAAGGTGCAGGGAAAGACAGCCACCATCACCCTGTCTGGGGAGTGTGTGGCGCCCTGGACAAGCCAGGACGTCACAGGTACTGCAACAACACACCCCACACCCCGGTTAGGCACATCAGTCACACACAAATCCTTGTTGCCTCCCTCCAGGGGCTGATGTCCACACCAGGTGGGGCGGAGCCAGGCGGTTGGCCCCACCCATCGAGGAGTTCACAGTCCTGGAGGCGGGAAAAGGAAGCAGTTCAGTTGAGGGCAGTGGTAGTAGAGGAGCTGACTGACCGTGTCCGGGTACGTGGCCCGGGCACCTAAGAGTAAGGTTGGCAGATGGTGGTGACCGTCTGCAGGCGAGGCCGATTGACACACAACCGTAAGGACCGGGGTCGGGCGGTGGCCCGCCGGTACCGAACCGGGGAGCGAAGAGAAGCAAGAAACCACCATGAATCTTGAATAGTGGTCCACAATGGTCAGGGCATAAGTATACCCACTTCGGCTAGGCGTGAGCTTCACATGGTCGAGGGCAACCAGCTCCAGCGGTTGATGCGTATTGATTGGGTGTAGAGGGGCCTTCTGGCTGGCCTGTCCCTTCTTCTCAGTGCGCAAGGACCGCATTCTTGGCACCAGGCCTCCACCGATTCCCGCATCCCACTCCAATGAGAACCGCTCCCTCAACAGCATTTCCAGCTTCTTCCACACAAAGTACCCGGCACCGTCATGGTATGCCTGTAGGACAGTGGGCACATTAGCCTGGGGAATCACCAGCTAGCGAACCTTCTCGTGGGTCTTTGAGTTGATCAACTCCCGATACAGCTTCCCTAGGTGCTCCAGGTGGGCTTCATACGTCTGTGAGTACACAATTACATCGTCCAGGTACAACAAGACGGTCTCAAAATTCAGATGTCCCAGACAGCATTCCATTAGCTGTTGGAAGGTTCCAGGAGCATTGCACAGCCCGAACGGCATGCTGTTGAACTCGCAGAGTCCCATGGGAGTAGTGAAGGCGGTCTTCTCATGGTCTTCAGGCGCCACGGCCACCTGCCAGTACCCGCTGGTGAGGTCGAGGGTAGAGAAGTAGTTAGCGGTTCTCAGCGCGGCTAGAGATTTTTCAATATGCGGCAGAGGATAGGCATCTTTGTGTGTTATCTGGTTGATCTTCCGGTAATCCACACACATTCGCATGGTGCCATCCTTTTTCTTGACCAGCACCAGCGGAGCTGCCCAGGGACTGGAGCTATCCCGAATAACCCCTGCCTCTTTCATGTTCTTCAACATGTCTTTGGCGCATTGATAGTGTGTGGGCGGGATAAGTCTATACCTCTCCTTAATGGGGGGATGTTTGCCAGTGGGGATGTAGTGTTGGACCCCTCTAATCCACCCAAAATCTAGCGGGTGCTTGCTGAAAACCTGCTCGTACTCCTGCACTATCGTCAGTGCCTACGTGTAACTCTCGATACCACTCATCTAACCGTTCAGGGGACGTGTGGTGACTGGCGGAAGGTGGGGAGGTCGGGGAAACGGCGTGGGGATCCAGGGTAAGCAGCTTAGCAAGGGTAGCGTACCGGGGAAGCCTAACCTCCTCTTCTCCACAGTTTAACACCCTTACGGGCACTCTCCCCTTTTTAACGTCTACTACTCCCCGAGCGGCCATTACAGGGGGCCAGTGTTCGGAGGGCATGGGCTCTACCATGGCTGGGTAATCACGTCCCTGGGGACCTACCGCTGCCCTACACCAAATCATCATTTCGCTCCGGGGAGGCACATCACTCTCACCCACCCAATCTCTCCTCCCGCGGAGTTCACTTGCTGCCGATACATCAAGGCTCGGAACTCGCGTTGTACAGCCCTCTGTCGGCCTCCTGCTGCGGTGGCGGCCAGCTGTTGCAGGAGGGTCAGCACCTCACTCATGCAATGCTCCATCACATTCGTTCCTAGCACTACCTTCGGATCATGATCACTGGGGTCATTTATTATCACGATCATTCCCTGGTGCTGTAGCTCGGTCCGCCCCACAGTCATAGCCACTTGTTTGTACCCCACTTGGGTCAAGGGGAGGCCATCAGCGGCGACCAATGTCATGCTGCCGTCTGGAGGGGCAAGTTCATCATTCCCCCAATACCGTTGACACAGTGTATATAGCATCGTGGTTACCTGAGATCCAGTGTCCAGGAGCGCCATCAGCGGGACGCCATCCACGGCCAGAGGGATGATGGGGCGGGCCCCGATGTACCGGTCCCGCCAGTCAGGGGGGCCACTGGGTTCTACTCCTGAGGATTGGCCCTTGGCCCCAGGGGTTGCTCGTTTAAGAGACACCGTCGGGAGTAGTGGCCGGGCTTGCTGCACCTGTAACAGATTGGAGGTCCATACCGTGGATCGTTAGCCCTCCTGCGCTGCATCCAGGGAACGTCTTCTGGGCGGTCTGTATCCCCCCCGGGGGCCTGGGTCCCGTTGGGGGCTGAAGTGCTGCGAGGATTTTGGCGAGGCCTCCATCCATGTGACGGACCTGGGTAGCCAGCTCCTCCATCACTCCGCCAGAAGTTTCAGGCGCTGTGGGAGCTGGGGGAGAAGGGGCTACCACGATGGGAGCCGTCTCAGCTGGCCACGGGGCCGCTCCAGGGACATCGGACGCCAGGGGCTGCAGGGCTTTAATGGCCCGTTCTTTCAACACAGCAAAGTCCACATCAGGGTGCTCTAGGGCCCACAGCCGGAGCTGTTTGCGGTCTTCCGGGGATCTCATCGCCTGCACGAACTGCTCTACTAGCATTTTGTTACTGTCAGCATCATTGATGGTATCCACCCGCTTCAGCGTATGGAGAAAAGTTTGCAGGCGCAGGGTAAAGTCTCTAATACTGTCAGTAGGCCGCTGTCGGCATTGGTAAAACTGCATTCGCAGCTCAGCTCCGGTGCGAGTCTCAAAGGCAATCTGTAGCTTTTCGAAGATGGTGGCCACGGAGGACCGGTCCAGGTCTCCGTCTCCTGCTCAGCTGCGCCAGTTAGCTGTCCCAGCACTACCGCTGCACGCTGCTTATCAGTCAGGGGATACAGTTCTAGAAGCGGACTAAGCTTTTTCCGGAAGACCTGCAAAGTGTCAGGTTTCCCGTCGTACTGCGGCAGCCAGGTAGCTCCGGGCACATAGGGCAAGGAGAACGGCATCACCTGAGCAAGGGCGGGGGCCTCTCCCGCTCCTGCGGCCAGAGCACGGCCGGGCCCATTCTCATCCACAGGCCCTCCTGCGGCTGCGTTCATCACTCCTCCATCGGCTCCGTCGGCCGCAGACATCTTGTTTACGTCCCCCCTTGGTTTCTTTCTCGCACCTCCTCTTTAGGGGCGGGGCTTCGGCTTTTGCGCCTCCACTGCTCGGGAAGACGCCAGAGCGGAGAACTTCTCGCGCCCAAGATGGCGGATTCTGAAATTTTTCGGCCGGACACCTCCGGTGGGACACAAGGCGCACTTCTACCAGCCGGTAGAACGGTAAGATCCTGTTCGTGACGCCAAGTTGTCGCGGGCGGCGGGGCACTGTGCTCACCACGCTTGGGTCCGGCGCTGCTGCTGCTGCTCGGTGGCTCGAGCGGTGGGCCGGATCCAGGGACTCGAACGGCGCTCCTCGCCCGTGGGTGAAAGGGGGTTGATTGTTGGGATTTGGGATGTCGGTCCGTGACGCCACCCACGGTGTGTGGTGAGGTTGGGGACACCACCGCTGCTCTGGATGGGGATCCTGGGAGCGATGACAGGGAGCAGCCGAGAAGTTTCTCTCCCCTCCGTGGGTAGGGGGAGTTTGGTGGTCCCGGGGCCCGGTGATGGTGATTGGAAGGTGGATGGCAGGAGTTGGGGAGGTGCAGGGTCGCGGGGGCAGCGCGGTGCCAGATGGAGGCATGGTGGTACTCACTCAGCCAGTAACGTACACGGAGTCTCTGGTAAAACAAACGGCTGGATGGACGGGTCCCACAGGCGGCAGCGGTGGTCACTCCCGGTAGGTTGGCGGTGACTGTCTCTCCCTGCCCCTTTAATGTGTATTCGGCCCCGATGGCTTCCCAATGGTAGCCCGCTCCCCAGCGGTGTGTTTGCCAGAGGAGCCTCTTTTTGCCCGCAGGCTCTGGCCCTGGGAACTCTAGCTGTGGCGGTAGCTGTATTTCCCTTCACGGTTGAGCGGTTGCCTTCAGTCGGGTCTTTGCTGCTGGGAAACCCCGGACGTGACAAGTGCACAAACACTGCAGCCGGCTGCGGGACCCATCCATCCAGCCGTTTGGTTTACCAGAGACTCTGTCATTGACTATCTGAGTGAGTACACCAGTGCCATCCGGCACCGCGCCGCACTGCCCCGGCAACCCTCCATCCCAGCCATCCAGCCTTCCCGCTACACCATCGGGACCCGGGATCACCAACCCCTTCCTCCGGCCGCAAGAGCGGGGGAGGCCGCGGGTCCAGTGGTCTCCCATGTGATGCCGTTCTCCCTGCCCTATGTGCCTGGCGCTACCTGGCTACCGTATTACGATGGGAAGCCTGATGATTTGCAGGTGTTCCGGAAAAAGATTAGCCCGGTCCTCGATTTGTATCCCTTGACTGACAGGCAACGGGCGGCGGTAGTGCTAGGGCAGCTAACCGGTGCGGCTGAGCAGGAAATGGAGACCTGGACCGACGTGGACTGGGCTTCAGTGACTACCATTTTTGAAAAACTCCAAATCGCTTTTGAGACCCGCACTTAAGCAGAATTGCGGATGCAGTTTTATCAGTGCCGACAGCGGCCTGCGGATAATATAAGAGATTATGCCCTGCGCCTGCAAACAGCCCTCCGTACGCTGAAGGGGATGGACACTATTAATGATGTGGACAGCAATAAGATGCTAGTGGAGCAATTCTAGCAAGGGCTGGGGTCTGTGGAATACCGCTAGCAACTACGGCTGTGGGCCCTGGAACACCCCAATCTGGACTTTGCAGTATTGACAGAGCGGGCCATCAAGGCCCTGCAAGCCCCAACACCAGACGCTCCTGAGGCGGCCCCATGGCCGGCTGAAACTGCTCCCATCTCGGTGGCACCTCCTCTCCCGGCTCTACCGGCCCCTGCAGCGCCCGTCGGGATGATGGAGGAGCTGGCTGCCCAGGTCCGCTGCATGGATGGAGACCTAGCCAAGATCCTCGCCGCACTCCAGCTCCCGACGAGAGTCAAGCCCCCAGGGAGGATCCAGCTCGCCGACAGCCCAGAGGACGTCCCCTGGATGCAGCGGAGAAGGACCAATGACTCGCGGTATGGGCCTCCTATTTGTAACAGGTGCAGCAAGCCTGCCCGCTACTCTAGGCGATGCCCGTTAAACGAGTGACCCCTGGGGCCAAGGGCCAATCCTCAGGAGTAGAAACCAATGGCCCCCCTGACTGGCAAGACCGGTACATTGGAGCTCGCCCTATCATCCCTCTGGCAGTGGACGGCATCCCGCTCATGGCCCTATTGGACACAGGATCACAGGTAACCACTATACCATATACATTGTACCAGCAGTATTGGGGTACTGAGGAACTTGCCCCCCCTGATGATAGTCTGACCCTTGTCGCGGCCAATGGACTCCCTCTGACCCAGGTGGGATACAAACAAGTGACCTTGACCGTGGGACGTGCAGAGTTAAAGCACCAAGGAATGATTGTGGTGATGAATGAACCCAGTGCCCATAACCCAAAAGTAATCCTAGGGACCAATGTGATGGAGCATTGTATGAGTGAGGTGCTGTGTTTGTTGCAGCAGTTGGCCGCCACAGCAGGAGGAGGCCGACAGAGGGCTGTGCAGCGTGAGATCCGGGCCCTCCTATATCAGCAACAAGTGAATTCGACGGGTGGAGAGATTGGTGGAGTAAGGGTGATGGATGTTGCCCCCTTGGTAGTGCCACCCAGAAGCGAGATGATGATTTGGTGCAGGGCAGCAGTAGGCCCCCAGGGGCGCGACTACCCGGCGATGGAGGAACCCACGCCTTCTGAACACTTTTACCAGCAGATCAGACAGCTCTGGGTATGACTTTAGAAACCGCTGAACCACAAGGTTGAGCACATGGGCCACGCATGGAACATGTGTCAGCTGGCCTCGCCTCAAAGCCGCCACCAGGTTCCGGCCATTGTCACACACGACCTTTCCTGGCTTTAGGTTCAGAGGTGTGAGCCAGTGATCTGCCTGCTGTTTCAGAGCTGTCCACACCTCTTCTGCATTGTGGGGTTTGTCACCTATGCAGATTAGCTTCAGCACAGCCTGTTGCCGCTTCGCCGAGGCAGTGCTGCAGTGCTTTCAGCTTGGGACTGGTGTGGAGGGTACAGTGGATGAGGATGCGCAGGAGGAGGAGGAGGCTGAAGAGCATGACATTCCGGAGCTGTAGAGTGTGGGTGAAACACTGACTGAGGTAGGGCCTGCAAACCTTGGTGTGGGAAGGACGTGTTCCGTCCCTCGCTCAGACTGGGTCCCAGCTTCCACAATATTAACCCAGTGTGCCGTCAACGAGATGTAGCGGCCTTGCCCACAAGCACTTGTCCACGTGTCTGTGGTTAGGTGGACTTTGGGTGAAACAGCGTTGTTCAGGGCACGTGTGATGTTTTGTGACACGTGGTTATGCAACGCGGGGACGGCACACCGGGAGAAATAGTGGCGGCTGGGAACCGAGTAACGTGGGACAGCTGCCGCCATCAGGTCGCGGAATGCTTCTGTCTCCACCAGCCTAAAAGGCAACATTTCCAGCGCAAGCAGTCGCGAAATGTTAGCATTTAGAACTGTGGCATGTGGGGTGTTGGCAGTGTATTTGCGCCTGCGTTCAAAGGTTTGCTGAATGGATAACTGAACGCTGCGCTGGGACAAGGACGTGCTTGATGATGGTGTTATTTCTACGTAGGCAACTGCAGGTGCAGGACCGGAGGAGGCTTGTTCGCAGGCAGCATGGACAGGGGATTGGCTCGCATGCACAACCAGCGAAGACGTAGCAGTGACATCAGCAAGCACTGCTCCTCGACTCTGTTGTACTTCCCACAAAGTCGGGTGCTTGGCTGACATGTGCCTGATCATGCTGGTGGTGGTCAGGCTGCTAGTTTTGGTACCCCTGCTGATGCTGGCACGGCAGGTGTTGCAAATGGCCTTTTTAGAATCATCTGGAGCCAACTTAAAAAACTGCCAGACTCGGGAAGACCTAACATTTGTACAGGCACCTTGTGTCGTGTTGTTGTTCCGGGGAACGGTTGCCTGACTTCTGCCTGGAGCCACCACCCTGCTTCTTACTGCCTGTTGGGATGCTACGCCTCCCTCCCCCTGTGCACTGCTGTCCTCGCTCTGCATATCCTCCTGCCAGGTTGGGTCAGTTACTGGATCATCCACCACGTCGTCTTCCTCTTCCGCACCCTGCTCCTCCTCCTGACTTCCTGACAATTGTGTCTCATCATCGTCCACCCCTTGTTGAGACACGTTGCCAACTTCGTGAGAACGTGGCTGCTCAAATATTTGGCCATCTGTACATACGATCTCCTCATGACCCACTTCAACATGAGCTGGCGAGAGGCCAGAATGTGCGAATGGAAACGTGAACAGCTCTTCCGAGTGTCCAAGTGTGGGATCATTAATGTCCGAGGACGTGTACTCAGCCTTGTGGTAGGAAGGAGGATCAGGTTCTGAAATGTGCGGTGCAGTATCACGGCTACTGACACTTGACCGTGTGGAAGACAGAGTGTTTGTGGTGGTGCCAATCTGACTGGAAGCATTATCCGCTATCCAACTAACAACCTGTTGACACTGGTCTTGGTTCAAGAGCGGTGTACTGCTGCGGTCCCCAAGAATTTGGGACAGGACGTGCGAGCGACCAGATGTGGCCCTTTGTTGTGGCGAAATTAGAGCTTGCCCACGACCTCGGCCTCTGCCTGCACCACCATCACGTCCACTTCCTTGTTCCTTGCCAACGCCCTTGCGCATTTTGCAATGCTGTGCTGACGTGTATTCACTAGACTTGGGCGTTATATCCAAGTTTGTGCAAATCGTGCACCTGTACGCTGCCACCGACAGGCACACACGTGCGGTTTTTAAATGCAAGCACGGACGCACTAAGAACCTAACAGGTTTTAGGAGCAAAAATTAATGGAGAACTCTGACACTATCAGCCACTGCCCCCCTGACTGGCAAGACCGGTACATTGGAGCTCGCCCTATCATCCCTCTGGCAGTGGACGGCATCCCGCTCATGGCCCTATTGGACACAGGATCACAGGTAACCACTATACCATATACATTGTACCAGCAGTATTGGGGTACTGAGGAACTTGCCCCCCCTGATGATAGTCTGACCCTTGTCGCGGCCAATGGACTCCCTCTGACCCAGGTGGGATACAAACAAGTGACCTTGACCGTGGGACGTGCAGAGTTAAAGCACCAAGGAATGATTGTGGTGATGAATGAACCCAGTGCCCATAACCCAAAAGTAATCCTAGGGACCAATGTGATGGAGCATTGTATGAGTGAGGTGCTGTGTTTGTTGCAGCAGTTGGCCGCCACAGCAGGAGGAGGCCGACAGAGGGCTGTGCAGCGTGAGATCCGGGCCCTCCTATATCAGCAACAAGTGAATTCGACGGGTGGAGAGATTGGTGGAGTAAGGGTGATGGATGTGGCCCCCTTGGTAGTGCCACCCAGAAGCGAGATGATGATTTGGTGCAGGGCAGCAGTAGGCCCCCAGGGGCGCGACTACCCGGCGATGGTGGAACCCACGCCTTCTGAACACTGGCCCACGGTGATGGCGGCCAGAGGGGTGGTTGACGTCAAGAAGGGGAAAGTGCCTGTGAGAGTGCTGAACTGTGGAGAGGAGGAAGTTAGGCTTCCCCGTTATGCTACTCTTGCCAAGTTGCTTACCCTAGACCCTCACACCATTCACAAAGCCGCCCCTCCTACCTCAGCACCCCCTGCCAGTAACCATACATCCCCTGAACAGTTAGAGGAGTGGTGCCAAGAACTACATGTAGGCACTGAAGCCACACCCACGCATCACAAAGAGGGGGTATACAGGGTAGTACAGGAGTATGAACAGGTTTTCAGCAAGCACCCATTAGATTTCGGAAGAATTAAAGGGGTTCAACACCATGTTCCTACAGGCATACATCCACCCATCAAAGAAAGGTATAGGCCCATCATTTTCAATGCGCCAAAGACATGTTGAGGAACATGAATGAGGCAGGGGTCATTCGGGATAGTTGTAGTCCCTGGGCAGCCCCACTGGTGATGGTGAAGAAGAAGGACGGCACCATGAGAATGGGTGTGGATTACCGGAAGTTCAACCAGATAACGCATAAGGATTAGTGATGAGCGAGTACTAAAAAGCTCGGGTGCTCGAGGCTCGGGCCGAGCATCCCAACATACTCGTGTACTCGGCCCGAGCACCGAGCCCAATGTTATCCTATGGGAGACCCGAGTATTTTTGTGAAATGACCACCGGCAGCATGTAGAAACCCTAAAAATGGCACAAAAGTCTCAGAAGAGTGCTCAAATGACATGGCAACAGCATGGGGAAGACCCCTTGAAGCATTTATCACTCAAAAGTCACAGCTGTGAACAATTTTGTCCGCGTTTTACGCCATTTTTACGGACTCACCAGAAAACCTTCCAAAATGACACCAAAATGAATTTTCATGGCGGAAATGTTAAGGGCACATACCCAATAGTGAGATAGAGCTAATGTATGTTACTTTTTGAGATCAATACATGAAAGATTTTACGTAAAACATTGTGTGGCACTCCGATGTCCCTGAGAAGAGACGTACATAAAGGCCTCTGAGTCTAATGTGGCCACTTTGAGGAAGTGAGTCTTTGTAGTATTTTCCTTTGCCAGGGCAGTCCAAAATTTTGAGGTTCACCAATGCCCCTGCATACAGACGTGCATGATGGCCTGTAAACCTGAAGTGGCCATTGTAAGGAAGTGGGTCTATTGTAGTATAGCCCTTTGGCAGGGCAGCCAAAAATTGGGAGGCTCCACGTTGTCCCTGGATAGAGACGTGCATGATGGCCTGTAAACCTGAAGTGCCCATTGTAAGGAAGTGGGTCTATTGTAGTATAGCCCTTAGGCAGGGCAGCCAAAAATTGGGAGGCTCCACGTTGTCCCTGGATAGAGACATGCATGATGGCCTGTAAACCTGAAGTGCCCATTGTTAGGAAGTGGGTCTATTGTAGTATAGCCCTTAGGCAGGGCAGCCAAAAATTGGGAGGCTCCACGTTGTCCCTGGATAGAGACGTGCATGATGGTCTGTAAACCTGAAGTGCCCATTGTCAGGAAGTGGGTCTATTGTAGTATAGCCCTTAGGCAGGGCAGCCAAAAATTGGGAGGCTCCACGTTGTCCCTGGATAGAGACGTGCATGAGGGCCTCAAAACATTAAGTGTCCATTGTCAGGAAGTGGGTGTATTATAGTATAGCCCTTTGGCAGGGCAGCCAAAAATTGGGAGGCTCCACGTTGTCCCTGGATAGAGACGTGCATGAGGGCCTCAAAACATTGTTCCCATTGCAAAGGAGCGGGTCTCCTGTCGTTGTAATGTCCATTCTGCAAAGAATGGGCGAAAAAATTTACCACTGGGGGTATACCTGAAACAAAGGCCTAACTCTTGTAACGGTCATCATGGTGGCGCATGAGGAGAAGGAGGAGCAGTCCAGCGATTATCCAAAGTCCAGAAGTGTGTACCCATGGGTGACTGGAGGTACATGGCAAATTCCCGTTACAAACTTTAAATTCCGCTCTCATTTGCTGGTGGTGTGGTGAAGTCTGGCCCAATCCAACCCTTGTTCATCTTGATCAGAATCAGCCTATCAGCATTTTCAGTTGACAGGCGGGTGCGTTTATCTGTAATGATTCCACCTGCGGCACTAAAAACACGCTCTGACAAAATGCTAGCGGCAGGGCAGGACTTCCAAGGCGTAGAGAGCCAATTCATGCCACATGTCCACCTTGGATACCCAATAATTGTAAGGCACAGAGGAATGTCGGAGTACAGTTGTTCGATCTGCAAGGTACTCCTTGAGCATCTGGGCAAACTTAGGATTTCTTGTGGCACTACCCCGTACCTCAGGGGCTGTGGTACGTGAGGGGCTGAGAAAACTGTCCCACATCTTAAAGACTGTTCCCCTACCTCTGGCGGATTGGACTTGTGCCTCTCTCGGCTGTACGTCTTGGTTGTCCACTGATTCCTGACCTATGCCGCTAGCATTTTGTGAGGGGAATGCTTTGCCTACTTCCGTGACTATGGCCTTCCGGAACTGCTGCATTTTGGTTGACCTCTCCGCCTCGGGAATAAGAGACATAAAGTTCTCCTTGTAGCGTGGGTCTAACAGTGTTACCAACCAGTAATGATTGTCGGCCAAGATGTTCTTAACGCGAGGGTCACGAGACAGGCAGCTTACCATAAAGTCAGCCATGTGCGCCAGACTCTTAACAGCCAGGACTTCAGTAGCCTGACCAACACGATGACTAAACATGCTGTCCTCCTCCTCCTCCTCCTCCTCCTCATCTACCCTGTCCTCTGGCCAGCCACGCTGAACCGAGGATATGACTGGTGTGCATGTCATATCCTCAATTTGGCCGGAGATTTGCTCCATGTCTTCATCCTCCTCCTCGTCATAGTCCTCCACTGCACGTTGTGATGAGACGAGGCTAGGCTGTGTGTTATCACCCACACCCACTACTGTTTCTTGCTGCAACTCATCGCGCTCCGCCTGCAATGCATCATGTTTGGTTTTGAGCAGAGACCGTTTTAGAAGGCAGAGTAGCGGTATGGTGACGCTAATAATGGCGCCATCACCACTCACCATCTTGGTGGAGTCCTCAAAGTTTTGAAGGATGGTACATAGGTCGGACATCCATCTCCACTCCTCAGGTGTTATGTGTGGAGTTTGACCCATTTCCCGACGGCTAAGGTGATGCAGGTACTCAACAACTGCCCTCTTCTGCTCACATATCCTGACCAACATGTGCAGAGTTGAATTCCAACGCGTGGGGACATCACACACCAGTCTGTGAGCCGGAAGATGCAAACAGCGCTGAAAGCCGGCAAGGCCGGCTGAAGCAGTAGGTGACTTTCGAAAATGTGCAGACAGGCGGCGAACTTTTACCAGCAGATCAGACAGCTCTGGGTATGACTTTAGAAACCGCTGAACCACAAGGTTGAGCACATGGGCCACGCATGGAACATGTGTCAGCTGGCCTCGCCTCAAAGCCGCCACCAGGTTCCGGCCATTGTCACACACGACCTTTCCTGGCTTTAGGTTCAGAGGTGTGAGCCAGTGATCTGCCTGCTGTTTCAGAGCTGTCCACACCTCTTCTGCATTGTGGGGTTTGTCACCTATGCAGATTAGCTTCAGCACAGCCTGTTGCCGCTTCGCCGAGGCAGTGCTGCAGTGCTTTCAGCTTGGGACTGGTGTGGAGGGTACAGTGGATGAGGATGCGCAGGAGGAGGAGGAGGCTGAAGAGCATGACATTCCGGAGCTGTAGAGTGTGGGTGAAACACTGACTGAGGTAGGGCCTGCAAACCTTGGTGTGGGAAGGACGTGTTCCGTCCCTCGCTCAGACTGGGTCCCAGCTTCCACAATATTAACCCAGTGTGCCGTCAACGAGATGTAGCGGCCTTGCCCACAAGCACTTGTCCACGTGTCTGTGGTTAGGTGGACTTTAGGTGAAACAGCGTTGTTCAGGGCACGTGTGATGTTTTGTGACACGTGGTTATGCAACGCGGGGACGGCACACCGGGAGAAATAGTGGCGGCTGGGGACCGAGTAACGTGGGACAGCTGCCGCCATCAGGTCGCGGAATGCTTCTGTCTCCACCAGCCTAAAAGGCAACATTTCCAGCGCAAGCAGTCGCGAAATGTTAGCATTTAGAACTGTGGCATGTGGGGTGTTGGCAGTGTATTTGCGCCTGCGTTCAAAGGTTTGCTGAATGGATAACTGAACGCTGCGCTGGGACAAGGACGTGCTTGATGATGGTGTTATTTCTACGTAGGCAACTGCAGGTGCAGGACCGGAGGAGGCTTGTTCGCAGGCAGCATGGACAGGGGATTGGCTCGCATGCACAACCAGCGAAGACGTAGCAGTGACATCAGCAAGCACTGCTCCTCGACTCTGTTGTACTTCCCACAAAGTCGGGTGCTTGGCTGACATGTGCCTGATCATGCTGGTGGTGGTCAGGCTGCTAGTTTTGGTACCCCTGCTGATGCTGGCACGGCAGGTGTTGCAAATGGCCTTTTTAGAATCATCTGGAGCCAACTTAAAAAACTGCCAGACTCGGGAAGACCTAACATTTGTACAGGCACCTTGTGTCGTGTTGTTGTTCCAGGGAACGGTTGCCTGACTTCTGCCTGGAGCCACCACCCTGCTTCTTACTGCCTGTTGGGATGCTACGCCTCCCTCCCCCTGTGCACTGCTGTCCTCGCTCTGCATATCCTCCTGCCAGGTTGGGTCAGTTACTGGATCATCCACCACGTCGTCTTCCTCTTCCGCACCCTGCTCCTCCTCCTGACTTCCTGACAATTGTGTCTCATCATCGTCCACCCCTTGTTGAGACACGTTGCCAACTTCGTGAGAACGTGGCTGCTCAAATATTTGGCCATCTGTACATACGATCTCCTCATGACCCACTTCAACATGAGCTGGCGAGAGGCCAGAATGTACGAATGGAAACGTGAACAGCTCTTCCGAGTGTCCAAGTGTGGGATCATTAATGTCCGAGGACGTGTACTCAGCCTTGTGGTAGGAAGGAGGATCAGGTTCTGAAATGTGCGGTGCAGTATCACGGCTACTGACACTTGACCGTGTGGAAGACAGAGTGTTTGTGGTGGTGCCAATCTGACTGGAAGCATTATCCGCTATCCAACTAACAACCTGTTGACACTGGTCTTGGTTCAAGAGCGGTGTACTGCTGCGGTCCCCAAGAATTTGGGACAGGACGTGCGAGCGACCAGATGTGGCCCTTTGTTGTGGCGAAATTAGAGCTTGCCCACGACCTCGGCCTCTGCCTGCACCACCATCACGTCCACTTCCTTGTTCCTTGCCAACGCCCTTGCGCATTTTGCAATGCTGTGCTGACGTGTATTCACTAGACTTGGGCGTTATATCCAAGTTTGTGCAAATCGTGCACCTGTACGCTGCCACCGACAGGCACACACGTGCGGTTTTTAAATGCAAGCACGGACGCACTAAGAACCTAACAGGTTTTAGGAGCAAAAATTAATGGAGAACTCTGACACTATCAGCCACTGCCCCCCTGACTGGCAAGACCGGTACATTGGAGCTCGCCCTATCATCCCTCTGGCAGTGGACGGCATCCCGCTCATGGCCCTATTGGACACAGGATCACAGGTAACCACTATACCATATACATTGTACCAGCAGTATTGGGGTACTGAGGAACTTGCCCCCCCTGATGATAGTCTGACCCTTGTCGCGGCCAATGGACTCCCTCTGACCCAGGTGGGATACAAACAAGTGACCTTGACCGTGGGACGTGCAGAGTTAAAGCACCAAGGAATGATTGTGGTGATGAATGAACCCAGTGCCCATAACCCAAAAGTAATCCTAGGGACCAATGTGATGGAGCATTGTATGAGTGAGGTGCTGTGTTTGTTGCAGCAGTTGGCCGCCACAGCAGGAGGAGGCCGACAGAGGGCTGTGCAGCGTGAGATCCGGGCCCTCCTATATCAGCAACAAGTGAATTCGACGGGTGGAGAGATTGGTGGAGTAAGGGTGATGGATGTGGCCCCCTTGGTAGTGCCACCCAGAAGCGAGATGATGATTTGGTGCAGGGCAGCAGTAGGCCCCCAGGGGCGCGACTACCCGGCGATGGTGGAACCCACGCCTTCTGAACACTGGCCCACGGTGATGGCGGCCAGAGGGGTGGTTGACGTCAAGAAGGGGAAAGTGCCTGTGAGAGTGCTGAACTGTGGAGAGGAGGAAGTTAGGCTTCCCCGTTATGCTACTCTTGCCAAGTTGCTTACCCTAGACCCTCACACCATTCACAAAGCCGCCCCTCCTACCTCAGCACCCCCTGCCAGTAACCATACATCCCCTGAACAGTTAGAGGAGTGGTGCCAAGAACTACATGTAGGCACTGAAGCCACACCCACGCATCACAAAGAGGGGGTATACAGGGTAGTACAGGAGTATGAACAGGTTTTCAGCAAGCACCCATTAGATTTCGGAAGAATTAAAGGGGTTCAACACCATGTTCCTACAGGCATACATCCACCCATCAAAGAAAGGTATAGGCCCATCATTTTCAATGCGCCAAAGACATGTTGAGGAACATGAATGAGGCAGGGGTCATTCGGGATAGTTGTAGTCCCTGGGCAGCCCCACTGGTGATGGTGAAGAAGAAGGACGGCACCATGAGAATGGGTGTGGATTACCGGAAGTTCAACCAGATAACGCATAAGGATTAGTGATGAGCGAGTACTAAAAAGCTCGGGTGCTCGAGGCTCGGGCCGAGCATCCCAACATACTCGTGTACTCGGCCCGAGCACCGAGCCCAATGTTATCGTATGGGAGACCCGAGTATTTTTGTGAAATGACCACCGGCAGCATGTAGAAACCCTAAAAATGGCACAAAAGTCTCAGAAGAGTGCTCAAATGACATGGCAACAGCATGGGGAAGACCCCTTGAAGCATTTATCACTCAAAAGTCACAGCTGTGAACAATTTTGTCCGCGTTTTACGCCATTTTTACGGACTCACCAGAAAACCTTCCAAAATGACACCAAAATGAATTTTCATGGCGGAAATGTTAAGGGCACATACCCAATAGTGAGATAGAGCTAATGTATGTTACTTTTTGAGATCAATACATGAAAGATTTTACGTAAAACATTGTGTGGCACTCCGATGTCCCTGAGGAGAGACGTACATAAAGGCCTCTGAGTCTAATGTGGCCACTTTGAGGAAGTGAGTCTTTGTAGTATTTTCCTTTGCCAGGGCAGTCCAAAATTTTGAGGTTCACCAATGCCCCTGCATACAGACGTGCATGATGGCCTGTAAACCTGAAGTGGCCATTGTAAGGAAGTGGGTCTATTGTAGTATAGCCCTTTGGCAGGGCAGCCAAAAATTGGGAGGCTCCACGTTGTCCCTGGATAGAGACGTGCATGATGGCCTGTAAACCTGAAGTGCCCATTGTAAGGAAGTGGGTCTATTGTAGTATAGCCCTTAGGCAGGGCAGCCAAAAATTGGGAGGCTCCACGTTGTCCCTGGATAGAGACGTGCATGATGGCCTGTAAACCTGAAGTGCCCATTGTCAGGAAGTGGGTCTATTGTAGTATAGCCCTTAGGCAGGGCAGCCAAAAATTGGGAGGCTCCACGTTGTCCCTGGATAGAGACGTGCATGATGGTCTGTAAACCTGAAGTGCCCATTGTCAGGAAGTGGGTCTATTGTAGTATAGCCCTTAGGCAGGGCAGCCAAAAATTGGGAGGCTCCACGTTGTCCCTGGATAGAGACGTGCATGAGGGCCTCAAAACATTAAGTGTCCATTGTCAGGAAGTGGGTGTATTATAGTATAGCCCTTTGGCAGGGCAGCCAAAAATTGGGAGGCTCCACGTTGTCCCTGGATAGAGACGTGCATGAGGGCCTCAAAACATTGTTCCCATTGCAAAGGAGCGGGTCTCCTGTCGTTGTAATGTCCATTCTGCAAAGAATGGGCGAAAAAATTTACCACTGGGGGTATACCTGAAACAAAGGCCTAACTCTTGTAACGGTCATCATGGTGGCGCATGAGGAGAAGGAGGAGCAGTCCAGCGATTATCCAAAGTCCAGAAGTGTGTACCCATGGGTGACTGGAGGTACATGGCAAATTCCCGTTACAAACTTTAAATTCCGCTCTCATTTGCTGGTGGTGTGGTGAAGTCTGGCCCAATCCAACCCTTGTTCATCTTGATCAGAATCAGCCTATCAGCATTTTCAGTTGACAGGCGGGTGCGTTTATCTGTAATGATTCCACCTGCGGCACTAAAAACACGCTCTGACAAAACGCTAGCGGCAGGGCAGGACTTCCAAGGCGTAGAGAGCCAATTCATGCCACGTGTCCACCTTGGATACCCAATAATTGTAAGGCACAGAGGAATGTCGGAGTACAGTTGTTCGATCTGCAAGGTACTCCTTGAGCATCTGGGCAAACTTAGGATTTCTTGTGGCACTACCTCGTACCTCAGGGGCTGTGGTACGTGAGGGGCTGAGAAAACTGTCCCACATCTTAAAGACTGTTCCCCTACCTCTGGCGGATTGGACTTGTGCCTCTCTCGGCTGTACGTCTTGGTTGTCCACTGATTCCTGACCTATGCCGCTAGCATTTTGTGAGGGGAATGCTTTGCCTACTTCCGTGACTATGGCCTTCCGGAACTGCTGCATTTTGGTTGACCTCTCCGCCTCGGGAATAAGAGACATAAAGTTCTCCTTGTAGCGTGGGTCTAACAGTGTTACCAACCAGTAATGATTGTCGGCCAAGATGTTCTTAACGCGAGGGTCACGAGACAGGCAGCTTACCATAAAGTCAGCCATGTGCGCCAGACTCTTAACAGCCAGGACTTCAGTAGCCTGACCAACACGATGACTGAACATGCTGTCCTCCTCCTCCTCCTCCTCCTCATCTACCCTGTCCTCTGGCCAGCCACGCTGAACCGAGGATATGACTGGTGTGCATGTCATATCCTCAATTTGGCCGGAGATTTGCTCCATGTCTTCATCCTCCTCCTCGTCATAGTCCTCCACTGCACGTTGTGATGAGACGAGGCTAGGCTGTGTGTTATCACCCACACCCACTACTGTTTCTTGCTGCAACTCATCGCGCTCCGCCTGCAATGCATCATGTTTGGTTTTGAGCAGAGACCGTTTTAGAAGGCAGAGTAGCGGTATGGTGACGCTAATAATGGCGTCATCACCACTCACCATCTTGGTGGAGTCCTCAAAGTTTTGAAGGATGGTACATAGGTCGGACATCCATCTCCACTCCTCAGGTGTTATGTGTGGAGTTTGACCCATTTCCCGACGGCTTAGGTGATGCAGGTACTCAACAACTGCCCTCTTCTGCTCACATATCCTGACCAACATGTGCAGAGTTGAATTCCAACGCGTGGGGACATCACACACCAGTCTGTGAGCCGGAAGATGCAAACAGCGCTGAAAGCCGGCAAGGCCGGCTGAAGCAGTAGGTGACTTTCGAAAATGTGCAGACAGGCGGCGAACTTTTACCAGCAGATCAGACAGCTCTGGGTATGACTTTAGAAACCGCTGAACCACAAGGTTGAGCACATGGGCCACGCATGGAACATGTGTCAGCTGGCCTCGCCTCAAAGCCGCCACCAGGTTCCGGCCATTGTCACACACGACCTTTCCTGGCTTTAGGTTCAGAGGTGTGAGCCAGTGATCTGCCTGCTGTTTCAGAGCTGTCCACACCTCTTCTGCATTGTGGGGTTTGTCACCTATGCAGATTAGCTTCAGCACAGCCTGTTGCCGCTTCGCCGAGGCAGTGCTGCAGTGCTTTCAGCTTGGGACTGGTGTGGAGGGTACAGTGGATGAGGATGCGCAGGAGGAGGAGGAGGCTGAAGAGCATGACATTCCGGAGCTGTAGAGTGTGGGTGAAACACTGACTGAGGTAGGGCCTGCAAACCTTGGTGTGGGAAGGACGTGTTCCGTCCCTCGCTCAGACTGGGTCCCAGCTTCCACAATATTAACCCAGTGTGCCGTCAACGAGATGTAGCGGCCTTGCCCACAAGCACTTGTCCACGTGTCTGTGGTTAGGTGGACTTTGGGTGAAACAGCGTTGTTCAGGGCACGTGTGATGTTTTGTGACACGTGGTTATGCAACGCGGGGACGGCACACCGGGAGAAATAGTGGCGGCTGGGGACCGAGTAACGTGGGACAGCTGCCGCCATCAGGTCGCGGAATGCTTCTGTCTCCACCAGCCTAAAAGGCAACATTTCCAGCGCAAGCAGTCGCGAAATGTTAGCATTTAGAACTGTGGCATGTGGGGTGTTGGCAGTGTATTTGCGCCTGCGTTCAAAGGTTTGCTGAATGGATAACTGAATGCTGCGCTGGTACAAGGACGTGCTTGATGATGGTGTTATTACTACGTAGGCAACTGCAGGTGCAGGACCGGAGGAGGCTTGTTCGCAGGCAGCATGGACAGGGGATTGGCTCGCATGCACAACCAGCGAAGACGTAGCAGTGACATCAGCAAGCACTGCTCCTCGACTCTGTTGTACTTCCCACAAAGTCGGGTGCTTGGCTGACATGTGCCTGATCATGCTGGTGGTGGTCAGGCTGCTAGTTTTGGTACCCCTGCTGATGCTGGCACGGCAGGTGTTGCAAATGGCCTTTTTAGAATCATCTGGAGCCAACTTAAAAAACTGCCAGACTCAGGAAGACCTAACATTTGTACAGGCACCTTGTGTCGTGTTGTTGTTCCGGGGAACGGTTGCCTGACTTCTGCCTGGAGCCACCACCCTGCTTCTTACTGCCTGTTGGGATGCTACGCCTCCCTCCCCCTGTGCACTGCTGTCCTCGCTCTGCATATCCTCCTGCCAGGTTGGGTCAGTTACTGGATCATCCACCACGTCGTCTTCCTCTTCCGCACCCTGCTCCTCCTCCTGACTTCCTGACAATTGTGTCTCATCATCGTCCACCCCTTGTTGAGACACGTTGCCAACTTCGTGAGAACGTGGCTGCTCAAATATTTGGCCATCTGTACATACGATCTCCTCATGACCCACTTCAACATGAGCTGGCGAGAGGCCAGAATGTGCGAATGGAAACGTGAACAGCTCTTCCGAGTGTCCAAGTGTGGGATCATTAATGTCCGAGGACGTGTACTCAGCCTTGTGGTAGGAAGGAGGATCAGGTTCTGAAATGTGCGGTGCAGTATCACGGCTACTGACACTTGACCGTGTGGAAGACAGAGTGTTTGTGGTGGTGCCAATCTGACTGGAAGCATTATCCGCTATCCAACTAACAACCTGTTGACACTGGTCTTGGTTCAAGAGCGGTGTACTGCTGCGGTCCCCAAGAATTTGGGACAGGACGTGCGAGCGACCAGATGTGGCCCTTTGTTGTGGTGAAATTAGAGCTTGCCCACGACCTCGGCCTCTGCCTGCACCACCATCACGTCCACTTCCTTGTTCCTTGCCAACGCCCTTGCGCATTTTGCAATGCTGTGCTGACGTGTATTCACTAGACTTGGGCGTTATATCCAAGTTTGTGCAAATCGTGCACCTGTACGCTGCCACCGACAGGCACACACGTGCGGTTTTTAAATGCAAGCACGGACGCACTAAGAACCTAACAGGTTTTAGGAGCAAAAATTAATGGAGAACTCTGACACTATCAGCCACTGCTGACTGACGTGTATTATACACTACACTTGTGCGTTATATAATAGTTTGGTAAAAACGCACACAAGTGCACCTGTACGCTGCCACCGACTGGCACACACGTGCGGTTTTTAAATGCAAGCACGGACGCACTAAGAACCTAACAGCTTTTAGGAGCAAAAATTAATGAGAACTCTGACACTATCAGCCACTGCTGACTGACGTGTATTATACACTACACTTGTGCGTTATATAATAGTTTGGTAAAAACGCACACAAGTGCACCTGTACGCTGCCACCGACAGGCACACATGTGCGGTTTTTAAATGCAAGCACGGACGCACTAAGAACCTAACAGGTTTTTAGGAGCGACAATTAATGAGAAGTCTGACACTATCTGGACTGTTTTAGACTGTGTACACCAGCCCCAGATATGATGAAGGCTGGTATACGGTCACCACTAGGAATGGCTATATACCCTGCCTGCCTGCCTGCCTGCCTGTATACTGCTACAATAGTCCTGACAAGGACTCTTCTGGTCACTAGCCTGTATTCTGACCTGGCTATACCCTGCCTGTATACAGCAACAATAGTCCTGAGAAGGACTCTGCTACTGTACTCCGACCTGGCTATACCCTGCCTGCCTGTATACAACTAGAATAGTCCTGAGAAGGACTTTTGGTCACACTGTTTGCAGCCCTGCTACGGAAATAGCTATAAAGGGCCGCAAACCTTTCCCTGAAGCAGCAACACTCTCCCTGCACTGACTGTCTGGATGGCTGTGAGCAGAGCACAGCGCGCCGGCCGGTATAAAGGCTTGGTCACGCTGTGCGGGCCGGCCAATCACTGCAATTCCATAACTAACAGGGCTGTGGCATTGCAGTGGTCTGCCAGCCAATCCCTGCATGAGGGCTGGCTCTCAAAAGAGCGCCAACATGCAGAAATGAAGACCACGAGTACAGCACGAGTATCGCGAGATTACTCGGTCCCCGCCGAGTAGCCCGAGTACAGTGATACTCGTGCGAGTACCGAGTAGTAACAAGCATGCTCGCTCATCACTAATAAGGATGCCTATCCTCTCCCCCGTATCGAAGAGTCGCTAGCTGCACTGAGAACTGCTAACTTCTTCTCTACCCTTGACCTTACCAGCGGATACTGGCAGGTGGCGGTCGCACCAGAGGACTGTGAGAAGACTGCATTTGCCACTCTCATGGGACTCTGCGAGTTCAACAGCATGCTGTTTGGGCTGTGCAATGCCCCTGGGACCTTCCAACGGCTCATGGAGTGTTGCCTGGGACATCTCAATTTCGAAACTGTCTTGCTGTATTTAGATGATGTGATCGTATACTCCCAGACGTACGAGGCCCACCTGGAGCACCCAGCTGAAGTGTTTGCGTCCCTTGCCAAATACGGGATGAAACTGAAGCCCTCCAAGTGCCATCTACTGAAGCCTAGGGTACAGTACCTCGGACACGTGGCGAGCGCAGAAGGTGTCGCCCCAGATCCCGAGAAGATCACGGCTATGCAGGACTGGCCGAGGCCGACCACAGTGAGAAAGGTGAGAAAGTTCCTGGGCCTGATGGGCTATTATCGCCGCTTTATCAAGGGGTACACGAAGATGGCTGCACCCATGCAAGACCTCCTCGTGGGACAGACCAGGGGTAGCAGAGGCCCTGGACTCCCGTTTGTGTGGGAGGAGAAGCATGAAGAGTCCTTTCACCAGCTGAAGACGGCCTTGACAGGAGAAGAAGTCCTGGTGATGCCAGTAATGTGTGCTTGGCGGCAGTCCTCTCCAAGGTCCAGGACGGGAAAGAAAAGGTGATCGCCTACGCCAGTGTGCGGGCGGGGTGGTGCGCTGCTCGACCACTCGCTCACGGCTCGGGTACAGCTGCTGCTGGCTGCTCGGTGGCTCGAGCGGTGGGCCGGATCCGGGGACTCGAGCGGCGCTCCTCGCCCGTGAGTGAAAAGGAGAATGGTTTTGGGGATTTATTGTCCGTGACTGCTGGGAAACCCTGGAGATTCCCTTCGCTGACGGATTTGACCGATTTTACGGCGACTCCAAGCCTGGTCAGGGTCCGTAGGCCCTGCCGAATGGTGCTGGCTTCTCTTCGCTCCCCGGTTCGGTACCGGTGGGCCACCGCCCAACCCCGGCCCTACGGTTCCGCGTTGATAGGCCTCTCCTGCAGACGGTCACCACTGTCTGCCAACCTTGCTGTATGTGCCCGGGCCACGTACCCGGACACGGTCAGTCAGTTGCTCCTTTACCACTTCACTCCTCAACTCCAAACTACTCTGCACTCAACTCCACTCAACTCAACTCCTTTTCCCACCTCCAGGACTGTGTACTCCTCGGCGGGCGGGGCCAACCGCCTGGCTCCACCCCCTGGTGTGGACATCAGCCCCTGGAGGGAGGCAACAAGGATTTTTGTCTGACTTCGATGTGCCTAGCCGGGGTGTGGGGTGTGTTGTTGCAGTATTTGTGACGTCCTGGCTTGTCCAGGGCGCCACATTCCCCCTTAGTAAAATGCAGACCGTCCGCGGGCTGCCCGTCCATCACCGTTTTTTTTTTGTTAACTGTAAAAGAGTAAAAACAACATGTAAAACACAAGCATTTTTCAATCTTCCCACAACGGGAGGCACATACTTAAATGTTGCTAACGGTATATGTTTATTAAACGGTAACGGCTTCCGCTCTTCTCCCACCCAAACAACCTGGCCCTCATGCTGCCCCTAAGCAAATGGGCAGCACCCCTTTACCCCAGTCCAGAACCAAGTTGCCCACGCGGGTACGGTCCCTTTCAGGGGACCCGCGTCCATGGGGACCCCTGAACCCCCGGAGGATCGCCACCGGTTCCGGTGGTGGCCGGGCCCCAGCCTACTCCACTGCGGGCCCTTCCTCATACCTGCCTCTCCGGAGGCGGTAACGGATTTAGCAAAAAATATTTACATCCCACAAGTTTGTGGTTGCCCTGCAAGTTCTCGGGCGTGTCTGTAGCAGTTTCTACACATCGTTGGCAGTAAGTCCATATGGGGACTAGTTGCCGGCAACGGCCGGGTCAATCACGGTTCACAATCAGATAACTTCTTCGGTTGATTCATTCTTATCATTCTTCTTATCATTTAAACTTGTAACTATACATTCAACACATCAAGCACCCCCCCTTAAAGGGTAGTTTCCCTGTACCTAAGTGGGGGTCTACCTAGGTTGGGGCGTGTGGACCTTCGGGGCCCAGTGTCTGTGGTGGCAGGCAGTGGGGCAGAGGGAACCACTAGTTCCTCCTCCCTGCTATCGTGTGGGGCAGGCGGAGGCGTAGGGGAGCTGGGTACAGGTGCATCCCTGGGCACTGGCTCATGGTCGATCACTTCCATCACTTCCTCATCCACGGGTTGTGGGAACAGTATCACTGGAAGAATTACCGCGCCGTTCTGCGTAGGCCAGTCTGCCGGGAAATCACCCATCACGGTATGGATCACCTCTTTTTCTTTCTCCTCCGCCGGCCTGGGAACCGGAGCTTCAGCTGCTACCCTCAATGGTGGTGGGCATCTCTTTAGATGGTCCCGGGAAACCGTGGCCAAAGTCTTCCCCTGGTCACGGCTGATCTGGTAGGCTTTCCCATTCTCCCATCTGGTGGGCTGTACTACATACGGGGTCCTTTCTTATTGATTATCCAGCTTGTGGGTCCTTCTTTTTCGCTTCAGCACTACATCCCCAGGCTGGAAGGAACCGGCAGGTGCCTTCTTGTTGAAGCACTGCTCCTGCTGTCCCCGACTCCGGCACAAATTCTTTTCAACATATTCCTGGAGCTGTCGGTACTGTGCTCTCCACCGAGTGTCCCATCCAGCTGTCGACGGGAGTGCTTCTGGGGCTTCCAACCCCATTTCTAAATCCACTGGTAGCCGGCCGGGACGAGCCCTCATCAGGTATGCTGGGGTGCCTTTCGTAGAGCTGGAAGGGATGCTGTTATACATGTCAACCAGGTCAGGTAGCTTCTCCGGCCACAGATTCCACTCTTCCAGCGGTAACGTCTTAAGGAGGCCCAGGACCAAGTGGTTCATCTTCTCACACATGCCATTGGTTTGGGCATGGTAAGGTGTAGTCCGGATTTTCTTGCAGCCGTACAACTGGCAGAATTCTTGGAATACCTCCGCTTCAAAGGCCGGACTCCGGTCGGTAAGCACCCTCTCGGGGTACCCATGCGGTCGACAGAAATAAGCCTGGAACGCTCTAGCGGCGGTACGGCCGTTTAGGTCCTTAACTGGGAAAACCACCATGAACCTTGAATAGTGGTCTACAATGGTCAGAGCGTAGGTATACCCACTTCGGCTGGGGGTGAGCTTCACATGGTCAAGGGCAACCAGCTCCAGCGGTTGATGCGTAATGATCGGGTGTAGGGGTGCCTTCTGGCTGGCCTCGTCCTTCCTTCTCAATGCACAGGGACCGTATTCTCGGCACCAGGCCTCCAAAGATTCCCACATTCCACTCCAATAGAACCGCTCCCTCAACAGCATCTCCACCTTCTTCCACCCGAAGTGTCCAGCACCATCATGGTACGCTTGCAGGACGGTGGGAACGTTAGCCTGGGGAATCACTAGCTGGCGGACCTTCTCGTGGGCCTTTGGGTTAATCAGCTCACGGTACAACTTCCCCTGGTGCAGGTACAGCCGAGTCCGTTCTCGCCACAGACGTTGGGCTTCAGCAGGGGCAGCAGGGTCTATCCCAGCGGAACCCTGTTCCACCAGGGTCTTGACCAAGCGGACAGCAGGTGCCTGGTCCTGAGCTTCTTGCCACTCCTGAATGGGCAGCGGGTCTAGGTTCACCCGTTGTTGATGGACATGCACCTTCTCAGTTAGCGGCCGGTGAAACGCAGGCAACTCGATCTCTTCGAGGTCGTCATCCTCCGGCCCCTCTTCTGACAGGTGGGGCATCCGGGAGAGTGCATCAGCATTAACGTTGGTACGGCCGGCCCGGTACTTGATGGTGAAATCGTAGTTGGCCAATCTGGCCACCCACCGCTGCTCCAACGCGCCCAGCTTGGCTGTATCTAAATGGGTTAGCGGGTTATTGTCCGTGTAAGCAGTGAACTTGGCTGCTGCCAGGTAATGGCGGAACCGCTTGGTGATAGCCCACACCAGTGCTAAGAGCTCAAGCTTGAAAGAGCTGTACAGTCATGGCCAAAAGTTTTGAGAATGCTACAAATATTAATTTTTACAAAGTCTACTGCTTACGTTTTTCTAATGGCAATTTGCATATACTCCAGAATGTCATAAAGAGTGATCAGCTTAACAGCAATTACTTTCAAAGTCAATATTGGCTAAGAAAATTAACTTTAACCCCCAAAACACATTTCAACATCATTGCATTCCTGCCTTAAAAGGAGCAGCTAACATTGTTTTAGTGATTGTTCCATTAACACAAGTGTGGGTGTTGATGAGGACAGGGCTGGCGATCAGTCTGTCATGATTAAGTAAGAATGACACCACTGGACACTTTAAAAGGAGGCTGGTGCTTGGTATCATTGTTTCTCTTCAGTTAACCATGGTTATCTCTAAAGAAACACGTGCAGCCATCATTGCTCTGCACAAAAATGGCCTAACAGGGAGGAGTATCGCAGCTACAAAGATTGCACCTCAGTCAACAATCTATTGCATCATCAAGAACTTCAAGGAAAGAGCTTCCGTTGTTGAAAAAAAGGCTCCAGGGCACCCAAGAAGGACCAGCAAACACCAGGACCGTATCTTAAAACTGTTTCAGCTGCGGGATCGGACTACCAGCAGTGCCGAGCTAGCTCAGCAATGGTAGCAGGCTGGTGTGAGTGCTTCTGCACGCACTGTGAGGCGGAGACTGCTTGAGCAAGGCCTGGTTTCAAGGAGGGCAGCAAAGAAGCCACTTCTCTCCAGAAAAAACATCAGGGACCGACAGATATTCTGCAAAAGGTACAGGGAGTGGACTGCTGAGGACTGGGTAAAGTCATTTTCTCAGATGAATGCCCTTTTCGATTGTTTGGGACATCTGGAAAACAGCTTATTAGGAGAAGAACAGGTGAGCGCTACCACCGGTCTTGTCTCATACCAACTGTTAAGCATCCTGAAACGATTCATGTGTGGGGTTGCTTCTCAGCCAAGGGAATCGGCTCACTCACAGTCTTGCCTAAAAACACAGCCATGAATATAGAATGGTACCAGAATGTCCTCCAAGAGCAACTTCTCCCAACTGTCCAAGAGCAGTTTGGCGCCCAACAATGCCTTTTCCAGCACGATGGAGTACCTTGCCATAAAGCAAAGGTGATCACTAAATGGCCCATGGAACAAAACATAGAGATTTTGGGTCCATGGCCAGGAAACTCCCCAGATCTTAATCCTATTGAGAACTTGTGGGCAATCATCAAGAGACGGGTGGACAAACGAAAAACAACAAATTCTGGCAAAATGCAAGATTTGCTTATGCAAGAATGGACAGCTATCAGTCAGGATTTGGTCCAGAAGTTGATTGAGAGCATGCCAGGGAGAATTGCAGATGTCCTGAAGAAGAATGGTCAACACTGCAAATATTGACTTGCTGCATTAACTCATTCTAACTGTCAATATAACCTTTTGGTACTCATAATATGATTGTAATTATATTTCTGTATGTGATGTAAACATCAGACAAACACAATTAAAAACCAGAGGGCAACAGATCATGGGAAAATATAATTTTGGGGTCATTCTCAAAACTTTTGGCCATGACTGTAGTTCTCAGGATTCCTTTCAGTCGGTAGGAGAGTTTTTGGCTAGCATAAGCAATCACCTTCTTCCTTCCGTCTTGGACTTGGGATAGAACAGCCCCCAAAGCCCACATTGCTAGCATCGGTATAGAGGATGAATGGGCGACTGTAGTCGGGGTACGCTAGGATTTCCTCCCTGGTCAGGGCCGCTCTCAGCTGGCGGAAGGATTCTTCATGCTTTTCTTCCCACACCAATGGGGCTCCTAGGGGACTACCTTGGTCTGTCCTACGAGGAGGTGTTGCATGGGGGCAGCCATTTTCGTGTACCCCTTAATGAAGCGACGGTAATATTCCACCAGGCCCAAGAACTGCCTCACTTCCCTCACTGTGGTCGGTCTCGGCCAGTCTTGGATGGCAGTGATCTTCTCGGGGTCAGGGGCGACACCCTCCGCACCCACCACATATCCAAGGTACTGCACTCTGGGCTTCAGCAGATGACCCTTTGAGGGCTTCAACTTCATCCCATACTTGGCAAGGGACGCGAACACCTCGCCTAGGTGCTCCAAGTGGGCTTCATACATCTGTGAGTACACAATCACATCATCTAAGTACAGCAAGACGGTCTCGAAATTTAGATGCCCCAGACAGCATTCCATCAGCCGTTGGAAGGTTCCGGGGGCATTGCACAGCCCGAACGGCATGCTGTTGAACTCACAGAGTCCCATGGGAGTGGTGAAGGCAGTTTTCTCTCGGTCTTCCGGCGCCACGGCCACCTGCCAGTACCCACTGGTGAGGTCAAGGGTAGAGAAGTAGTTAGCGGTCCTCAGCGCGGCCAGGGACTCTTTAATACGGGGCAGAGGGTAAGCATCCTTATGCGTTATCCGGTAGTCCACATACATCTGCATGGTGCCATCCTTCTTCTTGACCAGCACCAACAGGGCAGCCCTGGGACTACAGCTGTCCCTAATAACCCCCGCCTCCTTCATGTTTCTCAACATGTCTTTAGCGCATTGGTAGTGTGCAGGGGGAATAGGCCTGTACCTTTCTTTAATAGGGGGGTGTTCACTGGTGGGGATGTGGTGTTGGACCCCTTTTATCTGCCCAAAATCTAGAGGATGTTTGCTAAAAACTCGCTGATACTCCTGTACCACCCGGTATACCCCCTTTTTGTGGTGTGTAGGGGTATCATCAGTGCCTACGTGTAGCTCTCGACACCACTCGTCTAACTCCCCCAGGGATGGGTGAGAACTGGCAGTAGTCGGTGAGATCGGGGAAGCGGCCTCGTGGATGGTGTGGGGATCTGGAGTGAGCAACTTGGCAAGGGTAGCGTACCAGGGAAGCCTAACCTCTTCCTCCCCTTATGGGCACTCTCCCCTTCTTGACGTCTACTACCCCTCGGGCGGCCATTACTGTGGGCCAGTGTTCGGAGGGCATGGGCTCTATCATGGCGGGGTAGTCTCGCCCTTGGGACCCTACCACTGCCCTACACCAAATCATCATCTCACTCCGGGGAGGCACAATCAAAGGCTGCATCCATCACTTTCACCCCCCCAATCTCTCCTCCTGTCGAGTTCACATGCTGGCGATACATCAGGGCCCGGATCTCATGCTGCACAGCTCTCTGTCGGCTCCCCGCCGCGGTGGTGGCCAGCTGCTGCAGTAGGGTCAGCACCTTACTCATACAGTGCTCCATCACATTAGTCCCTAACACTACTTTCAGGTTATGATCGCTGGGTTCATTCATTATCACAATCAACCCCTGGTGTTGCAGTTCAGCTCGCCCTACAGTCATGGCCACTTGTTTGTACCCCACTTGGGTCAATGGGAGTCCATCAGTGGCAATCAGTGTCATGCTGCCATCTGGGGGGGCAAGTTCGTCCTTCCCTCAATACAGTTGATACAGTGTGTATGGTATTGTGGTTACCTGAGATCCAGTGTCCAGGAGACCCATCAGCGGGATGCCGTCCACTGCCAGGGAGATGATGGGCCGGGCTCCAATGTACCGATCCCGCCAGTCCGGGGGGCCACTGGGTTCTACTCCTGAGGATTGGCCCGTGGCCCCAGGGGTTGCTCGTTTAACGGACACCGTCGGGAGTAGTGGCCCGGCTTGCTGCACCTGTAACAAATCGGAGGTCCATACCGTGAGTCATTGGCCCTTCTCCGCTGCATCCAGGGGACGTCCTCGGGGCAGTCGGCGAGCTGTATCTTCCCCGGGGGCTGGGATCTGGTCGGAGGCTGGAGTGCAGCGAGGATCTTGGCG
This sequence comes from Anomaloglossus baeobatrachus, assembly GCF_048569485.1. Lineage (NCBI taxonomy): Eukaryota > Metazoa > Chordata > Amphibia > Anura > Aromobatidae > Anomaloglossus > Anomaloglossus baeobatrachus. The sequence continues at coordinate 156,419,525 of NC_134356.1, forward strand.
AGGTCCCCATCCATGTGGCGCACCTGGGCAGCCAGTTCCTCCATCATTCCGCTTGGGGCTGGTGGCACCGGAGGCATTGGGAGGGCAGGGGCCACCATGATGGGAGCCGTCTCAGCTGGCCATGGGGCTGTCTCAGGGACTTCCAGTGTTGGGGGCTGCAGAGCTTTAATGTCCTGCTCCTTTAACACGGCAAAGTCCACATCAGGGTGTTCTAGGGCCCACAGCCGGAGTTGCTTACGGTCCTCTGAGGACCTCATCCCCTGCACAAACTGCTCAACTAACATTTTGTTGCTGTCCGCATCGTTAATGGTGTCTGCCCGCTTCAGGGTGCGGAGGGCGGTTTGTAAGCGCAAGGCGTAGTCCTGAATACCATCCGTGGGCCGTTGTCAGCATTGATAAAACTGCATCCGCAGCTCGGCTTCGGTACGGGTCTCAAAGGCAACATGCAGCTTCTCAAAGATGGTGGCTACAGAGGACCAGTCCCCCTCAGCCCAGGTCTCCGCCTCCTGCTCAGCCGCGCCGGTTAGCTGCCCCAGCACTACCGCTGCACGTTGCTTATCAGTCAGGGGGTACAGTTCTAATAGCGGACTAAGCCTCTTCCGGAAGACCTGCAACGCGTCAGGTTTCCCATCGTACTGCAGCAGCCAGGCAGCTCCGGGCACATAGGGCAAGGAGAACGGCATCACCTGAGCGAGAGCTGGGGCCGCGGCGCCCCCCGCCAGTGCAGTCGGGACCCGGGCGGGCCCATTCCCATCCACGGGTGCCACTGCGGCTGCGACCGCCGCTCCTCCAGCGGCTCCGTCGGGTGCAGACATCTTGTTTCCGTCTCCCTTAGTCTTTTTCCGGCTCCTCCTCTACAGGGGCGGGGTTTCGGCTTTCGCGCCTCCACTGCTCGGGAAGACGCTCGAGCGGGGACTTTTCGCGCCCAAAATGGCGGCTTCTCAAAATTTTCGGCCGGACACCTCCGGCGTTCACAAGGCGCACCTCTACCAGACGGCAGAGTGGTAAGATCCTGTTCGTGACGCCAAGTTGTCGCGGGCGGGGGGGTGCGCTGCTCGACCGCTCGCTCGCGGCTTGGGTCCGGCTGCTGGTTGCTGCTCGGTGGCTCGAGCGGTGGGCTGGATCCGGGGACTCGAGCGGTGCTCCTCGCCCGTGAGTGAAAAGGGGAATTTGGGGTTTTGGGGATTTATTGTCCGTGACGCCACCCACGGTTGTGGTGAGGTTGTGACACCACTGCTGCTCTGGATGGGGATCCCGGGAGCGATGACGGGGAGCAGCTCGAATGTTGTTTCTCCCCTCCGTGGGTAGGGGAGTTGGTTGTCCCGGGGCCCGATGAGGGGGAGATGACAGGTGGGTTATGGGACCTGGGGAGGTGCAGGGTCGCGTGTTACGAGGGGGACCCGGGGAAGCGTGCCAAGATGGAAAATGGACAGCTTCCGCCGGTCAAGGTCCACTGTGCGGTGTAAGGGACCGCTGCTATGGTCAGGAAAGAGTGAGCGGGTTGCTACTAGTGATCGTCTGAAGTGTCACAGACGATCTATGTACACCAGTCCGCCCTAGCCCGTGAGGGTTGTATGGCGCGGGCTTCTCGATCGGTGTACCTGTTGCACGGGGACGCACAGAGGTGCCTATGTACGTGTGCCAGCGGGAGTCACAGAATATGGCACGAGGGTAGAACAGAGGTGCCCACGCACGTGTGCTTTCAATAACCAGGTGAGTCCGGTGGAGACTCGAGGAGCTCACCTTGGACAGGAACACGGCCTGTTGAAGGAGATACTGCCAGAGCAGCAAGGCAGGAACACGACCTGCTGAAGGAGATACTGCCGGAGCAGCAAGGCAGGAACATGGCCTGCAAACCAGGTACTGCCTAAGCAGCAAGGGCAAAGCCCACAAAAGACAATAATGTCTGAGCAGTGGCGTGGCAGCATGCTGCCAGACATCCAAACATAGAAGGACGGTCGCGCGCCGCCATGATGGCAGGGGGAGCTTTTAAGGAGGTGTAGCTCCACGCAAGGGCGGGCGCGAGACGGGTGTGACCCAATCAGGTTTCGTGACGTCCTGGCCCAGCCAGTCAGGATTCAGCACATCACCAGCCTCGTCATCGGGCCGTGTGATATCAGTGAGCGAATCAGAAGACGTCACGTGGAGCACATGCTCATCTTCCTGCCTCTGGGTCATAAAGGCAGGATCCCCGGTTTCACAATGTGCAGAGACATGGGAAGTCTTGCTGCTTCCCTGAGCATCTATTCTTTGCACACTGCGCAACCTCCCGGAGCCTCTGTGATGTTGAGCAGGAGAGCTCATGGCAGGCAAGCGATGGGAGACCGCTCCATTCCTTGCAAGGGGAGAACCACTAGGTGTCACCCTTCTGCTGTGTCTCTGAGGAGGCAACTCCTGCAGACTGCGCAGTCTCCCAGACCTTTGGCGCTGCTGAGCAGGAGGGCTCGTGGCAGACAAGGAATGGGGGACCACCTCATTCCTTGCAACAAGAGAGCCACGATGTGTAACATTGCCCCCCCCCTGCCTGCGCTCAAAGGCTGCCACCAAACCCGGGGCGTGGACATGCTCCTCCAATTCACAGGACCTATGCTCCGGGCCACGACCGACCCACTCCACGAGGAAGTACCTCTTGCCCTGTACAATTTTTGTTCTTACTAGCTTCGCTACTTCAGGGTCGTCGGACAAGAAGCCAACCTGGGACAGCAGAGACCCTGAGGTTTTAGGTCGTACGGGTTTCAGAAGAGATACATGAAAGGTATTAGAAATAGCCCAGCGTGGAGGGAGCTGGAGTCTATATACTACCGAGGTTACCCGCTCTATTACTGTAAACGGGCCAAGGTACCTAGGAGCAAACTCAGCTGTCTGTACCGGAAGGTTAATATGTTTAGAAGACAGCCACACTAGGTCACCAGGTGCGAAAGATAGCGCAGGGTGTAGAAGACCCGCAGGCCTCTGCCTGAACGGTTTATTATAGGCACGCGACGTACAGACTCCCATATTCTCCTGTACATCCTGGGCTACCGCCGGCCCCCAATAATGCCTGACCCCTAGGTCTCTGGTCCTGTCGACCCTGAAGTGGACCCCAACTTTGGAGGCATGATCCCATGACAGCACACCGTTCCGTGGGTCAGAGGAAATGAGGGTCTTACCAGGTGGCGACTGGTCTTGGGACGTGGAAATGACCCTCCTCACGCTGATTGAAGGTGAAACAAGACACTGACTTTCTTCCGAAGGTTTCAGACATCGGGTAGCTACATGTCCCTCCTGCCCACAGGCAAAGCAAATGGCCGACGGCCGAGAACCTGTGGTAGAGGAGACCACTTTGGAGACTTCCATTGGCTCCACAGAGTCATCAGCAGAGCTGGCTGGGAGACCGGTCTGGTGGAGAAGGGGAGTCAGAGGCTCTATAGACCAGGTAGATGTGGGTGCCGAAGAGACCTCGAGCCTCCGCTCCGCGTGGCGGATGTCTATGCGAGAGGCAAGCCGAATCAAGGACTCTAAGGTGGTCGGCACGTCACGCGTGGCCAGCGCGTCTTTGACGAACCCTGCCAGACCCTCCCAGAACACAGGGACCAGGACTTTATCTGGCCAGTCCAGCTCTGCGGCGAGTGTCCTGAATTGTACTCCAAAGTCCCCAACTGAAGTGGACCTTTGCCGAAGGCGTAGGAGCCGCAGCGCAGAGTCATGGGTGACTTGAGGCCCGAGGAATACCTTTCTCATGGCCTCAAGATAAACTGAAAGGTGATTCACCACCCGATCTCCGCGCTCCCACAACGGCGTGGACCATTTTAACGCTTTCCCTGTGAGCAGGGACTGGACGAAGGCTACCTTCGCCTTCTCAGTAGCGTAATCAGTCGCGGACAACTCCAAGTAGGTGGTAACCTGGTTTATGAAACCACGGCACTCGGAGCTGTCTCCGCTGAAGCGCTCTGGGAGCGCAAGACGAGGCGACCTTCCGCACAAGTCCACAGCCTGAGTAGCTGCCTGGGTGGCGACTGTCGCTAGAGCAGCCTTATCGGGGGAAGACCGCTCCACTGCTGCCAATCGTGACTCCAACTGCTGCACATAACGCAGCAACTGCTGCTGCTCTTCCGCCATAGCCAGACCTTTGGCGCGACCGTAATGTTACGAGGGGGACCCGGGGAAGCGTGCCAAGATGGGAAATGGACAGCTTCCGCCGGTCAAGGTCCACTGTGCGGTGTAAGGGACCGCTGCTATGGTCAGGAAAGAGTGAGCGGGTTGCTACTAGTGATCGTCTGGAGTGTCACAGATGATCTATGTACACCGGTCCACCCTAGCCCGTGAGGGTTGTATGGCGCGGGCTTCTCGATCGGTGTACCTGTTGCACGGGGACGCACAGAGGTGCCTATGCACGTGTGCCAGCGGGAGTCACAGAATATGGCACGAGGGTAGAACAGAGGTGCCCACGCACGTGTGCTTTCAATAACCAGGTGAGTCCGGTGGAGACTCGAGGAGCTCACCTGGGACAGGAACACGGCCTGTTGAAGGAGATACTGCCAGAGCAGCAAGGCAGGAACACGACCTGCTGAAGGAGATACTGCCGGAGCAGCAAGGCAGGAACACGGCCTGCAAACCAGGTACTGCCTAAGCAGCAAGGGCAAAGCCCACAAAAGACAATAATGTCTGAGCAGTGGCGTGGCAGCACGCTGCCAGACATAGAAGGACAGTCGCGCGCCGCCATGATGGCAGGGGGAGCTTTTAAGGAGGTGTAGCTCCACCCAAGGGTGGGCGCGAGACGGGTGTGACCCAATCAGGTTTCGTGACGTCCTGGCCCAGCCAGTCAGGATTCAGCACATCACCAGCCTTGTCATCGGGCCGTGTGATATCAGTGAGCGAATCAGAAGACGTCACGTGGAGCACATGCTCATCTTCCTGCCTCTGGGTCATAAAGGCAGGATCCCCGGTTTCACAATGTGCAGAGACATGGGAAGTCTTGCTGCTTCCCTGAGCATCTATTCTTTGCACACTGCGCAACCTCCCGGAGCCTCTGTGATGTTGAGCAGGAGAGCTCGTGGCAGGCAAGCGATGGGAGACCGCTCCATTCCTTGCAAGGGGAGAACCACTAGGTGTCACCCTTCTGCTGTGTCTCTGAGGAGGCAACTCCTGCAGACTGTGCAGTCTCCCAGACCTTTGGCGCTGCTGAGCAGGAGGGCTCGTGGCAGACAACGAATGGGGGACCACTTCATTCCTTGCAACAAGAGAGCCACGACGTGTAACAGTCGCGGGGGCAGCACGGTGCCACATGGCACAGGGGTACTCACTCAGCCAATGATGAATGCAAAGTCTCCGGTAAAACAAACGGCTGGATGGACGGGTCCCCCAGATGGCTGCGGTGTTTTTCCTCCCGGTAGGTTTTTGGTGACTACCTTTCCCTGCACCTGTGTTATGTTCTCGGTTCTGATGGCTTCCCACCGGTAACCCGCTCCCCAGCTTGGATGGATGCTGAGGGAGCCCCTTTTGCCCGCAGGCTCTGGCCCTGGGAACTGTAGCCTTGGCGGTGACTGTGTTTCCCTTCACGGTTTGAGCGGTTGCCTTCAATCGGGACTTGACTGCTGGGAAACCCTGGAGGTTCCCTTCGCTGACGGATTTGACCGGTTTTATGGTGACTCCAAGCCTGGTCGGGGTACGTAGGCCCTGCCGAATGGTGCTGGCTTCTCTTCGCTCCCCGGTTCGTACCGGTGGGCCACCGCCCAACCCCGGCCCTACGGTTCCGCGTTGATAGGCCTCTCCTGCAGACGGTCACCACCGTCTGCCAACCTTGCTGTATGTGCCCGGGCCACGTACCCGGACACGGTCAGTCAGTTGCTCCTTTACCACTTCACTCCTCAACTCCAAACTACTCTGCACTCAACTCCACTCAACTCAACTCCTTTTCCCGCCTCCAGGACTGTGTACTCCTCGGCGGGCGGGACCAACCGCCTGGCTCCACCCCCCTGGTGTGGACATCAGCCCCTGGAGGGAGGCAACAAGGATTTTTGTCTGACTTCGATGTGCCTAGCCGGGGTGTGGGGTGTGTTGTTGCAGTATTTGTGACGTCCTGGCTTGTCCAGGGTGCCACACCAGCAGAAAACTCCGGCCCACGGAAAGGAACCCTGAAAATTACAGCTCCTTCAAACTTGAGTTTCTGGCCCTGGTGTGGGCAATCACCGAGAGGTTCCGACATTTCCTCGCAGCGGCAAAATTCACTGCCTACACGGACAATAATCCGTTGACTCATCTGGACACGGCCAAACGGGGCGCTCTGGAACAACGGTGGGTAGCTAGGCTGTCTAACTATGACTTCACTATCAAATACAGAGTCGGCCTCAAGAACACCAATGCGGACACGTTATCCCGGATGCCCCACCTGCTGGATGAGGGGTCGGAAGACGATGACCTTGAAGAAATTGAGTTGCCCGCGTTCCATCGGCCGCCGGTCGAAAGACTATATGTCAAACAACAACAGGCGAACCTGGACCCGCTACCCAGTCAGGGATGGCAAGAAGTCCAAGACCAAGCGCCTGCCATTCAGCTGGTCCTGACCATGATTGAGCAGGGCTCCTCCGGAATGGATCCTGCAGCTACCTCTGAGGCCCAGCGGCTGTGAAAAGAACGAGCCCGGCTGTACCTGCACGAAGGGAAGCTGTATCAAGGGCTGATCAACCCGAAGACTTACGAGAAGGTTCGTCAGTTGGTGATCCCTCAGGCCAGCGTGCCCAAAGTCCTACAGGCATATCACGATGGCGCCGGGCATTTCGGCTGGAAGAAGCTGGAGATGTTGCTGAGAGAGCGGTTCTATTGGAGTGGGATGCGAGAATCTGTGGAGGCCTGGTGCCGAGAGTGTGGCCCCTGTACGCTGAGAAGGAAGGATGAAGTCAGCCAAAGGGCTCCTCTACAGCCGAAAGTCACCCATCAACTGCTGGAGCTGGTTGCCTTGGACCACGTCAAGCTCACACCCAGCCAGAATGGATATACCTATGCCCTGACCATCGTGGACCACTACTCCAGATTCATGGTGGTTGTTCCAGTCAAAGATTTGACCGGCCGTACCGCAGCTAGGGCATTCCAGGCCTACTTCTGTCGACCACACGGATACCCAGAGAGGGTGCTTACGGACCAGGGTTCAGCCTTTGAAGCAGAGGTGTTTCAAGAATTTTGCCAATTATATGGCTGCAAGAAGATCAGGACCACGCCATATCATGCCCAGACTAATGGGATGTGTGAGAAGATGAACCACCTGATCCTGGATCTCCTCAAGGTGTTACCGTTGGAAGAGCGGAACCTGTGGCCAGAAAAGCTGCCTGACCTGGTAGACATATACAATAACATCCCCTGTAGTTCTACCAAATGCACCCCGGCGTATCTGATGAGAGCCCTACCGGGCCGGCTGCCGGTGGACCTAGAAATGGACTTGGAGGCTCCAGAGGCCCTTCCTTCGACTGCCGGCTGGGATACCCGGTGTTAAATCCAATACCGATGGGTCCAGGAGTATGTGGAGAAGAATCTCGGTCAGAGCCGAGAGAAACAAGCACAACGCTTCAACAAACGAGCGCCAGTCGTCCCCTTTGAGCCGGGGGATGTAGTGCTGAAACGGAAGATAAGGACCCATAAGCTTGATGACCAGTGGGAAAAGACCCCGTATGTCATACAGCCCACTGAATGGGAGAATGAGAAGGCTTATCTGATCAGTCGCGACCAGGGGAGGACCACAACTACAGTTTCCAGGGACCACCTGAAGAAATGCCCTCACCCCTTGAGAGTGGCAAATGAGGTTCCGGCTCCCACGCCGAGCGGGCAAAAGGAGAAGGAGGTGATCCACACAGTAATGGGTGATTTTCCAGCAGACTTGCTGATGCAGAACGGTGCGGTGATTGTTTCGGTGATAATGTTCCCACAACACGTGGAGGAAATGGAGACGGAAACGCCTGCCAGTGAGCCACTCGAACTAGCGCCCAGGGATGCACCAAGCCCTCTCCCCTTGGGTCTCCACTTGCCATATCTGACAGACGGGAAGAGGAAACAGTCGTCTCCTCTACCCCCGTACCCGCTACTAGGGACATTATTCTCCGAAGGTCCACACGCCCCAACCTAGGTAGGCCCCCGCTTAGGTATAGGGAAACTATCATCTAGGGGTGCAGTATGTTGACTGTGTAAATAGCTAAATGAATGAACACCAATCATCCAAGTTTTGTCACCTGATTACCAACAAATTGATTATCCCAGCCATTACCAACAAGTTGTCCCCGTAGGGACTCTATGTGTTTTCACCGCCCACATGAGGAACTACTCATGAACATGGCCGAGAACTTGCTGGACAATCACAAACTTGTGGTTTTGTAAATAGTTTGTGGGCCGTTTTCCGTACCGCCTCCGGAGAGACAGATTGGAGGAAGGACCCGCAGCAGAGCAGGACCGGTGACCATCCTCCGGGGGTCAGGGGTCTCCCTGGACGTGGGGTCCCCTGAAATGACGTTCCCGCTTGGGTGACCTGGAACCAAGTTCCTGCTTCCGGACTGGGGAAGAGGGGTGCTGCCCGTTTCTTAGGGGCAGCATCAAGGTTTAGGTTGCTTGGGCGGGGAAGCGGATGAACATGAACCCGTCCGTTATTATTAAAAATGTTTTTATATGTTTGAAACGTTAAAGTGCCATGCCTCCCGTAAGGGAAGAACTACAAATATGCTTGTGTTCAATGTTTTACATGTTAATCTATCTTTTGCAGAAAAATAAAACCGGTGATGGATGGGCAGCCCGCGGACAGTCTGCATTTCACCAAGGGGGAATGTGACGCCCTGGACTAGCCAGGTAGTCACAGACATAACATCTTACACACCCTCTCCCCTGGACAGTAACACCAGTCAAACAAAAACCCTTGCTGCCTCCCTCCAGGGTCTGATGTCCACACCAGGTGGGGCGGAGCCAGGCGGTTGGCCCCACCCACTGAGGAGTTCACAGGTCTGGAGGCGAGAAAAAGCAGTTAGTTAGTTGGAAGGAGTTAAGTTTGGAGTTGAGAAGTGACAGCAGGAAAACTGCAAGTGTCTGGGTCGGAGCCCAGGCACTGACAGCAAGGTTGGCAGACGGTGGTGGCCGTCTGCAGGAGTTAGTGGATCTCTGCAGAACCGTAGGACCGGGGACAGGTGGCGGCTCGCCGGTAAAAACTGGGGAGCGGAGTGAAGCTAAGCACAACAAGGCAGGGCCATCGGACCCCGACTAGGCTTAGAGCTGCCAACAACGGTCAAATCCGAGTGTGACCGGAACCCCAGGGGTTTCCTAACAACCAAGACCCGACAGAAGGCAACAGTCCACACCGTGTGGATATACAGCCACCGCCATAGGCTAGAGATCCAAGGGCCAGAGCCTGCGGGCAAAACGGGCTCCTCCGGTACCTATACACCGGGGAGCGGACTACCGGTGGGCAACCACAGGGGTCAGAACATTCTACTAGGTGCAGGGAAAGAGAGCCACCATCACCCTGTCTGGGGAGGGCACAAACACTGCAGCCAGCTGCGGGACCCGTCCATCCAGCCGTTTGGTTTACCAGAGACTCTGTCATTGACTATCTGAGTGAGTACACCAGTGCCATCCGGCACCGCGCCGCGCTGCCCCTGCAACCCTGCATCTCAGCCATCCAGCCTCCCCGCTACACCATCGTGCCCCGGGATCACCAACCCCTACCCACGGAGGGGACAACATCCTAGCTGCTCCCTACCATCGCTCCCGGGATCCCCGTCACCAGCAGCGGTGGTGCCCTTTATCACCACGACCCGTGGGTGGCGTCACGAACTATCTCCCTAAACAAACCACCCCCTTTTCACTCGTGGACGAGGAGCGCTGCTCGAGTCCCCGGGTACGGCCCACCGCTCGAGCCACCGAGCAGCAGCAGAAGCCCCGGACCCGAGCGTGGCGAGCGCGTCCCCTCCGCCCGCGACACTAACAACATGGCTTTCTTCTGGCCTTGGGTGCTCAAAAATCTGTGCATCACTGCACACCACGGCCTCACCTGCATTGGTGGTGTTGCGCAGTGAAAGGCATTAAAAGGTCAAAGGGTCCTGTAAATGACTCGCCCACCCCACGGCTATGGGACACCCGGTGCCAGGCCGGACTAGTCCGGGGGTCGTCAGTGGTGGCGGGGCCCGACTCCGTGACCCTGGCGAGAGTCAATTAAGATGGCTTCAGTGGGGGTGATTAAAGTTTATATTTTCATGACGCCACCTGTGGTTTGCGGCTATTAAGCCGCCGCTGCTGTATGAGGCCTCCGGGGTGATGGAACGGCAGCAATGGTGTTACTGCTCCCCACAGGTGGAGCGGTGCCCCGGGGCAACTGTTGGTGCTTGTGAGTGTCTATGCAGTGATGGAATGGTGCAGGCAGAATAACGGAGACAACACCAGGGGGTGCAATTCCAAGGTTTTTACTCACAGTTCCTGGGCTGCAGCACACTGGTGCCTTCGGACTGCTGGAACCCACTGTCAGGGACCTCCGCCGATCCTGGGTAGATCCTGGAATGAAAGCCGGTGCACCCCTCTATGTGTTCCTTCCTTCAGCTGACTCCTTAAGCCTTGCCCTTGTTGGCTGAACCTGGCTCGGCCTCCACTACAGCCTCCGGGCCAGGGGTTTGCCTGTCGGTAATTTACCCCCTTTCCAGAGGTTCTGCTGTGGGCTGTGGCCCGGGGAGTTTGCAACTTTCCCTGGGCCTCGGTTTTTACTTTTGGAGATGACTTTTCCTCCTCCAGTTTCTAGGGACCGTCCCCTGTGTGCAGCTTAATCCCTCCACTGATGTTCCTGTGGAACAGGCCACGAGCCTGAAAGCTCTCTGTGGCCCTGGAATCCCTTCTTTTCTCTACTTGGTGTCACCTGGACCCTCTGAGTCTTAGGGTCTTCACCAGGAAGTGTCACTTTCTTCTCTTGCTCCTGGCTGACTAGAGCACTTCTCTCAGCTCTCTCCTCTGCCTCACGCAGACCTCCCCACTCCCCCTCCTCCTTGAGGTAAACTGAAACTCTCTCTCTTAACCTTCCTTACTACTCTGCTCTCGGGTTGCTGCCACTGTCCCTGGTCCCTGTGTGTATCTAACAATGGGTGTAGTGCACATTTGCCTGTGGACCGGCCTTTACTCTTTTCCTTACCCAGGATGGGACATCACAACTCTGGCTGGGGTGCAATGTTCCTGTGGCGACGGAAGCCTCAGGGGCGCCACATAAACAGTTCCTCAGAGAAACCTGCTTTGGTGTCATATGCTTCCTTAGAATACTGATGTTGTGAGGAAGGATGACCAGGCTGAGGATTCGATGGGCCAGCCTCTGGGCTACTCAAGTCTGTCTGTGTGGATCTTTGGGATTTGCAACTCGGCAAGTAACTGGAGGCATTTTCTGCTATCCAACTTGATACCTCTTCACATTGTTCAGGGCACAAGAGTGCTTTCCCATGAAGAGAAGAAATTTGGGATAGGAAGGCAGAGGTCGATAAAGCAGGAACATTTTTCTTTGGCTCAATCACACTGCTTGGGTGACCACCACTGTCACTACCACCTCAACCACGGCCCTTACCCCCTCTTTTTCTAATTTTTTTGGTTTGATTATTCAAGGTGAATACTGTAACGTGACTTTTTCTACAGGCAGTGGAACAACACTTTTGACGGATTGTTTAACTTGCGTTAATAGTTTCTCACGATAGCTTTTTCTGTAAGTCTAAAAAACAAAAGGTACCTTTACTGGACAAACTACCACATGGAGGAGTCAACAAAGATGTTGGAATGTCTTTCAGCCCCAAAAGAAAACAGGGTTTGACAACACTTTTCTTTTAGTATTGTTTTTTGGCACTCAGACTGTGTTTTAGTAAGAGCAAAGCACTATGTAGGTGCTGTAAGATATGAAGCCCCCAAAACTATACAAGGTTGTTGCTAGGAAGTTACTGGCCTTGAAGCAGAAGTTGCAACCCTGACAAGTATTAATAAAAATTGGGTAACACTGAGACTGTGTGCTAGTTGCAGCAAGCCACTATGTAGGTTCTGTAAGATATGAAGCCCCCCAAAATATGCTAGCTTGTTGCTAGGAAGGTACTGGCCTTGAAGCAGAAGTTGTAACCCTGACAACAAGTATTAATAAAAATTGGGTAACATTGAGACTGTGTGTTAGTTGCAGCAAGCCACTAGGTAGGTTCTGTAAGATATGAAGCCCCCAAAACTATACAAGGTTGTTACTAGGAAGGTACTGGCCTTGAAGCAAAAGTTGTGACCCTGACAACAAGTATTAATAAAAATTGGGTAACACTGAGGCTGTGTTTTAGTTGCAGCAAGCCACTAGGTAGGTTCTGTAAGATATGAAGCCCCCCAAAATATGCTAGCTTGTTGCTAGGAAGGTACTGGCCTTGAAGCAGAAGTTGTGACCCTGACAAGTATTAATAAAAATTTGGTAAAACTAAGACTGTGTGTTAGTTACAGCAAGACCCTATGTAGGTGCTTTAAGATATGAAGCCCCCAAAAACTATACAAGGTTGTTGCTAGGAAGGTACTGGCTTGAGGCACAATTACTGACCCTGACAGCAAGTATTAATAAAAATTGGTTAACACTCAGACTGTGAATTAGATGGTGGCTGACAGGCACTACACTACACCTGAGCCCCTTGTTTTTACAATTTTGGAACCTTTTTTTTGCAAGTTGTAATATCTATTGCTAGTATAACAGACACAAGGGATGTAGCAGTGCTGAGATTGTTGATTATTAGTTGCAGATGTCAGGACAGTTTTAAATCTCTCCCTGCCTGCGACTAAGCTGTCCCTAGCTGTCCCTATATCACACACTGCAGGAACAGACCGTATGCAGCACTAAGAAGAGGATTTTTTTTTTTTTTGCAGCAGCAGCAGTTCTATGATTTACACAGCTGATAGCACAGTGGACACGGTCTTCAGCCCTTAAAAGGACTTTTTTGGATTCTGCAGCAGGAACACTATCTCATAAAACAAACTGCACTGTCCCTATACCTGTTTCTATGATTTACACAGTCCCTAACAGCTAATGCTAAATATCTTCAGCCCTTATAAGGACTATTTTGGATTCTGCAGCAGGAACACTATCTCATAGATACGAACTGCACTGCCCCTATACCTGTTTCTATGATTTACACAGTCGCTAACAGGTATTGCTAAATAGCTTCAGCCCTTAGAAGGACTAGTATTAGTTGGCTGGAAAAACGCTGTACCGCACACAGTACAGTCTCACTACACCGGCAGCTCAGGAATGAATGCATGCACATAAAATGGCGGCTGCCCTATATAGCCCCTATGACGCTGTGCGGCCATGCCAATCACAGTAACACCACAACAAAGATGGCTGCGGCATTACTGTGAGGGCAAGCAATGTCAGATGTCTTCATTGACTGGAAAATGGCGCCAGGAAGTTCAGAAACGAAAATGAAAGTACCGGAGCGAATACCATATTAGCAGTTGGATAGCGAATACCTCGGATACCCTATTATCCGTCGGATACCGAATAGTGGCAAATATATTCGCTCATCCCCAATTATTAATCATCATCATTTTATTTTGCTTATCATTAGGGGATTATCTAATTTTCAATTCTAATTTTATGTTGTGTGAATTGATTGTACCTGCACGTTTCACTGGCTGGGGGGGTGTGTCCATCGTATTAATTATTCTGTTATATTTTTAATTTTGTTGGCTTTTTTTGCATTTTATTACACTAGCATTAGGGATGAGCGAGCAGTAAAATGCTCGGGTGCCCGAGCACCGAGCCCAATGTTAACCTATGGGAAACTCGAGCATTTTTCTGGCGGCACCCCCGGCGGTCTGCAGAAAGCCTAAAAAATGTCACAAATGTATTATTTGCTCAAATGATATGGGAATAGCATGGGGAAGCATTTCTGACTCCCAGGTCACTGCTGTGAACAATGTTGTCTGAGTATTAGGGGGAGGAAGAATCCTGTGTACCTCCTTCCGTGTGATATGTGAGACATGCACCTTTGCTTAGTAGTGCATGTGTGGCAGCTTCTCTCTGCCTGTACATTGGCTGCTAAGCGAAATAAAAAATGAACTGTAGAAAAAAAAATAGCATACTCCTGTCTCTGCAGACTCCCAGGACATGTCTGATCGGCTCCAGGACCTCCCAGTAATCAGCTGATGCTGTCACCTGACAGCATCATCTGATCATTTAAGTTCAAGTCAAAAGCCAGCTTTTACCAACCAGCCGGTTTAAACGTTCAGATGACACTGTCAGGTGATAGCATCAGCTGCTTACCGGCGGATCCTGGAGCCGATCGGACATGTCCCGGGAGTCTGCAGAGAGGTGAGTATAGTTTTTTTTTCTACTGTTGCATCATCTGATTGTTTAAACATCTTTTAAACAATCAGCTGATGTGTCATCTGATTCAGGTCCTTGAACCTGACACATCATCTGATTGGTTTGCCTTCCGACCACTAGAAGAGTTGGATACAGCTCCAGAAGATGGCACTTCTATTAATGCACTATTTTCTGGGGTGGCTGCTGCAGACTGCAATTCACAGTGGGGCAGCCCAGAAAGCTTGGGCCACACCGTACTGCAGATTCCAGTCCCCAGCTGCCTAGTTGTACCTGGCTGGACAGAAAAATTGGACAAAGCCAACATAATTTTTTTAATTGTTTCATTAAATTCAAGACATAATTAAAAAAAGGGTTTCCCTATGTCGCGGGTGGAGGAGGGGACGCAGCGGTCTCCCACTGCTCGGGTCCAGCTGCCGCTGCTGCTGCTGATCGGTGGCTCGAGCGATGGGCCAGATCCCGGGGACTCGAGCGGCGCTCCTCACCCGTGAGTGAAAAGGGGTGGTTTGGGTTTTGGGGATATTGTCCGTGACGCCACCCACGGTTGTGGTGATTGTGTGGACACCACCGCTGCTCTGGATGGGGATCCCGGGAGCGGTGACAGGGAGCAGCTTTGGTTGTTAATCCTCCCCTCTGTGGGTAGGGGGTTGGTTGTCCCGGGACCTGGTGATGGGGTAAGGATTGTTGACAGGCGGGTTGCGGGGCCTGATGTGGTGCAGGGTCGCAGGGGCAGCACTGTGCCGCGTGGCACGGAGGTACTCACTCAGCCCAATGATGATGACACAGTTCACGGTAAACAAGCGGCTGGATGGACGGGTCCCTCAGGCGGCTGCGGTGTTGTTGTTCCCTGCAGGTTAGCGGTGACTGTCTTTTCCCTGCACCTACTCTGTCTTGACGGTTTCGATGGGTTCCCACCGGTAACCCGCTCCCCGACTTGGATGTGAGCCGGGGGAGCCCCTTTTGCCCGCAGGCGCTGGCCCTGAGAAACGGTTGCCTTGGCGGTGGTGGTGTCTCTCTCACTGGGTTGAACTGTTGCCTTCTATCGGGACTTGACTGTTTGGAAACCCGGAGGTCCCCTTCACTAACGGATTCGGCAACTTCACGGCGACTCCTAGCCTTGTCGGGGTCCGAAAGGCCCCTGCCACTGGTGCTGGCTTCTCTTTGTGTACCGGTCTGGTACCGCCGGGCCACCACCCGTCCACGGTCCTTACGGAAGACTCAAATCGGCCACTCCTGGGTAGATCCTGGAATGAAAGCCGGTGCACCCCTCTATGTGTTCCTTCCTTCAGCTGACTCCTTAAGCCTTGCCCTTGTTGGCTGAACCTGGCTCGGCCTCCACTACAGCCTCCGGGCCAGGGGTTTGCCTGTCGGTAATTTACCCCCTTTCCAGAGGTTCTGCTGTGGGCTGTGGCCCGGGGAGTTTGCAACTTTCCCTGGGCCTCGGTTTTTACTTTTGGAGATGACTTTTCCTCCTCCAGTTTCTAGGGACCGTCACCTGTGTGCAGCTTGATCCCTCCACCGATGTTCCTGTGGAACAGGCCACGAGCCTGAAAGCTCTCTGTGGCCCTGGAATCCCTTCTTTTCTCTACTTGGTGTCACCTGGACCCTCTGAGTCTTAGGGTCTTCACCAGGAAGTGTCACTTTCTTCTCTTGCTCCTGGCTGACTAGAGCACTTCTCTCAGCTCTCTCCTCTGCCTCACGCAGACCTCCTCACTCCCCCTCCTCCTTGAGGTAAACTGAAACTCTCTCTCTTAACCTTCCTTACTACTCTGCTCTCGGGTTGCTGCCACTGTCCCTGGTCCCTGTGTGTATCTAACAATGGGTGTAGTGCAGATTTGTCTGTGGACCGGCCTTTACTCTTT
The DNA here is from genome assembly GCF_048569485.1 of Anomaloglossus baeobatrachus. NCBI lineage: Eukaryota > Metazoa > Chordata > Amphibia > Anura > Aromobatidae > Anomaloglossus > Anomaloglossus baeobatrachus. Next base: position 156,435,692 of record NC_134356.1, read on the forward strand.
TCCTTACCCAGGATGGGACATCACAACTCTGGCTGGGGTGCAATGTTCCTGTGGCGACGGAAGCCTCAGGGGCGCCACATAAACAGTTCCTCAGAGAAACCTGCTTTGGTGTCATATGCTTCCTTAGAATACTGATGTTGTGAGGAAGGATGACCAGGCTGAGGATTCGATGGGCCAGCCTCTGGGCTACTCAAGTCTGTCTGTGTGGATCCTTGGGATTTTCTACTCGGCAAGTAACTGGAGGCATTTTCTGCTATCCAACTTGATACCTCTTCACATTGTTCAGGGCACAAGAGTGCTTTCCCATGAAGAGAAGAAATTTGGGATAGGAAGGCAGAGGTCGATAAAGCAGGAACATTTTTCTTTGGCTCAATCACACTGCTTGGGTGACCACCACTGTCACTACCACCTCAACCACGGCCCTTACCCCCTCTTTTTCTAATTTTTTGGTTTGATTCGGCAACTTCACGGCGACTCCTAGCCTTGCCGGGGTCCGAAAGGCCCCTGCCACTGGTGCTGGCTTCTCTTTGTGTACCGGTCCGGTACCGCCGGGCCACCACCCGTCCACGGTCCTTACGGAAGACTCAAATCGGCCACTCCTGCAGACGGTCACCACCGTCTGCCAACCTTGCTGTCTCGCCCGGGCCACACACCCGGACGCTCTTAAGACTGTTTGTTTGCTCTAGTACCACACTTTCCTCCTTCCACTTTCGCTGTCAAAACTAGACTGACTGTTTTTCCTGCCTCCAGGACTGTGAACTCCTTGGTGGGTGGAGACCAACCGCCTGGCTCCACCCCCAGGTTTTGACATCAGCCCCTGGAGGAAGGCAACAAGGGTTTTGTGTCTGACCTTGATGTGCCTGCAGGGAGTGTGGGGTGTTGTGGTGTTGTTTTCGGTGTCCCCTGGCTTGTCCAGGGCGACACATTCCCCCTTAGTTTAATGCAGACCGTCCTCGGGCTGCCCGTCCAACACCGGTTTTATTTTCACCAACTGGAAAATATGAAAAAGGTAAAAACGGTAACACACTTACAATTAAAAAAACATCTTCCCACATCGGGAGTTACTCTTACTTAAACGTTATGGTAACGGTTACGGCTTCCGCTCTCACCCACCCAAGCAACCTGGCCCTGATGCTGCCCCTAAGCAAACAGGCAGCACCCCTTGACCCCAGTCCTGCACAAGTTGCTTGAGCTGGTTTTGTCCTTTCCAGGGGACCCACGTCCATGGGGAGCCCCTGGAACCCCCAGAGGGTAGCCACCGGTTCCGGAGGTGGCTGGGCCCCAGCCTGCTCAACTGCGGGCCCTCCCTCCAATCTGCCTCTCCGGAGGCGGTCACGGTGAAAGCCACAACAACATTATTATTTACAAGCCACTAAGTTTGTGGTTGCCCTGCAAAGTTCTCAGGCATGTTCATAGGAGTTCCTATGTAAACTTGTAAAGAGGGTCCCAACGGGGACCAGTTGCCGGCTACGACCGGTTCCAAATCAAGTTGCAATCAGGTGACTTTCCACGGTGTCATTCACTTATCATTCTCATAAACTTTCAAAACTTTTAAACTTTTAAGCAGTGCTTTCAACACACAATGTTCACGGTCCCAACGGGGACGGTGCAACGGTACTCCGCTGCCCTTACTCCGACTCTTCGGTGTCTGCTGGGGGAGAGGGTGCGGCGGACACCCGGGCCTCCTGGCTGCCCCTCAGCTTGGCATCCAGCGCAAACCACCCCCTCTCCCCACAGTGCCGGGTATACTGCACCAGGTCGCCCGGCATCAGGTTGCGGCCTGGGTGCTCTTCTGGCAGGTGAGCATTAACATCCCGCCGGGCTATGAATACTTCGGCCTCCAGGCCCGGTTCGTAAATGAAACCATAGCCCCGGCGGACATCAAACCACCTCACCTGCCCCTCATACAGCGGGCCCCGGACACGGAAGGTTGCTTGTCTCAGGCTCTCCTTCTCCCGGATCGTACGGGCCACCATCTCCGCCTTCTTTCTTTCCCTCTCTTCGATTTCCGGGCCCAACGGTACTGGCTCCCTATCCCAATATGGTGCTGCAGCGAGCTCCGGCGCACGGGTCGGGCCCCGCGAGACCTTTTGGACACTGCCCACTGCTGGTGATCTGGGCGGAAGGGCCCGCGGTGACTTGGCCTTGGACGCCGCCTTGCAGCGGCAACCCGGCGCAACCTCAGCCGAGGTGTGGGGGATGGGCACAGGGGCTTTCCTCTGCTGGGCCTTCGGCACGGAGCGGGCTCTCGGCTCCGGCTCAGGGAATCTCTTGGGGGGTGCCTCCGGTTCCGGCTTCGGGGCTTTCCATGGGAGCACCTCCGGTCGGCTACGGGCTCCGGCTACAGGTCGGTCCGCCTGGGCGGACATGCTGGGTATCGCTACCGGTTGCGGGGGTAGCGGGCCTAGTGGCGGGGCCACGGCAGCCGGGACGGGTGGCGAGGGAGGCAGTAGGGCGAGGGGGTTCAGACCGGGTCCCGCAGCCGCGATGACCGACCCACTAGGGGTATCGGGGCCTGGGTCACTCACCCTCTCTTCCACCACTTCCTCCTCGCGTCTCTGCACGGCCGCTATGACCTCCGCCATGTCGGTCTCCCACTCCTCCAGGAGGAGCTGCATCTTGACCTGCAGCCGTTGTTGGAGCTGCGCGGTCCGGATCTCCACCCACGCCGCGGTTCCAGGCGCGGGGGCCACGGTGCTTCGGGACGGCATGTACATCCTGCTGGCGGCCTCTCCCAGGAACAAGATGGCCACAGGGTCCTGGCGTCCCTGCTTTTATAGCCGCGGCTACATGCGACCAGTCGCCATTTCATCCCCCTTAGTTTCTTTCCGGGCCCTCCTCTATCGGGGCGGGGTTTTGGCCTTCGCGCCTCCACTACTAGAGGAGACGCTCGAGCGGGAACTCTTCACGCCCAAGATGGCGGCTTTTCAAATTTTTCGGCCGGACACCTCCGGCGGTAACAAGGCACGCCTCTACCCAACGGCAAAGCGGTAAGATCCTGTTCGTGACGCCAAGTTGTCGCGGGCGGAGGAGGGGACGCTGCGCTCTCCCACTGCTCGGGTCCGGCTGCCGCTGCTGCTGCGGCTGCTGCTGCTCGGTGGCTCGAGCGATGGGCCGGATCCCGGGGACTCGAGCGGCGCTCCTCGCCCGTGAGTGAAAAGGGGTGGTTTGGGTTTTGGGGATATTGTCCGTGACACCACCCACGGTTGTGGTGATTGTGTGGACACCACCGCTGCTCTGGACGGGGATCCCGGGAGCGGTGACAGGGAGCAGCTTTGGTTGTTAATCCTCCCCTCTGTGGGTAGGGGGTTGGTTGTCCCGGGGCCCGGTGATGGGGTAAGGATTGTTGACAGGCGGGTTGCGGGGTCTGATGTGGTGCAGGGTCGCAGGGGCAGCGCTGTGCCGCACGGCACGGAGGTACTCACTCAGCCCAATGATGATGACACAGTTCACGGTAAACAAGCGGCTGGATGGACGGGTCCCTCGGACGGCTGCGGTGTTGTTGTTCCCTGCAGGTTAGCGGTGACTGTCTTTTCCCTGCACCTACTCTGTCTTGACGGTTTCGATGGGTTCCCACCGGTAACCCGCTCCCCGACTTGGATGTGAGCCGGGGGAGCCCCTTTTGCCCGCAGGCGCTGGCCCTGAGAAACGGTTGCCTTGGCGGTGGTGGTGTCTCTCTCACTGGGTTGGACTGTTGCCTTCTATCGGGACTTGACTGTTTGGAAACCCGGAGGTCCCCTTCACTAACAGATTCGGCAACTTCACGGCGACTCCTAGCCTTGCCGGGATCCGAAAGGCCCCTGCCACTGGTGCTGGCTTCTCTTTGTGTACCGGTCCGGTACCGCCGGGCCACCACCCGTCCACGGTCCTTACGGTAGACTCCAATCGGCCACTCCTGCAGACGGTCACCACCGTCTGCCAACCTTGCTGTCTCGCCCGGGCCACACACCCGGACGCTCTTCAGACTGTTTGTTTGCTCTAGTACCACACTTTCCTCCTTCCACTTTCGCTGTCAAAACTAGACTGACTGTTTTTCCCGGCTCCAGGACTGTGAACTCCTTGGTGGGTGGAGACCAACCGCCTGGCTCCACCCCCTGGTGTGGACATCAGCCCCTGGAGGAAGGCAACAAGGGTTTTGTGTCTGACCTTGATGTGCCTGCTGGGAGTGTGGGGTGTTGTGGTGTTGTTCTCTGTGGCCCCTGGCTTGTCCAGGGCGACACACCTATATTATTGGTTCCCAGCTGGGTACAAATAGGCATCTGTACCTGGCATACAAAAATATAGCAAAGCTCATGCCGATTTTTATTTTATCTTTTTAAAAAACTCATTAAAAAATAAAAAAACAAACACATAGCCCCAGGGTTAGAGTTAGGGGTTAAAAAAAAATGCGTGGGCTCCCGCTGCATTTTCTATTGCTAGCTAAGAGAAACCCAAGCAGCTACTGGCTGCTAATCCCCACTGCTTGGTGTTACCTTCACTGGCAATTAAAAAAGGGAAGCCCTTTTTTCAAGTTTTTTTGCCAAAAAAATAAAAAAAAATGATGTGGGCTTTGCCATATTTTTGTATGCTAGCCAGGTACAGCAGGCAGTCACAGGCTGCCTATTTGTACCCGGCTGGGAACCAAAAATATAGGGAAGCCCTTTTTTAATTGTTTCAAGAATTTCATGAAATAATTAAAAAAAAAACGACATGGGCTTCGCTCAATTTTTGTATCCAGCCTGGTATAACTAGGCAGCTGGGAACTGGAATCCGAGCCGGTGAATAGTGGTGCTGGTAAACAGAGAGAGAATTCCTGCTGCTCCTGCAGGAGTCGGTGAATAGCAGCATCGGTAATCAAGTGATTGGAGATCACTGTTGTTATAGTAACCCGCTCGTTAGGTTACTATGACATCGGTGGCAGTGGTGACATCACCGCTTACCAACTTGCAGTCTCTGCTTACTCATTGAGTAATTAAACATCACGGGGAGCAGAAGCGTTCTTCCTCCCCCCATGTTTTCTGATATAGCAGAGCTGCATTGGTGAAGAAGACAGAAGAAAGAAGACAGAAGACAGAAGACCAGGATTGTGGAGTCCCTAAGGTGTCTGTCTATTTATTTCTAATAAATAATTATTACTCTGTGTTGTGTCTTTTTCAAACCCTTTATTGGAGATTCCTAATGGCTAACTTGGCCTGACATTAAGAATCTCGTGCTTAATACCAGCTGGTAAAACAAAGCTGTTATTACCCCTTATTACCCCTCAAGTCACCTGCCATCAGGGCCACTGGAAGAGCCTGGTAAAGCGCCTGGAAATGGCGCTTCTTATCAATGCGTCATTTTCAGGGGTGGCTGCTGGCTGATATTCTTTAGCATGAGGGGGGCCCTAAAACAATGGGCCCTCATCCCACTGAGAAAAACAGCATTCAGCTGCCTAGTTTTACCTTGGCTGGCAATTAAAATAGGGCAGAGCCCAAGCATTTTTTTTGGCAGCCAAGGGAAAATTAGGCAGCTGAGAGTGGCAGCTTGCAGCTGTCAGTTTTCGTCGGGCTGGAGTTAAAAATGCTGCAAAATCAAACGCTTTTTTTTTAATTTTTTTTTTTTCAAATCTTTAATGTGATAAAAATAACAAAACATATATATAGGCGGCCTGTACAATTCTTAAAGAACCATCAGCCAGCTATGCTTTGTTGTTCCCATTGTTAAATAGTTGGCCTCCTATACTGTTATTGCATATGCAGTGAGTTGCAGGGCTGCCAAAAATTAAGAGGCACTCCAATGCCCCTTAGAAAAGACGCAGAGGAGGGCCTCATAAAATAATGTTGCCATTATTAGGAAGTGGATCTCCCATAGTGTTGCTGTCGCAGGCGGGGGGGTGCGCCGCTGCTCAACCGCGCTCGCGGCTCGGTTCCGGCTGCTGCTGCTGCTCGGTGGCTCGAGCGGTGGGCCGGATCCGGGGACTCAAGTGGCGCTCCTCGCCCATGAGTGAAAGGGGTGGTTTGGTTTGGGGTTGTAGTCCGTGACGCCACCCACGGTTTGTGGTGATAATGGGACACCACCGCTGCTCTGGACGGGGATCCCGGGAGCGATGACAGGGAACAGCTGAGATGGTTCTCTCCCCTCCGTGGGTAGGGGGATTTGGTGGTCCCGGGGCCCGGTGATGTGGGCTGGAAGGTGGATGGCGGGAGTTGGGGAGGTGCAGGGTCGCGGGGGCAGCGCGGTGCCAGACGGCACAGTGGTACTCCCTCAGCCAGTAATGTACACGGAGTCTCTGGTCAAACAAACGGCTGGATGGACGGGTCCCACAGACGGCTGCGGTTGTCACTCCCGGTAGGTTGGCGGTGACTGTCTCTCCTGGCACCTTGGATGTGTTGTCGGCTCCGATGGCTTCCCACCGGTAGCCCGCTCCCCAGCGGTGTGGTTGCTAGAGGAGCCCCTCTTTGCCCGCAGGCTCTGGCACTGGGAACTCTAGCTGTGGCGGTAGCTGTATTTCCCTTCACGGTTGAGCGGTTGCCTTCAGTTGGGTCTTTGGTTGCTGAGGAACCCCGGAGGTTCCCGTCGCTGACGGATTTGACCGGTTTAACGGCAACTCCAAGCCTGGTCGGGGTCCGTAGGCCCTGCCGAGTGGTGCTGGCGTTTCTTCGCTCCCCGATCCGGTACCGGCGGGCCACCGCCCGACCCCAGTCCTTTCGGTTGTGCGTCAATCGGCCTCGCCTGCAGACGGTCACCACCGTCTGCCAACCTTGCTGTATGTGCCCGGGCCACGTACCCGGACACGGTCAGTCAGCTCCTCTACTACCACTTCTCTCAACTGTCAAACTGTTCTGAACTCCTTTTCCCGCCTCCAGGGCTGTGAACTCCTCAATGGGCGGGGCCAACCACCTGGCTCCGCCCCACCTGGTGTGGACATCAGCCCCTGGAGGGAGGCAAAAAGGATTTTTGTGTGACTGATGTGCCTATCCGGGGTGTGGGGTGTGTTGTTGCAGTACCTGTGACATCCTGGCTTGTCCAGGGCGCCACATTTCCCTATGCAGGTCTGACAAAAATTGGGAGGCACTCTAATGCACCTTGGAAGAGACATGTAGGAGGGCCTCATAAAAACAACGTTCCCATTACAAAGGAGTGGGTCTGCTACACTTGTAATGCCTATGCACTAAGGGGTACTTTGCACGCTTTGACATCGCAAGCCAATGGTGTGATGCCAAGCGCGATAGTCGCCGGCCCCGTCGCAGCTGCGATATCTTGTGATAGCTGCCGTAGCGAACATTATCGCTACGGCAGTTTCACATGAACTTACCTGCCCTGCGACGTCACTCTGGCCGGCGATCCACCTCCTTCCTAAGGGGGCGGGTCGTGCGGTGTCACAGTGACGTCACACGGCAGGCGGCCAATAGAAGCAGGGGGGCGGAGATGAGCGGGACGTAAACATCCCGCCCACCTCCTTCTTCCTCATTGCAGCCCGGACGCAGGTAAGGCGATGTTCCTCGCTCCTGCGGCTTCATACACAGCGATGTGTGCTGCCGCAGGAACGAGGAACAACATCGTACCGTCGCAGCAGGGCAATTATGGAAATGTCGGACCCTACACCGATCACACGATAACAACGCTTTTGCGGTCGTTAATCATATGGAAAAGGATTCACATACTGCAATGTCGACAGCGACGCCGGATGTGCGTCACTTTCGATTTGACCCCACCGACATCGCACCTGCGATGTCGCAGCTTGCAAAGTACCCCTAAGTGTGGACTGACAACATTTACACATTTACTCCTGGGGGGTATACATAAATATACAGTATAACTTTTTTTTCTCTTACGGGCATCATAAACACCCTTTAAAAATATTATGTGGGTGTTGCATCATAGACCACGGTCACCCTGGTGGTGGAGGTTGAGGAGAAGGAGAAGGACTAGAGCAAATAGCCAAATTCAGGAAGCGAATACCCATGTGTGGGGGTGAAGAGGAGCATGGGAATATACCTCCCCAAAAAAGACACTGGCTTTGATTTTATATTACGCTGCTATCATTTGGTTGTGTTGAGAAGTCTGGCCCAATCCAGTCCTTGTTCATTTTGATAAGAGTCAGCCTGTCAGCATTTTCAGTTGACAGATGGGTGTGGTTATCAGTAATAATTCCCCCTGCGGCACTAAAAACCCTCTCTGACAAAATGCGCAAGGCAGGCAAGGACTTCCAAGGCATAGAGAGCCAGTTGATGCCACGTGTTCAGCTTGGATACCCAATAATTATAAGGCAAAGAGGAATCACGGAGGACTTTGGTACGGTCGGCAAGGTACTCCATCATCTTCCAAAACTTTGCACTCCTTGTGAGAGTACCCCGCACCTCAGGGCCTATGCCATGGGAACGGCTGAGAAAACTCCCAGAACTATGAGAAGTGTTCCCCCCACCTCTGCTCGATTGGATTTGTGCCTCTCTCACATGTAATTATAGGTAGAGATGAGCCACCACCCTAGTGTTTGTGTGTGGTTCGTCAAACTTGGGGTGTTTTCGTCAAACGTTTGTCGAACTCTTTCGAACACCATTGAACACCATTGAAAACAATGGCAGGCAAACACAAACACATAAAAGCACATAGAAAACACATAGAAAACACCTTCTAAGGTGTCCAAAAGGTGACAAACTATTCAGAAGACACAACAAACACATGGAAAAGTGACAAGTACATATACTCATGCGAAAAGAAAAGAGCTGGACGAGTAAAAGGAGGAGGAGACACAGATAAAGACATGTCATGCCCTTCTAAAATCATGTAAAACACAGCAAGGGGACTCCAAAAAGAGTCTCCATTTTTTCCAAAAATTGGGCACAGACATCACTTAAGTGGCATCAATTGTCCCACAGTTGCAAACTAAAAATGGTTATTTTCATGAAGCACATTCAAAAATCCACAAGACTTTGGTTTCCCCAGGATGACACAGGGGTAGAAAAGTCCTTGCGGATCCATGACTTGTTCATCTTGATAAACGTTAGTCTGTCCACATTGTCACTGGACAGACGCGTGCGCTTATCTGTCAGCACACCACCAGCAGCACTGAAGACACGTTCCGAGAGAACGCTGGCTGCGGGGCACGACAAGATCTCCAAGGCGTAAGTGGCGAGCTCAGGCCATTTTTCCACATTTGAAGCCCAAAATGAGCCAGGCTCCAGATGAACATTCATGGCATCGATGTTCACTTGGAGATACTCCTGTGAGATTCACTCTGTAAACCACTGGTGTTTACTGGAAAAGCCGATCTAAGAATCTGTAACAGCTTCTGCTGATACTCCTGCATACGTGCGTCCCTTTCTATGGCAGGAATTATTTCACCAAATTTTGACTTGTACTGGGGATCTAAGAGTGTGGCAACCCAGTAGTCAGCATTACTTCGAATTCTGACAATCCGAGGGTCATGTTGTAGGTAGTACAGCAAGAAGGCGATAATGTGTCTTGCACATCCAGGAGGACCAAGTCCTTGTTGCGTTGGTGGCGGCGTGGTGAGAATCATGCTTCCTTCCTCTGCCCTCTCCCCCCAACCTCGCACAACAGAAATGTGATCAAGGTCTCCCTCATCTGCTGAGTCTTCCATGCCCATCGCCAGTTCGTCCTCCTTTTCTTCCTGGGCTCCTGCACCTTCCTCAACAGTTTGGTTGCTACCACGCGCCCTTGTTAATCCCTCTCCCCCACTGTCCCATGCCTGCCGCCTTGGTGCTGCTGACCATCTGGACCTTGGAGATCTTGTTATCCCTTCCGCATATGACTCATCCTGTACTTCCTCCCCTTCCTCTTGTCCCACCACCTGACTCTGAATACTGTTTAGAGTGTGTTCTAGCATGTATATGACCGGAATTGTCATGCTGATAATGGCATCGTCAGCGCTAAACATCTTCGTCGCCATATCAGAACTGTGCAGAAGGGTGCATAGGTCCTTGATCTGAGACCACTCTAGCAGTGTGATCTGCCCCACCTCTGCATCTCGTTGGCCCTGTCTATACGTCATAACGTATTGCACTAGGGCTCGGCGGTGCTGTCACAGTCGCTCCAACATGTGCAGAGTCGAATTCCAGCTTGTCGGTACATTGCATTTCAGCCGGTGAACCGGCAGGCCGAAAGACTTCTGGAGCGATGCAGGTCGTTGAGCTGGGGGTTGTGAACGACGGACGTGAGAACACAGTGACCGTGCCCTTTGCAGAAGCCCATCTACGCCAGGATAGTGGGTTAAAAATTGCTGGACAACCGGGTTAAACACATGAGCCATACAAGGCACATGTGTCACATTACCCCGGTGAAAGGCCGCACCTGTCACGCTCCCCGGGTCCTCGGCTCCGCTCCCCGGGTCCCCTGCTCCGTTCCCCGGGTCCTCTGCCCCGCTCCCCGGCTCACCTGCCACGCTCCCCGCTCTCCAGCCTTCAGTGCCCGTACTTCCCAGGCCCCCTGGTCTCCGCTCCCGGCGCCCGACGGCTTCCCAGTCCCTGGCCGGCTCCCCTGCGTCCTCCTCTCAGCTTCCTGCCCTGGCTTCTGGCACCCGGGCCGCGCGCATGCGCATTAGGGCGCGCGCGCGGTCACTGACCCTTTCTTAAAGGGCCAGTGTCAACTAACAGGAAATGATGCACACAGGTACAGGGTATATAGGGGGTTAATGTCCAAGGGAGCGGGGCCTGTTCTTCGTGTTTTCCCAAGCTAGGAGTCAGGTCTCCTTGTGTTCTGTGAGATACTTACCTCTCTGTCTTCTAGAGCCGATCCTGCATCGCCATCCGGTTCTGCTGTACCTCGAACCCCGAACGCTGCCCATCTGCCATCCTGACAGTCCGTACCATCTCGGATCCCTGCGGTGACCCGTCATCTCGCTCCAACGGTTCCGGACCCCGCCTGACACCATCTCGGCTTCCGAACCTGAGCTCCGTCACCCGGACCACCATCAGTGACCTCGTGGTCCCAGGGACTTCTCCATTTTCTCCCAGTGCACGGACTGCCCTGCTACCTAAAGTGCTCCGGCTACCGGACTCCTTTCCCTCATCCGGGAGTTCGGCCCAGTGGATCCACCTCCAGGGTCTACCTGTCCATCTGGCCCTAACAGTAAGAACAGGCATGGATCCCGCCGAAGCACTAGTGGCCTTGCAGGAGGAACTCCAACGCCAGCATGAAGTCCAGACCCGCATGCTGAATTTTATGACCTCCGTGGACGCCCGCTTGAACACGCTACAAGCCTCGGTCACATCTGCAGCGACCCGGGCCTCCACTAGTCAAGCCACGACCCCCGCTCCCGTGGCTGCCTCTTCGGATGCTTCCAGACTGCGTTTGGCCTCACCACCCCGGTACGCCGGAGATCCCAAGACCTGCAGGGGGTTTATAAACCAATGCTCCCTTCATTTCACGCAGCTGCCACATCTGTTTGCCTCCGACCAAGCCAAGGTCGCCTTCATCATGTCTCACCTAGAGGGCGAGGCCCTGGCGTGGATGAACCCCTTGTGGGAGAAGGAGGAACCTATGACCAAGAACCTCCAGGAGTTTCTGCAGGCCTTTCGCAGCACCTTTGACGAACCCGGACGCGCCTCCGCGTCTGCGTCATCTCTTCTCCGGTTACGTCAGGGAACACTGACGGTGGGTCAATACGCCATCCGTTTCCGCACCTTGGCTTCAGAACTCGGGTGGAATAACGAGGCCCTAACCGCCGCCTTCTGGGAAGGACTATCGGGTCGAATCAAAGATGAGCTGGCTGGACGTGACGTACCGTCCACCCTGGACGCCCTGATTACCCTAGCGACTCGAGTGGACATACGCTTTCAAAAGCGGTCCAAAGAGGTGTCCCGTGAGAGACGCCCGGTACGGCATTCCTCTCCTCCACAGAAGCCCGCCGTACTCCAGTCAACGGCCTCTGGTGTCTCCGTCCATGAGCCCATGCAGATCGACCGTGTGCAACGTCGAGCAGAGCGGCTCGCCAAGGGTCTCTGCTTTTACTGCGGAGAGGGCACACACCTGCTACGCGCCTGCCCAGAGAGGCTGGGAAACTCCAAAGCCTAGGGTTGGTAGGAAAGGCCACCCTAGGTGCTGGGACTCTCTCAGACCCAGTTACATGGACTGTGCAAGTGACAACGGGAGAGACGCGGTTTACGGCTGAGGCGTACCTCGATTCTGGGGCAGCAGGCAATTTCATCCAGCAGGCCACGGTGGACAAGTATCAGGTGCCTGTTACTCCACTCGCCAAACCTCTTGTGATTGCCTCTGTGGATGGGAGACCCCTCTCTGACACCATCTCCTGGATCACCAAGCCGCTTGAACTGCGTATCGGTGCTCTGCACACCGAGAACATCGCTCTCTACGTCCTCCCACATATGTCACATCAAATCCTGCTGGGTCTTCCCTGGTTGCGGACACACGAGCCTTCAGTCAGCTGGGGCACTGGCGATATCACTCGATGGGGGTCTTCTTGCCATGAGAGGTGTCTGAAGACCATACAACCTATCCGGCGACCTCCGGTTCCCGAGTCCCTACCGGGACTGCCCTCAGCCTATTGGTCCTTCGTGGACGTCTTTGATAAGAAGGAGTCCGAAGTACTTCCGCCACATCGTCCTTACGATTGTGCCATTGACCTGCTCCCGGGAACTACACCACCTCGAGGATGGATATATCCACTGTCTCCAGCCGAAACAAGGGCCATGTCTACGTACATCACAGAGAGCCTGGCTAAGGGATTCATCCGGAGATCCTCCTCTCCTGCTGGAGCAGGCTTCTTCTTCGTAAAGAAGAAAGAGGGTGACCTACGCCCATGTATAGACTACCGGGGATTGAACCTAATCACCGTGAAAAACAAGTACCCCCTGCCGCTCATCCCCGAATTGTTTGATCGGCTCAGAGGAGCTCGTGTGTTCACCAAGTTGGATCTTCGGGGTGCCTACAACCTGGTCCGTATCCGCTCAGGGGATGAATGGAAGACCGCGTTCAACACTCGCGATGGGCACTATGAATACTGCGTGATGCCCTTCGGCCTGTGTAACGCCCCAGCAGTCTTCCAAGAATTAGTGAACGATGTGTTTCGGGACCTTCTCTACGTCTGTGTGGTGGTATACCTGGATGACATCCTTGTCTTCTCTCCGGACCTCCAGACCCACCGAGAGAACGTGCAACTGGTTCTACAAAGACTGAGAGAGAATCGTCTGTACGCCAAGTACGAGAAGTGCGTCTTCGAACAGTCTTCTCTCCCCTTCCTGGGGTACCTCATCACCGATACCGGACTGCAGATGGATCCAAAGAAGGTCTCTTCCGTTCTCAACTGGCCTCCTCCTTCTGGACTGAAGGCAATCCAACGCTTTCTGGGATTCGCCAACTATTACCGCCAGTTTATTCCTCACTTCTCGGCTCTGACTGCTCCTCTCTCCGCTTTGACCAAGAAGGGGGCTAATCCAAAGGACTGGTCACCTGCGGCCGACGCCGCGTTTGGCTCTCTAAAGCATGCCTTTGTCTCCTCTCCTGTACTCCACTGTCCAGAGTTAAACCGCCAGTTCACCTTGGAGGTGGATGCCTCCTCCTCGGGAGCCGGAGCAGTGCTCATGCAGAAGTCCTCCTCCGGGAAGATGGTGACGTGCGGTTTCTTCTCCAAGAGCTTCTCCGCGCCTGAACGCAATTACACCATTGGTGACCGAGAGCTATTGGCGGTCAAACTGGCTCTGGAGGAATGGCGCTATCTTCTGGAAGGAGCAGTGTACCCCGTCATTATCTACACGGACCACAAAAACCTGGAATACCTGCGGACTGCTCAGCGACTGAACCCACGGCAAGCCAGGTGGTCCTTGTTCTTTGCCCGGTTCGACTTCCAGCTTCATTTCCGACCCGCGAACAAGAATGTACGCGCTGATGCCTTGTCTAGGTCTTTCGTGGCCGTGGAACAGGAGGAAGAGACATCTCAACCCATCATCTGTCCAAGTAAGATTATTCCGGTGGCTCCTGTCACCCTGGCCCAGATACCGCCCGGGAAGACCTATGTCTCTGAGACTGACAGGCAAAAAGTGTTACACTGGGGCCATGCCTCGAAAACAGCCGGTCATGCAGGTCAGAAGAAAACATGGAGTGCTATTGTACGTCATTACTGGTGGCCATCCCTTCGCACGGACGTCGCCTCTTTTGTCTCTGCCTGCTCCTCCTGTGCCAGGAACAAGACTCCCAAACACCTGCCATATGGCCGTCTTCTGCCTTTGCCCATACCCTCAGTTCCCTGGCAACACATAGCGATGGACTTTATTACGGACTTGCCATTGTCCTCCGGACACACAGTCATATGGGTCGTGGTGGATCGGTTCTCTAAAATGGCCCATTTCGTTCCTATGGCTGGACTGCCCTCTGCCCAGGAACTCGCGGACGCCTATATACATCACATCTTCCGCTTGCATGGCTTTCCATCACACATAGTGTCCGACAGAGGAACTCAGTTCACCTCCCGCTTCTGGAGGGCTCTCTGTAAACATCTGGGAGTGACTCTGGACTTTTCTTCTGCCTACCATCCTCAGTCGAACGGCCAAGTGGAACGGGTCAATCAGATACTGACCTCTTTCTTACGTCACTACGTGAACGCCCATCATGACAATTGGTCCACGCTTCTTCCTTGGGCTGAATTCTCCCATAATCAGCACGTCAGTGAGTCCTCCTCCAGTTCTCCCTTCCATGTCGTCTACGGACTTCAGCCGTCTGTCCCATTGCCTGTATCCTCTTCCTCGGACATCCCTGCGGCTGATGCAGTACTCCGTGACTTTACAACCATTTGGGACTCAGTTAAGGCGTCTCTTGCACGTGCAACCCTGCGGATGAAGAGACACGCGGACAAGAGACGTCTGGATCCTCCGTGTTTCTCTCCGGGAGATCTCGTCTGGCTTGCTTCCAAGTACATCCGACTGAAGATACCATCCTACAAGCTGGGACCTCGCTACATCGGACCGTTTAAAGTCCTCGGCAAGATCAATGAGGTCTCCTACAAACTGCAGCTCCCGGCCACGATGAGGATACCCAACTCCTTCCACGTGTCTCTACTCAAGCCGGTTGTCCTTGGTCCCTTCTCCGCTGCCGCCAGTCCGGCCCCTCCGCCTATTGCTGAGGACGACATCTATGCAGTAAGGGATATCGTGGCCATGAAGACCGTACGAGGTCGACAGTTCTTCCTGGTGGACTGGGAAGGGTATGGTCCTGAGGATAGGTCCTGGGAACCCCGGGAGAATGTGGGTACTCCTCTGATCCGTGCCTTCCTGTCCCGGTTGCGGGGAGGGGGGCGTGGGGGGGGGGGGTACTGTCACGCTCCCCGGGTCCTCGGCTCCGCTCCCCGGGTCCCCTGCTCCGTTCCCCGGGTCCTCTGCCCCGCTCCCCGGCTCACCTGCCACGCTCCCCGCTCTCCAGCCTTCGGTGCCCGTACTTCCCAGGCCCCCTGGTCTCCGCTCCCGGCGCCCGACGGCTTCCCAGTCCCTGGCCGGCTCCCCTGCGTCCTCCTCTCAGCTTCCTGCCCTGGCTTCTGGCACCCGGGCCGCGCGCATGCGCATTAAGGCGCGCGCGCGGTCACTGACCCTTTCTTAAAGGGCCAGTGTCAACTAACAGGAAATGATGCACACAGGTACAGGGTATATAGGGGGTTAATGTCCAAGGGAGCGGGGCCTGTTCTTCGTGTTTTCCCAAGCTAGGAGTCAGGTCTCCTTGTGTTCTGTGAGATACTTACCTCTCTGTCTTCTAGAGCCGATCCTGCATCGCCATCCGGTTCTGCTGTACCTCGAACCCCGAACGCTGCCCATCTGCCATCCTGACAGTCCGTACCATCTCGGATCCCTGCGGTGACCCGTCATCTCGCTCCAACGGTTCCGGACCCCGCCTGACACCATCTCGGCTTCCGAACCTGAGCTCCGTCACCCGGACCACCATCAGTGACCTCGTGGTCCCAGGGACTTCTCCATTTTCTCCCAGTGCACGGACTGCCCTGCTACCTAAAGTGCTCCGGCTACCGGACTCCTTTCCCTCATCCGGGAGTTCGGCCCAGTGGATCCACCTCCAGGGTCTACCCGTCCATCTGGCCCTAACAGCACCCATGTTTGCAGCATTTTCTTACACGGCCTTCCCTCGCTGCAGGTTGAGTGGAGACAACCATTCATGAAACTCGGTCTCCAAAGCTGACCACAACTCCTCAGTTGTGTGACTCACATTTCCCAGACATTTCAAAGTAAAGACCGCCTGATGCCGTTGAGCTCTGCTGCCAGCACATTAAGGAAGTGTGTGGGATTCCTTGTGCGCAGTTACAACATGGGTGGCTTTACCAGACAGGCTTTGGGCGGAGGTGGAGGATAGAGACGAGGTTGAGGAGGCAGAAGCAGTGGAGGAACGTCTACGTACAGAGGATTGATGCACAACTCGTGGGGACAGCAGACTTGTACAGCAGACCCTTCTCCATCTCTCACCATAGTTACCCAGTGCCCAGTCAGTGACATGTAACGCCCCTGTCCATGCTTACTGTTCCAAGTATTTGTGGTGAAATGCACCATGTCACACACAGAGTTTCTCAAGGAAGCGGTGATGTTGTGTGCAACATGCTGGTGTAGCGCAGGCACACCTTTCTTGGAGAAGTAGTGGCGACTGGGCATCTGGTACTGGGGCATTGCAACGGACATAAGGTCTCGAAAATCCTCTGTGTCCACCAGGTAGAAGGGCAGCATTTCTGTAGTCAACAGCTTGCAGATGGGGAAATTCAACCTCTTAGCTTTGTCATGGCTAGGAGGAAATGGACTTTTACTTGTCCACATCTGAGGGACCAAGGGCTGGCTGCTGTGCTGAGATGGCGTTGAGTAGGGTGTCCCTGGCAAACTGCTGGTCTGTGAGGAAGGTGTATCGCGGGGGCGGAGGGGCCGCGCTCGCTACGCTCGGGTCCGGGGCTTCTGCTGCTGCTCGGTGGCTCGAGCGGTTTGCCGAACCCGGGGACTCGAGCAGCGCTCCTCGCCCACGAGTGAAAAGGGGTGGTTTGTTTGGGGAGATAGTTTGTGACGCCACCCATGGGTCGTGGTGATAATGGGCACCACCGCTGCTGGTGACGGGGATCTCGGGAGCGATGGTAGGGAGCAGCTAGGATGTTGTCCCCTCCGTGGGTAGGGGGTTGGTGATCCCGGGCCCAGTGGTGATACGGGGAGGTAGAGTAGCTGGGGTGCAGGGTTGCAGGGGCAGCGCGGCACGGTGCCGGATGGCACTGTTGTACTCACTCAGACACAGATGCACAGAGTCTCTGGTAAACCAAACGGCCGGATGGACGGGTCCCGAAGCCGGCTGCAGTGTTTTGCTCTCCCCGGACAGGGTGATGGTGGCTGTCTTTCCCTGCACCTTCTTAGAATGTTCTGACTCCTGTGATTGCCCACCGGTAGTCCGCTCCCCGGCGTATATGTACCGGAGGAGCCCGTGTTGCCTGCAGGCGCTGGCCCTTGGATCTCTAGCCTATGGCGGTGGCTTTCTATCCTCACGGTGTGGGTGGCTGCCTTCTGTCGGGTCTTGGTTGTTAGGAAACCCCTGGGGTTCCGGTCACACTCGGATTTGACCGTTGTCGGTGGCTCCTAGCCTGGTCGGGGTCCAATGGCCCTGCCTTGTTGTGCTTAGCTTCACTCCGCTCCCTGGTTCGGTACCGGTGAGCCACCGCCCGACCCCGGTGCTACGGTTCCGCAGAGGTCCACTAACTCCTGCAGACGGCCACCACCGTCTGCCGACCTTGCTGTATGTGTCTGGGCTCCTACCCAGACACCGACAGTTTCTACGCCTCACACTTTCACCTCCAAACTCACTCTCTTCTGTCACTTTTTCCCGCCTCCAGACCTGTGAACTCCTCGGTGGGTGGGGCCAACTGCTTGGCTCTGCCCCACCTGGTGTGGACATCAGACCCTGGAGGGAGGCAACAATGGTTTTGTTTGAATGTTGTAAACTATCCGGGGAAGAGGGTGTGTAAGGTGTTATGTCTGTGACTACCTGGCTAGTCCAGGGCGTCACATTCCCCCTGGTGAAATGCAGACCGTCCGCGGGCTGCCCGTCCATCACCGGTATTATTTTTCTGAAAAATATAATTTAACATGTAAAACATTTAACACAAGCATATTTTTAGTTCTTCCCTTGCGGGAGGCTCGGCACTTTAACGTTGAAAACATATTTAAAACATTTTTAATAATAAAGGACGGGTTCATGTTCCTCCGCTTCCCCACCCAAGCAACCTAAACCTTGATGCTGCCCCTAAGAAATGGGCAGCACCCCTCTTCCCCAATCCGGAAGCAGGAACTCGGTTCCAGGTCACCCAAGCGGGAACGGGTACGGGGTCTCGCACCCGGCTGTCACTTCAGGGGACCCCACGTCCAAGGGGACCCCTGACCCCCGGATGATGGTCACCGGTCCTGGTGGTGACCGGACCCCAGCCGGCTCTGCTGCGGGTCCTCCCTCTAATCTGCCTCTCCGGAGGCGATAACGGAATACAGCCCACAACTTATTTACAAGACCACAAGTTCGTGGTTGGCCTGCAAGTTCTCGGCCTTGTCTCTGAAAGGGCTAGTGGAAACACATGGAGTCCCTACGGGGACAACTTGTTGGCAATGGACGGTAAAATCAACTTGTTGACAATCAGATTACAAACTCGGATGATTGGTGTTCATTCATTCAGCTATTTACACAATCAACATGCTGCACCCCTAGATGGTAGTTTCCCTATACCTAAGCGGGGGCCTACCTAGGTTGGGGCATTTGGACCTTCGGAGAACAATGTTGCTAGTAGCGGGCAAGGGGATAGAGGAGACAATCGGTTCCTCTTCCCGTATGGCAGGTATGGCCGGTGGAGACCTACGGGGGCTTGGTATAGGTGCATCCCTGGGTACTGGTTCAGGCGGTTCACTGGTGGTTACTTCCGTTTCCATTTCTTCCATGGGTTGTGGGAACATTATCACCGGAACAATCACCGCGCCGTTCTGCATAGGCCAGTCTGCTGGAAAGTCACCCATCACTGTGTGGATCACCTCTTTTTCCTTTTTCCCCGTTCGGTATTGGAGCTGGAACTTCGTCTGCCACCCTTAAGGGGGTGGACACCTCTTCAGGTGATCCCTGGAAACTGTAAACAAAAAATGCATGGCTAATTAATGCATACACTGGGGGAAGCAACTCAAAGATTCCCACAGGAGAGGTGCCTACTTCAGGAAACATTATAAACAAAGAGGACAAGAAGAAAAATTGGTACAAAGGTTGAATGCAAAAAATATTATAATTTTATTAACAACAATATTAAAAATATGTTGAATCTCAAAATAGTCACAACATTTGCATAATCAAGTGAGGCAGGAAGGATGGAGTCACAAGGTCGCGGATGAGTACAAAACGTTAATGTAGAACACAAATAAAGATAAAACAATCCAAGCCGCCACTGAGAGCAACAGGGCCCATAGGAATAATGAAAGATAATAATGAAGTTAGTATATATCAGATATGGGCCCAGAAGCAGACCCCAGCAGGTAAATACCAGCGTAGAGTCCCTCCACGACTAAATAAAGTATAGACAAAGCTCTATTCGCTAGTCGGTGGCTGAGAGGATGTGCGCCAGGTAATGAAACCCTAGGAAAAGGGGAGAAAAGGTGTTATGTCGGGTGCACCAGTGGCAGTCCGTAAAATAAAGATGGGTAAGGGTTAATAACCGTCCAGATGCATAAACCTGTATAAAACAGGGAATGCCAAAGGGAAAATAGTAAACAATAATTGAAAAATCTGGATAATAAGGACTGTCACTGGTGCTCCCGTACACCAGTACACAAAAATAGTCGTGAACAGAGAGGTGCAAGTGATATAAAAAGTTGCAAAAAACTAGTCGTAAAGCCAGAAAAGAGGAAACTATTGGCTAGTAATGAATTAGAAAATAGTCATGGAGCTGAGAGGTACTATAATCAATGGTTGTAGTTTGGCTGCAACTAGACTAGTCATAGAACAGAGAGGTGCAAATATGGAAGAAAAAGCAAAGGTGAGAATGCGTCCAGAATGACAATAGTCATGGGGAAAAGAGGAAAGACAGTGGTAGCAAATCTGGGCGCAACACCTGGTCAGCACAGAGGGATCTAAGCTGAGCAATTGAAAAGGAAGAGGGATACTAGATGTGCCAGCGAGCGAAAATACAGCACGGAATTGTGCGTCGCTGGCACAGCTAGGAAGTGAATCAGGGTATACCTGGTGGGATGATGGAACGTGGCGGCGGAAGAGCGGTCCCAACGTCCGTTTTGCCTGAGCGCTTTTTCGAGGGAGATAAAGTGTCTAGTGGTGCTGGCAGCTATATGAAGGGTCAGCACATATGTTTCTAATCATGACCTAATGGTGTCCTGAACTGCGCATGCGCCAGGGGCGGAGGCCAGGGGGCGAAGCGGACAGCAGCCACTGTAACCAGTGCGCATGCGCGGGAGAGCGGACGTCTCCATGGCTCCCGCGCATGCGCCCAAAGTGGACAACGTCAGGCAATGCCCCCCCGGCAGTCAGCTGACCGGCAGACGCGCATGGACACCAGGCATAAGAGGATGAAAGCGGAGTGTATGAGAAATATGGTGGCACAGAAAAGTTATATAGCGCAAATAAGTATATATTAAATAGAAGTACAAGGTCCCAATGTATATCAATCCAGGCTTCTGTGTTTTCCATGTTGTCCACCAATGGAAGAAGGGTATGAGTAAGATAAGAAGGAATACAAATTCCACAGGAGTAGGATGCCTACGCAAAAATCATACACAAGAAAAAAGAAAAATTAAAATAACAATATATGCAAGATTAAAAACAATATAACAAGAAAGACACAAAAATGTGTTCATGACATAATGAATACCCAAACCCACAGTGGCGTGGATCAAGACCAGTCAAAAGGTATAAGGAATCAAGGTCCGCGCGACTGAATGAGTTAGCTGTAGCTGCAGTTCTTCCTTGGTCGCGACTGATCAGATTGGCCTTTTCACTTTCCCATTTAACGGGCTGTATGACATACGGGGTCTTCTCCCACTGGTCATCAAGATTATGAGTTCTCTTCCGTTTTAGCACCACATCTTCGGGCTCGAAGGGGACGGCTGGAGCCCGCTTGTTAAAGTGCTGTTCCTGTTTCCCTCGGCTCTGACGCAGATTCTTCTCCACATATTCCTGGACCTGTTGGTACTGCGCTTACCGCCGGGCATCCAAGTCCGCGGTCGAAGGGAGGGCCTCTGAGGCTTCCAAGTTCATTTCCAGGTCCACCGGCAGCCGGCCCGGTCGGGCTCTCATCAGATACGCCGGTGTGCATTTGGTAGAACCGCAGGGGATGTTATTGTACATGTCTACCAGGTCAGGCAGCTTCTCCAGCCACAGGTTTCGCTCTTCCAATGGCAGTACCTTGAGGAGATCCAGAACTAAATGGTAGTTCTAATCTAATCTTTTCACACATTCCATTAGTCTGGGCATGATATGGCGTGGTCCTGATCTTCTTGCAGCCATATAATTGGCAAACCTCTTGGAACACCTCTGCTTCAAAGGCTGAACCTCTGGGTATCCATGCGGTTGACAGAAATAGGCCTGGAATTCCCTAGCTGCGGTACGGCCGGTCAAATCTTTGACTGGAACAACCACCAAGAATCTGGAGTAGTGGTCCACGATGGTCAAGGCATAGGCATATCCATTCCGGTTGGGTGTGAGCTTGACGTGGTCCAAGGCAACCCCCTCCAGTGGTTGATGGGTGACAATTGGCTGTAGAGGGGCCCTTTGGCTGACCTCATCCTTCCTTCTCAGCGTACAGGGGCCGCACTCTCGGTACCAGGCCTCCACAGATTCTCGCATCCCACTCCAATAGAACCGCTCTCTCAGCAACATCTCCAGCTTCTTCCAGCCAAAATGTCCGGTGCCATCGTGATATGCCTGTAGGACTTTGGGCACGCTGGCCTGAGGAACCACCAGCTGATGGACCTTCTCGTGAGTCTTCGGGTTGATCAGCTCCCGATACAGCGTCCCTTCGTGCAGGTACAGCCAGGCTCGTTCTTTCCACAGCCGCTGGGCCTCAGGGGGAGCTGCAGGATCCATCCTGGAGGAGTCCTGCTCAATCATGGTCTTGACCAGCTGAATGGCAGGCGCTTGGTCTTGGGCTTCCCGCCATCCCTGACTGGGTAGTGGGTCAAGGTTCGCCTGTTGCTGTTTGACATATAGCTTTTCGACCAGTGGCCGATGGAACGCAGGCAACTCGATTTCTTCGAGGTCATCGTCTTCCGGCCCAACATCCGGCAGGTGGGGCATCCGGGATAACGCGTCCGCATTGGTGTTCTTGCGGCCGGCTCTGTATTTGATGGTGAAGTCATAGTTAGACAGCCTAGCCACCCACCGTTGTTCCAGAGCGCCTAGCTTGGCCGTGTCCAGATGGGTCAACGGATTATTGTTCGTGTACGCAGTGAATTTTGCCGCGGCAAAGTAATGTCGGAACCTGTCGGTGATTGCCCACACCAGGGCCAGGAACTCAAGCTTGAAGGAGCTGTAATTTTTGTGGTTCCTTTCCGTGGGCCGGAGTTTTCTGCTGGCGTAGGCGATTACCTTTTCTTTCCCTTCCTGGACCTGGGACAGGACTGCCCCCAAGCCCACATTGCTGGCATCGGTGTAGAGGACGAACGGGAGGCTGTAGTCAGGGTATGCCGGGACTTCTTCTCCTGTCAAGGCCACCTTCAGCTGGTGAAAGGACTCTTCATGCTTCTCCTCCCACACAAAGGGTAGTCCAGGGACCCTGCCACCCTTGGTCTGTCCCACGAGGAGGGCTTGCATAGGTGCAGCCATCTTCGTGTACCCCTTGATGAAGCGGCGATAATAGCCCACCAGGCCCAGGAACTGTCTCACCTCTCTCACTGTGGTCAGCCTCGGCCAGTCCTGGATAGCAGTGATCTTCTCGGGATCTGGGGTGACACCTTCTGCGCTCACCATGTGCCCGAGGTACTGTACCTAGGCTTCAGTAGGTGGCACTTGGAGGGCTTCAGCTTCATCCCATACTTGGCAAGGGACGCAAACACTTCAGCCAGGTGCTCCAGGTGGGCCTCGTACATCTGGGAGTATACGATCACGTCATCTAGATACAGCAAGACAGTTTCGAAATTGAGATGTCCCAGGCAACACTCCATGAGCTGTTGGAAGGATCCAGGGGCATTGAACAGCCCAAACGGCATGCTGTTGAACTCGCAGAGTCCCATGGGAGTGGCGAATGCAGTCTTCTCACGGTCCTCTGGTGCGACCGCCACCTGCCAGTATCCGCTGGTAAGGTCAAGGGTAGAGAAATAGTTCTCAGCGCAGCTAGCGACTCTTCGATACGGGGGAGAGGATAGGCATCTTTATGCGTTATCTGGTTGATCTTCCGGTAATCCACACACATTCTCATGGTGCCATCCTTCTTCTTCACCAGCACCAGTGGGGCTGCCCAGGGACTACAACTATCCCGAATGACCCCTGCCTCCTTCATGTTCCTCAACATGTCTTTGGCGCATTGATAGTGTGCTGGCGGGATGGGCCTATACCTTTCTTTGATGGTTGGATGTATGCCTGTAGAGATATGGTGTTGAACCCCTTTAATCCTCCCGAAATCTAATGGGTGCTTGCTGAAAACCTGTTCTTCCTCCTTTACTACCCTGTATACCCCCTCTTTGTGATGCGTGGGTGTGGCTTCAGTGCCTACATGCAGTTCCTGGCACCACTCCTCAAACTGTTCGGGGGGTATATGGTTACTGGCAGGGGGTGCTATGGTAGGAGGGGCGGCTTCGTGAATGGTGTGAGGGTCTAGGGTAAGCAGCTTGGCAAGGGTAGCGTAACGGGGAAGCCTAACTTCTTCCTCCCCACAATTC
Organism: Anomaloglossus baeobatrachus; assembly: GCF_048569485.1. Lineage (NCBI taxonomy): Eukaryota > Metazoa > Chordata > Amphibia > Anura > Aromobatidae > Anomaloglossus > Anomaloglossus baeobatrachus. Next base: position 156,459,496 of record NC_134356.1, read on the forward strand.
AGCACTCTCACAGGCACTCTCCCCTTTTTGACGTCAACCACCCCTCTGGCCGCCATCACCGTGGGCCAGTGCTCAGAAGGCGTGGGCTCCACCATCGCCGGGTAGTCGCGCCCCTGTGGACCTACTGCTGCTCTGCACCAAATCATCATCTCGCTTCTTGGCGGCACCACCAAGGGGGCCACATCCATCACCCTTACTCCACCAATCTCTCCACCCGTCGAATTCACTTGTTGCCGATATAGGAGGGCCCGGATCTCACGCTGCACAGCCCTCTGTCGGCCTCCTCCTGCTGTGGCGGCCAACTGCTGCAACAAACTCACAAATTCAGCACCTCACTTATACACTGCACCATCACATTAGTCCCTAGAATTAATTTTGGGTTATGGTCACTGGGTTCAGTCATCACCACAATCATTCCTTGGTGTTTTAGCTCCGCACGTCCCACGGTCAGGGTCATTTGTTTATATCCCACCTGGGTCAGAGGGAGTCCATTGGCCACAACAAGGGTTAGGCTATCATCAGGGGGGGCAAGTTCACCATTACCCCAATACTTCTGGTACAATGTATATGGCATAGTGGTTACCTGTGATCCTGTGTCCAATAGGGCCATGAGCGGGATGCCGTCCACTGCCAGAGGGATGATGGGGCGAGCTCCAACGTACTGGTCTCGCCAATCAGGGGGGCCATTGGTGTCTACTCCTGAGGATTGGCTCTTGGCCCCAGGGGTTGCTCGTTTAACAGGCATCGCCTAGAGTAGTGGCCAGGCTTGCTGCACCTGTAACAAATAGGAAGCCCATACCGTGAGTCACTGGTCCTTCTCCGCTGCATCCAGGGGACGCCCTCCGGGCTGTCGGCGAGCTGGATCTTCCCTGGGGGCTTGACTCTCATCGGGAGCTTGAGTGGAGGATCTTGGCGAGGTCTCCATCCATGCGGCGGACCTGGGCAGCCAGTTCCTCCATCATCCCAACAGGCGCTGCAGGGGCCGGTAGAGCCGGGAGAGGAGGTGCCACCGAGATGGGAGCAGTTTCAGCCGGCCATGGGGCCGCCTCAGGAGCATCTGGTGTTGGGTCTTGCTGGGCCTTGATGGCCCGCTCTTTCAATACTGCAAAGTCCAGATTGGGGTGTTCCAGGGCCCACAGCCATAGCTGTTTGCGGTCTTCCGTGGACCCCAGCCTCTGCAGGAATTATTACACTAGCATCTTGTTGCTGTCCACATCGTTAATAATGTCCACCCGCTTCAGTGTACGGAGGGCTGTTTGCAGGCGCAAGGCATAGTCTCTTATATTATCCGCAGGCCGCTGTCGGCATTGATAAAACTACATCCGCAACTCTGCTTCCGTGCGGGTCTCAAAAGCGGTTTGAAGTTTCTCAAAAATGGTAGTCACTGAGGCCCAGTCGGCGTCGGTCCAGGTCTCCGTCTCCTGCTCAGCCGCGCCGGTTAGCTGCCCTAGCACTACCGCCGCCCGTTGCTTGTCAGTCAAGGGATACAAATCGAGGACTGGGCTAATCTTTTTCCGGAACACCTCTAAAGCATCAGGCTTCCCATCGTACTGCGCTAGCCAGGTAGCACCAGGCACATACGGCAGGGAGAACGGTATTACCTGGGCGACCGCTGAACCCGCGGCCTCCCCCGCTCTTGCGGCCGGAGCAAGGGCTGCCCCATTTCCATCTTCGGGCGCTGCTACGGCTGCGACCGCCACTCCTTCAACGGCTCCGTCGGGCGCAGACATCTTTTTCCCGTCCCCCTTGGTTCTTTCTAGCACTTCCGCTTGTTGGGGGCAGGGCTTCACTTTCGCGGCTTTCCTGCTCGGGGAAGACGCTCGAGCGGGAAATCTTCGCGCCAAAGATGGCGGAACTTCCAATTTTTTGGCCGGACGCCGTCGGCGGGGACTGCAAGCCGCACTTCTACCGGTAGGTAGATTGGTTCTATCCTGTCCGTGACGCCAAGTTGTCGCGGGCGGAGGGGCCGCGCTCGCTACGCTCGGGTTCGGGGCTTCTGCTGCTGCTCGGTGGCTCGAGCGGTGGGCCGGACCCGGGGACTCGAGCAGTGCTCCTCGCCCACGAGTGAAAAGGGGTGGTTTGTTTGAGGAGATAGTTCGTGACGCCACCGTCGGGGTGATAATGGGCACCACCTCTGCTGGTGACGGGGATCCCGGGAGCGATGGTAGCGAGCAGCTAGGATGTTGTCCCCTCCGTGGGTAGGGGGTTGGTGATCCCGGGGCCTAGTGGTGATACGGGGAGGCAGAGTAGCTGGGGTGCAGGGTTGCAGGGGCAGCGCGGCGCGGTTCCAGATGGAACTGTTGTACTCACTCAGACACAGATGCACAGAGTCCCTGGTAAACCAAACGGCTGGATGGACGGGTCCTGTAGCTGGCTGCAGTGTTTTGCTCTCCCCAGACAGGGTGATGGTGGCTGTCTTTCCCTGCACCTTGTTAGAATGTTCTGACTCCTGTGGTTGCCCACCGGTAGTCCACTCCCCGGCGTATATGTACCGGAGGAGCCCGTGTTGCCCGCAGGCGCTGGCCCTTGGATCTCTAGCCTATGGCAGTGGCTTTCTATCCTCACGGTGTGGGCGGTTGCCTTCTGTCGGGTCTTGGTTGTTAGGAAACCCCTGGGGTTCCGGTCACACTCGGATTTGACCGTTGTCGGCGGCTCCTAGCCTGGTCGGGGTCCGATGGCCCTGCCTTGTTGTGCTTAGCTTCACTCCGCTCCCCGGTTCGGTACCGGCGGGCCACCGCCTGACCCCGGTCCTACGGTTCCGCAGAGGTCCACTAACTCCTGCAGATGGCCACCACCGTCTGCCGACCTTGCTGTATGTGTCTGGGCTCCTACCCAGACACCGACAGTTTCTACTCCTTACACTTTCACCTCCAAACTCACTCTCTTCTGTCACTTTTCCCGCCTCCAGACCTGTGAACTCCTCGGTGGGTGGGGCAAACCGCCTGGATCCGCCCCACCTGGTGTGGACATCAGACCCTGGAGGGAGGCAACAAGGGTTTTGTTTGACTGTTGTAAACTATCCGGGGGAGGGGGTGTGTAAGGTGTTATGTCTGTGACTACCTGGCTAGTCCAGGGCGTCACAGGTGCAGGCGGAGATATAATGTTGCCTTCATCCAAAGGTGGTGCTCTTGATGTCTGAGAGAGCTCAACACCAGCAGCTGTTTCCACTTCCAAAGCAACTGATGACCTGCCAATCACACTGCCTGTTGCGGGTAAAGAGGTGGAAGGTCTGCGTCCAAAAGCATGTGTAACTGCTGTCCCCACAGTCACAGAGGATGAAGAGCACGCGGATGCACTTGATGGGGCAGACGGTGGTTGGCCCGCCCCGCTAGGCCGCATTGTAGCACAGTGAGCTTCCCACTGGGACTTATGCTTCATATCCATGTGACGGTTCATGGATAAAGTACTCAAACTAGTGGGTTTTTGACCTCTACTTAGAGATTGGTGACAAATCTTACAGATGACATGAGTTGGGTGATCCTTTGCGATGTCAAAAAAGTACCAGGCTAGGCAAGGCTTAGAGCCCATGCGACCTGCAGAGTCACCACAACTTCTGCTCAGAGGCAGAGTTGTGGCTGAGGATGCAGTTTTTGACATGCTTCCAGTACTCCGTCTCTGTCCAGGGAGGGGCAACCTAACTTCGTCGTCAGTAGCATCCTCTTCCACGTCCTCTGCTGACCTCATCGACTGGCTGACTGTGGGTTGACAGTAAGTGGGATCTCCAACCTCATCATCACCCTGTGTGTTCTCACTCCCCTCATCCTCAGAGCCAACCTCTTCCTGCCCTGACCGAATAGTAAAGTTGTCGTTCCAATCAGGTATCTGAGTCTCATCAGCATGTTCCTCATTGTCTCCACCAAGAGGAGTTACAGTTTGAGAATGAGGGTCTACATTATGCTCAGAACCTTCTTCATCTGGGCCTGGATATGACTCACAAAGCTTCTGGGCATCAGTGCAGATCATTTCCTTGTCTGGACTTACTGCAGCTTTGGAGTAGTCCTCTGATTCCCAGGCTATAGTGTGACTAAACAGCTCAGAAGACTCAACCATCTCTATTACCCCATACTCAGCAGGGTGGGTGGAGACTTGAGAGCTGATAGGAAGCAAGTGCGATTGGGGTGACACCTCAGAGGACTGGAGTATTTGGGATGTTGAAGTTGAGGTGGAGGAAAGGCCACTTGATGGAGCACTTGAGATCCATTCAAGCACCTGCTCTTTTTGTTCCTCATCTACATTTGGTAGCGATGGTCGTGTCCATAAGAAAGGGATCATATCAGATTGTCCACGGAAAGAAGTAGACATCTTGGCTGGAAGATGGTATTTCAGCAGATGTTACTGTTGCTTTACCTCTTACCCCACGGACACAAACTTTTTTCCCTTTCCAACACGCCTGTTCCCCTTTCCACCAACATCTGGCCTTTTGCCACTCATTTTGTATGTGAACAAATTGTCAACTCTACAGTCGTTGGTAAAAAAAATTAGGATGGAAAACGAGCAGAGCAGAGTGGCCAAATAGTGGTACTAGGCCCAAAGTATTGCCTGGGCTAGCTGCAGTAAAAAAAATGGCTACTGGCTAGACAGGCGGTGTAGCTTACTTTATAGCTGGGCTACACCGCTGACTACCAGACACTGCTACTATGCCAAAGGGATTGCCTGGGCTAGCTGCAGTAAAAAATTGGCTACTGGATAGACAGGCGGTGTAGCTTACTTTACAGCTGGGCTACACCGCTGACTACCAGACACTGCTACTATGCCCAAGGGATTGCCTGGGCTAGCTGCAGTAAAAAATTGGCTACTGGATAGACAGGCGGTATAGCTTACTTTACAGCTGGTCTACACTGCTGACTACCAGACACTGCCAGTATGCCCAAGGGATTGCCTGGGCTAACTGCAGTAAAACATTGGCTACTGAATAGACAGGCAGTGTAGCTTTCTTCACAGCAGTGCTACACTATCTGCCCAAAAGGATTGCCTCAGCTAGATTTGGCCAGATGCTGTTAAAAACACTTGCACAGCACTGGCACAGACCTGCCTGGCAAAAATTGCTAGGAACTGCTCTAACCTAGCCCTCAAAAGGGCTGAAATTACAACTAGTCCCTACTCCCTAAAGCGGGCTTTACACGCTGCGACATCGCTAGCATCGGCTAGCGATGTCGAGCGCGATAGCACCCGCCCCCGTCGTACGTGCGATATTGTGTGATCGCTGCCGTAGCGAACTTTATCGTTACGGCAACGTCACACGCACATACCTGCTCTGCAATGTCGCTCTGGCCGGCGAACCGCCTACTTTCTAAGGGTGCGGTTCGTGCGGCGTCACAGCGACGTCACACGGCAAGCGTCCAATAGAAGCGGAGGGGCGGAGTTGAGCGGGATGTAACATCCCGCCCACCTCCTTCCTTCCACATTTCCAGTGGAGGCAGGTAAGGAGATGTTCGTCGCTCCTGCGGTGTTACACACAGCGATGTGTGGTGCCGCAGGAACGAGGAACAACATCGCTAATAAGCATTAAACGATTTTTTGTTTGAGGAAGACCTCTCCGCGGCAAACGATTTTGACCGCTTTTGCGATCGTTTAAGGTCGCTCAAAAGTGTCACACGCTGTGATCTCATTAATGAAGCCGGATGTGCGTCACAAACACCGTGACCCCGACAATAATTCATTAACGATATTGTAGCGTGTAAAGCCCGCTTAAACCTATCTCTCTATTACAATTTATAGCGCCCACAGCAGCAGTAGCGGTGACTGACACACAACTGCAGCACTGAGGTAATGGCGGCGATGGGGAAAATGTCCGGGTCTTATTTTTGGGCAAGGACATTTGATATACACAGCAAATGACACATGCCCTTGCTTGTGTGCAAAAAATGCACTTTGCTGTGTGTGTGTGTGTGTGTGTGTGTGTATGTGTGTGTGTGTGATTGGCTGACAGCCTGCACCGCCCCAATGTACATGCGGTTAGGAAAAAAAAACCTGGAGATCGCCATTATTTCAGCATCACTTTTCTAAACCCCGCCCCCCCTGCACACTATACACTGAATTTGGATATTATTCTTAACATTGAATGACAGTATTAGGCCGGTGCCACACGGGGCACTAATGCAATCCTTGCATGACACTCGGCTCACACTGACAGTATAGCAGAGCCGAGTGTTATGCAAGTGTCCCTGCGACTGAGGTCCGACTGTGCGAGCGAATCTCAGATGCGAGGGGCGGGCCGGATCTGCGGAGGGACGGGTCGGAGCTGAGGAGGGGAGGGAGGGATTTCTCTCCCTCTCTCCTCCGTTGTCGGCTATTGCGATTCTCGCCCTGCACTCATTGTACACCGGTGTACCGCGAGTGCAGTGCGATTTTTCTCTCGCCCCATACACTTGAATGGGTGCGAGAGAAAGAGCCTTGCATTATAATCGCAGCATGCTGCTATTGTTTTCTCGATCTGATTAGGGCTGAGAAAATAATCGCTCATGTGCGCTGACACACAGGCTAATATTGGTCCGAGTGGAATGCAATGTTTTATCGCACTCCACTTGCACCATTTTTCTCACCGTGTGTCTTAGGCCTTACTGTGAAAAGCCAGTTACACTTTTGGTGATCGAACCGTTATCGAACATAACTTTGAACTGTCGAATAAGAAGCTAATTGTTCGCGTTCGTCGAACGACTCGAACATCGCGTAAAACAGGTCGATTTTGAGATTGGCGAACAGTTCAATTCGAACACCACTTATCTCTACTCCTTTTTTGTCTACCGAACTGTGACCTCTGCCGTCACCGTTTTCAGATGGAAATTTTTTTAATAATTCCACAACAAGGACCTTTTGGTGCTGCCCCATTTTTGTAGACCTCTCCGCCTCGGGAATAAGAGATATAAAGTTCTCCTGGTAGCATGGGTATAAAAGTGTCAGCAACCAGTGATGAGTGTCCCCCAAAATTTTGAGAATGAAAGGGTCACGGGACAGGCAGCGTAACATAAACTCAGTGATGCGTGCCAGACTGGTAACAGACAAGACTTCCATGTCCTCACTAAGAGGACAACTGACCATGCTCTCCTCCTTCTCCTCCTACCTGTCCTCTGGCAATCCACGCTGAACAGACGGTATGACAGTTGTGCAGGTATTATCGTCTATAGCGCATGAAACTGGCTCCTGTTCTTCTTCCTTCTCCTCCTCCTCATTGTCCCCAATCCACGTTGGGTTGAGATGAGGCTGAGCTGTATGTAATCACCGTGTATGGTTCCTTGCTCCATCTCATCGTGCTCTGACTTCAATGCATCCTCCTTGAATTTGAGCAGAGAACATTTCAGAAGACAGAGAAGCGGGATGGTGACGCTAATGATGGCGTCATCGCCGCTCACCATCTTGGGGGAGTTCTCAAAGTTTTGGAGGATGGTACATATGTCGGACATCCATATCCACTCCTGAGGTCTTTTGTTTGGAATCTGAACCGAATACCAATGCCTTGTTGATGCTGGTAGTCAACAACTGCTCTCTTCTGCTCACAAATCCTAACCAAAATCTGTCGAATTCCAACATGTAGTGATGAAGCGATGGCCGAGAGGACCACCGCAGTGCAGAGTAGGTTACAGTACACAAGGCGAGGTGCGAACAACAAGGGTGTATTTATTAACAGGCGGGGAAAGATGTGGAGAAGGCAGGTTCAGGCACGGGGTATACAGTGGCAAAACGTGATTTAACAACACTTTTGTATTCTCTAGCTGGTCCGCTCAATAGCACGGTGCTCCAACTATTACAGGTTCAAGAAACACAAAAACAGTCAGGTACAATGCTACTCTACACGTAACCTCTCTGGCCTCTGCTAAACGGGCCACACGGATGCCGTGTTCTACCTACTGAAGCCTACTTTAGCCCCTAGTATGGGCACAATATTCAACTCACAGTGATGCTGGGGACGTGGATCCAGTCCCGGGGGCCCCCCAACAACAGTCTTATCTGAAGGTGCGCACTTCTCCTGGGCCGGGTTAAGGAGATTAAAAACTTCTTGCTTCAGATTCCTCGCTTGTTCCCTGTTATCTGCAAGTCTCTCTCTCGATTCAGAAGAAAAACTCCATTCCTCCGAGACACACCAGCTGTGTGTTCCTTCACACGCTTCTAAAATCAAAACAGAAACTCACTTCTCTTCTTGCACTCGGGCTGTCCATTAGCACACTTTCTGCAGGGGGAGCAGAACATTCCATTACCCCTCAACACGGGGAGGTTTCTGTCTCTTAAAGTGGCAGAGTGTTTCTTATTGTCCATAGCAGTAGCACCCCCCAATATGCCTCCCCACTTAATGATGGTCGTCCTCGGCCATCACAGCTTCGAGCCCACTGTGTTTTGAAGGAAGGTTCAAACCTGTAGAGGAGACAACAATGTCAGTACAGCAGACCTAGTACATTGTTCAACATATCGGATTGGTGGAACCCCTGCAGTAGACCTCTGAGATCTTCTAAGATCTTGACTATCAGGCCCGGCTTGACTAGCTTCCGGAGGAACACTTGCTGTGGGAGCTGCAGTGGAATCTTGGCTGGTCTCTTCTTCCCGTGGCGGTAGTGGCTCATCCATGGGATCTCCGTTTCCGGAAGGCTGAGGGTCCCCCCCTGCATCGGGGACTGTCCACCAGTCATCCTCGACTTCACACACAGATAACGTAAGTTCAGGGAGTGGGGCAGAGACTGCAGGAGATCTTGGCGTACAAAGAGCTTCAGACCGGCATGGTCGCAACATATTTCTGTGTAGTACTCTAGGGCCGGACGCTCCATTCTCAATTTGCACCTTGTAGACCGGGCCGTCAGCATACACCCGTTCGATTACTCTGTCTGTAGGGTTGAACTTCCCATCTTTCACTCAGTTTACCCTTGGGGCGTTTCTCTCTGACTAACACTCGATCTCCAGGTTGAAGCGGTATCTCTTGAATCGGTTTAGGGCTCATATGTTCTTTCTTCTGTAGCTGTTGACAAGCCAACCGACGTATCGTCTGTAATCGTTGTCGATGTTCTTTCACCCACGAAATGACAGTTCGTTCCATGAAATCCTCTGGCTGCTCCAAATTCAGCTCGATGATTTCTCGCCCAACTCTTCCAAACAGCAGTAGATATGGGGTATAACCTGTAGTGGAGTGAACTCGGTTATTGTAGGCCCAGACCAGTTCTGCCAGGAAATCCGGCCAACATGCCTTCTTATCTTCCTCTAATGTTCTCAGCATTTGGAGTAGAGTTCGGTTGAAGCGTTCACATGCTCCATTACCTTGGGGATGGTAAGGTGTAGTCCGAGATCGCTCGATGTCATACATACGACATAATTCCTCCATCACCTTGCCTTGAAAACATGCACCTTGATCGGAGTGGATCCGCTTCGGGCATCCATACACCCGGATGAAGTCTTGGCAGATGGCCCGTGCCGCCGACTCAGCAGTCTGATCTCTAGTCGGGGTGACTACAGCGAACTTGGAGAAATGGTCGGTCATAACCAAACAGTATTGTAGTCCCCGAGTGGAGTGTCCCACGAGGAGATAATCAATCATCAACAGTTCTAGCGGTTCCTTGGTCTGTATGGTCTGAACGGGTGGCCTTTGTTCGGTGCTTTTAACGAGGTCGCATATTCGACATTGCCGGCAAACCTCTTCCACAACAGACGCCAACCTGGGGCAGTACACGTACTGCTGTACCATTGGTAGGTCTTTGCAGGTCCGAAGTGAGCGCCAAACTCGTGAGCTTCCTTAGCTACCTCTTGAGCCATTTTTCCGGGGATGACCACCTGCCATCTTGCTTCTATATCTTTTGGCTGTTGTCTCTTACGATATAACACTGATCCTCGAACTTCCAGTCTATCCCACTGGTGTAAGACACTCTTCATCTCGGAGTCCAGGTTAGCCCTTTCTTGTTTGTCTGGCTTCTGCTTCTCAGTTACCCAGTGTTTCATCTGTTGCAGCCCTTCGTCTGCATCTTGAGCACGTCCCCATTCTTCATTGGTTCTCCCCAGGGACCGGGGCAGTGTGCAAGCCTGCCTACTCAACTGGGACGCAACCACCAAGGGCCCAAACTTGCTAAAGTCTGGCGTTTCTTCCTCCTCTAATCGTTCATCGAGATCCCCCACTGGGGTCTCCACCGTCACTCTTGACAGCCAATCCGCATTTGCGTTTTTGGTAGCAGGGCGATAACAGATGGTAAAGTCAAACTTTGCAAGGCGAGCCACACACCATTGTTCCAAGGCTCCCAATTTGGTATTCTCAAGGTGGGCAAGAGGATTATTGTGTCTGTCCGGACCTGGATCTTGGTTCCTGTCAGGAAGCCAGCAAATTTCTCTGTCATGGCCCACACTAGGGCCAGGAGCTCTAGTCGAAAGGAGCTGTAATTGTGGGGGTTTCTTTCGCTGTCCCGCAGGGACCTACTGGCGTAGCCAATGACTCTCTCATGTCCATCTTGCATCTGAGACAATACGGCACCGAGTCCATGAAGGCTACCCTCTGTGTACAGCAGGAATGGTCGGTCGAAGTCCGCATAGGCCAGGATCGGGGCTGAAATAAGGGCATTCTTCATAGCCTGAAAAGCCTCATCTTGTCTCTGAGCCCAAGAGATACCCTGGTTCTTCGACACTCCGGCGGTCCCCCTCAGCAGCTCGTTCAAAGGACTCGCCACCTTTGCGAAGTCTTTGACAAACCAGCGGTAATACCCGGCGAGTCCAAGAAATGCCTTGAGTTCCCTCACCGTTCGAGGGACTGGCCACTTCTGAATGGCCGCCACCTTTTCTGCGGAGGATAGGACTCCATCTTGTGACACTGTGTGGCCCAGGTACTCGATCTCTCTCTTGAAGAGGTGGCATTTTTTGGGCTTCACCTTCAGGTTATGAGCCTGCAGTCTCCCGAGTACCTGCCCAAGCCGGTCAAGGTGTTCTTTGAACGTGGCCGAGAACACGATGATGTCATCCAGATAGATCAGTGTCGCTTCAAAATTTAAGTCTCCCAAGCACTTTTCCATCAGCCGTTGAAACGTGCCCGGAGCATTGGAGAGTCCGAAGGGCATCCGGTTAAACTCAAACAATCCCATCGGGAGGATGAACGCGGTCTTGGCTTTGTCTTTTTCCGCCACAGGTACTTGCCAGTACCCGCTTGCTAGATCCAAGGTGGAGAAGTACTTGGCCTTCCCCAAGGCCGTCAAGGATTCTTTGATTCGTGGTAATGGGTACGAGTCGCGAACGGTACAAGCGTTGAGTTTTCTGTAGTCTACACAGAACCAGATGGTTCCATCCTTTTTCTTGACGAGTACCACCGGGGCCGCCCAAGGGCTCTGGCTGCCCTGCACTATTCCTGAATCCAGCATCTGCTTCAGTAATGTCTTTACCTCTTGGTACATCTTGGGAGGGATCTGTCGGTACCGTTCTCGAATCGGACGAGCTTCCCCGGTCGGTATCTCATGCATGATGGCTTCAGTGCAGCCGAAATCTTCAGTGTGGCGAGCAAATGCGGCCTGGTTCTCCCACAGCATAGCTTCTACTGATTGCACACGCTCAGGGCCCAGCGAATTCACATCCACTTCCATCTGATCGAGGATGGCTTTTCCACTCCACTCTGGGGATGGCATCTCTTTGGCCCTCGCAGAGACTGCTAGGGTCCACCCCACACCTTCTATCGGCGATAAGGATATCTCTTTATGACTCATTACCTCGCCTTTATGTACGTACACCAGGGCCAGATCCGTCCCTCAAGGCAAGGTGGCCTCACCGGGGCCCACATTCAAGGCTCTGATAGGGACGCGTCCTTGTTGGACCACAGCTACCGTACGAGCTATCATAACTTCATGGTCCACTCTTCCGGTTGCTACAGGCTGAACAATCACTTCTATCCCATCGAGATTGCGATAGGTTCCCACTGGGAGGTGTAATATACTTTCTCGGCCGGGAGGCAGGATAATAGGTTCCTTCCCAGGACCCCTGATGACCCCTACCGTCTGATGAGATGGCACACTCTTCTGCGTCCCACAGACGCGGATCAGCCGTTGAAGTGCTTCCTGTGTAGGCTTATGTGTAGTAGCTTGCTTCCAGTATCCGGGTCTCCGTTTGGTGAACATAATCTGATCTAATTCACGTAGGACATTCATCCCCAATATTACAGGTACATCTTCGTTGATGGGCTCGGGGACTAGTAGGATCCCTTTTTTCCCCACTTCTTGCCCACAGATTCGAACATTCATCCACACAACTCCTGTGACCGGGATCGGTTGTTGATTAGCAGCAATCACCCGGATCAGGGTCTCTTTCTCTGGCCTGGCCAGTGTCTGGAAATGTTGATTGAAATATGCTTCTGGCATCGTCGTCACTTGTGACCCAGTATCTATCAAGCAATTCACTGGGACACTCTCAAATTCAGCACGTAGGATGGGACAACCAGCGATCAAATGTTCGTTATGATACGGAGCGGCCTCCCTTCTAGCCTCCCCCGCAGAGTGCCGCACTACTGCGGGGGTTGGTAGTTTAACGATGGCTTCCGTTGGCTTTGAGTGTTATTCCGGCACCCCCTGGCAATATGCCCCCGACCTCCACATCCCCAGCAGTGGATGTCTTCTCCTTGCTGGGGAATACCTCGTGCCTCTGGTGGCTGACGAGAGGAAGCCTGCAGCCTCCAGTCCCCCATTGGTAGAGCCGAGGAATTATTGCGTGAGTATAATGGGCCAGGTTGGAAGGAGGAGGATGCAGCTGGGTAGGGATGTTCACCAGACAAGTCCCTCATTCTTTGCTCCATCTGGGTCAGCTTCTCCTGTACGTTGAGAACGGATTTCTGTAAATCTTGCACCACCTGGACCAGTCCCACCTGGCAGTTTGGGTCCACTCTGGAGGTGGCGGTTTGGATGCGCACCACCCCAGATGCGTAACTTTCTTCTTTACTTCGGGCTACTGCTTCTGCTAGGATTTGACGAGAAGTAAGAGCCGGATTCGCTCGGACCCGTTCTGCCAGGGCTCGCCGCAAGGATACGCTATGCAATCCCAGAATAAACTGTTCCCGGAGTATCCGGTCGGTAGAGCCTATGCCGCCGAGTCCATCTGACTCCTTTCTCTGGACCTCCGCTAACACTTCTTGTAGTGCTGTTGCATACTGAGAGATCCCTTCTTCTTCCTGCTGCAGCCTCGAAAACAATTTGGCGCGAAGATGTCCCGCGCTAGCAGTCTCGCCATAGATCTCTTCCAAGAATCCAACTAACTCTTTCAGGGTACTACGGGTGGGTTCTGGTTGTAGACAGACATTTCTACGTGCTTCTCCCTCTAGGGCAGTCAAAGCGATGTCCACCTCAAGCTCTGGGCCGATGTTATACATTTTCAGGGTGCTCTGCAGCCGGGACACCCAGTCGCACAGTGCCATGTTATTGCCATCGAATTTTGGTAGCACACTAAATATGGTGCCCATTGGAAGTGTCCTTGCAGGGGTTCCACTATTGCCCACAGCACCCCCATTAATATTAGCGTTCCCGCTGTTGCTGTCTGCTGCCTCCATCTTGGTGACTGTACCCTGCTCGCAGCGCCACTTGAAGCGATGGCCGAGAGGACCACCGCAGTGCAGAGTAGGTTACAGTACACAAGGCGAGGTGCGAACAACAAGGGTGTATTTATTAACAGGCGGGGAAAGATGTGGAGAAGGCAGGTTCAGGCACGGGGTATACAGTGGCAAAACGTGATTTAACAACACTTTTGCATTCTCTAGCTGGTCCGCTCAATAGCACGGTGCTCCAACTATTACAGGTTCAAGAAACACAAAAACAGTCAGGTACAATGCTACTCTACACGTAACCTCTCTGGCCTCTGCTAAACGGGCCCCACGGATGCCGTTTTCTACCTACTTAAGCCTACTTTAGCCCCTAGTATGTGCACAATATTCAACTCACAGTGATGCTGGGGACGTGGATCCAGTCCCGGGGGCCCCCCAACAACAGTCTCATCTGAAGGTGCGCACTTCTCCTGGGCCGGGTTAAGGAGATCAAAAACTTCTTCTTGCTTCAGATACCTCGCTTGTTCCCTGTTATCTGCAAGTCTCTCTCTCGATTCAGAAGAAAAACTCCATTCCTCCGAGACACACCGGCTGTGTGTTCCTTCACACGCTTCTAAAATCAAAACAGAAACTCACTTCTCTTCTTACACTCGGGCTGTCCATGAGCACACTTTCTGCAGGGGGAGCAGAACATTCCATTACCCCTCAACACGGGGAGGTTTCTGTCTCTTAAAGTGGCAGAGTGTTTCTTATTGTCCATAGCAGTAGCACTCCCAAATAGTGACATCACACACCAGTCTGTGAGCCGGAAGGTGCAAACGTTGCTGAATCCCAGCAAGGGCAGCCGAAGCAGTAGGTGACTTTCTAAAATGGGCACATGTCGCGGGCGCAGGAGGTGCGCTGCGCTCACCCACTGCTCGGGTCCGGCTGCTGCTGCTACTGCTGCTCGGTGGTGGCTCGAGCGGCGCTCCTCGCCCGTGAGTTAAAAGGGGGTTTTGATTGACACCACCGCCGCTCTGGACCGGGATCCCGGGAGCGATGACAGGGAGCAGCCTGGATGTTAGTTCTCCCCTCCGTGGGTAGGGGGCTGGCTGTCCCGGGGCCCGGTGAGGGGTAGGGAATCGATGGCAGGCGGGTTACGGGGCCCGTGAGGTGCAGGGTCACGGGGGCAGCGCTGTGTCGCACGGCACGGTGGTACTCACTCAGCCAATGATGAAGACACAGTTCTTGGTAAAACACACGGCTGGATGAACTGGTCCCACAGACGGCTGCAGTGTTTTCGGCTCCCGGCAGGTTGATAGTGACTGCCTTTCCCTGCACCTGTGTACTGTTTGGTTCCAATGGGTTCCCACCGGTAACCCGCTCCCCAGCTTGGATATGGGCTGGGGGAGCCCCTTTTGCCCGCAGGCTCTGGCCCTGGGAACAGTAGCCATGGCAATGGCTATGTTTCCCTCTCTCGGTTGGACTGTTGCCTTCTGTCGGGACTTGCCTGCTGGGAAACCCAGGAGGTTCCCTTCGCTAACGAATTTGACAAATTCACGGCGACTCCTAGCCTTGTCAGGGTCCGTAAGCCCCTGCCGGATGGTGCTGGCTTCTCTTTGCATACCGGTCCGGTACCGCCGGGCCACCGCCCGTCCACGGTCCTTACGGTCTGCTCCAATAGGCCACTCCTGCAGACGGTCACCACCGTCTGCCAACCTTGCTGCTCCGCCCGGGCCACACACCCAGACCAACTTCAGTCTGCTCTACTACCACTTCACTTGCTCTCACTTTCTCCTCCAAAACTTAGCTGACTGTTTTCCCGCCTCCAGGACTGTGAACTCCTCGGTGGGTGGAGACCAACCGCCTGGCTCCACCCCCTGGTGTGGACATCAGCCCCTGGAGGAAGGCAACAAGGGTTTTTGTCTGACTTTGGTGTTTCTACCGGGAGTGTGGGGTGGGTTTGTGTTGTTCTCTGTGGCCCCTGGCTTGTCCAGGGCGCCACACACACATGCAGCGTACTTTGATAAGGAGATCCGACAGCTCCAGGTAGGATTTAAGAAACCGCTAAATCATGAGGTTGAGCACATGGGCCAGGCATGGTACATGTGTGAGCTCGCCTCACCTCAGAGCCACTGTGGCGCCGCTGACCTGGTCAGGCACCACTGGGTCAGTACAAACAGGTAATCCCAAAGGCTTACTAGGGTATATACGCACAAACACATAGTACTCAGGTGTGGTAGAGCCGCTCTCTCAGCAGTAGGGGATGGATGGAGGAACACCTCACGTGTCGATTTTCACCTGTTTTATTAGCATCAGTCACAATCCATTGACAAAAAGACAGCACTACTTCCTCCAGCACAGGAAAATACAGAGCCAAACAGAAGACCATGAGTGTGTCCAGAGGCCTGGCTTTTACCTCTGAGACCACACCCCGAGGTGGAGATATGGTGAACAGCCATCCCACCCATCTCTTTAGCTGTCCACAACAAACCTGGCCCAGGTAATACAAATTAACCCTCTCAGCACCTAATGTGCTGGAGTACTACATCCGGGTTCACATCACTGATTGCAGCAGTCGCAGCGACACATATCTCCCTTCGTGCACATCACCAGTGATCACATCACATATTCCCCCCCTCTGCCCAAAGCCAGGGGCATGGGCACCATCAACCACTAAAGAGGGGAGCCACGACAGGGCATCTGCATTCCCATGTAACTTCCCAGGCCTGTGCTCAACATGGAAGGCAAAGTCTTGAAGGGGTAGAAACCACCTGGTCACCCTAGCATTCTTTCCCTGTCTACTTCTCAACCATGTCAGTGGCGCGTGATCAGACACTAGCCTGAATTTATGGCCTAGCAGGTAGTATTTTAGAGAGTCTACTGCCCACCTAATGGTCAGGCATTCCTTTTCCACAATGGCATAGTTTTTCTCACAAGAGGAGAGTTTCCTACTCAGGTAAAGCGCTGCATGCTCCTCGCCATTTATTTCCTGCGATAGCACAGCTCCCAACCCGACCTCCGAAGCATCAGTCTGAAGCACAAACTCCTTTGTAAAGTCAGGTGCCACCAGGACTGGCTGCCGACACAGAGCAGACTTCAAGTCCTGGAATGCCACCTCCGCCTCAGAGGTCCACTTGGCCACCGATGGCTTCACAGCCCTGAGGAGATCAGTCAGTGGAGCGGTCCTCACAGCAAACTTCGGTACAAACCAGCGATAGTATCCGACGATTCCCAGAAATGTCCTAACCTGCTTTTTAGAGAGTGGTCGTGGCCAATTCTGGATCGCCTCCACTTTATTCACTTGTGGCTTGATTAGGCCCCTACCGACAACATAGCCCAGGTACCTGGCCTCCTCCTTCCCTATGGCACACTTTTTCGGGTTTATGGTAAACCCCGCCTTCCTCAATGCATCCAGCACCGCCTGGACCCTCTGTAGATGACTCCCCCAATCCGGGGTGAAGATCACAATATCATCCAGATAAGCTGCGGCGTACTTCTGATGAGGAGCTAGGATCCGGTCCATGGCCCTCTGGAAGGTGGCTGGGGCTCCCTGCAACCCAAACGGCATCCTGATGTACTGGAAACATCCGTCAGGTGTAGAGAAAGCCGTCTTCTCCTTAGTCGCTTGAGACAGGGGTATTTGCCAGTACCCTTTTGTCAGGTAAAGGGTGGTAATATACCTGGCTGGCCCAAGCCTTTCAATGAGCTCATCGACTCGAGGCATCAGATAAGCATCAAATTTTGAGACTTCATTTAACTTGCGGTAGTCATTGCAAAATCACCATTCTCCATCCGGCTTTGGCACAAGGACGATAGGACTAGACCAGCCACTTCTTGATTCCTCAATCATCTCGAGGCTCAGCATCCTCTTCACCTCTTTTGAGATCACTTCTTGGCGGGCTTCGGGGATCCAGTATGGCTTCAGATGTACTCTCACGTGTGGTTCCGTCAGAACTTCATGTTCCACAACCTGTGTACACCCCGGCAATTCTGAAAAGAGATCTGGATTTTGATAAAGCAACTCCCGACACTGCTGCTTTTGGGCCCTTAACAGCATCTCTGCCACTGTGACGTCCTTGATATCAGCGTCCACCTTGGCAGCTAGATACGGAGCTTCCACCGCTTCCCTATCTCGCCATGGCTTAATAAGATTAATATGGTACACCTGGTAGGGCTTCCTTCTACCCGGTTGGTGGATCTTATAATTCACCTCTCCCAGTTTCTCGACCACTTCATAGGGTCCCTGCCACTTGGCCAGAAATTTACTTTCCACAGTAGGGATCAACACCAACACACGGTCGCCAGGGCTGAACAGTCTCACCCTAGCAGAGTAATTATATACTCTCGCCTGTGCCTCTTGAGCCCTGAGAAGACTCTCTTTCACGATGGGTATCACCTCAGCAATCCTCTCTTGCATCTGGGCCACATGCTCAATGACACTCCTATGGGGGGGTAACCTCTGCTTCCCAGGTTTCTTTGGCTATGTCCAGCAACCCTCGGGGATGTCGACCATATAAAAGTTCAAAGGGAGAGAACCCGGTAGAGACTTGTGAAACTTCCCTGATAGAAAAGAGCAAGTATGGAAGCAGGCAATCCCAATCTCGGCCATCTTTCTCCACGACCTTCTTAAGCATGGACTTTAAGGTCTTATTGAATCTCTCCAGAAGGCCGTCTGTTTGTGGGGTAGAGACTGAAGTCTTCAGTTGTGTAATCCGCAGCACCTTACATAGTTCCCTCATGACTTTCGCCATAAAGGGGGACCCTTGGTTTGTCAGGATCTCCTTTGGCAGTTCGGTCCGAGAGAAGATATGGACCAACTCCCTGGCTATATTCTTAGAGGAACAATTTCTCAATGGTACCGCCTCAGGGTATCGAGTCGCATAGTCCAGAACCACTAAGATATACTGGTGCCCTCTAGTGGATTTTACCAGGGGGCCCACAAAATCCATGGCAATACAGTCAAACGGGACCTCTATTATAGATAATGGCACAAGGGGACTTCGAAAGTGTGAAACTGATGCAGTTAGCTGGCAGGTGGGACAGGATCTACAATAATTGAGAATCTCTCGATGACACCCCGGCCAGTAAAACCTCTGAAGAATCCGCTCCTGTGTTTTATCTAACCCTCAGGTGAACACCCAGGGCATGAGAGTGGGCCATGTCTAACACCCGGCGTCTATAAGGCCCTGGTACCAATAGTTGCTCAATTATCTCACCTCTCAACTGGGTAACCCGATACAATAATTCCCCCTTTACTGCAAAGTGGGGGAAGCTGGTGTCAGCCCCCGGCTCTTGAGCAACCCAGTTTATGACAGTCACATTTAAAAATACCCCCTTTAGGGTCAGGTCCCTCATTTGCACAGTCCCAAAGTTCCCTTCGGAAACGGCCAACTCTGGCATGTCAACCTCCTGGGACTCGGCCTCGTCCTCATCGCCCACCAACACACATAGGGAGAATTCATCCGCCTCCGACTGAAATTAAGTCTTATCATTGAGGACTAACTGTCCTTTATCTGAGACACAGGGTTCCACCCCTTTACTCCACAACTCACAGAACAAAGCAAAGTTTCACCCTATTATTACTGGGTGCAACAGATCTTTTACCACTCCAACTTCATGAGACTCCGACCCACAAGTTGTTTTTATAGTCACAGCGGCCACAGGGTAGTCCTTGGCATCCCCATGAATGCAGCGGACGCCCACCCTCTTCTCAGGAATCAGCTGGTGTGGAAGTCTGTCCCTCACGAGGGTCACCAAACTCCCGGAGTCTAACAGTCCCACTATTCTGGTTTATTTCTACAAGACATGCCTGTGGCCCCTCACTGGGTTGACTGTCCACAATGCAGGCTGGGTACGCATAATAGGAAGAGCGCCGATCCATGCTGCAGTCCATCGGCTCGGTGGTCAAGGGACAACGGACAGCAATGTGACCCGGTCCCTGGCACCTCCAACAGATAATATTACTGACTGGGGGTTTTTGCATGCTTCCACTTGCCACTTGGGACCTTGCATTCCCCCCCTGTTGCTCTTGTACCCTTCTTTTGGGTGTTGCTCCCTGAAGAAACACACCAATAGGGAAATGGTAAGTCCCGTGGCTTCCCCCGGGAACTCTCTACCACCTGGTACCTCTCCACCAGTCCAACCAGGTCATTCAAGGGGTTTCCCTGGGCAACCCAAGTCTGCACTGGCTTCGGAAGGGAGTGAATAAACCTGTCCATTACAACCCGCTCCACCATCTGCGCTGGGGTAGAGGACTCTGGCTGCAACCATTTTTGTACCAGATGCAATATATAAAACATTTGCGAGCGAGGGGGTTTATCGCCATGATATGCCCACTGGTGGACCCGTTGTGCCCTAACAGTCATAGTCACACCCAGGCGTGCCACAATTTCAGCCTTTAGTTTGTCATACTCCTTAGTGTCCTGTAAAGCAAGATCATAATAGGCCTTTTGTGACTCTCCACTTAAATATGGCGCCAATACCTCCGCCCACTGCTCCAGCGGGAGTTTTTCTCGTTCAGCAACTCTCTCAAACACAGTCAAGAAGGCCTCAACATCATTAACCCAGAGTCATCTTTTGCATAGCTCGCCTTACCGCCTTCCGGACGTTAGCATCATCACCTGGACTGGTCGCTCTGCCACGGATTACCTCTGCTAGGACGTCTATCTGCTTCTGCTGTTGCTCCCGTTGCTGCTGCAGCTGTTGTATCAACAGCTTGTTCGTCTCTTGCTGGGCTAGCTGCTGCTGCTGTATAAACAACCTGTTCATCTCCTGCTTGGCCTGCTGCTGTTGTTGCTCGGCTTGCACCAGGTGTTTAAGCAGGTCCTCCATGGTGTCTGACCGTGTTCCCTGGCTCATGGCTGCCTTCACCCAGGACATCCAGCTCCTCTGTAGCAGGTATAAACGGCCCCGGGATGCCTACCTGCATTCTCCACCACTTATGGTAGAGCCACTCCCTCAGCAGTAGGGGATGGATGCAGGAACACCTCACATGTCGATTTTCACCTGTTTTATTAGCATCAGTCACAATCCATTGACAAAAAGACAGCACTACTTCCTCCAGCACAGGAAAATACAGAGCCAAACAGAAGACCATGAGGGTGTCCATAGGCCTGGCTTTTACCTCTGGGGCCACACTCCGAGGTGGAGATATGGTGAACAGCCATCCCACCCATCTCTTTAGCTGTCCACAACAAACCCGGCCCAGGTAATACAAATTAACCCTCTCAGCACCTAATGTGCTGGAGTACTACATACGGGTTCACATCACTGATTGCAGCAGTCGCAGCGACACATATCTCCCTTCGTGCACATCACCAGTGATCACATCACATATTCCCCCCCTCTGCCCAAAGCCGGGGGCATGGGCACCATCAACCACTAAAGAGGGGAGCCACGACAGGGCATCTGCATTCCCATGTAACTTCCCAGGCCTGTGCTCTACATGGAAGGCAAAGTCTTGAAGGGGTAGAAACCACCTGGTCACCCTAGCATTCTTTCCCTGTCTACTTCTCAACCATGTCAGTGGCGCATGTTCAGACACTAGCCTGAATTTACGGCCTAGCAGGTAGTATTTTAGAGAGTCTACTGCCCACCTAATGGTCAGGCATTCCTTTTCCACAATGGCATAGTTTTTCTCACAAGAGGAGAGTTTCCTACTCAGGTAAAGCGCTGCATGTTCCTCGCCATTTATTTCCTGCGATAGCACAGCTCCCAACCCGACCTCCGAAGCATCAGTCTGAAGCACAAACTCCTTTGTAAAGTCAGTTGCCACTAGGACTGGCTGCCGACACAGAGCAGACTTCAAGTCCTGGAATGCCACCTCCGCCTCAGAGGTCCACTTGGCCACCGATGGCTTCACAGCCCTGAGGAGATCAGTCAGTGGAGCGGTCCTCACAGGAAACTTCGGTACAAACCAGTGATAGTATCCGACGATTCCCAGAAATGTCCTAACCTGCTTTTTAGAGAGTGGTCGTGGCCAATTCTGGATCGCCTCCACTTTATTCACTTGTGGCTTGATTAGGCCCCTACCGACAACATAGCCCAGGTACCTGGCCTCCTCCTTCCCTATGGCACACTTTTTCGGGTTTATGGTAAACCTCGCCTTCCTCAATGCATCCAGCACCACCTGGACCCTCTGTAGATGACTCCCCCAATCCGGGGTGCAGATCACAATATCATCCAGATAAGCTGCGGCGTACGTCTGATGAGGAGCTAGAATCCAGGCCATGGCCCTCTGCAAGGTGGCTGGGGCTCCCTGCAACCCAAACGGCATCCTGATGTACTGGAAACATCCGTCAGGTGTAGAGAAAGCCGTCTTCTCCTTAGTCGCTTGAGACAGGGGTATTTGCCAGTACCCTTTTGTCAGGTAATGGGTGGTAGTAAACCTGGCTGGCCCAAGCCTTTCAATGAGCTCATCGACTCGAGGCATCAGATAAGCATCAAATTTTGAGACTTCATTTAACTTGCGGTAGTCATTGCAAAATCACCATTCTCCATCCGGCTTTGGCACAAGGACGATAGGACTAGACCAGCCACTTCTTGATTCCTCAATCACGTCGAGGCTCAGCATCCTCTTCACCTCTTTTGAGATCACTTCTCGGCGGGCTTCGGGGATCCGGTACGGCTTCAGATGTACTCTCACGTGTGGTTCCGTCAGAACTTCATGTTCCACAACCTGTGTACACCCCGGCAATTCTGAAAAGAGATCTCGATTTTGATAATGCAACTCTCGACACTGCTGCTTTTGGGCCCTTGACAGCATCTCTGCCACTGTGACGTCCTTGATATCAGCGTCCACCTTGGCAGCTAGATACGGAGCTTCCACCGCTTCCCTATCTCGCCATGGCTTAATAAGATAAATATGATACACCTGGTAGGGCTTCCTTTACCCGGTTGGTGGATCTTATAATTCACCTCTCCCAGTTTCTCGACCACTTCATAGGGTCCCTGCCACTTGGCCAGAAATTTACTTTCCACAGTAGGGATCAACACCAACACACGGTCGCCAGGGCTGAACTGTCTCACCCTGGCAGAGTGATTATATACTCTTGCCTGTGCCTCTTGAGCCCTGAGAAGACTCTCTTTCACGATGGGTATCACCTCAGCAATCCTCTCTTGCATCTGGGGCACATGCTCAATGACACTCCAATGGGGGGGGTAACCTCTGCTTCCCAGGTTTCTTTGGCTATGTCCAGCAACCCTCGGGGATGTCGACCATATAAATGTTCAAAGGGAGAGAACCCGGTAGAGACTTGTGAAACTTCCCTGATAGAAAAGAGCAAGTATGGAAGCAGGCAATCCCAATCTCGGTCATCTTTCTCCATGACCTTCTTAAGCATGGACTTTAAGGTATTATTGAATCTCTCCAGAAGGCCGTCTGTTTGTGGGGTAGAGACTGAAGTCTTCAGTTGTGTAATCCGCAGCACCTTACATAGTTCCCTCATGACTTTCGCCATAAAGGGGGACCCTTGGTCTGTCAGGATCTCCTTTGGCAGTTCGGTCCGAGAGAAGATATGGACCAACTCCCTGGCTATATTCTTAGAGGAACAATTTCTCAATGGTACCGCCTCAGGGTATCGAGTCGCATAGTCCAGAACCATTAAGATATACTGGTGCCCTCTAGCGGATTTTACCAGGGGGCCCACAAGATCCATGGCAATACGGTCAAACGGTACCTCTATTATAGGTAATGGCACAAGGGGACTTCGAAAGTGTGAAACTGATGCAGTTAGCTGGCAGGTGGGACAGGATCTACAATAATTGAGAATCTCTCGATGACACCCCGGCCAGGAGAACCTCTGAAGAATCCGCTCCTGTGTTTTATCTACCCTCAGGTGAACACCGAGGACATGAGAATGGGCCATGTCTAACACTCGGCGTCTATAAGGCCCTGGTACCAATAGTTGCTCAATTATCTCACCTCTCAACTGGGTAACCCGATATAATAATTCCCCATTTACTGCAAAGTGGGGGAATCTGGTGTCAGCCCCCGGCTCTTGAGCAACCCCGTTTATGACAGTTCCATTTAAAAATACCCCCTTTAGTGTCAGGTCCCTCATTTGCAGTCCCAAAGTTCCCTTCGGAAACGGCCAACTCTGGCATGTCAACTTCCTGGGACTCGGCCTCGTCCTCATCGCCCACCAACACACATAGGGAGAATTCATCCGCCTCCGACTGAAATTAAGTCTTATCATTGAGGACTAACTGTCCTTTATCTGAGACACAGGGTTCCACCCCTTTACTCCACAACTCACAGAACAAAGCAAAGTTTCACCCTATTATTACAGGGTGCAACAGATCTTTTACCACTCCAACCTCATGAGACTCCGACCCACAAGTTGTTTTTATAGTCACAGCGGCCACAGGGTAGTCCTTGGCATCCCCATGAATGCAGCGGACGCCCACCCTCTTCCCAGGAATCAGCTGGTGTGGAAGTGTGTCCCTCACGAGGGTCACCAAACTCCCGGAGTCTAACAGTCCCACTATTCTGGTTTATTTCTACAAGACATGCCTGTGGCCCCTCACTGGGTTGACTGTCCACACTGCAGGCTGGGTACGCATAATAGGAAGAGCGCCGATCCATGCTGCAGTTCATCGGCTCGGTGGTCAAGGGACAATGGGCAGCAATGTGACCCGGGCCCTGGCACCTCCAACAGATAATATTACTGACTGGGGGGTTTTGCATGCCTCCACTTGCTACTTGGGTCCTTGCATTCCCCCCCTGTTGCTCTTGTACCCTTCTTTTGGGTGTTGCTCCCTGAAGAAACACACCAATAGGGAAATGGTAAGTCCCGTGGCTTCCCCCGGGAACTCTCTACCACCTGGTACCTCTCCACCAGTCCAACCAGGTCGTCAGCATTCAAGGGGTTTCCCTGGGCAACTCAAGTCTGCACTGGCTTCGGAAGGGAGTGAGTAAACCTGTCCATTACAACCCGCTCCACCATCTGTGCTGGGGTAGAGGACTCTGGCTGCAACCATTTTTGTACCAGATGCAATATATAAAACATTTGCGAGCGAGGGGGTTTATCGCCATGATATGCCCACTGGTGGACCCGTTGTGCCCTAACAGTCATAGTCACACCCAGGCGTGCCACAATTTCAGCCTTTAGTTTGTCATACTCCTTAGTGTCCTGTAAAGCAAGATCATAATAGGCCTTTTGTGGCTCTCCACTTAAATATGGCGCCAATACCTCCGCCCACTGCTCCAGCGGGAGTTTTTCTCGTTCAGCAACTCTCTCAAACACAGTCAAGAAGGCCTCAACATCATTAACCCAGAGTCATCTTTTGCATAGCTCGCCTTACCGCCTTCCGGACGTTAGCATCATCACCTGGACTGGTCGCTCTGCCACGGATTACCTCTGCTAGGACGTCTATCTGCTTCTGCTGTTGCTCCCGTTGCTGCTGAAGCTGTTGTATCAACAGCTTGTTCGTCTCTTGCTGGGCTAGCTGCTGCTGCTGTATAAACAACCTGTTCATCTCCTGCTTGGCCTGCTGCTGTTGTTGCTCGGCCTGAACCAGGTGTTTAAGCAGGTCCTCCATGGTGTCTGACCGTGTTCCCTGGCTCATGGCTGCCTTCACCCAGGACATCCAGCTCCTCTGTAGTAGGTATAAATGGCCCCGGGATGCCTGCCCGCATTCTCCACCACTTATGGTAGAGCCACTCTCTTAGCAGTAGGGGATGGATGCAGGAACACCTCACGTGTAGATTTTTACCTGTTTTGTTAGCATCAGTCACAATCCATTGACAAAAAGACAGCACTACTTCCTCCAGCACAGGAAAATACAGAGCCAAACAGAAGACCATGAGGGTGTCCAGAGGCCTGGCTTTTACCTCTGGGGCCAAACCCCAAGGTGGAGGTATGAACAGTCACCCCACCCATCTCTTTAGCTGTCCACAACAAACCCGGCCCAGGTAATACAAATTAACGCTCTCAGCACCTAATGTGCTGGAGTACTACATCCGAGTTCACATCACTGATTGCAGCAGCCGCAGCGACACATATCTCCCCTCGTGCACATCACCAGTGATCACATCACACCAGGACACACACACAGCTTAGAGGGGACCCCTGGGCAGACCCAGGAGGGGGCGTAGCCCTCGCGTCTCTCAGCTAGTGGTGGGTAATCGGACTGGAAGCTAGAGAGTGTGCAGTGGCAGTCAAATGTGGAGTGGAGCAGCTGAGTCTGAAGTGCAGATGCAAGTGAGCGGACACTAGTCAGACCCTGCACCTGTAGTGGCTGCTGGCAGGGGAGTTCAGTCACCAGAAGCTGGAAGGAAAGGCGCTGGGGAAATCAGCTAGTCCTGAGGACACTGAGGGAACCAGTTGGTCGTGTACGGAGACTTCTGGAGGGCTAGGCACGCAGGGGAAACAGGTTCCCGAAGTAGGCTCAAGTTTAACTACCTACTAAACCTGCCGGTGGGGTGGACAACAAGTCCCACAACAACCATCACAGAGCCCGAGCATCAGCAGCAACGAGAGGGCCCATAAGGAGGATTGAACCTGGAGCCATCGTAACCTTGGTCCGCGCTGCCAGCAAACGGGTCAGAAAGGGGAGGAAGGCAGCCACGACTTCCCTGGATGAATCCCACGGTACTGTAAGTCAGGGATTGTCTGAAACAAATGAAGTGCTAGGAAGGCGAGTCAGCAGTCACCCCTACGTCGGCCTGAAGGATACCTGGTTCCAGCTGGTTCATCATAGCATTGCCCGGGTTGCCTAACTCTACCATCAGAAAGTGAGTAAAAACCCTGAAAGACATTGCTGCCTGAGTTCTTCTGCGACCTGTGGTACTACACACTTACAAGTGAGCCCCTGGGGCCAGCCTCACTCTCGGGAGGCCACATCATCAGACTGCATTTACCATCAGCCCCAGACGCTCTCTAAACTGCAGTGGGGGTCACCCCCTGACCGCAATTACCGAGAGTGGCGTCATTATTCCTATTGAAGTTAACCTGACATACCTGTTGCTGGAAGATTTCCAGTGCGTGAAGACCCTGAGGCGACCTGCAGGTGAGCGGGGCTTCACACCGCCACCAGATCCGTCCATTGTCACACACAACTATGCCTGGCTGTAGGTTCAGTGGTGTGAGCCATAGATCTGCCTGCTCTTTCATAACTGTCCACAACTCTTCAGCATTGTGTGGTTTTTCACCTACGCTTATTAGCTTCAGCACAGCCTGTTGCCGCTTGGCCGAGGCAGTGCTGCAGTGCTTTTGTGGCGCCAATAACCTGGTCAGGCACCACTGAGTATCGCACCCATGCTGGGTCAGTACAAAATAGGTAATCCCAAAGGCTGACTAGGGTGTGGACACACAGACACTAAGTAACCAGGAACACACACACAGCTTAGAGGGGACCCCTGGGCAGTCCCAGGGAGGGGGCATGGCCCTCGCATCCCAGCTAGTGGTGGGTAATGGGACTGGAGACAGAGGTTGTGCAGTGGTAGCCAAACGAGTAGGAGTGGAGGAGCCGCGTCTGGAGGGCAGAGCAGGGGAGCAGGACCCTGTGAAACCCTGCACCTGTAGTGGCTGCTGGTGGGGGAGAGAGGCTACCCAGTGGTGCCACCTGAAAACCACCTAGGGCAGTAGCAAGAGTTGGCTGAGTAAGGTGACTACCGGTAGACCCAGCCTGCACGGGGAAACAGGTCCCCAGAGCAGGAACCCATTGTACTTGGCCTGCCAAACCTGCTGGTGAGGGCACTGTATGTGCCTCACCAACCTACACAGATTCTGCAGCATCAGCAGCAACGAGGGGGCCCATAAGGAGGATTGAGCCTGGAGCCATCTTTACCTTGGTCCACGTTGCCAGAAAATGAGCCAGAAAGGGGAGAACGGCAGTTGCGACTTCCCTGGGTGATCCCCGCAATACTACAAGTAGGAATCACCCCAAACAAGAAGGGCTAGGAAGGCGAGTCAGCAGTCACCCCTACATCAGCCGAAGGGATTCCTGGTTCCACCTGGTTCATCATAGCATCGCCCGGGTTGACTCACAGTTACCATCTGAAAGTCAGTAAAAACCCTGAAATACATTGCTGCTTGTGTGAGAGTTCTTCTGCTCCCTGTGGTACTACACACTTACACTGGGCCCTGGGGCCAGCCTCACTCTCGGGAGGCTACAACTGTTGAGGAGGACCTTTACATCAAATACTTAATTAACCTCTTGACAAGGAATTGTGGGAAATATGTCGATTTGCCTTACATAATTCAGGTTTCAGATCATATACATGACACCGATATAAAGATGGCCGCCATTTCCTGTTATCCACACCTTGCTTGGAATGCAAGGAATGTCTAGATGAAAGAAGACCACCATATAAGGGAAGACCCCTGGTCAAGCTAGAAGACCAACTCAAAGATGAGATGACATCACAGACCAAACCATCAGCATGGATCCACTAAATGACGTCCCTCCCATCGTCATGGTTTCATCCACTGGAGTCAGACCCGCCCATCAACAGCAACACGGATCTCCCCATTGGCTAGCCCATGAACTGTCCCACTAAATGTGCATATCTGAACTTGTGTACGCCCCTAGCCTATATCAAGAGGATGCATGAGTCTCCTCAGTCTGTTCGGTGCCATTTCTAGTGACCAAGAAGAGACTTCATATCCGACTGTGTCTGGTGTGAATTCTTTTATGCATGCACTTGGCCTATACCAATTTGGCCAGGCAGTAGGCAACTAGTGATCTCTGGTTAAGAGTAGAGATGAGCGAACCGGTCGCGGTTCGGCTCGAGGTCGGTTCGCCAAACGGACGTCCCGTTTGAGTTCGGCTCGTCGAACGTTCGACGAACCGAACTCGAACTGCATAGGAAACAATGGCAGGCAATCACAAACACATAAAAACACCTAGAAAACACCCTCAAAGGTGTCCAAAAGGTGACAAACAACTCACAACACAACACAAACACATGGGAAAGTGACAAGGACATATACTCATGCGAAAACAAAACAGCTGGACAAGGAAAAAGAGGAGGACACACAGATATAGGCATGGCACGCCCTTCTAAAATCATGTAAAACACCGCAAGGTGACTCCAAGCGGAGTCTCCCTTTTTTTCCAAAAATTGGGCCCCACACACACCCACCCATTCAGTGGCAGCACTTGTGCCCTAGTTGTACACTTCACAGCTAGATTTGCATCAAGCACATTCAAAAATACGCTATTCTTAACCGTCCCCAGGATGACACCGGGGTAGGTAGCAAAGTCTTTCCTGATCCCAGCTCTGTTCATCTTGGCTTCTTTTAAAAACAATGTAAGCAAGGGTTACTCCAAGCTGAGTCTTCCTTTCTTCCAAAAATTGGGCCCCACACACACCCACCCCTTCAGTGGCAGCAGTTGTGCCCCAGTTGTACAATTCACAGCTACATTTGCATCAAGCACATTCAAAAATACGCTATTCTTAACCGTCCCCAGGATGACACCGGGGTAGGTAGCAAAGTCTTTCCTGATCCCAGCTCTGTTCATCTTGGATCATTTTTAAAAAACACAGCAAGCAAGGGTTACTCCAAGCGGAGTCTCCCTTTTTTTCCAAAAATTGGGCCCCACACACACACACCCCTTCAGTGGCAGCAGTTGTGCCCCAGTTGTACAATTCACAGCTAGATTTGCATCAAGCACATTCAAAAATACGCTATTCTTAACCGTCCCCAGGATGACACCGGGGTAGGTAGCAAAGTCTTTCCTGATCCCAGCTCTGTTCATCTTGGATCATTTTTAAAAAACACAGCAAGCAAGGGTTACTCCAAGCGGAGTCTCCCTTTTTTTCCAAAAATTGGGCCCCACACACACCCACCCCTTCAGTGGCAGCAGTTGTGCCCCAGTTGTACAATTCACAGCTACATTTGCATCAAGCACATTCAAAAATACGCTATTCTTAACCGTCCCCAGGATGACACCGGGATAGGTAGCAAAGTCTTTCCTGATCCCAGCTCTGTTCATCTTGGCTTCTTTTAAAAACAATGTAAGCAAGGGTTACTCCAAGCGGAGTCTTCCTTTTTTCCAAAAATTGGGCCCCACACACACCCACCCCTTCAGTGGCAGCAGTTGTGCCCCAGTTGTACAATTCACAGCTACATTTGCATCAAGCACATTCAAAAATACGCTATTCTTAACCGTCACCAGGATGACACCGGGGTAGGTAGCAAAGTCTTTCCTGATCCCAGCTCTGTTCATCTTGGATCATTTTTAAAAAACACAGCAAGCAAGGGTTACTCCAAGCGGAGTCTCCCTTTTTTCCAAAAAATTGGGCCCCACACACACCCACCCCTTCAGTGGCAGCAGTTGTGCCCCAGTTGTACAATTCACAGCTACCTTTGCATCAAGCACATTCAAAAATACGCTATTCTTAACCGTCCCCAGGATGACACCGGGGTAGGTAGCAAAGTCTTTCCTGATCCCAGCTCTGTTCATCTTGGCTTCTTTTAAAAACAATGTAAGCAAGGGTTACTCCAAGCGGAGCCTCCCTTTTTTCCAAAAATTGGGCCCCACACACACCCACCCCTTCAGTGGCAGCAGTTGTGCCCCAGTTGTACAATTCACAGCTACATTTGCATCAAGCACATTCAAAAATACGCTATTCTTAACCGTCACCAGGATGACACCGGGGTAGGTAGCAAAGTCTTTCCTGATCCCAGCTCTGTTCATCTTGGATCATTTTTAAAAAACACAGCAAGCAAGGGTTACTCCAAGCGGAGTCTCCCTTTTTTCCAAAAATTGGGCCCCACACACACCCACCCCTTCAGTGGCAGCAGTTGTGCCCCAGTTGTACAATTCACAGCTACATTTGCATCAAGCACATTCAAAAATATGCTATTCTTAACCGTCCCCAGGATGACACCGGGGTAGGTAGCAAAGTCTATCCTGATCCCAGCTCTGTTCATCTTGGCTTCTTTTAAAAACAATGTAAGCAAGGGTTACTCCAAGCGGAGCCTCCCTTTTTTCCAAAAATTGGGCCCCACACAGACACCTTATCAGTGGCAGCACTTGTGCCCTAGTTGCAAACAGGATGTTTTGATTTGCATCAAGCACATTCCAAATCCACAAGCATTTACTCTCCCCAGGATGACACAGGGGTAGTAAATTCCTTCTGGATCCATGACTTGTTCATTTTGATGAACGTCAGTCTGTCCACATTGTCACTGGACAGACGCGTGCGCTTATCTGTCAGCACACACCCAGCAGCACTGAAGACACGTTCAGAGACAACGCTGGCAGCTGGACACGACAAAATCTCCAAGGCGTAACTGGAGAGCTCTGGCCATTTTTCTAGATTTGAAGCCCAAAAGGAGCAAGGCTCCATTTGCAAAATCATGGCATCGATGTTCATTTGGAGATACTTCTGTATCATCCTCTCCAGCCGTTGACTATGTGTCAGACTTGTTGTCTCTGGTGTCCTTACAAAGGGGGGTCTAAAAAAATTATGAAAAGATTCCATAAAATTGCTGTTACCAGCACCAGATACGGTCCTACTGGTACGGGTAGACTGTTGAAGATGACGAGACCGTCCCATGTTTGTCAAGTTACAACTGGGAGAATCACTCCCTGCACCTGCACGGTTGTTTGGTGGAAAAGCCGAGCTAAGATCGAGTAACAGCTTCTGCTGATACTCCTGCATACGTGCATCCCTTTCTATGGCTGGAATTATGTCACAAAATTTGGACTTGTACCGGGGATCTAATAGTGTGGCAATCCAGTAGTCATCATCACTTCTAATTTTGACAATACGAGGGTCATGTTGGAGGTAGTGCAACAAGAAGGCACTCATGTGTCTTGCGCAGCCATGCGGATCAAGTCCACGCTGTGTTTGTGGCATAGAGGTGCTACCCGTTCTTTCTTCCTCTGACATCTCCCCCCAACCTCTTTCAACTGAAATTTGACCAAGGTCTCCCTCATCTGCTGAGTCTTCCATGTCCATGGACAGTTCGTCCTCCATTTCTTCATGTTCTCCTGCACCTTCCTCAACATCTCGCCTGCTACCATGCACCCTTGTTGATCCCTGTCCCCCATGGTCCCATGCCTGCCGCCTTGGTGATGATGAACGTCTGGACCTTGGTGATGTTGTTGTGTCTTGCGCATATGAATCCTCCTGTAGTTCATCCCCTTCCTGTTGTCCCACCCCCTGACTTCGAATAGTGTTTAGCATGTGCTCCAGCATGTAAATGACTGGAATCGTCATGCTGATAATGGCATTGTCAGCGCTAAACATATTCGTCGCCATGTCGAAACTGTGCAGAAGGGTGCATAGGTCCTTGATCTGAGACCACTCCATCAGGGTGATCTTCCCCACCTCTGCATCTCGTTGGCCCAGGCTATACGTCATGACGTATTGCACCATGGCTCGGCGGTGCTGTCACAGTCGCTGTAACATGTGGAGAGTTGAATTCCAGCGTGTCGCCACATCGCATTTCAGGCGATGAACCGGAAGGCCGAAAGACTTCTGGAGCGATGCAAGTCGCTCAGCTGTGGCGCTTGAACGGCGGAAGTGAGCAGACAGTTTTCGTGCCCTGTTCAGAAGGCCATCTAGGCCGGGATAGTGTGTTAAAAATTGCTGGACGACAAGGTTCAACATGTGAGCCATACAAGGTACGTGTGTCACCTTGCCCAGGCGAAGGGCCGCACCCAGGTTTGCATAATTGTCACACACGGCCTTACCAGGCTGCAGGTTGAGTGGAGACAACCATTTATTAAACTCGGACCGCAGAGCTGACCACAACTCCTCAGCTGTGTGACTCGTATTCCCAAGACATGTCAAGCTAAAGACCGCCTGATGCCGTTGCGCTCTGCTGCCAGCATAGTAATGAGGGGTGCGTGATTCCTTCTGCGCAGTGAGAACACTGGTGGCCTGACCAGGCAGGCTTGGGGCAGAGGTGGAGGACCCAGATGAGGTGGAGGAGGCAGAAGCAGTGGCGGAACTTGGACAGACAGAGGATTGACACACAAGTCGTGGGGACGGCAAGACTTGTGCAGCAGACCCTTCACCATCTATCACCATAGTTACCCAGTGCCCAGTCAGCGACATGTAACGTCCCTGTCCATGCTTACTGGTCCAAGTATCGGTGGTGAAATGCACCCGTTGACACACAGAGTTTCTCAAGGAAGCGGTGATGTTGTGTGCGACATGCTGGTGTAGCGCGGGCACACCTTTCTTAGAGAAGTAGTGGCGACTAGGCATCTGGTACTGGGGCACAGCGACAGACATAAGGTCTCTAAAATCCTGTGTGTCCACTAGGCGGAAAGGCAGCATTTCGGTAGCCAAGAGCTTACAGAGGGATAGAGTGAACCTCTTAGCTTTGTCATGGGTCGCAGGAAGTGGCCTTTTATTTGACCACATCTGAGGGACAAAGATCTGGCTGCTGTGTGTAGACGGTGTTGAGTAGGGTGTCCCTGGAAAAATGCAGGTTTGTGAGGAAAGTGCAGGCGGAGACATGATGTTGCCTTCATCCAACGTTGGTGCTATCGATGTCTGAGAGAGCTGTACACACTCACTTGTTTCCCCTTCCAAACCAACTGACGACCTACCAAGCAAACTGCCTGTTGCGGTTACAGTGGTGGAAGTTGTGCGTGGAAAAACAGGTGTGACAGCTGTCCTCACAGTCCTAGAAGATGAAGAGCGCGCGGATGCACTGGAAAGGGCAGGCGGTGGATGGTTCGCTCCGCTAGGCCGCATTGCAGCACGGTGAGCTTCCCACCGGGACATATGATATTTATTCATGTGACGATTCATGGAAGAAGTTGTCAAACTGCTGAGGTTTTGACCTCTACTAAGAGAATCATGACAAATTTTACAGATCACATAATTTGGGCGATCTTTTGCTATGTCAAAAAAGGACCAGGCTAGGCAAGGCTTAGAGGGCATGCGACCTGTTGATCCACCCCGACTAGTGCTCAGAGGCAGAGTGGTGGCTGAGGATGCAGTTATAGACGTGCTAACAGTACTCCGACTCTGTCCAGGAAGGCACAAGGTAACTTCGTCATCAGTTGCATCCTCCTCCACCACCTTTGTTGACCTCCTCGAGTGCCTGACTGTGGGTTGACAGTAGGTGGATCTAGAACTTCATCATCAATTGTTGTGTTTGCACTCCCCTCCCCCTCAGACCGAGCCTCTTCTTGCCCTGACCGAATATTTAAGTTGTCATCCCAATCGGGTATCTGCGTCTCATCTTCATCAGTATGTTCCTCATTGTCTATAACCACAGGTGTTACAGTTTGTGACAAAGGGTCAACATTATGCTCAGAAACTTGGTCCTCACGGCCTGAATCAGAGTCACAAAGGTTCTGGGCATCACTGCACACCATTTCCTGTTCTGTACTCACTGTAGCTTGGGAGCAGACCTCTGATTCCCAGGCTATAGTGTGACTGAACAGCTCTGCAGACTCAGCCATCTCAGTTCCACCATACTGTGCAGGGCTGATGGAGACTTCAGAGCTGGGAGAAAGCAAGTTTGATTGGGATGACAACTCAGAGGACTGGTGTTTTTTGGATGCGGTACTTGAAGTGGCTGAGAGGGCACTTGTTGGACCACTTGAGATCCATTCAAGCATTTTCCTTTTTTGGCCATCATCTACCTTTGTTCCTGTTGTTCGTGTCCGTAAAAAAGGGAGCACATCGGATTGTCCACGGTAAGTAGTAGACATCTTACTTTTGCTGGTAGATGGTCTATCTTCAGCAGATGATAATGGAGCTTTGCCACCTTCCCCACGGACAAACCCTTTTTTGCCTTTTCCACCACGCCTCTTCCCCTTTCCACCAGCATCTGTCATTTTGCCACTCATGTTGATTGCGACAAGATTGTGCACTGAAAATGTGGTAGTAAAAATTGAGAGGAGGTGTAGATTGCAGCGGTGGTCTAGCTTTATTAACAGCAGAATAATAAAGAATAAATATCCCTGACAATGCAACTACGGCCCTTAAACTGGCAGCATAAATTGCTAGTATAATGGATTAGTAACTATGAGTTGGAGTGTGCAATGCAGGCAGAGGTGCTGCAAATATCTGTGCACTACTGGGACTATACAAAAATCCAACAGCCACGTTTAGGATGACACTAAGTTCACTCAGTGTTTGCTAGTATAATGGCTTAGTAACTATCAGTTTGAGTGTGCAATGCAGGCAGACGTGCTGCAAATATCTGTGCACTACTGGGACTATACAGAAGTCCAACAGCCACGTTTAGGATGACACTAAGTTCACTCAGTGTTTGCTAGTATAATGGCTTAGTTATAATGAGTTGGAGTGTGCAATGCAGGCAGAGGTGCTGCAAATATCTGTGCACTACTGGGACTATACAGAAGTCCAACAGCCACGTTTAGGATGACACTAAGTTCACTTAGTGTTTGCTAGTATAATGGCTTAGTTATAATGAGTTGGAGTGTGCAATGCAGGCAGAGGTGCTGCAAATATCTGTGCACTACAGGGACTATACAGAAGTCCAACAGCCACGTTTAGGATGACACTAAGTTCACTCAGTGTTTGCTAGTATAATGGCTTAGTTATAATGAGTTGGAGTGTGCAATGCAGGCAGAGGTGCTGCAAATATCTGTGCACTACTGGGACTATACAGAAGTCCAACAGCCACGTTTAGGATGACACTAAGTTCACTCAGTGTTTGCTAATATAATGGCTTAGTAACTATCAGTTTGAGTGTGCAATGCAGGCAGACATGCTGCAAATATCTGTGCACTACTGGGACTATACAGAAGTCCAACAGCCACGTTTAGGATGACACTAAGTTCACTCAGTGTTTGCTAGTATAATGGCTTAGTTATAATGAGTTGGAGTGTGCAATGCAGGCAGACATGCTGCAAATATCTGTGCACTACTGGGACTATACAGAAATCCAACAGCCACGTTTAGGATGACACTAAGTTCACTCAGTGTTTGCTAGTATAATGGCTTAGTAACTATCAGTTTGAGTGTGCAATGCAGGCAGACGTGCTGCAAATATCTGTGCACTACTGGGACTATACAGAAGTCCAACAGCCACGTTTAGGATGACACTAAGTTCACTCAGTGTTTGCTAGTATAATGGCTTAGTTATAATGAGTTGGAGTGTGCAATGCAGGCAGAGGTGCTGCAAATATCTGTGCACTACTGGGACTATACAGAAGTCCAACAGCCACGTTTAGGATGACACTAAGTTCACTTAGTGTTTGCTAGTATAATGGCTTAGTTATAATGAGTTGGAGTGTGCAATGCAGGCAGAGGTGCTGCAAATATCTGTGCACTACAGGGACTATACAGAAGTCCAACAGCCACGTTTAGGATGACACTAAGTTCACTCAGTGTTTGCTAGTATAATGGCTTAGTTATAATGAGTTGGAGTGTGCAATGCAGGCAGAGGTGCTGCAAATATCTGTGCACTACTGGGACTATACAGAAGTCCAACAGCCACGTTTAGGATGACACTAAGTTCACTCAGTGTTTGCTAATATAATGGCTTAGTAACTATCAGTTTGAGTGTGCAATGCAGGCAGACATGCTGCAAATATCTGTGCACTACTGGGACTATACAGAAGTCCAACAGCCACGTTTAGGATGACACTAAGTTCACTCAGTGTTTGCTAGTATAATGGCTTAGTTATAATGAGTTGGAGTGTGCAATGCAGGCAGAGGTGCTGCAAATATCTGTGCACTACTGGGACTATACAGAAGTCCAACAGCCACGTTTAGGATGACACTAAGTTCACTCACTGTTTGCTAGCATAATGGCTTAGTAACTATCAGTTTGAGTGTGCAATGCAGGCAGACGTGCTGCAAATATCTGTGCACTACTGGGACTATACAGAAGTCCAACAGCCACGTTTAGGATGACACTAAGTTCACTCAGTGTTTGCTAGTATAATGGCTTAGTAACTATCAGTTTGAGTGTGCAATGCAGGCAGACGTGCTGCAAATATCTGTGCACTACTGGGACTATACAGAAGTCCAACAGCCACGTTTAGGATGACACTAAGTTCACTCAGTGTTTGCTAGTATAATGGCTTAGTTATAATGAGTTGGAGTGTGCAATGCAGGCAGAGGTGCTGCAAATATCTGTGCACTACTGGGACTATACAGAAGTCCAACAGCCACGTTTAGGATGACACTAAGTTCACTCAGTGTTTGCTAGTATAATGGCTTAGTTATAATGAGTTGGAGTGTGCAATGCAGGCAGAGGTGCTGCAAATATCTGTGCACTACTGGGACTATACAGAAGTCCAACAGCCACGTTTAGGATGACACTAAGTTCACTCAGTGTTTGCTAGTATAATGGCTTAGTTATAATGAGTTGGAGTGTGCAATGCAGGCAGAGGTGCTGCAAATATCTGTGCACTACTGGGACTATACAGAAGTCCAACAGCCACGTTTAGGATGACACTAAGTTCACTCAGTGTTTGCTAGTATAATGGCTTAGTAACTATCAGTTTGAGTGTGCAATGCAGGCAGAGGTGCTGCAAATATCTGTGCACTACTGGGACTATACAGAAGTCCAACAGCCACGTTTAGGATGACACTAAGTTCACTCAGTGTTTGCTAGTATAATGGCTTAGTAACTATCAGTTTGAGTGTGCAATGCAGGCAGAGGTGCTGCAAATATCTGTGCACTACTGGGACTATACAGAAGTCCAACAGCCACGTTTAGGATGACACTAAGTTCACTCAGTGTTTGCTAATATAATGGCTTAGTAACTATCAGTTTGAGTGTGCAATGCAGGCAGACATGCTGCAAATATCTGTGCACTACTGGGACTATACAGAAGTCCAACAGCCACGTTTAGGATGACACTAAGTTCACTCAGTGTTTGCTAGTATAATGGCTTAGTTATAATGAGTTGGAGTGTGCAATGCAGGCAGACATGCTGCAAATATCTGTGCACTACTGGGACTATACAGAAATCCAACAGCCACGTTTAGGATGACAATAAGTTCACTCAGTGTTTGCTAGTATAATGGCTTAGTAACTATCAGTTTGAGTGTGCAATGCAGGCAGACGTGCTGCAAATATCTGTGCACTACTGGGACTATACAGAAGTCCAACAGCCACGTTTAGGATGACACTAAGTTCACTCAGTGTTTGCTAGTATAATGGCTTAGTTATAATGAGTTGGAGTGTGCAATGCAGGCAGAGGTGCTGCAAATATCTGTGCACTACTGGGACTATACAGAAGTCCAACAGCCACGTTTAGGATGACACTAAGTTCACTTAGTGTTTGCTAGTATAATGGCTTAGTTATAATGAGTTGGAGTGTGCAATGCAGGCAGAGGTGCTGCAAATATCTGTGCACTACAGGGACTATACAGAAGTCCAACAGCCACGTTTAGGATGACACTAAGTTCACTCAGTGTTTGCTAGTATAATGGCTTAGTTATAATGAGTTGGAGTGTGCAATGCAGGCAGAGGTGCTGCAAATATCTGTGCACTACTGGGACTATACAGAAGTCCAACAGCCACGTTTAGGATGACACTAAGTTCACTCAGTGTTTGCTAATATAATGGCTTAGTAACTATCAGTTTGAGTGTGCAATGCAGGCAGACATGCTGCAAATATCTGTGCACTACTGGGACTATACAGAAGTCCAACAGCCACGTTTAGGATGACACTAAGTTCACTCAGTGGTTGCTAGTATAATGGCTTAGTTATAATGAGTTGGAGTGTGCAATGCAGGCAGACGTGCTGCAAATATCTGTGCACTACTGGGACTATACAGAAGTCCAACAGCCACGTTTAGGATGACACTAAGTTCACTCAGTGTTTGCTAGTATAATGGCTTAGTAACTATCAGTTTGAGTGTGCAATGCAGGCAGACGTGCTGCAAATATCTGTGCACTACTGGGACTATACAGAAGTCCAACAGCCACGTTTAGGATGACACTAAGTTCACTCAGTGTTTGCTAGTATAATGGCTTAGTTATAATGAGTTGGAGTGTGCAATGCAGGCAGAGGTGCTGCAAATATCTGTGCACTACTGGGACTATACAGAAGTCCAACAGCCACGTT
The DNA here is from genome assembly GCF_048569485.1 of Anomaloglossus baeobatrachus. NCBI lineage: Eukaryota > Metazoa > Chordata > Amphibia > Anura > Aromobatidae > Anomaloglossus > Anomaloglossus baeobatrachus. The sequence goes on from NC_134356.1 coordinate 156,497,924, forward strand.
TAGGATGACACTAAGTTCACTCACTGTTTGCTAGCATAATGGCTTAGTAACTATCAGTTTGAGTGTGCAATGCAGGCAGACGTGCTGCAAATATCTGTGCACTACTGGGACTATACAGAAGTCCAACAGCCACGTTTAGGATGACACTAAGTTCACTCAGTGTTTGCTAGTATAATGGCTTAGTAACTATCAGTTTGAGTGTGCAATGCAGGCAGACGTGCTGCAAATATCTGTGCACTACTGGGACTATACAGAAGTCTAACAGCCACGTTTAGGATGACACTAAGTTCACTCAGTGTTTGCTAGTATAATGGCTTAGTTATAATGAGTTGGAGTGTGCAATGCAGGCAGACGTGCTGCAAATATCTGTGCACTACTGGGACTATAAAGAAGTCCAACAGCCACGATTAGGATGACACTAAGTTCACTCAGTGTTTGCTAGTATAATGGCTTAGTAACTATCAGTTTGAGTGTGCAATGCAGGCAGAGGAGCTGTAAATATCTGTGCACTACTGGGACTATACAGAAGTCCAACAGCCACGTTTAGGATGACACTAAGTTCACTCAGTGTTTGCTAGTATAATGGCTTAGTTATAATGAGTTGGAGTGTGCAATGCAGGCAGACGTGCTGCAAATATCTGTGCACTACTGGGACTATACAGAAGTCCAACAGCCACGTTTAGGATGACACTAAGTTCACTCAGTGTTTGCTAGTATAATGGCTTAGTAACTATCAGTTGGAGTGTGCAATGCAGGCAGACGTGCTGCAAATATCTGTGCACTACTGGGACTATACAGAAGTCTAACAGCCACGTTTAGGATGACACTAAGTTCACTCAGTGTTTGCTAGTATAATGGCTTAGTTATAATGAGTTGGAGTGTGCAATGCAGGCAGACGTGCTGCAAATATCTGTGCACTACTGGGACTATAAAGAAGTCCAACAGCCACGATTAGGATGACACTAAGTTTACTCAGTGTTTGCTAGTATAATGGCTTAGTAACTATCAGTTTGAGTGTGCAATGCAGGCAGAGGAGCTGTAAATATCTGTGCACTACTGGGACTATACAGAAGTCCAACAGCCACGTTTAGGATGACACTAAGTTCACTCAGTGTTTGCTAGTATAATGGCTTAGTTATAATGAGTTGGAGTGTGCAATGCAGGCAGAGGTGCTGCAAATATCTGTGCACTACTGGGACTATACAGAAGTCCAACAGCCACGTTTAGGATGACACTAAGTTCAATCAGTGTTTGCTAGTATAATGGCTTAGTTATAATGAGTTGGAGTGTGCAATGCAGGTAGAGGTGCTGCAAATATCTGTGCACTACTGGGACTATACAGAAGTCCAACAGCCACGTTTAGGATGACACTAAGTTCACTCAGTGTTTGCTAGTATAATGGCTTAGTTATAATGAGTTGGAGAGTGCAATGCAGGCAGAGGTGCTGCAAATATCTGTGCACTACTGGGACTATACAGAAGTCCAACAGCCACGTTTAGGATGACACTAAGTTCACTCAGTGTTTGCTAGTATAATGGCTTAGTAACTATCAGTTTGAGTGTGCAATGCAGGCAGAGGTGCTGCAAATATCTGTGCACTACTGGGACTATACAGAAGTCCAACAGCCACGTTTAGGATGACACTAAGTTCACTCAGTGTTTGCTAGTATAATGGCTTAGTTATAATGAGTTGGAGTGTGCAATGCAGGCAGAGGTGCTGCAAATATCTGTGCACTACTGGGACTATACAGAAGTCCAACAGCCACGTTTAGGATGACACTAAGTTCACCCAGTGTTTGCTAGTATAATGGCTTAGTTATAATGAGTTGGAGTGTGCAATGCAGGCAGAGGTGCTGCAAATATCTGTGCACTACTGGGACTATACAGAAGTCCAACAGCCACGTTTAGGATGCCACTAGGTACACTCAGTGTTTGCTAGTATAATGGCTTAGTTATAATGAGTTTGAGTGTGCAATGCAGGTAGAGGTGCTGCAAATATCTGTGCACTACTGGGACTATACAGAAGTCCAACAGCCATGTTTAGGATGACACTAAGTTCACTCAGTGTTTGCTAGTATAATGGCTTAGTTATAATGAGTTGGAGTGTGCAATGCAGGCAGAGGTGCTGCAAATATCTGTGCACTACTGGGACTATACAGAAGTCCAACAGCCACGTTTAGGATGACACTAAGTTCACTCAGTGTTTGCTAGTATAATGGCTTAGTAACTATCAGTTTGAGTGTGCAATGCAGGCAGAGGTGCTGCAAATATCTGTGCACTACTGGGACTATACATAAGTCCAACAGCCACGTTTAGGATGACACTAAGTTCAATCAGTGTTTGCTAGTATAATGGCTTAGTTATAATGAGTTGGAGAGTGCAATTCAGGCAGAGGTGCTGCAAATATCTGTGCACTACTGGGACTATACAGAAGTCCAACAGCCACGTTTAGGATGACACTAAGTTCACTCAGTGTTTGCTAGTATAATGGCTTAGTAACTATCAGTTTGAGTGTGCAATGCAGGCAGAGGTGCTGCAAATATCTGTGCACTACTGGGACTATACAGAAGTCCAACAGCCACGTTTAGGATGACACTAAGTTCACTCACTGTTTGCTAGCATAATGGCTTAGTAACTATCAGTTTGAGTGTGCAATGCAGGCAGATGTGCTGCAAATATCTGTGCACTACTGGGACTATACAGAAGTCCAACAGCCACGTTTAGGATGACACTAAGTTCACTCAGTGTTTGCTAGTATGGCTTAGTAACTATCAGTTTGAGTGTGCAATGCAGGCAGACGTGCTGCAAATATCTGTGCACGACTGGGACTATACAGAAGTCCAATAGCCACGTTTAGGATGCCACTAGGTACACTCAGTGTTTGCTAGTATAATGGCTTAGTTACAGTTAGGTCCAGAAATATTTGGACAGTGACACAAGTTTTGTTATTTTAGCTGTTTATAAAAACCATGTTCAGAAATACAATTATATATATAATATGGGCTGAAAGTGCACACTCCCAGCTGCAATATGAGAGTTTTCACATGCAAATCGGAGAAAGGGTTTAGGAATCATAGCTCTGTAATGCATAGCCTCCTCTTTTTAAAGGGACCAAAAGTAAATGGACAAGGGACTCTAAGGGCTGCAATTAACTCTGAAGGCATCTCCCTTGTTAACCTGTAATCAATGAAGTAGTTAAAAGGTCTGGGGTTGATTACAGGTGTGTGGTTTTGCATTTGGAAGCTGTTGCTGTGACCAGACATCATGCGGTCTAAGGAACTCTCAATTGAGGTGAAGCAGAACATCCTGAGGCTGAAAAAAAAGAAAAAATCCATCAGAGAGATAGCAGACATGCTTGGAGTAGCAAAATCAACAGTCAGGTACATTCTGAGAAAAAAGGAATTGACTGGTAAGCTTGGGAACTCAAAAAGGCCTGGGCGTCCACGGATGACAACAGTGGTGGATGATCGCCGCATACTTTCTTTGGTGAAGAAGAACCCGTTCACAACATCAACTGAAGTCCAGAACACTCTCAGTGAAGTAGGTGTATCTGTCTCTAAGTGAACAGTAAAGAGAAGACTCCATGAAAGTAAATACAAAGGGTTCACATCTAGATGCAAACCATTCATCAGTTCCAAAAATAGACAGGCCAGAGTTAAATTTGCTGAAAAAAACCTCATGAAGCCAGCTCAGTTCTGGAAAAGTATTCTATGGACAGATGAGACAAAGATCAACCTGTACCAGAATGATGGGAAGAAAAAAGTTTGGAGAAGAAAGGGAACGGCACATGATCCAAGGCACACCACATCCTCTGTAAAACATGGTGGAGGCAACGTGATGGCATGGGCATGCATGGCTTTCAATGGCACTGGGTCACTTGTGTTTATTGATGACATAACAGCAGACAAGAGTAGCCGGATGAATTCTGAAGTGTACGGGGATATACTTTCAGCCCAGATTCAGCCAAATGCCGCAAAGTTGATCGGACGGCGCTTCATAGTACAGATGGACAATGACCCCAAGCATACAGCCAAGGCTACCCAGGAGTTCATGAGTGCAAAAAAGTGGAACATTCTGCAATGGCCAAGTCAATCACCAGATCTTAACCCAATTGAGCATGCATTTACCTTGCTCAAATCCAGACTTAAGACGGAAAGACCCACAAACAAGCAAGACCTGAAGGCTGCGGCTGTAAAGGCCTGGCAAAGCATTAAGAAGGAGGAAACCCAGCGTTTGGTGATGTCCATTGGTTCCAGACTTAAGGCAGTGATTGCCTCCAAAGGATTCGCAACAAAATATTGAAAATAAAAATATTTTGTTTGGGTTTGGTTTATTTGTCCAATTACTTTTGACCTCCTAAAATGTGGAGTGTTTGTAAAGAAATGTGTACAATTCCTACAATTTCTATCAGATATTTTTGTTCAAACCTTCAAATTAAATGTTACAATCTGCACTTGAATTCTGTTGTAGAGGTTTCATTTCAAATCCAATGTGGTGGCATGCAGAGCCCAACTTGCGAAAATTGTGTCACTGTCCAAATATTTCTGGACCTAACTGTATAATGAGTTGGAGTGTGCAATGCAGGCAGAGGTGCTGCAAATATCTGTGCACTACTGGGATTATAAAGAAGTCCAACAGCCACGTTTAGGATGACACTAAGTTCACTCAGTGTTTGCTAGTATAATGGCTTAGTTATAATGAGTTGGAGAGTGCAATGCAGGCAGAGGTGCTGCAAATATCTGTGCACTACTGGGACTATACAGAAGTCCAACAGCCACGTTTAGGATGACACTAAGTTCACTCAGTGTTTGCTAGTATAATGGCTTAGTAACTATCAGTTTGAGTGTGCAATGCAGGCAGAGGAGCTGCAAATATCTGTGCACTACTGGGACTATACAGAAGTCCAACAGCCACGTTTAGGATGACACTAAGTTCACTCAGTGTTTGCTAGTATAATGGCTTAGTTATAATGAGTTGGAGTGTGCAATGCAGGCAGAGGTGCTGCAAAAATCTGTGCACTACTGGGACTATACAGAAGTCCAACAGCCACGTTTAGGATGACACTAAGTTCACTCAGTGTTTGCTAGTATAATGGCTTAGTTATAATGAGTTGGAGTGTGCAATGCAGGCAGAGGTGCTGCAAATATCTGTGCACTACTGGGACTATACAGAAGTCCAACAGCCACGTTTAGGATGACACTAAGTTCACTCAGTGTTTGCTAGTATAATGGCTTAGTAACTATCAGTTTGAGTGTGCAATGCAGGCAGAGGTGCTGCAAATATCTGTGCACTACTGGGACTATACAGAAGTCCAACAGCCACGTTTAGGATGACACTAAGTTCACTCAGTGTTTGCTAGTATAATGGCTTAGTAACTATCAGTTTGAGTGTGCAATGCAGGCAGACGTGCTGCAAATATCTGTGCACTACTGTGACTATACAGAAGTCCAACAGCCACGTTTAGGATGACACTAAGTTCACTCAGTGTTTGCTAGTATAATGGCTTAGTTATAATGAGTTGGAGTGTGCAATGCAGGCAGACGTGCTGCAAATATCTGTGCACTACTGAGACTATACAGAAGTCCAACAGCCACGTTTAGGATGACACTAAGTTCACTCAGTGTTTACTAGTATAATGGCTTAGTTATAATGAGTTGGAGTGTGCAATGCAGGTAGAGGTGCTGCAAATATCTGTGCACTACTGGGATTATAAAGAAGTCCAACAGCCACGTTTAGGATGACACTAAGTTCACTCAGTGTTTGCTAGTATAATGGCTTAGTTATAATGAGTTGGAGAGTGCAATGCAGGCAGAGGTGCTGCAAATATCTGTGCACTACTGGGACTATACAGAAGTCCAACAGCCACGTTTAGGATGACACTAAGTTCACTCAGTGTTTGCTAGTATAATGGCTTAGTAACTATCAGTTTGAGTGTGCAATGCAGGCAGAGGAGCTGCAAATATCTGTGCACTACTGGGACTATACAGAAGTCCAACAGCCACGTTTAGGATGACACTAAGTTCACTCAGTGTTTGCTAGTATAATGGCTTAGTTATAATGAGTTGGACTGTGCAATGCAGGCAGAGGTGCTGCAAATATCTGTGCACTACTGGGACTATACAGAAGTCCAACAGCCACGTTTAGAATGACACTAAGTTCACTCAGTGTTTGCAAGTATAATGGCTTAGTTATAATGAGTTTGAGTGTGCAATGCAGGCAGACGTGCTGCAAATATCTGTGCACTACTGGGACTATACAGAAGTCCAACAGCCACGTTTAGGATGACACTAAGTTCACTCAGTGTTTGCTAGTATAATGGCTTAGTTATAATGAGTTGGAGTGTGTAATGCAGGCAGAGGTGCTGCAAATATCTGTGCACTACTGGAACTATACAGAAGTCTAACAGCCACGTTTAGGATGACACTAAGTTCACTCAGTGTTTGCTAGTATAATGGCTTAGTTATAATGAGTTGGAGTGTGCAATGCAGGCAGAGGTGCTGCAAATATCTGTGCACTACTGGGACTATACAGAAGTCCAACAGCCACGTTTAGGATGACACTAAGTTCACTCAGTGTTTGCTAGAATAATGGCTTAGTAACTATCAGGTTGAGTGTGCAATGCAGTCAGACGTGCTGCAAATATCTGTGCACTACTGGGACTATACAGAAGTCCAACAGCCACGTTTAGGATGACACTAAGTTCACTCAGTGTTTGCTAGTATAATGGCTTAGTTATAATGAGTTGGATTGTGCAATGCAGGCAGAGGTGCTGCAAATATCTGTGCACTACTGGGACTATACAGAAGTCCAACAGCCACGTTTAGGATGACACTAAGTTTACTCAGTGTTTGCTAGTATAATGGCTTAGTTATAATGAGTTGGAGTGTGCAATGCAGGCAGACGTGCTGCAAATATCTGTGCACTACTGGGACTATACAGAAGTCCAACAGCCACGTTTAGGATGACACTAAGTTCACTCAGTGTTTGCTAGTATAATGGCTTAGTAACTATCAGTTTGAGTGTGCAATGCAGGCAGACGTGCTGCAAATATCTGTGCACTACTGGGACTATACAGAAGTCCAACAGCCACGTTTAGGATGACACTAAGTTCACTCAGTGTTTGCTAGTATAATGGCTTAGTTATGAGTTGGAGTGTGCAATGCAGGCAGAGGTGCTGCAAATATCTGTGAACTACTGGGACTATACAGAAGTCAAACAGCCACGTTTATGATGACACTAAGTTCACTCAGTATTTGCTAGTATAATGGCTTAGTTATAATGAGTTGGAGTGTGCAATGCAGGCAGAGGTGCTGCAAATATCTGTGCACTACTGGGACTATACAGAAGTCCAACAGCCACGTTTAGGATGACACGAAGTTCACTCAGTGTTTGCTAGTATAATGGCTTAGTAACTATCAGTTTGAGTGTGCAATGCATGCAGAGGTGCTGCAAATATCTGTGCACTACTGGGACTATACAGAAGTCCAACAGCCACGTTTAGGATGACACTAAGTTCACTCAGTGTTTGCTAGTATAATGGCTTAGTAACTATCAGTTTGAGTGTGCAATGCAGGCAGACGTGCTGCAAATATCTGTGCACTACTGGGACTATACAGAAGTCCAACAGCCACGTTTAGGATGACACTAAGTTCACTCAGTGTTTGCTAGTATAATTGCTTAGTAACTATCAGTTTGAGTGTGCAATGCAGGCAGAGGTGCTGCAAATATCTGTGCACTACTGGGACTATACAGAAGTCCAATAGCCACGTTTAGGATGCCACTAGGTACACTCAGTGTTTGCTAGTATAATGGCTTAGTTATAATGAGTTGTAGTGTGCAATGCAGGCAGAGGTGCTGCAAATATCTGTGCACTACTGGGATTACAGAAGTCCAACAGCCACGTTTAGGATGACACTAAGTTCACTCAGTGTTTGCTAGTATAATGGCTTAGTAACTATCAGTTTGAGTGTGCAATGCAGGCCGAGGTGCTGCAAATATCTGTGCACTACTGGGACTATACAGAAGTCCAACAGCCACGTTTATTATGACACTAAGTTCACTCAGTGTTTGCTAGTATAATGGCTTAGTAACTATCAGTTTGAGTGTGCAATGCAGGCCGAGGTGCTGCAAATATCTGTGCACTACTGGGACTATACAGAAGTCCAACAGCCACGTTTATTATGACACTAAGTTCACTCAGTGTTTGCTAGTATAATGGCTTAGTAACTATCAGTTTGAGTGTGCAACGCAGGCAGACGTGCTGCAAATATCTGTGCACTACTGAGACTATACAGAAGTCCAACAGCCACGTTTAGGATGACACTAAGTTCACTCAGTGTTTGCTAGTATAATGGCTTAGTTATAATGAGTTGGAGTGTGCAATGCAGGCAGAGGTGCTGCAAATATCTGTGCACTACTGGGACTATACAGAAGTCCAACAGCCACGTTTAGGATGACACTAAGTTCACTCAGTGTTTGCTAGTATAATGGCTTAGTAACTATCAGTTTGAGTGTGCAATGCAGGCAGACGTGCTGCAAATATCTGTGCACTACTGGGACTATACAGAAGTCCAACAGCCACGTTTAGGATGACACTAAGTTCACTCAGTGTTTGCTAGTATAATGGCTTAGTTATAATGAGTTGGAGTGTGCAATGCAGGCAGAGGTGCTGCAAATATCTGTGCACTACTGGGACTATACAGAAGTCCAACAGCCACGTTTAGGATGACATTAAGTTCACTCAGTGTTTGCTAGTATAATGGCTTAGGTATAATGAGTTGGAGTGTGCAATGCAGGCAGAGGTGCTGCAAATATCTGTGCACTACTGGGACTATACAGAAGTCCAACAGCCACGTTTAGGATGACACTAAGTTCACTCAGTGTTTGCTAGTATAATAGCTTAGTAACTATCAGTTTGAGTGTGCAATGCAGGCAGACGTGCTCCAAATATCTGTGCACTACTGGGACTATACAGAAGTCCAATAGCCACGTTTAGGATGCCACTAGGTACACTCAGTGTTTGCTAGTATAATGGCTTAGTTATAATGAGTTGGAGTGTGCAATGCAGGCAGACGTGCTGCAAATATCTGTGCACTACTGGGACTATACAAAAGTCCAACAGCCACGTTTAGGATGACACTAAGTTCACTCAGTGTTTGCTAGTATAATGGCTTAGTTATAATGAGTTGGAGTGTGCAATGCAGGCAGAGGTGCTGCAAATATCTGTGCACTACTGGGACTATACAGAAGTCCAACAGCCACGTTTAGGATGACACTAAGTTCACTCAGTGTTTGCTAGTATAATGGCTTAGTAACTATCAGTTTTAGTGTGCAATGCAGGCAGAGGTGCTGCAAATATCTGTGCACTACTGGGACTATACAGAAGTCCAACAGCCATGTTTAGGATGACACTAAGTTCACTCAGTGTTTGCTAGTATAATGGCTTAGGTATAATGAGTTGGAGTGTGCAATGCAGGCAGAGGTGCTGCAAATATCTGTGCACTACTGGGACTATACAGAAGTCCAACAGCCACGTTTAGGATGACACTAAGTTCACTCAGTGTTTGCTAGAATAATGGCTTAGTAACTATCAGTTTGAGTGTGCAATGCAGGCAGAGGTGCTGCAAATATCTGTGCACTACTGGGACTATACAGAAGTCCAACAGCCACGTTTAGGATGACACTAAGTTCACTCAGTGTTTGCTAGTATAATGGCTTAGTAACTATCAGTTTGAGTGTGCAATGCAGGCAGAGGTGCTGCAAATATCTGTGCACTACTGGGACTATACAGAAGTCCAACAGCCACGTTTAGGATGACACTAAGTTCACTCAGTGTTTGCTAGTATAATGGCTTAGTAACTATCAGTTTGAGTGTGCAATGCAGGCAGACGTGCTGCAAATATCTGTGCACTACTGGGACTATACAGAAGTCCAATAGCCACGTTTAGGATGCCACTAGGTACACTCAGTGTTTGCTGGTATAATGGCTTAGTTATAATGAGTTGGAGTGTGCAATGCAGGCAGACGTGCTGCAAATATCTGTGCACTACTGGGACTATACAAAAGTCCAACAGCCACGTTTAGGATGACACTAAGTTCACTCAGTGTTTGCTAGTATAATGGCTTAGTTATAATGAGTTGGAGTGTGCAATGCAGGCAGAGGTGCTGTAAATATCTGTGCACTACTGGGACTATACAGAAGTCCAACAGCCACGTTTAGGATGACACTAAGTTCACTCAGTGTTTGCTAGTATAATGGCTTAGTAACTATCAGTTTGAGTGCGCAATGCAGGCAGAGGTGCTGCAAAAATCTGTGCACTACTTGGACTATACAGAAGTCCAACAGCCACGTTTAGGATGACACTAAGTTCACTCAGTGTTTGCTAGTATAATGGCTTAGTTATAATGAGTTGGAGTGTGCAATGCAGGCAGAGGTGCTGCAAATATCTGTGCACTACTGGGACTATACAGAAGTCCAACAGCCACGTTTAGGATGACACTAAGTTCACTCAGTGTTTGCTAGTATAATGGCTTAGTAACTATCAGTTTGAGTGTGCAATGCAGGCAGAGGTGCTGCAAATATCTGTGCACTACTGGGACTATACAGAAGTCCAACAGCCACGTTTAGGATGACACTAAGTTCACTCAGTGTTTGCTAGTATAATGGCTTAGGTATAATGAGTTGGAGTGTGCAATGCAGGCAGAGGTGCTGCAAATATCTGTGCACTACTGGGACTACACAGAAGTCCAACAGCCACGTTTAGGATGACACTAAGTTCACTCAGTGTTTGCTAGTATAATGGCTTAGTAACTATCACTTTGAGTGTGCAATGCAGGCAGACGTGCTCCAAATATCTGTGCACTACTGGGACTATACAGAAGTCCAATAGCCACGTTTAGGATGCCACTAGTTACACTCAGTGTTTGCTAGTATAATGGCTTAGTTATAATGAGTTGGAGTGTGCAATGCAGGCAGACGTGCTGCAAATATCTGTGCACTACTGGGACTATACAAAAGTCCAACAGCCACGTTTAGGATGACACTAAGTTCACTCAGTGTTTGCTAGTATAATGGCTTAGTAACTATCAGTTTGAGTGTGCAATGCAGGCAGAGGTGCTGCAAATATCTGTGCACTACTGGGACTATACAGAAGTCCAACAGCCACGTTTAGGATGACACTAAGTTCACTCAGTGTTTGCTAGTATAATGGCTTAGGTATAATGAGTTGGAGTGTGCAATGCAGGCAGAGGTGCTGCAAATATCTGTGCACTACTGGGACTATACAGAAGTCCAACAGCCACGTTTAGGATGACACTAAGTTCACTCAGTGTTTGCTAGTATAATGGCTTAGTAACTATCAGTTTGAGTGTGCAATGCAGGCAGACGTGCTGCAAATATCTGTGCACTACTGGGACTATACAGAAGTCCAACAGCCACGTTTAGGATGACACTAAGTTCACTCAGTGTTTGCTAGTATAATGGCTTAGTAACTATCAGTTTGAGTGTGCAAAGCAGGCAAAGGTGCTTCAAATATCTGTGCACTACTGGGACTATACAGAAGTCCAACAGCCACGTTTAGGATGACACTAAGTTCACTCAGTGTTTGCTAGTATAATGGCTTAGTTATAATGAGTTGGAGTGTGCAATGCAGGCAGAGGTGCTTCAAATATCTGTGCACTACTGGGACTATACAGAAGTCCAACAGCCACGTTTAGGATGACACTAAGTTCACTCAGTGTTTGCTAGTATAATGGCTTAGTAACTATCAGTTTGAGTGTGCAATGCAGGCAGACGTGCTGCAAATATCTGTGCACTACTGGGACTATACAGAAGTCCAACAGCCACGTTTAGGATGACACTAAGTTCACTCAGTGTTTGCTAGTATAATGGCTTAGTAACTATCAGTTTGAGTGTGCAATGCAGGCAGACGTGCTGCAAATATCTGTGCACTACTGGGACTATACAGAAGTCCAATAGCCACGTTTAGGATGCCACTAGGTACACTCAGTGTTTGCTAGTATAATGGCTTAGTTATAATGAGTTGGAGTGTGCAATGCAGGCAGAGGTGCTGCAAATATCTGTGCACTACTGGGACTATTCAGAAGTCCAACAGCCACGTTTAGGATGACACTAAGTTCACTCAGTGTTTGCTAGTATAATGGCTTAGTTATAATGAGTTGGAGTGTGCAATGCAGGCAGAGGTGCTGCAAATATCTGTGCACTACTGGGACTATACAGAAGTCCAACAGCCACGTTTAGGATGACACTAAGTTCACTCAGTGTTTGCTAGTATAATGGCTTAGTAACTATCAGCTTGAGTGTGCAATGCAGGCAGAGGTGCTGCAAATATCTGTGCACTACTGGGACTATACAGAAGTCCAACAGCCACGTTTAGGATGACACTAAGTTCACTCAGTGTTTGCTAGTATAATGGCTTAGTTATAATGAGTTGGAGTGTGCAATGCAGGCAGAGGTGCTGCAAATATCTGTGCACTACTGGGACTATACAGAAGTCCAACAGCCACGTTTAGGATGACACTAAGTTCACTCAGTGTTTGCTAGTATAATGGCTTAGTAACTATCAGTTTGAGTGTGCAATGCAGGCAGACGTGCTGCAAATATCTGTGCACTACTGGGACTATACAGAAGTCCAATAGCCACGTTTAGGATGCCACTAGGTACACTCAGTGTTTGCTAGTATAATGACTTAGTTATAATGAGTTGGAGTGTGCAATGCAGGCAGAGGTGCTGCAAATATCTGTGCACTACTGGGACTATACAGAAGTCCAACAGCCACGTTTAGGATGACACTAAGTTCACTCAGTGTTTGCTAGTATAATGGCTTAGTTATAATGAGTTGGAGTGTGCAATGCAGGCAGAGGTGCTGCAAATATCTGTGCACTACTGGGACTATACAGAAGTCCAACAGCCACGTTTAGGATGACACTAAGTTCACTCAGTGTTTGCTAGTATAATGGCTTAGTAACTATCAGTTTGAGTGTGCAATGCAGGCAGTCGTGCTGCAAATATCTGTGCACTACTGGGACTATACAGAAGTCCAATAGCCACGTTTAGGATGCCACTAGGTACACTCAGTGTTTGCTGGTATAATGGCTTAGTTATAATGAGTTGGAGTGTGCAATGCAGGCAGAGGTGCTGCAAATATCTGTGCACTACTGGGACTATACAAAAGTCCAACAGCCACGATTAGGATGACACTAAGTTCACTCAGTGTTTGCTAGTATAATGGCTTAGTTATAATGAGTTGGAGTGTGCAATGCAGGCAGAGGTGCTGCAAATATCTGTGCACTACTGGGACTATACAGAAGTCCAACAGCCACGTTTAGGATGACACTAAGTTCACTCAGTGTTTGCTAGTATAATGGCTTAGTAACTATCAGTTTGAGTGCGCAATGCAGGCAGAGGTGCTGCAAAAATCTGTGCACTACTGGGACTATACAGAAGTCCAACAGCCACGTTTAGGATGACACTAAGTTCACTCAGTGTTTGCTAGTATAATGGCTTAGTTATAATGAGTTGGAGTGTGCAATGCAGGCAGAGGTGCTGCAAATATCTGTGCACTACTGGGACTATACAGAAGTCCAACAGCCACGTTTAGGATGACACTAAGTTCACTCAGTGTTTGCTAGTATAATGGCTTAGTAACTATCAGTTTGAGTGCGCAATGCAGGCAGAGGTGCTGCAAAAATCTGTGCACTACTGGGACTATACAGAAGTCCAACAGCCACGTTTAGGATGACACTAAGTTCACTCAGTGTTTGCTAGTATAATGGCTTAGTTATAATGAGTTGGAGTGTGCAATGCAGGCAGAGGTGCTGCAAATATCTGTGCACTACTGGGACTATACAGAAGTCCAACAGCCACGTTTAGGATGACACTAAGTTCACTCAGTGTTTGCTAGTATAATGGCTTAGGTATAATGAGTTGGAGTGTGCAATGCAGGCAGAGGTGCTGCAAATATCTGTGCACTACTGGGACTATACAGAAGTCCAACAGCCACGTTTAGGATGACACTAAGTTCACTCAGTGTTTGCTAGTATAATGGCTTAGTTATAATGAGTTGGAGTGTGCAATGCAGGCAGAGGTGCTGCAAATATCTGTGCACTACTGGGACTATACAGAAGTCCAACAGCCACGTTTAGGATGACACTAAGTTCACTCAGTGTTTGCTAGTATAATGGCTTAGTAACTATCAGTTTGAGTGCGCAATGCAGGCAGAGGTGCTGCAAATATCTGTGCACTACTGGGACTATACAGAAGTCCAACAGCCACGTTTAGGATGACACTAAGTTCACTCAGTGTTTGCTAGTATAATGGCTTAGTAACTATCAGTTTGAGTGTGCAATGCAGGCAGACGTGCTGCAAATATCTGTGCACTACTGGGACTATACAGAAGTCCAATAGCCACGTTTAGGATGCCACTAGGTACACTCAGTGTTTGCTAGTATAATGGCTTAGTTATAATGAGTTGGAGTGTGCAATGCAGGCAGACGTGCTGCAAATATCAGTGCACTACTGGGACTATACAAAAGTCCAACAGCCACGTTTAGGATGACACTAAGTTCACTCAGTGTTTGCTAGTATAATGGCTTAGTAACTATCAGTTTGAGTGTGCAATGCAGGCAGAGGTGCTGCAAATATCTGTGCACTACTGGGACTATACAGAAGTCCAACAGCCACGTTTAGGATGACACTAAGTTCACTCAGTGTTTGCTAGTATAATGGCTTAGGTATAATGAGTTGGAGTGTGCAATGCAGGCAGACGTGCTGCAAATATCTGTGCACTACTGGGACTATACAGAAGTCCAACAGCCACGTTTAGGATGACACTAAGTTCACTCAGTGTTTGCTAGTATAATGGCTTAGTAACTATCAGTTTGAGTGTGCAAAGCAGGCAAAGGTGCTTCAAATATCTGTGCACTACTGGGACTATACAGAAGTCCAACAGCCACGTTTAGGATGACACTAAGTTCACTCAGTGTTTGCTAGTATAATGGCTTAGTTATAATGAGTTGGAGTGTGCAATGCAGGCAGAGGTGCTTCAAATATCTGTGCACTACTGGGACTATACAGAAGTCCAACAGCCACGTTTAGGATGACACTAAGTTCACTCAGTGTTTGCTAGTATAATGGCTTAGTAACTATCAGTTTGAGTGTGCAATGCAGGTAGACGTGCTGCAAATATCTGTGCACTACTGGGACTATACAGAAGTCCAATAGCCACGTTTAGGATGCCACTAGGTACACTCAGTGTTTGCTAGTATAATGACTTAGTTATAATGAGTTGGAGTGTGCAATGCAGGCAGAGGTGCTGCAAATATCTGTGCACTACTGGGACTATACAGAAGTCCAACAGCCACGTTTAGGATGACACTAAGTTCACTCAGTGTTTGCTAGTATAATGGCTTAGTTATAATGAGTTGGAGTGTGCAATGCAGGCAGAGGTGCTGCAAATATCTGTGCACTACTGGGACTATACAGAAGTCCAACAGCCACGTTTAGGATGACACTAAGTTCACTCAGTGTTTGCTAGTATAATGGCTTAGTAACTATCAGTTTGAGTGTGCAATGCAGGCAGAGGTGCTGCAAATATCTGTGCACTACTGGGACTATACAAAAGTCCAACAGCCACGTTTAGGATGACACTAAGTTCACTCAGTGTTTGCTAGTATAATGGCTTAGTTATAATGAGTTGGAGTGTGCAATGCAGGCAGAGGTGCTGCAAATATCTGTGCACTACTGGGACTATACAGAAGTCCAACAGCCACGTTTAGGATGACACTAAGTTCACTCAGTGTTTGCTAGTATAATGGCTTAGTAACTATCAGTTTGAGTGCGCAATGCAGGCAGAGGTGCTGCAAAAATCTGTGCACTACTGGGACTATACAGAAGTCCAACAGCCACGTTTAGGATGACACTAAGTTCACTCAGTGTTTGCTAGTATAATGGCTTAGTAACTATCAGTTTGAGTGTGCAATGCAGGCAGAGGTGCTGCAAATATCTGTGCACTACTGGGACTATACAGAAGTCCAACAGCCACGTTTAGGATGACAATAAACTCACTCAGTGTTTGCTAGTATAATGGCTTAGTTATAATGAGTTGGAGTGTGCAATGCAGGCAGAGGTGCTGCAAATATCTGTGCACTACTGGGACTATACAGAAGTCCAACAGCCACGTTTAGGATGACACTAAGTTCACTCAGTGTTTGCTAGTATAATGGCTTAGTAACTATCAGTTTGAGTGTGCAATGCAGGCAGACGTGCTGCAAATATCTGTGCACTACTGGGACTATACAGAAGTCCAACAGCCACGTTTAGGATGACACTAAGTTCACTCAGTGTTTGCTAGTATAATGGCTTAGTTATAATGAGTTGGAGTGTGCAATGCAGGCAGAGGTGCTGCAAATATCTGTGCACTACTGGGACTATACAGAAGTCCAACAGCCACGTTTAGGATGACACTAAGTTCACTCAGTGTTTGCTAGTATAATGGCTTAGTAACTATCAGTTTGAGTGTGCAATGCAGGCAGACGTGCTGCAAATATCTGTGCACTACTGGGACTATACAGAAGTCCAATAGCCACGTTTAGGATGCCACTAGGTACAATCAGTGTTTGCTAGTATAATGGCTTAGTTATAATGAGCTGGAGTGTGCAATGCAGGCAGACGTGCTGCAAATATCTGTGCACTACTGGGACTATACAAAAGTCCAACAGCCACGTTTAGGATGACACTAAGTTCACTCAGTGTTTGCTAGTATAATGGCTTAGTTATAATGAGTTGGAGTGTGCAATGCAGGCAGAGGTGCTGCAAATATCTGTGCACTACTGGGACTATACAGAAGTCCAACAGCCACGTTTAGGATGACACTAAGTTCACTCAGTGTTTGCTAGTATAATGGCTTAGTTATAATGAGTTGGAGTGTGCAATGCAGGCAGAGGTGCTGCAAATATCTGTGCACTACTGGGACTATACAGAAGTCCAACAGCCACGTTTAGGATGACACTAAGTTCACTCAGTGTTTGCTAGTATAATGGCTTAGTAACTATCAGTTTGAGTGTGCAATGCAGGCAGAGGTACTGCAAATATCTGTGCACTACTGGGACTATACAGAAGTCCAACAGCCACGTTTAGGATGACACTAAGTTCACTCAGTGTTTGCTAGTATAATGGCTTAGTAACTATCAGTTTGAGTGTGCAATGCAGGCGGACGTGCTGCATATATCTGTGCACTACTGGGACTATACAGAAGTCCAATAGCCACGTTTAGGATGCCACTAGGTACACTCAGTGTTTGCTAGTATAATGGCTTAGTTATAATGAGTTGGAGTGTGCAATGCAGGCAGACGTGCTGCAAATATCTGTGCACTACTGGGACTATACAAAAGTCCAACAGCCACGTTTAGGATGACACTAAGTTCACTCAGTGTTTGCTAGTATAATGGCTTAGTAACTATCAGTTTGAGTAAGCAATGCAGGCAGAGGTGCTGCAAATATCTGTGCACTACTGGGACTATACAGAAGTCCAACAGCCACGTTTAGGATGACACTAAGTTCACTCAGTGTTTGCTAGTATAATGGCTTAGTAACTATCAGTTTGAGTGTGCAATGCAGGCAGACGTGCTGCAAATATCTGTGCACTACTGGGACTATACAGAAGTCCAACAGCCACGTTTAGGATGACACTAAGTTCACTCAGTGTTTGCTAGTATAATGGCTTAGTAACTATCAGTTTGAGTGTGCAATGCAGGCAGACGTGCTGCAAATATTTGTGCACTACTGGGACTATACAGAAGTCCAACAGCCACGTTTAGGATGACACTAAGTTCACTCAGTGTTTGCTAGTATAATGGCTTAGATATAATGAGTTGGAGTGTGCAATGCAGGCAGAGGTGCTGCAAATATCTGTGCACTACTGGGACTATACAGAAGTCCAACAGCCACGTTTAGGATGACACTAAGTTCACTCAGTGTTTGCTAGTATAATGGCTTAGTTATAATGAGTTGGAGTGTGCAATGGAGGCAGAGGTGCTGCAAATATCTGTGCACTACTGGGACTATACAGAAGTCCAACAGCCACGTTTAGGATGACACTAAGTTCACTCAGTGTTTGCTAGTATAATGGCTTAGTTATAATGAGTTGGAGTTTGCAATGCAGGCAGAGGTGCTGCAAATATCTGTGCACTACTGGGACTATACAGAAGTCCAACAGCCACGTTTAGGATGACACTAAGTTCACTCAGTGTTTGCTAGTATAATGGCTTAGTTATAATGAGTTGAAGTGTGCAATGCAGGCAGAGGTGCTGCAAATATGTGTGCACTACTGGGACTATACAGAAGTCCAACAGCCACGTTTAGGATGACACTAAGTTCACTCAGTGTTTGCTAGTATAATGGCTTAGTAACTATCAGTTTGAGTGTGCAATGCAGGCAGACGTGATGCAAATATCTGTGCACTACTGGGACTATACAAAAGTCCAATAGCCACGTTTAGGATGCCACTAGGTACACTCAGTGTTTGCTAGTATAATGGCTTAGTTATAATGAGTTGGAGTGTGCAATGCAGGCAGACGTGCTGCAAATATCTGTGCACTACTGGGACTATACAGAAGTCCAACAGCCACGTTTAGGATGACACTAAGTTCACTCAGTGTTTGCTAGTATAATGGCTTAGTAACTATCAGTTTGAGTGTGCAATGCAGGCAGACGTGCTGCAAATATCTGTGCACTACTGGGACTATACAGAAGTCCAACAGCCACGTTTAGGATGACACTTAGTTCACTCAGTGTTTGCTAGTATAATGGCTTAGTAACTATCAGTTTGAGTGTGCAATGCAGGCAGACGTGCTGCAAATATCTGTGCACTACTGGGACTATACAGAAGTCCAATAGCCACGTTTAGGATGCCACTAGGTACACTCAGTGTTTGCTAGTATAATGGCTTAGTTATAATGAGTTGGAGTGTGCAATGCAGGCAGAGGTGCTGCAAATATCTGTGCACTACTGGGACTATACAGAAGTCCAACAGCCACGTTTAGGATGACACTAAGTTCACTCAGTGTTTGCTAGTATAATGGCTTAGTAACTATCAGTTTGAGTGTGCAATGCAGGCAGACGTGCTGCAAATATTTGTGCACTACTGGGACTATACAGAAGTCCAACAGCCACGTTTAGGATGACACTAAGTTCACTCAGTGTTTGCTAGTATAATGGCTTAGTAACTATCAGTTTGAGTGTGCAAAGCAGGCAGACGTGCTGCAAATATCTGTGCACTACTGGGACTATACAGAAGTCCAACAGTCACGTTTAGGATGACACTAAGTTCACTCAGTGTTTGCTAGTATAATGGCTTAGTTATAATGAGTTGGAGTGTGCAATGCAGGCAGAGGTGCTGCAAATATCGGTGCACTACTGGGACTATACAGAAGTCCAACAGCCACGTTTAGGATGACACTAAGTTCACTCAGTGTTTGCTAGTATAATGGCTTAGTAACTATCAGTTTGAGTGTGCAATGCAGGCAGACGTGCTGCAAATATCTGTGCACTACTGGGACTATACAGAAGTCCAACAGCCACGTTTAGGATGCCACTAGGTACACTCAGTGTTTGCTAGTATAATGGCTTAGTTATAATGAGTTGGAGTGTGCAATGCAGGCAGACGTGCTGCAAATATCTGTGCACTACTGGGACTATACAAAAGTCCAACAGCCACGTTTAGGATGACACTAAGTTCACTCAGTGTTTGCTAGTATAATGGCTTAGTTATAATGAGTTGGAGTGTGCAATGCAGGCAGAGGTGCTGCAAATATCTGTGCACTACTGGGACTATACAGAAGTCCAACAGCCACGTTTAGGATGACACTAAGTTCACTCAGTGTTTGCTAGTATAATGGCTTAGTAACTATCAGTTTGAGTGTGCAATGCAGGCAGACGTGCTGCAAATATCTGTGCACTACTGGGACTATACAGAAGTCCAACAGCCACGTTTAGGATGACACTAAGTTCACTAAATGTTTGCTAGTATAATGGCTTAGTAACTATCAGTTTGAGTGTGCAAAGCAGGCAGAGGTGCTTCAAATATCTGTGCACTACTGGGACTATACAGAAGTCCAACAGCCACGTTTAGGATGACACTAAGTTCACTCAGTGTTTGCTAGTATAATGGCTTAGTTATAATGAGTTGGAGTGTGCAATGCGGGCAGAGGTGCTGCAAATATCTGTGCACTACTGGGACTATACAGAAGTCCAACAGCCACGTTTAGGATGACACTAAGTTCACTCAGTGTTTGCTAGTATAATGGCTTAGTTATAATGAGTTGGAGTGTGCAATGCAGGCAGAGGTGCTGCAAATATCTGTGCACTACTGGGACTATACAGAAGTCCAACAGCCACGTTTAGGATGACACTAAGTTCACTCAGTGTTTGCTAGTATAATGGCTTAGTAACTATCAGTTTGAGTGTGCAATGCAGGCAGACGTGCTGCAAATATCTGTGCACTACTGGGACTATACAGAAGTCCAACAGCCACGTTTAGGATGACACTAAGTTCACTCAGTGTTTGCTAGTATAATGGCTTAGTAACTATCAGTTTGAGTGTGCAATGCAGGCAGACGTGCTGCAAATATCTGTGCACTACTGGGACTATACAGAAGTCCAACAGCCACGTTTAGGATGACACTAAGTTCACTCAGTGTTTGCTAGTATAATGGCTTAGTAACTATCAGTTTGAGTGTGCAATGCAGGCAGACGTGCTGCAAATATCTGTGCACTACTGGGACTATACAGAAGTCCAACAGCCACGTTTAGGATGACACTAAGTTCACTCAGTGTTTGCTAGTATAATGGCTTAGTTATAATGAGTTGGAGTGTGCAATGCAGGCAGAGGTGCTGCAAATATCTGTGCACTACTGGGACTATACAGAAATCCAACAGCCACGTTTAGGATGACACTAAGTTCACTCAGTGTTTGCTAGTATAATGGCTTAGTAACTATCAGTTTGAGTGTGCAATGCAGGCAGAGGTGCTGCTAATATCTGTGCACTACTGGGACTATACAGAAGTCCAACAGCCACGTTTAGGATGACACTAAGTTCACTCAGTGTTTGCTAGTATAATGGCTTAGTAACTATCAGTTTGAGTGTGCAAAGCAGGCAGACGTGCTGCAAATATCTGTGCACTACTGGGACTATACAGAAGTCCAACAGCCACGTTTAGGATGACACTAAGTTCACTCAGTGTTTGCTAGTATAATGGCTTAGTAACTATCAGTTTGAGTGTGCAAAGCAGGCAGAGGTGCTGCAAATATCTGTGCACTACTGGGACTATACAGAAGTCCAACAGCGACGTTTAGGATGACACTAAGTTCACTCAGTGTTTGCTAGTATAATGGCTTAGTTATAATGAGTTGGAGTGTGCAATGCAGGCAGAGGTGCTGCAAATATCTGTGCACTACTGGGACTATACAGAAGTCCAACAGCCACGTTTAGGATGACACTAAGTTCACTCAGTGTTTGCTAGTATAATGGCTTAGTAACTATCAGTTTGAGTGTGCAATGCAGGCAGACGTGCTGCAAATATCTGTGCACTACTGGGACTATACAGAAGTCCAACAGCCACGTTTAGGATGACACTAAGTTCACTCAGTGTTTGCTAGTATAATGGCTTAGTAACTATCAGTTTGAGTGTGCAATGCAGGCAGACGTGCTGCAAATATCTGTGCACTACTGGGACTATACAGAAGTCCAATAGCCACGTTTAGGATGCCACTAGGTACACTCAGTGTTTGCTAGTATAATGACTTAGTTATAATGAGTTGGAGTGTGCAATGCAGGCAGAGGTGCTGCAAATATCTGTGCACTACTGGGACTATACAGAAGTCCAACAGCCACGTTTAGGATGACACTAAGTTCACTCAGTGTTTGCTAGTATAATGGCTTAGTAACTATCAGTTTGAGTGTGCAATGCAGGCAGAGGTGCTGCAAATATCTGTGCACTACTGGGACTATACAGAAGTCCAACAGCCACGTTTAGGATGACACTAAGTTCACTCAGTGTTTGCTAGTATAATGGCTTAGTTATAATGAGTTGGAGTGTGCAATGCAGGCATCGGTGCTGCAAATATCTGTGCACTACTGGGACTATACAGAAGTCCAACAGCCACGTTTAGGATGACACTAAGTTCACTCAGTGTTTGCTAGTATAATGGCTTAGTAACTATCAGTTTGAGTGTGCAATGCAGGCAGACGTGCTGCAAATATCTGTGCACTACTGGGACTATACAGAAGTCCAATAGCCACGTTTAGGATGCCACTAGGTACACTCAGTGTTTGCTAGTATAATGGCTTAGTTATAATGAGTTGGAGTGTGCAATGCGGGCAGAGGTGCTGCAAATATCTGTGCACTACTGGGACTATACAGAAGTCCAACAGCCATGTTTAGGATGACACTAAGTTCACTCAGTGTTTGCTAGTATAATGGCTTAGTTATAATGAGTTGGAGTGTGCAATGCAGGCAGAGGTGCTGCAAATATCTGTGCACTACTGGGACTATACAGAAGTCCAACAGCCACGTTTAGGATGACACTAAGTTCACTCAGTGTTTGCTAGTATAATGGCTTAGTAACTATCAGTTTGAGTGTGCAATGCAGGCAGACGTGCTGCAAATATCTGTGCACTACTGGGACTATACAGAAGTCCAACAGCCACGTTTAGGATGCCACTAAGTACACTCAGTGTTTGCTAGTATAATGGCTTAGTTATAATGAGTTGGAGTGTGCAGAGGACAGGAGGGTACAGTGCCAGGGTTGTGGGGCTCTGGGTAGAGGAAAGGAAGCCTGCCTTTCTATTCCTCCTAATGGGGAAATGCAGCGAGGAAATCCCTGACCTTAGCTACACAGACGCTGTCTCTGTTTTCAGGACCTGTCACCTATGGCTCTGACCCTGCCGGTACGAGCCCTTAAAAGGACTGATAGAAAGCGCTATCCCTAAGCTGTTCAGTGCTGTGTATGGAGCGCATACAGCAGTATCGGCGATAGGACAAAGGACGGAGCTGCGCCAGTGATGTCTGACACCAAGGACGCAGAAGAGATAATGGCGTCCGGACGGGCAGATACTCGTTTTTATAATGCAGGGACATGTGACATGGACATCCTATCACACATGCCGTTGCTTCTCTGGCTAAAAGTCCACTTAGCTGTGTGTGTGTCTGGGATTGGCTGACATAATGGCCCTCCCCACTACACGCGCGCGCGCTTAGGGAAGGAAGACAAGGAAAAAAAAAACAAAAATGGCCATTATACAAACAGCAGTGATCTGAAGGCACTGTTCCCGCACACTATACACTGAAATTTCATAATAGTGTGAGTCACAGAGTGACTTACACTATTACAGCGGAAAGCCAGCTAGGAATTAGCTGTTTTTTTGCTGCTAGAACCGTTCTCGAACGTTTCTAGAACTATCGAGCTTTTGCAAAAAGCTCGAGTTCTAGTTCGATCTAGAACAGGCCCCAAAATCACTCGAGCCTAGAACTGGAGAACCTCGAACCGCGAACCGCGCTCAACTCTAGTTAAGAGTTCACCCTAACATTATTGGCGCCAAAGTGGAGCCATCAGACGTCGACACCCGGAAACCCTTGGAATCGGCAATTGGAACGGCAGGACGAGCTCCACATCTTGAGAAAGGAGATTGATCGCCTCCCATTAAACACGGTGCGTCTGCTGATTTTTATAATCTGTAGTCTTTCCTGTGTGATCTCGTGGTGTGTGGCACTGATTGCCTGACTGTGTCCGGTTTTCAGGGTCTCTGTACACGGCAGACGGGTCTCACGGCTGCTGGCCGTATTAATTGCGGAAGAACCATCACGTGTTCAGTTGGCTGCTGCCTGTTTGTCTCAAGGGGAGATTGACTGGTAGTTAAAAGAGCAAGTGGGTTTGTGAGCAGTGTCTGGAAACAAAAAGGATATTGTCTGTCACATGGTTTGTGGTTGCCTGTGATATGGTTTGTGGTTTTTGTAGTGCCAAGCTCAGACTGAGTCCAGAGCTTTTTGTAGTGCCAAGCACAGACTGAGTGCAGAGCTTTTTGTAGTGCCAAGCACAGACTGAGTGCAGAGCTTTTTGTAGTGCCAAGCTCAGACTGAGTGCAGAGCTTTTTGTAGTGCCAAGCTCAGACTGAGTGCAGAGCCAGATGTAAGTGCCAAGATCAGCTAGACTTAAGTGCAGAGCCATATGTAAGGACCCAGCTTTGGCTAGACTGAGTGCAGAGCCTTACGTTATACATAAATCTAACCTTTTTAAAGTGTTTTCCTGGAGTGAATCGGCTGGTATAGACACCTTGTAGCCAGGGGTGACACCATTGGTGTCTTTGTGAATTACAGAACACAGAAATCAGGCAGGGACCACATGACAGAGTAAGTAAGGATTTGGAAGTGTATGCTGCAAACCCTAGGTTTTCTTTAGTGTTTCAGTTGTGTCATCTCCCCATCTCTTTGTCTGTTATTCTTATCTTGGTCTGCATAGAGAAAGATTGTTTGGTGTTGTTTATCTTGGGAGAGGATGGGAAAAATGGTGAAGTTTTGTCGTATTGGCAATAAGCCAAATTCAGATGGCAAATTAGACCCATGCACATTAGTTGCAGCTCGTGAAGGAAAGAGTCATATAAAACAATGTAGAAAACTCATGAAATTGTGCGGGATGCCAGCAGGAGGAAGATTGCAGCCTCTAGAGTGGAAGCTTGTGTTAACAGAGAGAAAAGGTGTTTTGGAAGACAATGGATTGCTATCTGCGGCTTGTGCATGGGGAAGAGTTTCTGAAAGATTATAGAGAGAGAACTGGGTAGAAGAAGTGAGGAAAAAGAAAGACAAAGTTTTAAATTACTTCATTTACCATATGCCCATATAAATTCTATTTCCCCACAAAGTGGTTCAGCTTCAAAACATCAATACAAAACACTATGGTTTGGTTTAATTAATTTCCCAAACCAGAAAGAAGCTATAGAAACCAGTATCTCATTAAAATAATTTTTATTTCAAATATCAAAATTTAATTCATACAATAATAAAATTTCCAAAAGGAGTTCCACTTAAATACAACAAGGGACATGAGGGGTTAATGAGGAATATATATTAATTATACACATACATGGATTTTAATAGATTGTTTAATAATACATATCCCTGGTGAGTGATCAGTCTGTTCTATAAATATAATTAAATATGCATATAGTTAGTATATATATAGATACGCATAAATATCTCTGGTTGAATTTATTTCAACCACGCGAACCATTAATTCAAACAATTAATAAATGGCCATATAATAAGGTGTGTAAAATAAATAATAAACTTCACTATTTATAAAGTGCTTATTTTTGTATAATTATTCACCAAATTCTATGAAACAAGTGCTTACAATTTATTTAATATGGTTCACATCGCTGAAGTTTCCCCAGAGATACTCAGGCTCCACAATTCCCTGTAGTTACTCATCATGCATATATTCAAACAGACTAGAAACCTATAGTGTTTAGATCACCCAAGGTTGACAGCTTTATTGCTACTTAAGTGCAAAGTGCAGGATACACGCTACTTCCTGATATAAGTGACGGACCAGCCGTATTCACCATGAACACATGGAAGGCATAAAAACCTGCACAGTACTTACTTAAATCCCTCCACGTCCTGTCACCCCAACATGTTTCGCCTTTTCTTCTTCGGGGGGCGTGTGTTTTGGGTGAGACTATGGTCTTTTTATAGTGTGTCTCCTATATGTCGGCATTGCCTACAGCTGTGCATTGCGGCGCATAGTCCAGGTCACGGGGCTAGATGGACAAATCACCTCCAGTCAGTGAAGTGAGACGCACGCTGCGTTCCATTAGTCAGCAGACAACGGAGGCCCCGTAGTGTCATGTTATATCACTGATCAAAGGTAATAGCACCGCAGCCAAAAACACGCGCTCAGCACAGGAGGCAATGTCGGCATCATGAGACTAAGTGTGGATATTCAAACATTTAGAAAAAAGTGCTCCCATCTGGATTTCGTACAATCTACATATGATTACCCTATCCACGCAAATTTATTTACATAATAGGATACATGTTAATAGAGAGTCTGTCATTTATATCCGTACTAAATCATAGGCATATTAGGGCATCATTATAGAAAGTGTATACAATAAAGTATATATCCCATCATCGGCACGAATACAATATGAAGCATATAAAATCCACATAAGGAACCTCATATATAATTATAAAATTATACAACCAATATATTATATACATATTAAAACAGTGATTGTTGGGAGTCAGTCACAGATAGTGAATATTATTAGTGAAACAATGTGTATTAAAGTGACAGTAAAAGGAATTCTTACACAGAAGATATACATATAAAAAATCCTTCATTATTATAATCTATTGTGAGAAAAAATATATATATGAATAAATATCCGCATACACTATCCATGCATGCCACATTATATAAATTATGGCGCATATGGATACCAAGTTACAGATGAATCATTCAAAAATTCATGAACCAATAAATATACATATAAAAATCACAGTATATTGTGTGATAATGTAACGTGAAAAAATTATTAATAAAAAATATTAATAAAATTAATATAATACTTATAAAAATATTATAAAGTTATTACTGTGCATAACGTGTACTTGTAATTCATGCGAATTGTCCGTTATGACAATCCTAGGATTGTCACAAGGGGCAATGCGCATGATTAAATCTGTAACAAAAACTCCCATTATTTAACCAAACAATCAATTCCTCTTGGCTTGTTCACGATGTTCATGTGGATGGATATGCAGGCACCTCTCATCTCATACTTAATTCCAATAGAGAGACACGAAATACTAAAATTACAAAAAACAGAATTAAAATCAGAATAAAATAAAATTACTTAAAAAACCATACCCCACCCCTAGAATTTCTCTCATCTTATTTACAGGAAAGCTCCAAATCCCATACTCTCATTTAATCCCTGAGGACTTAATGCACCTAGTCTAAAAATCCACCGACTCTCAACTCTGGCCAAGGCTTTGGCCAAATCTCCACCTCTGAAGCCGAGATCAACTACATCAATTCCCCTGAATTTCAACAGATATGGATTGCTGTTATGTTCCTTCTTGAAATGTCTAGGTAGTGTTTTTAGTTGGGACTCATCTTCACATGTTTTAGCTCTTTCAATGTCTCGGCAATGTTCCCGGATCCTTATTTTTAATTCTCGTGTAGTTAGGCCCACGTAGATCTTATCACATGGGCACTGGGCATGATAGATAGTTCCCTTGGTTGAACATGTAATATGTTTACGGATTTCAAAGATCCTGGAACCATCAAAGTTAGAGAAGGTTTTAGCCTTAACTGTATTGGCACAAGCCTTACATAGGCCACAGGGAAAAAACCCTTGACTTTGTATTGTTTTTGAGTCGTTCTTTGGATTCTGAAAATGACTATGTGTCAAAGTATCTCCCAAATTTGGGCATCTTCCAGCCACTATGCTTGGCATTTCAGGTAATATTTTCTTCAAGAGAGCATCAGATCGCAAAATATTCCAATGTTTTATGAGGACTTTTCTCATAGGCTGCCATTGATTATGAAAACTAGTTATAAAGCGTACCTGATTATTCTCTTTGTCTTTATTTTTACGGGTGACATTATATAGCACTTGATTTCTGGATGTCTGTGCAGCTCTTTTGTATCCTCTTTTGATCCATCTCTTGCTATAACCACGTTCCAATAAACGATGTGACAATTCTTGAGATTGTTGAAAGTTTTAAATTATGTGTATTACAAGAATATACCTTGTGAGCGACCACCTCAATATAATGCTGATGCTGTAGGATGTGGTGACTCTAGGCCGCAAAATGGTGGACAAAAGCCATGTGCCACTTCCAGTGTCCGCCATTTTGTTGAAGACAAATGTGCTCTCCCCGGCGGTAGCCATTTTGTTGAAGACAAATGTGCTCGACCCGGTGGTAGCCATTTTGTTGAAGACAAATGTGCTCTCCCCGGCGGTAGCCATTTTGTTGAAGACAAATGTGCTCGACCCGGTGGTAGCCATTTTGTTGAAGACAAATGTGCTCGACCCGGTGGTAGCCATTTTGTTGAAGACAAATGTGCTCGACCTGGTGGTAGCCATTTTGTTGAAGACAAATGTGCTCTCCCCGGCGGTAGCCATTTTGTTGAAGACAAATGTGCTCGTGCTCTCCCCAATGGTAGCCATTTTGTTGAAGACAAATGTGCTCGACCCGGTGATAGCCATTTTGTTGAAGACAGATGTGCCGTCCCTAGTGGCACCCGCCCAGATTCCTTCTACCCAGTAATGACCATTAACGGTCAGTACTACATCCCTCTGGGAAGTGAACAGACATTACCCACATTTCCTGTCACAACGATTTCCAGTGAAGCATCAACCCTTTCCCCCACCACTTCCGCTGTGAATCCAGCTATCCTCCCACCTGGATCATCCCCAGCACCGACACTCTCCACTGTCACTTCCGCTGCTAATTTAGCTGCACAATCACAAGAATCACTTTCAGCACTAGAGTTGAGCGCGGTTCGCGGTTCGAGGTCCTCCAGTTCACGGCTCGAGTGATTTTGGGGGCTGTTCTAGATAAACTAGAACTCGAGCTTTTTGCTAAAGCTCGATAGTTCTAGATACGTTCGAGAACGGTTCTAGCAGCAAAAAAACAGCTAATTCCAGATAATGGCGATCGCCTTTTTTTTTTTTTTTCCTTGTCTTCCTTCCCTAAGCGCGTGTGTGTAGAGGGGCGGGCCAGCATGTCAGCCAATCAAAGACACACACACAGCTAAGCACAGTACTTTTAGCCAGAGAAGCAACGGCATGTGTGATAGGATGTCCATGTCACATGTCCCTGCATTATAAAAACGAGTATCTGCCCGTCCGGACGCCATTATCTCTTCTGCGTCCTTGGTGTCAGTCACCGCTGTCGCAGCGCCTATCTCCGATACTGCTGTGTACGCTCTATACACAGCGCTGTACAGAATAGGGATAGCACTTTCTATCAGTCCTTTTAAGGGCTAATACCGGCAGGGTCAGAGCCATAGGTGACAGGTCCGTGAAAACAGAGTTTCACAGCTACACAAGATGACAGCGTCTGTGTAGCTAAGGTCAGGGATTTCCACGCTTCATTTCCCCATTAGGAGGGATAGAAAGACAAGCTTCCTTTCCTCTACCCAGAGACCCACAACCCTGCCACTGTACCCTCCTGCCCTTTGCACACTCAAACTCATTGTTACTAAGCCATTATACTAGCAAACACTGAGTGAACTTAGTGGCATCCTAAACGTGGCTGTTGGACTTCTGTATTGTCCCACTAGTGCAAAGATATTTGCAGCACGTCTGCCTGCATTGCACACTCAAACTCATTGTTACTAAGCCATTATACTAGCAAACACTGAGTGAACTTAGTGTCATCCTAAACGTGGCTGTTGGACTTCTGTATTGTCCCACTAGTGCAAAGATATTTGCAGCACGTCTACCTGCATTGCACGCTCAAACTCATTGTTACTAAGCCATTATACTAGCAAACACTGAGTGAACTTAGTGGCATCCTAAACATGGCTGTTGGACTTCTGTATTGTCCCACTAGTGCAAAGATATTTGCAGCACGTCTGCCTGCATTGCACACTCAAACTCATTGTTACTAAGCCATTATACTAGCAAACACTGAGTGAACTTAGTGTCATCCTAAACGTGGCTGTTGGACTTCTGTATTGTCCCACTAGTGCAAAGATATTTGCAGCACGTCTACCTGCATTGCACGCTCAAACTCATTGTTACTAAGCCATTATACTAGCAAACACTGAGTGAACTTAGTGGCATCCTAAACATGGCTGTTGGACTTCTGTATTGTCCCACTAGTGCAAAGATATTTGCAGCACATCTGCCTGCATTGCACACTCAAACTCATTGTTACTAAGCCATTATACTAGCAAACACTGAGTGAACTTAGTGGCATCCTAAAAGTGGCTGTTGGTCTTCTGTATTGTCCCACTAGTGCAAAGATATTTGCAGCACGTCTGCCTGCATTGCACACTCAAACTCAGTGTTACTAAGCCATTAGACTAGCAAACACTGAGTGAACTTGGTGGCATCCTAAACGTGGCTGTTGGACTTCTGTATTGTCCCACTAGTGCAAAGATATTTGCAGCACGTCTGCCTGCATTGCACACTCAAACTCATTGTTACTAAGCCATTATACTAGCAAACACTGAGTGGACTTAGTGGCATCCTAAAAGTGGCTGTTGGACTTCTGTATTGTCCCACTAGTGCAAAGATATTTGCAGCACGTCTGCCTGCATTGCACACTCAAACTCATTGTTACTAAGACATTATAATACCAAAAATTGAGTAAACTTAGTGGCATACAAGAAGTAGCTGTTGTACTCCATTAGTGCCCCACTGGTGCAAATCTATGTGCAGCACCTCTGCATGACACCCTCCTGCTCTGTTTTTAATAAGCTATAATGATAGTAAAAAATGCTGCCATTTAGTGGCATACAAGAACTGGCTGTTGTATTTCATTATTGTCCCACTGGTGCCAAGCTATTTCTAGCACCTCTGCATGACACCCTCCTGCTCTGTTTTTAATAAGCTATAATGATAGCAAAAAAAGCTGCCATTTAGTGGCATACAAGAACTGGCTGTTGTATTTTATTATTGTCCCACTGGTGCCAAGCTATTTCTAGCACCTCTGCATGACACCCTCCTGCTCTGTTTTTAATAAGCTATAATAATAGCAAAAAATACTGCCTGTTGTGAATGTTAGTTATGTCTTGGCTGCTGGGAGGCTCCCTCTGGTGGCCAGGAAGGGTTTGGACAGAGACCAGGTGGGTTGTGCAGTGGGTGTTTCCTTTCCTAACTCTCTGCTTATTTAAGTCCTGGTCTGATTGCAGGCTGTTGCCGGATGTCAGTTGTTCTTTGTATCTCCAGCCTGCTTAATCCTGCTCTACATTTCATCCACTCCAGATAAGTTCTTGCTCTTTATTTATTGCCTGGTTCTTTTGCTTATCTGGGTTTGTCATTTGTTGTGGTTGGTTTCAGTTTATTTCCTTCCAGGGATTTTCCCCCTCAGTGGATTGTTGAGGAACTCCCTGCAGTTCTGTGTGGAGTTTAGCTCCTTTGGGTCCATGTGTTTGTGGCTTGTTGAATTTGTTATAATTCTTGTTTTCTGATCATTGGCATGACAAGGGCACCTGGTATAGGACGGAGTTCAGATCGAGCGATCTGAGGGCCTTTTTGTACTATCAGGAAGTTGGTATTTTGCAGGGTTTTTCTCTGGCTACCATCAGTCCCTTTCCTGTCCTTTCCTATTTTAGTCAGTGGGGGCCTCACCTTTTGCTAATCCTGTCATCTACCTGTGTATTGTGTTTTTCCTATATCACCGCAGTCTTTGAATGTGGGGGGCTTGCTATTCTTGTCTATTTTCTGAGGCAGAGAGTTATTCATCTTTCCTACCTTTAGGATAGTTAGTTCTCCGGCTGGGTTCGCGGTGCACAGGATGTTAGTTCACCCCTCGGCTACTTCTAGTTGTGTTGGTTAGTAAGGGGATGGCGGCCAGATTAGTTGCCAAGGCTCTTGTCACCTTTTTGCCAATGATTTGTGGTGATCTTCCATGGTTCCGGATCATAACAGTACATCCGGCCAAACAAATTTAAAGGGTACTCTTAAGAAGGGAAAAAAAAAGAAAAAAAAAAAAAGCTGCTGAGAAATTTTTTTTTTTTTTTGGTGTTTTTCCTCTTCTTCTTTGGGTTCTGTGGAAGATTTCTTTTGTCTAGCATGGATGAATTGGGTGAGCGTGTTGCTCATCTTGATGCTAAGGTTCGTCGTATAGAGTCTTATCTTGCACAGACTCCCCTTGCAGAGCCTAAAATTTCCGTTCCTGAATTTTATTCGGGAGATAGGTCGAGATTTTTGAGCTTCAAAAATAATTGTAAATTATTTTTTGACCTGCGCCCTAAGTCCTCAGGGAATCCCGTACAGCAGGTTAAGATTGTCATCTCCTTGCTGCGTGGTGACCCTCAGGACTGGACCTTCTCTTTAGCGTCTGATGATCCGATTCTCAATGATGTGGACTCCTTTTTTCAGGCCTTGGGTTTATTATATGACGAACCCAATATTGTGGACCAAGCAGAAAAGGTCTTGTTGTCCTTAACTCAGGGTTTGGATTCTGCAGAAACGTTTTGTCAGAAATTTCATAAGTGGGCGGTCCTTACCAAATGGAATGATGATGCGCTTGCGGCTCTTTTTCGCAAGGGTATTGCGGATGCTGTGAAGGATGTAATGGTAGGATTTCCCGTCCCTTCTGGTCTTGATGCCTCTATGACCTTGGCCATTCAGATTGATAGGCATTTACGTGAGCGCAGGAAGATACCTGCTGGTTTTGTGCCTGTGGAACAGCCTTTGGAGCCTATGGAGTGTGATAGGGTCCTTTCTAATGCTAGTCGGCAGGGGTTCAGATGGCAGAATAGACTGCTTCTATTGTGGAGACACTTCTCATAACATCTCTGTCTGCCCTAAACGTGAAAGGAGATTGGCTACTTCTGTTACTGTGGGTTCTTTGCAACCAAAGTTTCTTTTGTCTGTCACATTGATTTGCTCATTGTCTTCCTTTTCTGCATTTGCCTTTGTGGACTCAGGGGCAGCGCTCAATTTGATGGATTTTGGGTTTGCTAGGGATTGTGGTTTTCCCATGGTTCCTTTGCAAACTCCTATTCCTTTCAGGGGCATTGATGCTACCCCTTTGGCAGAACATAAACCCCAATTTTGGACCCAGGTGCCTATGAGAGTTGCACCAGCGCATCAGGAAACTTGTACATTTTTAGTATTGTATAATCTACAGGATACCTTGGTACTGGGATTTCCGTGGTTGCAGACCCATAATCCGGTTCTTGACTGGAGATCCTTGTCGGTAGTTAGTTGGGGTTGTCAAGGTTTGCATCAGGACCTTTCCGTGTCATCCACGTCTGCTCAGGCAGTTGATGTTCCAGCTTTCTTGTCTGATTTCCGTGATGTATTTAATGACCAGGAATCTGATTCTCTGCCCCCACACCGGGACTGTGACTGTGCCATTGAGTTGGTGCCCGGTTGTAAATTTCCCAAGGGGCGGATTTTCAACTTGTCTGTGCCCAAACATGATGCCATGCGGTCATACATCAGAGAATCATTGGAGAAGGGGCACATTCGGCCCTCATCTTCTCCTTTGGGTGCTGGCTTCTTCTTTGTTGCTAAGAAAGATGGTTCATTGAGGCCTTGTATTGATTACCATCTTCTTAATAAAATTAATGTCAAATATCAGTACCCTTTGCCTCTGATGTCTGATCTGTTTTCTAGAGTGCAGAGTGCCAAATGGTTTACGAAACTGGATCTCAAGGGTGCGTATAATCTCATCCGTATTAAGGAGGGTGATGAATGGAAGACGGCTTTTAATACTCCTGAGGGGCATTTTGAGTACCTAGTGATGCCTTTTGGGCTCACTAATGCACCCTCCGTCTTCCAGGCCTTCATGAATGATATTTTTCGGGACCTTATTGGTAAATTTTTGATTGTGTATTTGGATGACATCTTGATATTTCTGATGATTGGGACTCTCATGTGGGGCAAGTACGGGAGGTTTTTCAGATACTTAAGGATAATGAACTGTACGTTAAGGGGTCAAAGTGCCTCTTTGGGGTGCAAAGGATTTCCTTTTTGGGGCTTCATCCTGTCTCCCTCCGCTATTGAAATGGACCTGGTTAAGGTTCAGGCTATTTACGACTGGGTGCAACCGACTTTTCTAAAATCCCTGCAGCGGTTTTTGGGGTTTGCTAATTTTTACCGTAAATTTATAGCCAATTTTTCTGCCATTGTCAAACCTCTGACAGATTTGACAAAGAAGGGAGCTGATGCTGAGCATTGGACCCCTGAGGCTATTGTGGCCTTCCAGGAGCTTAAAAGGCGATTCACTTCTGCCCCAGTTCTGCAGCAACCTGATGTGTCTCGCCCATTTCAAGTTGAGATCGATGCCTCAGAGATCGGAGCAGGTGCTGTTCTGTCTCAACGAGACGCTACTTCGGGTTAACTTAAGCCCTGTGCCTTTTTCTCTCGGAAGTTTGCTCCTTCTGAACGGAATTATGATGTGGGGAACCGGGAATTATTGGCTATGAAGTGGGCATTTAAAGAGTGGAGGCATTGGTTGGAGGGGGCTAGGCATCAAGTTGTGGTGCTTACGGACCACAAGAATCTCATCTATCTGGAATCGGCCAAGAGGTTGAATCCTCGGCAGGCCAGGTGGGCTTTGTTTTTTACCCGGTTTAATTTTGTGGTCTCTTTTTTGCCGGGCACCAAGAATGTTAAGGCCGATGCCCTTTCCAGGAGTTTCTGCGCTGACTCTTTGGAGGTTGTCGAACCATCTACTATCCTGAATGATGGTGTAGTTTTCTCGGCTATTTCGCCTGATCTGCGGTTGGCACTGGCGGAATTTCAGGGGGATAAACCTGAGAGATGTCCTACAGGGAAACTGTTTGTCCCAGACCAATGGAGAGACTGAGTTGTCTCTGAGGTTCATTGCTCTGTTTTGGCGGGTCATCCTGGCTTTTTTTGGTACTCGGAGTCTTGTGAGACGCTCTTTTTGGTGGCCTTCCCTGTCCCGAGATGTCCGTCGTTTTGTGCAGTCGTGTGGAGTTTGTTCTAGGTCCAAGCCCTGTTGTTCACGTTCTAGTGGCTATTATTGCCTTTGCCTGTACCTAAGAAACCTTGGACGCACATCTCTATGGATTTTATTTCAGAGCTTCCCGTCTCTCAGAAAATGACTGATTTGGGTGATCTGTGACAGATTCTCCAAGATGGTCCACTTGGTTACCCTATCTAAGTTGCCATCTTCATCAGAGTTGGTGCCTTTGTTTTTGCAACATGTTGTCCGTTTGCATGGTATTCCCGAAAACATTGTTTCTGACAGAGGGGTGCAGTTTGTATCCAGGTTTTGGAGGATTATTTGCTCCAAATTGGGTGTTTAGCTGTCTTTCTCCTCGGCGTTTCATCCTCAGACCAATGGTCAGACTGAAAGGGCTAACCAGACCCTGGAGACCTATTTACGGTGTTTTGTTTCTGCGGATCAGGATGACTGGGTTTCGTTTTTGCCTTTGGCTGAATTTGCTCTTAACAAAAGAGCTAGCTCTACCACGTTGGTGTCCCCCTTTTTCTGCAATTTTGGGTATCACCCTAGGTTCCTCTCAGGGCAGCTTGAGGCGTCTGACTGTCCGGGGGTGGACTCGGTGGTCGACAGAATGCAGCAGATTTGGGGGCAGGTAGTGGATAAATTGTTTCAGTCCCAAGAAACTGCCCAAAAGTTTGCCAACCGGCGTCGGACTGTTGGTCCCCGGTTTAAAGTAGGGGACATGGTGTGGTTGTCCTCTAAAAATATTCCTATGAGAGTTCCGTCTCCTAAATTTAAGCCCAGATTTATTGGACCTTATAAGATTTCGGAGATTATTAATCCTGTATCTTTCCGTTTGACTCTGCCTGCGTCATTTAAGATTCACAATGTCTTCCATAAGTCCTTGTTGAAGAAACATGTGGAGCCGGCAGTTCCTGCAGTAGCGCCTCCTGACCCTGTTTTGGTACAAGGGGATCTGGAGTATGAGGTTGAAAAAATTCTGGATTCCCGTCGCAGTAGGCGTCAGCTTCAGTACCTTGTGAAATGGAAGGGTTATGGGCAGGAGGAGAACTCTTGGGTTGTGGCTTCTGACATTCATGCGGACAGGTTGGTTCGCGCCTTCCATCATGCTCATCCCGAGCGACCCGGTGGCGTGGGTGAGGGTTCGGTGACCCCTCCTCAAGGGGGGGGGTACTGTTGTGAATGTTAGTTATGTCTTGGCTGCTGGGAGGCTCCCTCTGGTGGCCAGGAAGGGTTTGGACAGAGACCAGGTGGGTTGTGCAGTGGGTGTTTCCTTTCCTAACTCTCTGCTTATTTAAGTCCTGGTCTGATTGCAGGCTGTTGCCGGATGTCAGTTGTTCTTTGTATCTCCAGCCTGCTTAATCCTGCTCTACATTTCATCCACTCCAGATAAGTTCTTGCTCTTTATTTATTGCCTGGTTCTTTTGCTTATCTGGGTTTGTCATTTGTTGTGGTTGGTTTCAGTTTATTTCCTTCCAGGGATTTTCCCCCTCAGTGGATTGTTGAGGAACTCCCTGCAGTTCTGTGTGGAGTTTAGCTCCTTTGGGTCCATGTGTTTGTGGCTTGTTGAATTTGTTATAATTCTTGTTTTCTGTTCATTGGTATGACAAGGGCACCTGGTATAGGACGGAGTTGAGATCAAGCGATCTGAGGGCCTTTTTGTACTATCAGGAAGTTGGTATTTTGCAGGGTTTTTCTCTGGCTACCATCAGTCCCTTTCCTGTCCTTTCCTATTTTAGTCAGTGGGGGCCTCACCTTTTTCTAATCCTGTCATCTACCTGTGTATTGTGTTTTTCCTATATCACCGCAGTCTTTGAATGTGGGAGGCTTGCTATTCTTGTCTATTTTCTGAGGCAGAGAGTTATTCATCTTTCCTACCTTTAGGATAGTTAGTTCTCCGGCTGGGTTCGCGGTGCACAGGATGTTAGTTCACCCCTCGGCTACTTCTAGTTGTGTTGGTTAGTAAGGGGATGGCGGCCAGATTAGTTGCCAAGGCTCTTGTCACCTTTTTGCCAATGATTTGTGGTGATCTTCCATGGTTCCGGATCATAACAGCTGCCATTTAGTGGCATACAAGAACTGGCTGTTGTATTTCATTATTGTCCCACTGGTGCCAAGCTATTTCTAGCACCTCTGCATGACACCCTCCTGCTCTGTTTTTAATAAGCTATAATAATAGCAAAAAATGCTGCCATTTAGTGGCATACAAGAACTGGCTGTTGTATTTCCTTTTTGTCCCACTGGTGCCAAGCTATTTCTAGCACCTCTGCATGACACCCTCCTGCTCTGTTTTTAATAAGCTATAATAATAGCAAAAAATGCTGCCATTTAGTGGCATACAAGAACTGGCTGTTGTATTTCATTATTGTCCCACTGGTGCCAAGCTATTTCTAGCACCTCTGCATGACACCCTCCTGCTCTGTTTTTAATAAGCTATAATGATAGCAAAAAATGCTGCCATTTAGTGGCATACAAGAAGTGGCTGTTGTACTCCATTATTGTCCCACTGGTGCAAATCTATGTGCAGCACCTCTGCATGACACCCTCATGCACATTTTGCTACGCTAATTTTATAGCAAACTCAGGGAATTCCTTGCTGCATTTGATCATTCGGAGGGATAGAAAGTGAGGCTTCCTTTACTGTACTGGTACCCACAGAACACGGCCACTGTACCCACCTGTCCACTTTTGCCACGCTATTTAATTTGCCCAAAGAGCTGACTCTTTTTCTGCCTTCCTAAAATTGTCTGTAATACTAAGTTAGTGTTCCTTTGCTGCCAAGCAAGGTACAACACATGTGCATTCTACACTCCTTTCCATTTCTGGAATGCAATTATTAAATGCAGGTAGTCCAGCCAATCTGTGACGAAGGTGCAGGTGTGGATATAATGTAGACTGCATCCAATGTTGGTTTTCTCGATGTCTGACAGCTCAACAATACCATCTGTTTCCACTTCCAAAACAAGTGATGGCCTGCCAATCACACTCCCTGTTGCGTGTAAAGGGGTGGAAGTTCAGTGTGAAAAACCATGTGAAACTGCTATCCCCACAGTCACAGAGGATGAAGAGCACGCAGATGCACTTGATGGGGCAGGCGGTGGTTGCACAGGCACGCTAGGCCGCATTGTAGCACAGTGAAATTCACATTGCGACTTATGCTTCATTTTAATTCGTGTACAGGGTGGGCTCCCCAGTATGCAGCAAAACCAGGCAACAGGAAAAGGACTCTAGGCAGTTGGGTTGATAAATTATTGTTTAACTTTACCAAAACAAACAATAAGAACCCTGCATACACTTTAAATAATTGAAGAATCTATTCTGTTGCCTACTACCTGCTAATCCCTCTGCGTAGCAGTAATTGTGTGTTTGTGCGTGTGTGTACGTGTGTGTGTGTGTGTGTGTGTGTGTGTGTGTGTGTGTGCGAACACGACTTACCAGTGGCGCATCACAAGAGCTTCCCAGTTATCTACGTAAACATAGACAAAACACATTACCCCCCCTGAATACCCTTGTTAGCTAAAGCCTCACAGATAAGGCAGATGATAACAGTGTGAATGCAAACCACACAGCTCTGCAACACAGTCATGGAAATCTTGAAAATCAACAGTCAATGCAAACATGTGTCGCTGTCCCTCTATGATTTAAAGTGTACGTGACAATTTGACAGTGCAGAGGCAGCAAGTCTTATTGTCTATAAATAGTCGGCCTACCCAGAACAGATATGTGTTTTGCTAATAAAACAAAGTGTTGCGTGCCCGCATTATTGTCTGGGCACAGCCTACCGTACCCGGGTACTGTGATGTCCAGTTGCCAGAAATACAGACTTTACGCTCCTCTCACGGTAAGCAGTATAGACAGCACCGTAAGAATGTTGGTCTGTGGCACAGGATGCTGCTCACTGGCGTTACGGTACTCCTCACCAAACTCCAAAATGACTCCCCTCACAATTGAACGAAGTGTTTCCGCGGTGGCTCCTTGCTGTAACACACACCTTTAGCTTTTCCTTCTGTTCATAGACAGCATCTCCAAGTCCACACCCGAAGAGCAATTTCTCCTCCACGTCTAAGTGTGGAGAGGCAGCTAGTGCGCATGCGTGTGCCGATTTACCCCAGCCGCAGCCTAACTACAGTGTTTCGCCTAGTGAGTATGCTCAGCCTGACTGTGCCATTCCTGAGGCTAAGTCTTCATTTCGGGATACAGCGCATGCTCCCACACTTAGTGCGAAAAGCCTCTTTGCACAGGTACTTGCATTCCGTGCCGGGTCTAAGTCCTGTTTTGTGCCTAGACACCATGCTAAAGCTGATAGTCTTTTTTCAGAGACTGTATTTCATGCTACTGAGCATGCTCAGGCACTTACTTCATCAGAGACTAGGTCCGGTAATGAACTCTTTGACCCTGCCCCTGATGTGGGGGGCCCATATAGACCACAGGGCATCAGGTGTCCTGACGATGTGGCCAGGCCACTCACAAATGGCTTGCAGAGGCCCGCCCCTATGACTTGTCACCTCATTATTGATGATCAGACGATGACTGGTGAGGTGTTTGTGTCGTGGCAGCCATGAGGTCATTATTGAAGTTGCGGTTCCAAATAGGACGCTAGTTATGCCACTCATGACGTGTCACTCTGCTTTTGTCTCCAGGAGGTGCATTGTGGTCCACCCTGGTTTGGGGCGGACCCAGGTTATAAAACGCGCTGGAGCCAACAAGGAGGTGCACAGTCTTCTATTATGCTCCGAAAGAGCACACCTCCATGTGTTGAACCCATTGCAGCTTTAGGCCAGAGGTAGGCAGGGATATGGCGTCGATGCAGGCCGCCACCACAGTTGGTAACGCAGAACGGTTAAGACCAGCTCCTGTCCTACCATTCCTGCTTGTGCAGCCCAGTGGCATTAACAGGCCTGCTGCTGCTGATGCGCCTGCTGTCCACAGGTGTGGCCCCAATGCACACGGTCAGCGTACTCAATGGCCCCTGTGATGTTAACAGGGAGTTCCTGGGCTGGGTGGGCGTGTGGACCCTGTGACGCTAACAGGGCTCCCAGTCTCCAGATCCGAGTGGCGTCTAACTCGGTTCAGGCTACTATTAGTTTCATAGCCACACAGCTCTGTATCCGCCACCTAACCTTCCAGTTGCCAACCTCTCCTTTTCCATCTGGGAGCACGGTGGACACTGACTGCTGATGGGGATATATACCTTTCTCTTTCTTTTCTTATTAATTTTCGTTATATAGCGGTAACATAGTATAAACCACCTTATCCAAATCTGCCAGTCCCACCGTAACAGATGGTGTTTCGTCAGCAAATGTTACTTTTGCTTAACCACCAAACCCACGGACAAAAACTTTTTTCCCCTTTCCAACACACCTGTTCCACTCTCCACCAGCATCTGTCCTTTTTCAACTCATTTTGTATATGACCAAAAGTGCAACTCTGCAGGGACACCGTACTCAATGCCATCTCAGCACAGCAGCCAGCCCTCGGTCCCTCAGATGTGGACAAGTAAAAGACCATTTCCTCCTATCCATGACAAAGCGTTGAGATTCACTCTGTGCTGCACTGGTGTTTAGTGGAAAAGCAGATCTAAGATTGCGTACCACCTTCTGCAGATACTCCTTTATACGTGCGTCCCTTTCTATGGCAGGAATTATTTCGCCAAATTTTGTCTTGTACCGGGGATCTAACAGTGTGGCAACCCAGTAGTTAGCATTATTTCGAATTCGTACAATCCGAGGGTCATGTTGTGTAGGTAGTGCAGCAAGAAGGCGCTCATGTGTCTTGTGCATCCAGGAGGACCAAGTCCTTGGTGTGTTGGTGGGAGAGAGGTGAGAATCGTGCCTCCTTCCTCTGCCCTCTCCCCCCAACCTCGCACAACCGAAATGTGAGCAAGCTCTCACTCATCTGCTGAGACTTCCATGCCCATTGTCAGTTCGTCCTCCATTTCTTCATGGGCTCCTGCACCTTCCTCAACACTTTTTGCTGATACTATGCGCCCTTGTTAATCCCTCTCCCCCACCATGACTGCCGCCTAGGTGCTGCTGACCATCTGGACCTCGTAGATCTTGTTATCCCTTCCGCATATGACTCCTCCTGTACTTCCTCCCCTTCCTCTTGTCCCAACACCTGGCTCCGAATAATGCTTACAGTGTGCTCCATCATGTAGATGACCAGAATTGTCATGCTGAAAATGGCATTGCCAGTGCTAAACATCTTCGTCGACATTTGTAAACTGTGTAGAAGGGTGCATAGGTCCTTGATCTGACACCACTCCAGCAGCGTGATTTGCACCACCTCTGGATCAAGTTAGGCCAGGCTATATGTCATAACGTATTGCAGCAGGGTTCGGTGGTGCTGCCACAAACACTGCAACATGTGCAGATTCAAATTCCTGTGTGTCGGCACATCACATTTCAGGCGTTTAACCACCAGACCTAAAGACTTCTGGAGCGACGAAAGATGTTGAGCTGCTGTGTGCGAACGATGGAAGTGAGCACATAGCGAGCGTGCCCGCTGCACAAGGCCATGTAGGCCGGGATGGTGTTTTAAAAATTGCTGGAGAATTAGATTCAACACGTGAGCCATACAAGGCACGTGTGTCACATTGCCCTGACGATGGCCCGCAGCCAGGTTTGCATCATTGCCGCACACTGCGGTTAAGTAATCAACGGAGTACGCTCCGTCAATTTGTA
Source organism: Anomaloglossus baeobatrachus (assembly GCF_048569485.1). NCBI lineage: Eukaryota > Metazoa > Chordata > Amphibia > Anura > Aromobatidae > Anomaloglossus > Anomaloglossus baeobatrachus. The sequence continues at coordinate 156,539,317 of NC_134356.1, forward strand.
CTCCGGTCGCCAGGTGACAACGTGTTCCTTTCATGCATAGTGCTGATGATGGGAGAGAAGTTGTTGCCAGCGGCGCAGGTGGACGCAGGTTATGCTCACCCACTGGGCTGCATTACCTTGACAGATGCAGAATCTCTGGCTGAATGTAGGTGGTGGGTATCTCACAGATGAAGTACCATCATTCAGCTACAACCAATGGGAAGACACCACACCTTTTTTATGCCCATCCTGTCTGCAGACCACTGCCAGACATAGCTATGAACCTCTGGTTACTTTTACCCCCAGTTCAGTTTTATGATTTTGTGTGCTTGTTACCTGACTACTTTTCCTGCTTGCTGTTTATGTACCTTGTTGGCCGATCCGCATTTCACCTCTGCTTGTTTTCTGATTAAATCCTGGCCGTCCCATTCTGTTCCTGTTCCTCAATTAATGTTTTGTCCCTGCCTGGCCACTATTCTCTTGAACTGCAGCCTTCCACAGGTATTGATCACCTTGGGCCCTGTGTAATTCCTAATCCCTGTATAGGGGTTAAAGGGTTTCAGGGTTCTAGGGGTCCTGCTTGGTGAGTGGCTTCCGTCTAGCCTATCCTTTACAGCCCATCTGAGTGTGTGGATTAAGGAAGGCGTTACACCGTGCCCTCTGCAGAAGGCCATGTAGGCCAGGATAGTGCTTTAAAAATTGCTGGACAACCAGGTTCAACACGTGAGCCACACAAGGCACGTGTGTCACATTGTCACGGCGAAGGGCCGCACCCATGTTTGCATCATTGTCACATCCGACCTTCCCTGGCTGCTGGTTGAGTGGAGACAACCATTGATGAAACTTGGTCTCCAGAGCTAACCATCCACAACTTCTCAGCGGTGTGACTCACATTTCCCATACATTTCAAAGTAAACATTTGACCGCATGATGGCATTGAGCTCTGCTGCCAGCATAGTAAGGAGGAGGTGTGTGGTTTTCCTTGTGCACAGTTACAAGGAAGGGTGCCCTGACCACACAGGGTTTGGGCCGAGGTGAAGGACCCACACGAGGTTGAGGAGGCAGAAGCAGTGTATTAACTTCTACATACAGAGGAAGGATTGATACAACTCGTGGGGACAGCAAGACTTGTACAGCAGACCCTTCTCCATCTCTCACCATAGTTACCCAGTGCCCAGTCAGCAACATGTAACTCCCCTGTCCATGCTTACTGGTCCAATTATCTGTGGTGAAATGCACCCTGTCACACACAGAGTTTCTCGAGGAATCGGTGATGTTGTGTGCGAGCTGCTGTGGTAGCGCGGGCACGCCTTACTTGGAGAAGGAGTGGCGAATGGCCATCGGCTCTTGGGGCACTGCAATGGGCATAAGGTCTCGAAAATCCTCGGTCTCAAAAGGGTGTAAAGGCAGCCTTTTTTGTAGCCAACAAGTTGCAGATGCTGAAACTCAACCTCTTAGGCAGACCTGGGCAAGGGGCGGCCCGCGGGCCACATCCGGCCCGCCTACTCTCTGTGACCGGCCCGCCTGGCTCAGGGCGTCCTTGCTGGCCGGTCACTGATGAGGGCAATCTGACCTGTTGTCCGGAGCTCCAGGCTCCGGGAGGCGCGTGGTCAGATTGCCCTCATCAGTGCCCGGGCAAATGCCGAGGCCCTGGAGAGCCGGGGGGGCCCACTCGGCCTCGTCAGTTCTGGTGACCCTTGGCCAGGGCATACTCGCCTTAGTTCTGCTGCCCCCGGGCCGAGTTCCGGGGACCGCAGTCCTCGGCAGGAATCTGCGGCGCCGTCCTAAGGAGCACAGACTTCCTGGTTGAACTTCATCTGTGGGCGGAGCTACCGACCGGCCTGCTCATCCCACAGATGAAAGAGTTGCAGTGCCAGCCAGCAACCCCCAGCACAGTGCTTCTTTCCGGCTCTGTGTGGGCCCCCTCTCCACCGTGACCTGAGCGGTATATGCCCTCCCCACCCTCCGATTTATGGGCCCTGGTGAGCTGTATGGGCTTCTCCCCCCCCACCCCCTAGGTGTATGCCCGCCCTCCCGTGCCGTATGTGCTGGGCCCCAGAGCCGCTTGTGTGGGCCCCCCAGAGCCGCGTGTGTGTCTGTATGTATATATGTAGCAGAGCTATGTGTGTATGTATGTATATATGTAGCAGAACTATGTGTGTATGTATGTATGTAGCAGAGCTATGTGTGTATGTAGCAGAGCTATGTGTGTATGTATGTATATATGTAGCAGAGCTATGTGTGTATGTATGTAGCAGAGCTATGTGTGTATGTATGTATATATGTAGCAGAGCTATGTGTGTATGTATGTATATATGTAGCAGAGCTATGTGTGTACGTATGTAGCAGAGCTATGTGTGTATGTAGCAGAGCTATGTGTGTATGTATGTATATATGTAGCAGAGCTATGTGTGTATGTATGTATGTATGTATGTAGCAGAGCTATGTGTGTATGTATGTATATATGTAGCAGAGCTATGTGTGTATGTATGTAAGTAGCAGAGCTATGTTTGTATGTATGTATATATGTAGTAGAGCTATGTGTGTATGTATGTAGCAGAGCTATGTGTGTATGTAGCAGAGCTATGTGTGTATGTATGTATATATGTAGCAGAGCTATGTGTGTATGTATGTAGCAGAGCTATGTGTGTATGTAGCAGAGCTATGTGTCTGTATGTATATATGTAGCAGAGCTATGTGTGTATGTATGTAGCAGAGCTATGTATGTATGTAGCAGAGCTATGTGTGTCTGTAGCAGAGCTATGTGTGTCTGTATGTGTGCAGCAGAGCTGTGTGTCTGTAGGCATGTATAATGTGTATCTATGTATGTCAGTGTATATGGCTGTATAGATGTGTCAGTTCTATATGTATTTTTGTGAGTTTGTCTTTATATATGTATATGTATGTGTACGTATGTGTGTGTCTGCGTGTGGATGGGGCCCACTGGGACTCTTCCGCCCGAGGCCCACAAAAACCTGGAGCCGGCCCTGACCCTCATCAGACGCTGCGTGTCTGGCAGGAAACAGAGGACAGATCCTGAAGCTCCGCACAGTGTAGGCAGCGGAACGCAGGAATCTCTCCTCTGTTCCTTGCCCGACACTTTTCTCTGTGACACACGCGCGCCCTGATATCGTCAGTACGGCGCGCGTGTCATTTGAAAAGACAGCCATGGATCCCCTGGGGAGGAGGGGCGACATGACCAAGGGGGAGTTAGGGAGTGATGGGGTTAATAGGGACAGTTTGCTTGGCAGGCCTAATATGGCATTAAGGGGTGGTTTAGCTTGGGAGGAAGAGGAGGAGTAGGGAAAGGGTTAGTCTGGGAGAGGAGGGGGTTACCTCCTCTTCTTCTTCCGGACGCCAAGAGATCAGCAGCACGAGTCACCATGGCTGATCTCCAGGAACTTCAGCGCCTGATTGCAGCAGCCATTGCAGCGCACGGGCCCCTGGCAGTGCAGTCCCACATCAGGGCTGCCGGGGTTAACCCGTCGGCGCTTGCCCCTCGCTCCCCCAGCCGTGGTGTGCGCCAGTTGCGGCCCCCCCGCAGGTATTCCCCGGGTGCGGGGGGGGCGAGGAGGAGATGCCAGAGCCCCTCCAGGGACCCTCCGCAGCGGGCCGAGCAGCAGCGCAGTCCGGCTGCTGCTCCCAGCAGCAGCGGGAGGAATCTGCGTTCCAGCCGCGGTGGTCGGGAGGTGGGAGCGGCCAGCGTGGGGCCTACTTCCGGTCCCGGCCTCCGGGCTGGAGTTCCAGTGACGGCAGCGGCTTCAGGTCGGGAGCGCGCTCGGCGAGGGAGGGAGGCCAGCAGTTTCCCCTGCAGTCGGCGGGGGGACCGAGGGGCTGCAGGTGGCGGTAGGTCCAGCGCCAGGGGGAGGTCTGTGGTGCCTGACCCTGGCGCGGCAGTGAGCAGGGGTGACGGCGTGAGCCATGCGGCGACCGCCCGGTCACTCAGGACCGCTGCGCAGCCCCCGGATGTGGCGGTGTCCCGTGGGAGCGGGAGGACCCAGCGGCAGGAGGCCTGCAGCGGCCCAGGAGGGCCAGAGGCGGCGACGGCTGGGATCCAGAGCCGGGCGTCCATCAGTCCGCGTCCAGAGTCCCCTGGCAGTCGGCGAGGGGGTGGGCGCGGGCGCAAGAGGTCGAGGCCTGGGGTGCCGGCGCGGGGGACAGGACGGTCTCCTGGGCTGTCGCCCCAGGGCAAGAGACGGAGCGGGGACGGCACTGCCCACGCGGCGGCCCGGTTTGGCGGCCGTGGTGGGGGGGGTGCCGCGGCGGCGCCCCCCGGATGTCGGATGGAAGAAGATGTCAGCGGCGAGGATGAGGAGGTCGTGCTGTCGGAAGAGTCGGATGGTCGGCAGACGGAGGACAGCGAGGCTGCGGTATCGGGGGACGTTGAGCCGCGGTTGGGTGAGACGGCAGCGGGGGCGGCAGGGGCTGCGCTGGCGGGGAGTGTCGGGGGCGGGAGGGCGGCTGTGGACACGGCAGCGCCCGGCGGTGTAGCAGTGTGGAGCCAGTTGTTGGGGCTGTTGCAGGGGTTGGCGGCGGTTGCCGGGGCTGGGGGGGGGCGGCGCAGGCGCCGGCGGCGGCGTGGGTGGGGACGACAGGTCGGGGGGCGGCGGCGGTGGGAGGGGGGGACGGAGCGGGCGCGGCGGAAGGGGGGGGCGCAGGGGGGAGTGCGGCGGAGGGGGCAAAGGAAAAAGAAAAGGAGAAGGAGGATGAGGTGGTGCGCCTAGATGATAGGGCTAAAAGCGAAGTTTATGTTTGTTTTGAGGGCCCGCTGGGGGCTCATTTAAAGAAGGAGGTGCGGGAAAAAATTTGGAAAGGGGAATATGTGGAGATTTTTTCTCTGCTTCCCCTGGAGAAATTTAATTTGGATAGGGTTAAGCCGAGCGACTCCAAAAAGGAGAAGGACGAGGAGGAAAAGCGCTGTTATAGGCTTATTCCTCGGACTTTTGCAAACTGGTTGCAAGAGTTTGCGATTTTGGCGAGCGTGGTCGGGGAGAAGGAGTCGGAGCATTGTTCGGCCTTGTTTGGTTACATGGATGCGATAGGGGAGGCTTATCGGGTTTATGGCGGGCTGGCGTGGCTGCGTTACGACGAGCAATTCCGGCAGCGGAAGGCGTTGCGGCCGGATATGCGATGGGACCATAAGGATATTTCCTTATGGATGCGACTGATGTCGGCACCGACTCAGCCCTTTCGGGGGGGTGCCGGGGGACCGGGGGCCGGGTCCCCGGCAAGTCAGAAAAAAGGTTTCTGTTGGCAATATAATGAGGGGCAGTGCAGGTTTGGAGCGGCATGCCGGTTTAAGCATGAATGCTCAGGTTGTGGGGGAGGACATAGCTTGTCCAAGTGCTTTAAAAAGGGGAAAGGAAAAGCGGGTGACGGGGTTGGAAAAAGGGATGACGCCGGTGAAGGTAGAAGCGATGGCCCCCTTTTTAAATAGGTATCCGGACGGCGAGGCAGCGGCGTTGTTATGGTTTGGTTTTTCTGATGGTTTCCGTATCCCGTCGGCTGTTAGTCCATCGCCCCCGCCGTACCGTAATTTACGTTCTGCTCGGGATCATGCGGATGTGGTGGATGAGAAGCTGAGAAAGGAGGTGCTTTTGGGCAGAATGGGCGGTCCTTATGACGCCCCGCCGTGTTCGAAGTTGGTGGTTTCGCCGTTGGGGGTTGTGCCGAAGAAAGAGCTGAACAAATTTCGGCTTATCCATCATTTGTCTTACCCAGAGGGGTTATCAGTGAATGATGGCATTGCACCGGAGTTAGCGGCGGTATATTATGTGTCGTTCGACAAGGCGTTGGACCTGGTCAGGGCTGCGGGTCGGGGTGCGTTGATGGCAAAGGCTGATGTGGAAGCGGCGTTTCGGTTGTTACCGGTTCATCCAGATAGTCAGCATTTGTTAGGTTGCTGGTGGGATGGCAGTTATTATGTTGATCGCTGTTTGCCAATGGGTTGTTCAATTTCGTGTTCGTATTTTGAGGCGTTTAGTTCGTTTGTAGAGTGGGTGGTTCGGGATGTGTCTGGGCTCACGTCCATTATTCACTATTTGGACGATTTTCTTTGTGTTGGGCCGGCGGGTTCAATGGTTTGTGCGGGGTTGTTATTTGCGTTGCAGAAAGTCGCAGACAGCTTCGGAATTCCCTTGGCCCCCGATAAGACGGAAGGCCCGGCGCCTGTGATGCGTTTTTTGGGGATTGAGATTGATTCTATTGCCATGGAATGTAGGTTGCCGGAGGAGAAGGTTCGTGATTTGAGAGCCGCGGTGGCAGGGGTGAAGGCGGCAAAGAAGGTGCGGCTTAAGGTGGTGCAGTCCTTGCTTGGGAAATTGAATTTCACTTGCAGGATTATGCCGATGGGGAGAGTTTTTGCAAGACGTTTGGCAACGGCGACGGCAGGTGTGCGGTCGCCGACACATTTCGTGCGACTCACGAAGGTGATCAAGGACGATCTTTTGGTATGGGACCAATTTTTGCAGTGTTTCAATGGCCGGGCCCTGGTGATGGAGAAGGTGGCGTCTAACGGGGCGTTACAGCTGTTCACCGATGCGGCTGGGTCGGCAGGGTTTGGGGCCGTGTTTCGAGGTCACTGGTGTGTGGGTCGGTGGCCACAGGCGTGGCGGGAGAGCGGTTTGGTCAGGAATTTGGCTCTGTTGGAGCTATTTCCTATCGTGGTAGCAGTGGAGCTGTGGGGGTCGCGTTTTGCCGGGAGGAAGGTTTGCTTCCATTGTGATAACCAGGCGGTGGTGTTTGCTATTAACAACTTGTCGGCTAAGTCGGAGCCAGTGGTGGTGTTTTTGCGGCATTTAGTGTTGAGATGTCTGCAGCTGAATGTACAGGTGGTGGCAAAGCACGTTCCGGGAGTTGACAATGGGGTGGCTGACGCTTTGTCTCGTTTTCAGTTCAGCAGGTTTCGGGCGCTACTGCCTTGGGCGGACGAAGTCGGAGTGGAGTGTCCCGTGGATTTATGGAATCTGGTGAGGCGGTGATCTCAGAATTGATTCGGAATTCGGTGACTGAGGTGACTTGGTGCCGATATGCTAAGGTGTGGGCTGAATGGGAGGAGTTGCTGGGTCGGATGTTTGATGGGGTAAGCGTGGATTACTTGGTGGCATTACTGGCGTTGGTGAGTGTGGATTTCTCGGCTGGGCGATCGGCGTCGGCCGTGGCGCATCGGTGGCGGCGGTGGCGTTTTGGTTAAAAATGAGAGGGGAACAAGATGTTTCGCAGGATTTTCGGGTTCGACGGGCCTTGCGGGGTTCCGCCGCGGTGTGCGGGAGAGGGACAAGAGGCGTCCCGTATCGTTTGGTTTGTTGAGGCGGTTGGTGGGGGGCCTGAGCGGCATTTGTGAGTCGGTTTACGAGACTGTTTTGTTTACAACAGCTTTCGGTCTTGCTTTTTATGGGGCTTTCCGGATCGGTGAGTTGGTAAGCCCGTCCAGGGTGACAGGCGGCGGGTTGCTGCTTGAGGATGTGCGAGTGGGCGGTGATCAGGTGGAGTGCCGGATTAGTCGGTCGAAAACGGATCAGCTGGGTCGGGGTAGGTTGGTGGTGTTATACGCGGTCCCGGGGGAGGAGTTGTGCCCAGTACGTTTGGTGGAGCAATTCATGGCTGTGAGGGGAGGTTTACCGGGCCCATTTTTGCGGCACGTGGATGGGTCCTTTTTATCAAGGTTCCAGTTTGTAGCGGTTCTGCGGCGAAGTTTGCGGAATGTGGGGGAGCGCCCAGAGGATTTCGGGTCGCATTCCTTTCGGATAGGGGCAGCTACGGAGGCCGCTCATTGGGGGCTTGGAGATGAGGTGGTAAAGCATATTGGTATATGGGAATCTTCTTGTTTTCGGCTGTACGTGAGGCCGCAGCTGTTGTAGCATTATGGTAACTTTGGTCTAGGTACAGGTGGTTTGGCGGTTTGGAAGTGGTTTTTATATGTAAAAAAAAAAAAAAAAGAGGGGGTAATGTACAAGTGTTAGAGGACGGAGGTAGAATGGGTTTTTCATGAGAGGCGTTGATGGTGGTGTTGTTATTGGTTTTTAATTTCTGTTTTCGTTGTCTTTCTTTGTTGTAGGGATGTGCCTAATCTGGATTCTGGGGCATTCCTTCGTGTTCTGGGGTGCTCGGCGGGCGGCGGTTCGCCCGAATGGTCGGCAGCTAGGGCTGGATCGAGGGCAGGCGACTGTTCGGTGGATCGGTGTTCGGGGCATGGAGTGGGGCAGGGTGGTCCCAGAATTTGGTCGTTATTGTAAGGTTGACCGGCCTCCGGATGTGCTGGTATTACACGTGGGAGGTAATGATCTGGGAGTCCGGGCGTCACGGGATCTGATCCGGGATATAAAGATTGACTTACTGCGGTTGTGGAAGCAGTACCCGGGTTTGATTGTCGTGTGGTCAGACATAGTGACCAGGTTGTCATGGAGGGGGGCTCGGTCGGTGGAAAAGGTCAATAAGGCCAGGGCCCAGGTGAATCGGGTGGTTGCCAGGTTTGTGATCAGGAACGGTGGGATTGTGGTGAGGCACAGGGAGTTGGAGCCGGCAGATTGGCGGTTTCGGAGGGGTGACGGAGTGCACCTCAACGACATTGGAGTGGATTTATGGGCATTGGGCCTGCAGGATGGTGTTGAGCGAGCTGTTGGTGTGTGGCGGGTCCAGGCCACGTAAGGTGTCACGTGGTCTGTCCTGTGGCCGGGGGGGGTAGGTCTGGTCCAGAGGTTGGAAGTGACTGGTAACTGGACCGGGAGTCATTGTCTCGGTATGGTGGCTCTCGGTTCCGGGATGTGGCAGGCACGGGGTTCTGCCAAAGTGTGGGGGTGTCAATCCGTGGGTGATTGGCACCTCGTCTCTGGGTCGGTGTGTTGCGGCCAGGGGCAGGGGGAGTAGTAGTTATGGACTGGGCTTGCCCCCGGGAGGGTCATGTAATTGGCATTGTCTATTGTTATATGTGTGTTGTTTTGGGTCGCCCGTTGGACGGCGTCCCTAAGGTGCTTAGTTTGTGAACAATAGGCAATAAAAGGCTGCTGTGGCCATTTGAACCAAGTCGCATGCAGTCCGTGTGTTTATTTATAGTATAAGGGGTTTGGTAACACAGACATCACGACCGGAGAATACTCCCTCAGCTGGTCAAGACAGCCATGGATCCCCTGGGGAGGAGGGGCGACATGACCAAGGGGGAGTTAGGGAGTGATGGGGTTAATAGGGACAGTTTGCTTGGCAGGCCTAATATGGCATTAAGGGGTGGTTTAGCTTGGGAGGAAGAGGAGGAGTAGGGAAAGGGTTAGTCTGGGAGAGGAGGGGGTTACCTCCTCTTCTTCTTCCGGACGCCAAGAGATCCCCGCCCACCCTCCCTTTTTTGTGTTGTCATCTGGGGGACGTGGTTTGGGATGTTGGGATGTTATTTGTCACAGCGCCGGGGGGGGTAGGTCTGGTCCAGAGGTTGGAAGTGACTGGTAACTGGACCGGGAGTCATTGTCTCGGTATGGTGGCTCTCGGTTCCGGGATGTGGCAGGTACGGGGTTCTGCCAAAGTGTGGGGGTGTCAATCCATGGGTGATTGGCACCTCGTCTCTGGGTCGGTGTGTTGCGGCCAGGGGCAGGGGGAGTAGTAGTTATGGACTGGGCCTGCCCCCGGGAGGGTCATGTAATTGGCATTGTCTATTGTTATATGTGTGTTGTTTTGGGTCGCCCGTTGGACGGCGTCCCTAAGGTACTTAGTTTGTGAACAATAGGCAATAAAAGGCTGCTGTGGCCATTTGAACCAAGTCGCATGCAGTCCGTGTGTTTATTTATAGTATAAGGGGTTTGGTAACACAGACATCACGACCGGAGAATACTCCCTCAGCTGGTCAAGTTCCCGCCCGGCAGGAGAAGCTGCAGCAGCCGGGGCCGTATGGAGAGAAGCAGCGGCGGGGGCTCCTAGGAATACAGCGTCGGCGCAGCCTGGCCATGTGAAGGAGAAGCAGCTCAGCGGGGGGCTCGTACGGAGGTGTCTGAGGACAGGAACGATAAGAAGAGAGGTGAGTGGTTACTAGTAACCTGCGGGGACAATGGGGGCGGGCGGGCGGGGGGCTGGGGGAGAGGGGTAACTTTTGACAAATATTTGGGGTGTAGTGGTTTAGTATATGGGAATGTAGTTTTACAGGTGTGGTATATGGGGGGTGGAGTGGTGTAGTTTTATAGGTGTGTAGTGGTGTAGTATAATACAGGTGTATATAGGAGTGTAGTATAATACTACACCCCTACATACACCTGTAATATACTACACCCCTATATACACCTGTATTATACTACACCACTACACCCCTATATACACCTGTATTATACTACACCACTACACCCCTATATACACCAGTATTATACAGGTGTATATAGGGGTGTAGTATAATACAGGTGTATATAGGGGTGTAGTATATTACAGGTGTATATAGGGGTGTAGTGGTGTAGTATATTACAGGTGTATATGGGGTGTAGTATAATACAGGTGTATATGGGGTGTAGTGGTGTAGTATAATACAGGTGTTTATAGGGGTGTAGTGGTGTAGTATAATACAGGTGTATATAGGGGTGTAGTGGTGTCGTATAATACAGGTGTATATAGGGGTGTAGTATAATACAGGTGTATATGGGGTGTAGTATAATACAGGTGTATATGGGGTGTAGTGGTGTAGTATAATACAGGTGTTTATAGGGGTGTAGTGGTGTAGTATAATACAGGTGTAGTATATAGGGGTGTAGTATAATACAGGTGTATATAGAGGTGTAGTATATTACAGGTGTATATGGGGTGTAGTGGTGTAGTATAATACAGGTGTTTATAGGGGTGTAGTATAATACAGGTGTAGTATATAGGGGTGTAGTATAATACAAGTGTAGTATATAGGGGTGTAGTGATGTAGGTTATCACAGGTTTAGTATATAGTGATGTGCTGCAGTTAATTACAGGTGTAGTATATAGTGATGTAGCATATTACAGGTGTATATAGGGGTGTAGTGATGTAGTATATAGTGGTATAGTATATAGAGGTGTAGTTTATTACAGGTGTAGTGTATAGTGATGTATATTACAGGTGTAGTATGTGGTGGGTGTAGTGATGTAGTATATGGGGATTGTGTGTGTATGAATACATTGTGTGTATGTATATATGTTATACATGCACAGTATATATGCGTGTTTGTGTATATATATATATATATATATATATATATATATATGTAGAACTGGGGTAATTATATTAGTCCGGCCCTCTAAAACCATCTCAATTTCTCATTCGACCCCATGGGAAAATTAATTGCCCACCCCTGCTCTTAGGCATGTCATGCCCTTCGAAAAGCATGTAAAACACAGCGAGGGGACTCCAAGCACAGTCTCCCTCGTTTCCACTAATTGGGCCACACACCCCCCACTTGACTGGCATCAGTTGACCCCCCCTTTTGAAAAAGAAAAAGATGCTTTGCATGAAGCACTCTCAAAAATACACGTGGCTTTCACCTCCCCTGGCTGAGCCAGGGGAAGAACAGTCCTCTGAGAGCCATGACTTGTTCATCTTGATTCTTTTTTAAACACAGCGAGGGGACTCCAACCACAGTCTCCCTCGTTTCCACTAATTGGGCAACACACCCCACTTGACTGGCATCAGTTGACCCCCCTTTTGAAAAAAAAAAAGATGCTTAGCATGAAGCACTCACAAAAATACACGTGCCTTTCACCTCCCCTGGCTGAGCCAGGGGAAGAAAAGTCCTCTGAGAGCCATGACTTGTTCATCTTGGTTCTTTTACAAACACAGCGAGGGGACTCCAACCACAGTCTCCCTCGTTTCCACTAATTGGGTCACACACACCCCACTTGACTGGCATCAGTTGACCCCCCTTTTGAAAAAGAAAAAGATGCTTTGCATAAAGCACTCTCAAAAATACGCGTGCCTTTCACCTCCCCTGGCTGAGCCAGGGGAAAAAAAGTCCTCTGAGAGCCATGTCCACATTGTCAGTGGACAGACACGTGTGCTTATCTGCCAGCAGACCCCCAGCAGCACTGAAGACAGGTTCCGAGAGAACGCTGGCTGCAGGACACGACAAGATCCCCAAGGCGTACGTGGCAAGCTCAGGCAATTTATCCAGATGGGAAGCCTAAATTGAGCAGGGCTCAAGTTGCACAGTAATGGCATCGACGTTTCCTTGCATATACTCATATATCTGTGTGTCCTCCTCTTTTTCCTTGTTTAGCTCTTTTGTTTTCGCATGAGTATATGTCCTTGTCACTTTCCCATGTGTTTGTGTTGTGTTGTGAGTTGTTTGTCACCTTTTGGCCACCTTTGAGGGTGTTTTCTAGGTGTTTTTATGTGTTTGTGAATGCCTGCCATTGTTTCCTATGCGGTTCGAGTTCGGTTCGTCGAACGTTCGACGAACTGAACTCAAACGGGACCTCCGTTCGACGAACCGAACTCGAGCCGAAACATGACCGGTTCGCTCATCTCTACTCAGCACCAACCCTTTCCATTGTCACCTTTGAGGTCAATCCAGTCACACACTCACGTGAGCCACTCCAAGCAGCAACCTTTCCTCCCAACACTTCTGATGCAACCGCACTCTCACGCTCACGCAGTCTCTCTAATACTACTCTCGGCGCCTCGAGGGTCCTTTCACAACCAAGTGCACATCTATATGGGACGGTAGCCACTGTATCAGAGGAAGGCACATTTTGGGAAGGGAACACTAATACCACAGGAAGCATAGGGGGAAGGGAGTACTGGCAACCAGTTCTTGAAAAAGAGATTCCAGAAGGACCTTTATTGGTGGTGGGTAAGGGGGATATAACAACAATGGAGACAGATGCTATTGTCAATGCTGCAAATTCTCATTTAAAACACAATGGAGGTATAGCTAGAGCTATAGTGGAGGCAGAAGGGGTGGCTATTCAAGTTGACAGTCGAGTCATTGTTGAGTCACGTGGGCAGATAGCTATTGGGGACATAGCAGTGACTAACCCCGGCAGTCTTCCCTGTAGATTGATTATACACGCTGTGATATCTACTTTTGACCCCATGCATCCAGACGTTAGTACACAACAACTTCGCACAGCAATAACTCGCATTTTAGAATATGCGAATACTAGTCAGCAGATTGAAACCCTGACAATCCCCGCTATTGGTTCTGGCATTTTTGGATATCCCGTTCATAGTATCATAATATCATAGTTTTTAAGGTTGAAGGGAGACTCTATGTCCATCGAGTTCAACCCATAGCCTAACATGTTGATCCAGAGGAAGGCAAAAAAACCCCAATGTGGCAAACAAGTTCCAATGGGGAAAAAATTTCCTTCCTGACTCCACATCCGGCAATCAGACTAGTTCCCTGGATCAATACCCTGTCATAAAATCTAATATACATAACTGGTAATATTAAATTTTTCAAGAAAGGCGTCCAGGCTCTGCTTAAATGTTAGTAGTGAATCACTCATTACAACATCATGCGGCAGAGAGTTCCATAGTCTCACTGCTCGTACAGTAAAGAATCCTCGTCTGTGATTATGATTAAACCTTCTTTCCTCAAGACGTAGCGGATGCCCCCGTGTTCCAGTCGCAGGCCTAGGTGTAAAAAGATCTTTGAAAAGGTCTCTGTACTGTCCCCTCATATATTTATACATTGTGATTAGATCCCCCCTAAGCCTTCGTTTTTCCAAACTAAATAACCCCAAGTTTAATAACCTGTCTTGGTATTGCAGCCCACCCATTCCTCTAATAATCTTGGTCGCTCTTCTCTGCACCCTCTCCAGTTCAGCTATGTCCTTCTTATATATCGGTGACCAGAATTGTACACAGTATTCTAAGTGCGGTCGCACTAGTGACTTGTACAGAGGTAGAACTATATTTTTTTCATGAACACTTATACCTCTTTTAACACATCCCATTATTTTATTAGCCCTGGCAGCAGTTGCCTGACACTGTCCACTAAAGTGAAGTTTACCATCCACCCATACACCCAAGTCTTTTTCTGTGTCTGTTTTACCCAGTGTTCTACAATTAAGTACATAATTATAAATTGTATTTCCTCTACCCAAGTGCATGACCTTACATTTATCTACATTAAACTTCAATTGCCACTTCTCAGCCCAATCCTCCAATTTACATAAATCTCCCTGTAATATAAAATTATCCTCCTCTGTATTGATTACCCTGCAGAGTTTAGTATCATCTGCAAATATTGAAATTCTACTCCGCATGCCCCCAACAAGGTCATTTATAAATATGTTGAAAAGAAGCGGGCCCAGTACTGACCCCTGTGGTACCCCACTATGAACTGAGACCCAGTCCGAGTACGTACCATTAATAACCACCCTTTGTTTCCTATCACTGAGCCAGTTTTTAACCCAGTTACACATATTTTCCCCTATCCCCATTATTCTCATTTTATGTACCAACCTTTTGTGTGGCACCGTATCAAAAGCTTTTGAAAAGTCCATATACACAACATCCACTGCATTTCCCTGGTCCAGGCTTGAACTTATCTCTTCATAGAAGCTGATCAAATTAGTTTGACAGGATCGATCCCTCATAAACCCATGTTGATACTCTGTCATAAGGTTATTTTTCTTGAGATACTCCAGTATAGCATTTCTCAAGAAACCCTCAAGCATTTTACCAACCGTAGAGGTTAAACTTACCGGCCTATAATTTCCCGGCTCAGTTTTTGTCCCCTTTTTGAATATTGGCACCACATTTGCTATGCGCCAGTCCTGCGGTACCGACCCTGTTATTAAGGAATCTGAGAAGATTAAAAATAATGGTCTATCTATCACAGAACTCAATTCCTGTAGTACTCTGGGGTGTATGCCATCCGGGCCCAGAGATTTGTCAACCTTAGTGATTTCGAGGCGGCGGCGTACTTCCTGCTGGGTTAAGCAGGTAATATTCAAGGGTGAATTTATGGTATCACTGGTCATGTCATCTGCCATGGCATTTTCTTGTATAAAAACCGTAGAAAAAAAGTCATTCAGCAGGTTGGCTTTACCCTCATCCCCTTTCACCAAGACTATTTTTAAGGGGGCCAACACTATCGCTTTTCAGTTTTTTACTGTTTATGTAGTTAAAGAATATTTTAGGATTATTTTTACTTTCTCTCGCAATGAGTCTCTCTGTCTCAAACTTAGCTAACTTAATTTGCTTTTTACATATTTTATTTAATTTTCTATAATTATATAATGCCTCATCACTACTTACCCTCTTTAATTCTTTTAAGGCTTTCTGTTTTTCTTATATTGCTTCCCTTACAGCTCTATTTAGCCATAGGGGTTTCCTCCTATTTCTAGCATGTTTGTTCCCATAGGGTATATTTTCTGCACAAGCCCTATTCAGGATGCTCATAAAAGTCTCCCATTTGCTTTGTGTACTTTTATTACTTAGTACATCATCCCAGTTTATTGCACTAAGATCATCTCTCAACCGTTTAAAATTTGCTTTCCTGAAGTTTAGTGTCCTTGTAGCCCCTCTACTAGACATCTTACTAAAGAATACATGAAAACTTATTATTTTGTGATCACTATTCCCCAAGTAACCCCCAACTTGTATATTTGATATGCGGTCTGGCCTATTGGTTAGTACAAGGTCTAGTAGTGCTCCCCCTCTTGTGGGGTCCTGTACTATTTGTGAAAGGTAATTATCTTTCATTCTTATCAAAAATCTATTTCCTTTGCTGGAACTGCAAGTTTCTGTTCCCCAATTTATATCAGGATAGATAAAGTCCCCCATAATAATTAACTCTCCGAGACTCGCTGCTTTATCAATTTGCTTTTTGAGGAGATTCTCTACCTCTTCCATAATATTCGGCGTCTTATAACACACCCCTATCAGTATTTTATTATTCATTCTCCCCCCCTTATCTCCACCCATAGGGACTCTACATTCTCAGTACCCTCACATATATTGTCACGCAGGATGGGTTTTAAGGATGATTTTACATATAGACACACACCTCCCCCTCGCTTATTTATACGGTCATTCCTGAATAGGCTATAACCCTGTAAATTAACAGCCCAGTCATAGCTCTCATCCAGCCATGTCTCTGATATCCCCACTATATCATAATTTTCTTCCAACAATATTAATTCTAATTCCTCCACCTTATTTGTGAGGCTTCGGGCATTAGTGTACATGCACGTTACGTATGACTCTGTACCTGTATTCCTGCTTACTGTATTAACTGTCCTAACCCTTCCCCCCCGTACCACCCCCAATTTCATTACTTGTGCCCTGGTCACTATCTGCACTACATTTCCCTTCTATAAAGTGAATACCCTCGCCCCCCATTCCTAGTTTAAACACTCCTCCAACCTTCTAGCCATTTTCTGCCCCAGCAGAGCTGCACCCTCCCCATTAAGATGCAGCCCATCCCTAGCATAGAATCTGTAGCCAACTGAAAAGTCGGCCCAATTCTCCAGGAACCCAAAACCCTCTTTCCTACACCAATTCCTGAGCCACCTGTTAACCTCCCTGATCTCCCTTTGCCTCTCTGGTGTGGCTCGTGGCACAGGTAGTATTTCCGAAAATACCACCTTTGAGGTCCATGCTTTAAGCTTACAACCTAATTCCCTGAAATCATCTTTAAGGACCTTCCACCTACCTCTAACTTTGTCATTTGTGCCAATGTGTACAATGACCGCTGGGTCCTCCCCAGCCCCTCCCAGTAATCTGTCAACCCGATCAGCGATGTGCCGAACTCGAGCGCCAGGAAGACAACACACTGTTCGGCGATCCCTGTCTTTGTGACAGATTGCCCTATCTGTCCCCCTAATAATTGAGTCCCCCACTACCAGTACCTGTCTTGCCTGCCCTGCACTCCTATTCCCCCCCTTACTGGAGCAGACACTCCTCTGGCGTTCAGAGGTCATGCCTTGCTGCAGCAATGCTACCCCTGTAATGACATCCCCCTCATCTGCCAAGTTTGCAAACCTATTGGGGTGTGTCAGTTCAGGACTAGCCTTCCTAGCACTTTTCCCTTTACCCCCCTTTCTAACTGTCACCCAGCTACCTACCTCACCGTCCTGCCGCTCCCTACTACGATCCTCCCCCACATCTGACCCAGCAAGCTGCTGCTCAGTGAGCAGCAAACTCCTTTCCATATTGCTAATGCATCTCAGAGTTGCCAGCTGCTCATTTAGATCCAGTATCTGGGCTTCCAAATGTGCAACTTGGGCACATCTCGAACAACAGTATGCACCCTCGAACGGATTTTCAAGGACTGCATACATGAGACAAGATGTACACTGGATCGCATTAGCAATAGTGGAGCACATTTTCTAATGGGGATAGCACTAAACAAATGTTAAGAAATTAAACAACTAAATACAAACAATTCTACTCACACTTACTTTTGCTCACACTTTGCTCACTCACGCTCACAATGAAGAAGACAGGCGGCGCGCGGTTTTCAGAAGTCTTCCTTCCGGCTGTAACGGCCAAAACCCGGTTTTCCTTGAGCTCGCGGTGACTCTTCACTTATCCCAGAAGGCACTGGGAATATGCAAATTATCCTCGCAAGACTCCTTCCCTGGCTTTCAGAAGTCTTCCTTCCGGCTGTAATGGCCAAAACCCGGTTCTCCTTGAGCTCGCGGTGACTCTTCACTTATCCCAGAAGGCACTGGGAATATGCAAATTATCCTCGCAAGACTCCTTCCCTGGCTTTCAGAAGTCTTCCTTCCGGCTGTAACGGCCAAAACCCGGTTCTCCTTGAGCTCGCGGTGACTCTTCACTTATCCCAGAAGGCACTGGGAATATGCAAATTATCCTCGCAAGACTCCTTCCCTGGCTTCATGCATGCGCAAAAGAGATAGTAGGCGTTATAATGAACAAATGCAGCCCCCCAAACATTTGCTGTCTCTCTGAAATCAGGTTGATTAGTAATGAACACCGGATAGTAAAAGCTCTCAAGACTGCCTGCCTCACCTGGACTCCACCTCATGATATAGGAACTGTTCAGTCGGAAACTCTCCTTCCAGGCTTACCACCTCCTCCTGCTCCTCTCATACAAGTGTCGATGCCTATACCCCCGCTGCCACCTCCAATTCCACCGCTGGTGCCACTACTGATAGCGGAAAAGCCCACGTCTGGAGAGCCCACCCTCTATGTCAAGTTTACACCACAACAAGCTGCTACTCTATTGAACCAGCTTCCAGATCCGGAAAAACAGCCGATGCCTTTTTACAGAAGCATGCTTCATATCCAGAGAAATTACTCCGCAACGTGGCAAGATCTAATTTTCCTGGCAAATCTTAAAGCGGGCGATGCATATTGGCCTGTTATGGAAACTGCATTCAATGATGCCACACTTGTCAGTGACACCACGTGGGACTCCGGTGTTGAGTTCTGCCAACAACTTAAAACATGGGCCTCAGATAAGCTGGCTGATCAGTCAACATCTTTCAAGGATGTCACACAAGACTCAGGAGAATCAGTGGAAAGATATCATGCTCGTTTAACTCAAATGTTTAGTGACCTCAGTTTCAGTAACCAAATCAAGGTTCAACGGACACTGCTGTCTCCTCATTTGTTGAAGGCCTTCGAGAAGTCCTGAAGAAGCAATTTCAACTAATCAGAGCTGAGTATGCTACATTGGATCCTAAGGATGTCTTAACAATAGCTAAAGGATTCGAGAAGGCACTTCCTGAAAAATCTACAACAGCCTCAAGCAAGAAGACCCATATCCTATGGACTAACGTACGAGATCAAGACCAGTTATCTCCAGCACCACATAACAAAGATGCCTGCTTCAATTGTGGCAATACCGGACATTATAGACGAAACTGTAAGGCACCTCCTCAAGGACGCAGATTCAGGAACCACAATGAAGATAATCGAAGATTCAACTATTCTCATCGCAATGATCAATATTATGACCGTCCATCACAAGCTCAGACTCATGCTAACCATACCGCTGCTCTGATGCATCTAAGTAACCGATAGGACAGGGGCAAGCCCGTGTCCTTTACTTTGGCTTCTGCGTCTGGTCCAATAGCCAAAGTAACCATCAACGTTCAAGGCAAACCCTTACCGTTCCTTGTGGATACAGGTGCAGCCAGAAGTGTCATCAGACTACAGGACCTGCCTTTTCCTGACCTGATATCCTCTGAAGCTGTGACATGCGTGGGAGTAGATGGCAAGCCTACTTCTAACAAGCTCACCCGAGAAGTACAGGTTGGACCATACGAAGATGTATTTATGCGCCTAGTGGTGTCCCCCACTTGTCCCACTAACCTTCTGGGAGCAGACGTTCTCCAAAGATTGAGAGCGACTATCAACTATTCATCTAATGGTCTTACCATCACCATTACTGATCCGCTCGATCCGAGTGAAGAGTGTCAACTTCAAGCAGCACCGTTGCTTATGATGATGGACGAAGTCGTTAATGCTGCCTCGGGTATTCCACCAGAAGTGATGTCGGAAGTCCCATCAACTCTATGGTCCACTGGTCCTGAAGATATTGGACGTCTTGCTGTACCTCCTTTACGGGCCATTCTTAAACTTGGAGCTCAACTCCCCAGGGTGCCTCAGTACCCACTCAAATCTGCCCAGGAAGAGTCTTTAGGCACTCAAATTAAGACTCTCTTGGATAACGGGGCACTAGTCAAATGTACCTCTCTCTGTAACACACCTTTGTTCCCAGTCAAGAAGAGGACATTGAAGGGAGAAGCCCCAAAGTACCATATGGTTCAAGATCTCCGGGCTGTTAATGCAGCAACTGTATTGGAAAGTCCCATCGTGCCCAATCCACATACATTGCTGTCTCAGATACCATCGGATGCTACACGTTTCACTGTCATCGATCTAGCCAATGCTTTCTTCAGCGTACCATTGCATCCAGAAGATTGGTACCTGTTTGCCTTCACTTACCAAGGATCACAATACACCTGGACGGTCTTGCCACAAGGAGCACAGAATTCACCAAGTCATTTCTCTCAAGCCCTTGCCTGTTGTCTGAAGCCTTGGAGAGAGATGAACCATCAGGTTGTTCTCCTTCAGTATGTCGATGATCTATTATTGTGTTGTCCTGATCAAGCAGTAGCTGAAAAATCAAGTCTCAGTCTTCTACTTCACCTCGCACAACAGAACTGCAAAGTGTCCCTCAACAAGGTTCAATGGTGTCAACCCAAAGTTGTGTTTCTAGGACACTGTCTCTCTCCAGGGTTAAAACATCTCACAAGTGAAAGAAAAGACGCAATTGAGACAGTTCCTCTACCAAAAGGAACTAAGCAGCTACAAGCTTTCTTGGGACTTATCACCTACTGCCGGCAGTGGACTCCAGACGCCTCCAAGTTGATGCAACCATTGTATGATGACCTCAAGTTGTCTGCTTTCCCACTAAAACCAGAGTCTGTGGAAGCTTTTTATGCTCTTAAACAAGCCATACAATCTGCACCAGCCCTTGGAATCCCGAATTATCAGCTGCCTTTCAACCTGTTTATCAGTGAAGTAGCAGGACATGCCTCCGGAGTCCTAGCCCAGAAACATGGGGGAAAAACAAGACCCATCGGTTATTACTCTGCCCGTCTGGACTCTGTGTCTCGAGCTTCACCATCTTGCCTTAGAGCCGTACATGCTGCACATATGCTCCTGGGAAAGACTTCAGACATCATCTTAGGACATCCAGTGCTGTTGATGGATCCACACGATCTCAAAGCTATACTTGACCAGACTCAACCTAAACATCTGTCACTACAGCGTCATATGAGACTCCAATGTTCCCTCCTAATTCCGGATAATGTCACTCTTGTCCGCTGTACCGTCCTTAACCCGTCCACACTGCTTCCTCTTTCCAGGGGGGATATAGACGATGACAGTCACGCTCCAGGAGAAGAGGCCTATACATACTCAGAGGATCATGACTGTCTACAACAGATGCAGCAAGAAGCAGCCTCAAAGAAAATTGTGTCCGAAGACCCACTCCCGCACGCTGACCTGACGTTCTTCACCGATGGTTCCAGATTTGCAGATGAAACAGGAAGGTTCCATACAGGATATGCCGTGGTTACATATGACCAGGTTATCTCAGCCGGATCCCTACCACCACACATGTCTGCACAAGAAGCGGAACTTAAGGCTTTGACGCTGGCCTGTCAAGAAGCGGCAGAGAAGGTGGTTAACATCTACACGGATTCAAGATATGCTTTCGGAGTGGCTCATGACTTTGGCAGCATCTGGGCAGCAAGAGGATACCTAACGTCCAGTGGAAATCCTGTAAAACATGCTGTTGCCATACAAGAACTTGTGGCTGCTGTGGACCTACCTTCGGAGGTTGCAGTGATCAAGATTAAAGCTCATGGGAAATTAAATACTGCAGAAGCGAAGGGAAACTTCTTTGCTGACAAAATAGCCAAAACGTATGCTGTGCGCCCACCTGGGAAAGAAAAAGCAGTGGTGTACATGTCTCAGGATCCTGAAGAGGGACTCCAGAGCTCTCCTATGAAGTTTATTAATCTACACCAAGACAAAGCACCCGATGATGAGAAAAAGCATTGGCAAGAAACAGGAGCAAAAAAGGATGAAGATGGAGTTTGGAGGAAAAACAAAAAGATCTGTCTACCCCGCAACCTATACCCCTCGGTGACAGAATGGGCACACGGTATCACCCATAGAGGCAAGAACCAGATGAATGACTTGATTTGGAAGATGTATCTGGCACCAGGGATCTCTACTGTCACCCAAAACTATTGCAAGTCCTGCCTTGTGTGTGCAAAATGCAATCCAGCACCACCCCAGAAAGTTACTCAAAAACATTTGGCCAAACCACTCTATCCTTTCCAAAGAATTCAAATTGATCATATTCAAATGCCAAAAGTAGGGAAGTACGAGTATGTACTGGTAGTGACTGAAATGTTCTCAGGATGGCCCGAAGCCTATCCGGTAACCAATATGACTGCCAGGGTGACTGTTAAGAGACTGATAACTGAGTTAGTATGCAGGTATGGGGTCCCAGAGGTAATTGAGTGTGACCAAGGACCTGCATTCATGGCAGTATTGACGAAGGAGCTATGGATGTTTGTAGGAGCGGATTTGGGTCTACATACCCCATATCACCCTCAGAGCAGTGGAAAAGTAGAAAGACTTAATGGTACCCTGAAAAACAAAATCCTGAAAGCTAGTCAGGAGGTTAAACTTCCCTGGACAGACATTTTGCCTATTGCCTTATATTCAGTCAGAAACACTCCAAGGGGTCCCACTAAACTCACACCATACGAGATTCTTTTTGGGGGGCCTCCAAGGCTGGGTCAATACTTCCCACAACAGCTAGCTTTAGGAAGTGATACTCTTGTGAATTATGTTGTTGCCCTTGCTAAAGAATTGTCAATAACACATGCACGAGTTTTATCATCCATTCCAGATCCAGATTCCAGTGAAGGTGTCCATAATTTCCAACCTGGTGACTACGTGCTGGTAAAGAAGTTCACCAGAAAGACATCCCTGGAACCGAGATTTGAAGGTCCCTACCAAGTGCTTCTGACTACTCCCACTTCTGTCAAACTTGAAGGAAGACCAACGTGGATACACGCCTCCCACTGCAAGAAGTTCACGCCTCCATCAAAGCCTTCTGCATAATGCCGAATATCTTTTACCTTATGTGTTACACAGTTCTACACTCCTTTGTAGGAGCACAACAGGCCGCGATCACCCAAGCAGGGGGGGTGATTACGTTCTGGTATAACACCACTACACTTGTTGCTTCTTTTAAATTCGATTATTGTGATGTAGTACAGTGTGACACTCAATGGGCTTCCTCACCTTCCTCAATGAGTCAACCAGCACAATTAAGATCAGGACAACAATATATATGTGTTACAGGTGATGGGTGGGGACAAACATGTAGTTCATGGAGGGCAGTCGGGTGGAACACTGGTGAAGATTGTGGTTATAGACCGAAAACAGCCCTAAATAAACTAGATTCCCATGGCAAACCCCTACTCAACAGGATGACACTCTCCCGTACAAAAGTCATCAAGCCCTGTGATACTATTGGTCAATGTAATCCACTAGTCCTTAACCTGGAGAACCCTCAACCTGGCGATAATGGCACCTATCTACTGGGCACATATGTATATGGTGGGTGTGCTAGTTGTGCCCATCTAGGTGTGTTCAGATTAGCAGACATAAGAGAAATGTCAACAAAAGATAGAAACACACACTCAAATTCCCTAATGTTCCGTATTCAAAAACTTAATAAAATGATGGCCATTGCAAACCCCACATTTGAAGATATCCTTGCCGTTGAAACAGGGTACACTGAGACCAACTTATGGTTGAAGTGGATGAAATATACCGCCAAACAATATAATAAGTCTAATTGCTTTGTCTGTGCAGGGGCGAGACCACACCTAGGATCTGTCCCTCTAGATCTCCCCCCAGATGTGGAAAAATGTTTCCTGAGTCTGTTCACTAACAAATCCCTTAGTGAATTAAATTGTGAAAACTGGAAAGAGAAGTACCCCATAGTCACAGACACACCTAACCCAGGTCAAGGCATCACCATATATCCAGGAAAATACATCTGTTATACTAACACTGAGGGGAACACATTTGTGGGTAATTTCACAGAGGGATATTGCAGCAGATATAGTAATGCCACCAGAGAGGACCTGGTCAACCAGACCCAGTCCATTTCTGATGTCTTCTGGATATGTGGGGACATGAAGATCAGAACTCATTTAGAAGGTGAATGGATGGGGGAATGCACACTAGCCAAAGCCATAATGCCCTTCTACATAGCAGCAGAAGGAGAGGAAGCCAGAAGAGCTACACAGAACAAAAAGAGAGACAAATCCCGAACCCAAAGGCAGTTTTGACCCCCATGTTTACATTGATGCTATAGGAGTCCCAAGGGGGGTACCAGAAGAATTTAAAGCCAGGGATCAAGTCAAAGCAGGTTTTGAGTCATTCATACTACCTTTCTTGACCATAAATAAAAACGTAGACTGGATCAATTACATCTATTATAACCAACAAAGATTTGTCAATTACACTAGAGAAGCTCTTAAAGGTTTGGCAGATCAGCTAGGCCCTACATCAATAATGGCGTTTCAAAACAAAATGGCCCTTGACATGATACTGGCAGAGGAAGGAGGTGTTTGTAAAATGGTAAAATCTGCGTGTTGTACCTACATTCCAGATAATACGGGTCCCACCGGGAAGGTTACGGTAGCCATAAAAAAGCTAGCTTCTCTACAAAAAGAATTAAAAAGGAATTCAGGTGTAGAGGATCCCTGGGACCAATACTTTTCATGGATGAAGGGATGGCAGAGATGGCTAGCTCAGATAGGCATAGTGATCCTTGTTGTCCTTATTGTTGTAGCTATTGTTGTTTGTTGTGTTTTTCCCTGTATAAGGAAGATGATCGAGAAAGGAGTAGAAACGTCAGTCCCCACTTTCCTAGCTCAGGAGGTTAGCTATTCTGTAGATATAGAGCAGCTAGGCCCCCTTCAGTCTTTCACAGTCCCCAGCTAGGCAGTCAGAGTAGGGCGAGTACATCAGGCTCCAATCGAAGTCTGTACCAATGGGGGCAAAGGCTTAGCATTGCTCGTATAGCAGGCAGCAAAAAGAAAAGAGTTGCAGCCAGGTATTGGAGACTGATGGGTTAGGAGTAGGGTCAGAAGGTTAATAAAGTATTTAGGGGGGACTGTTGAGGAGGACCTTTACATCAAATACTTAATTAACCTCTTGACAAGGAATTGTGGGAAATATGTCGATTTGCCTTACATAATTCAGGTTTCAGATCATATACATGACACCGATATAAAGATGGACGCCATTTCCTGTTATCCACACCTTGCTTGGAATGCAAGGAATGTCCAGATGAAAGACCACCATATAAGGGAAGACCCCTGGTCAAGCTAGAAGACCAACCCAAAGATCAATGACATCACAGACCAAACCATCAGCATGGATCCACTAAATGACGTCCCCCCATCGTCATGGTTTCATCCACTGGAGTCAGACCCGCCCATCAACAGCAACACGGATCTCCCCATTGGCTAGCCCATGAACTGTCCCACTA
Source organism: Anomaloglossus baeobatrachus (assembly GCF_048569485.1). Lineage (NCBI taxonomy): Eukaryota > Metazoa > Chordata > Amphibia > Anura > Aromobatidae > Anomaloglossus > Anomaloglossus baeobatrachus. Next base: position 156,564,306 of record NC_134356.1, read on the forward strand.
AATGTGCATATCTGAACTTGTGTACGCCCCTAGCCTATATCAAGAGGATGCATGAGTCTCCTCAGTCTCTTCGGTGCCATTTCTAGTGACCAAGAAGAGACTTCATATCCGACTGTGTCTGGTGTGAATTCTTTTATGCATGCACTTGGCCTATACCAATTTGGCCAGGCAGTAGGCAACTAGTGATCTCTGGTTAAGAGTTCACCCTAACACAACTTCTGACTGCATCTACCATCAGCTCCAGGCGTTCCCTACATTGCAGTGGCGGTCACCCCCTGATCGCAATTACCGAGAGTGGCGTCACGACTCCCATAGAAGTTAACCTGACCTACCTGCGGCCAAAAGATTCCCATCACGTGGAGTACCTGAAGACCCGGAGGTGACCTGAAGGTAATGCGGGGCTCCACACTTCCAGCTTCTGACTGATGTGGAAGCTGAAGAGCAGGCTGAGGAGGATGACGCGCAGGAGCTGTGGGGGCAACCACGATTGAGTTAGTGCCTGCAATCCTTGGCATCGGGAGGACGTGTTCCGTCCAAGTGTCCAACTGGGTCACGGCTTCCACTATGTTGTAATGTCGCAGGCGGGGGGTGCGCTGCGCTCACCACGCTCGGGTCCGGCGCTGCTGCGGCTGCTCGGTGGCTCGAGCGGTGGGCCGGATACGGGGACTGGAGCGGCGCTCCTCGCCCGTGAGTGAAAGGGGGATTGATTGTTGGGATGTAGTCCATGACGCCACCCACGGTTTGTGGTGATAATGGGACACCACCGCTGCTCTGGAGCAATGACAGGGAGCAGCTGAGATGTTTCTCTCCCCTCCGTGGGTAGGGGGATTTGGTGGTCCCGGGGCCCGGTGATGTGGACTGGAAGGTGGATGGCGGTGTGGTGCCCCAGGACCTGGTTGCCACAACAGCATTGCCCCTCCAAGGGTGATGCTGAGCCTGGAGGTAATTGGGAGGTCTATTGGCCAGTAGGTACCAACACCCAACACCATCCTCTCTCAGGCCAGCAGGGGGAGCTCTGAACCTGGAGTTCCAGGGAGCATTCCTCAAGTCTGACCTGAGGGAGGAGTTAGTGGTCAGTCTGTAGAGAGAGAGCAGAGGAAGCAGACGCAGAGTGTGCTGTCTTGTGGAACTAGGGCCTGGAGCTGGAATAGCATGGCCCAGTGAAGCAAGATTTTCAGAGAGGCACAGAAGAGACTCAGACATCGGAGTCTGTGGTTGCCAGGGTGTAAAATCCTTCCCTGGTAGCCGAATCCGGAGGGCAGGAGAGCTGCAAGCCCCCTGGCCCAGAAGCAACCTGAAGGTACAGCTGCATCACCAGGGCCCGGTGTAGACTCCAGCAGAGAAGCACCAGAGAGGGCCTGCGCAGCCTACCACACAGAAAAAGGGACGAACCACCGGTCCCAGCAGCAAGAGGGCCATTGCCAATCCAGAGAGCAGGGTCCTATAACAGTAAGGAAAGAACAGGAGTAGGGCCTCATACTCATCTGGCCAAAAAGATTCCTCAGATACTTCCAGGCCGGCCGGAGCCCTCGACCACCTGTAACGGTCTCCAAGGACTAACCGTTTGCAAAGTAAAAGAGGAGAAGGTAAAGAGAGTGTTGTTTGTGTCCGGTCCTTTCACCGCCTGTCGGCCCTGCACTACACCTTACACCATAGACTCTCATGAGCACCAACAGTGTCCCCGGGGCACCGCTCCACCTGTGGGGAGCAGTACCACTATTGCTGCCATTCCATCACCCCGGAGGCCTCATACAGCAGCGGCGGCTTAATAGCCGCAAACCACAGGTGGCGTCTCGACAAATATAAACTTTATTAACCCCAAGTCACCAGCCATATTAGTTGACACCCACCAGGGCCACGGAGCCGGGCCCCGCCACCACTGACGACCCCCGGACTAGTCCGGCCCAGCACCGGGTGTCCCATAGCCCTGGGGTGGGCAAATCAACTTTGGCGTCACGAACAGGATTTCGTGCCCGGTCCCACCGGGTACTGTGCGCCTGCAGAAACTGTGCTTAAAAGACTGTGTTACTGTTTGAAAACTGCCGCCGCCATTAGCCTCGCTGAGCGCAGGAAGAAGGGGGGCGTGCCCCAACCCCCGCTGTAGCGCCGGTAATGCCGATCACAATGCCGTACATCCCGGGAGCAGAATGGCTGCCGCAGTACTTCGGGGAGTCACATACCCTGAGCGACTTCAGAGAAAGGCTGCACAGCTTGTTTAGAGTGTATCCTCTGACTGAGAGCCAGAAGGTGGGCATATTAATGGGGCAGCTAGCCGGCGCGGCCCAGCGTGAAGTGAAGTCCTGGCCTGATACAGATAAAGGGACAGCAACCCAGATACTGGCTAAGTTAAACAGTACTTTTGACACCCGCACCGCAGCAGAAATAAAAATGAGATTCTTCGGGTGCAAACAACGGGCCACAGACAGCATACGGGACTATGCCTTAAACTTGCAGGAGGCCCTGAAAGCAATTAAACAGGTGGACCCAGAGAGTGTACGTGAAGAAGACAAACTCCTAACTGAGCAGTTCATAGAGGGGCTCCTGTCAGACGCCCACAAGACACAGCTGCGTATCATGGTCCTGCAGAACCCTGCTCTGGACTTTGCAAAGTTTAAGGACCAGGCCATCCGGGTACTGAGAGAATCTACACAGAATGACACAGTACCCCTCCGGCCTCTTGCTATCACGTACCCAGGGGTGGTGCCTGCGACACGAGCCGCTGCAGGGGCTGAGGCGCAGACCCTGGATAAGGATCCCGCTGCCGAGCTCAGACAGCAGGTCCAGGAGCTGACCAAGACTGTAGCTGCCCTTGCCAAGACCGTGCAGTCTCTACAAGTGACCCCATCGCCTGCAAGAATCGAGTTGGCCTCTAGCCCAGATGACGTCCCATGGATGCGACAGAGGAGGATTCCGCCGACCCGAGGAAAAGACACAGACCGGTATGATTCAACTGGACAACCAATCTGCCGCCGCTGCAGCCAGGCGGGCCACATTGCAAGACACTGTCCTTTAAATGGGCCGAGCCTGGGGCCAGGAGCCAACCCCCAGGTGTAAGGAAGCCCGGCTCAACCCCCAGCTGCAGCAAGTATGTGGGAGGACGACCGGTCCTTCCTATTGTGCTGGATGGGATCCCTTTGAATGCCCTCCTGGATACGGGATCCCAGGTAACAACCATCCCTTATAAATTGTACAAAAGATATTGGGCTGATTCAGACATTGACCATGGCCCAGATGATGATTTAACAATTGTGGCCAGTAATGGTCAGCCCTTGCCTCAAATTGGGTATAAGGAAGTAACCATTAAAGTGGGGCGGGTAGAAATGCCGTGTCAGGGGATGATAATTATAGATATTGATCGCAAAGAATCTAACCCACTGCTAACCATTGGTACAAATGTGATGGAAAATTGTCTTGCCGAAGTGATAATTTTGTTGCAGCAGGCGTCTGAAGGTGCCAGCTCCGGGCAGCAGCGTGCCCTACAGAGGGAGATCAGAGACCTGATGAGGAGGCAGCAGGTAGAGCTGGCCGGAGGAGAAATTGGCAGTGTAAGGGTAAGTGACCCTCTCCCCATTGCAATCCCCCCAAAAAGTGAAATGTTGATATGGTGTCGGGCAGCAATAGGCTTCAAGGGTCAAGATTACCAGGCCCTGGTGGAACCTGTGTATTCAGAAATTAGGCCTGGTATCCTGATAGCCAGAGGGGTAGCAGACGTCCGCAAGGGAAGAGTGCCCGTCCGCGTCCTGAATTGTGGGGAGGAGGAAGCCAAATTGCCCCGGTACGCCACTGTAGCAAAACTGTACACTGTCAGTAACAATACCATCAAAGCAGTGGAACCCTTGATCCCGTCCGACCAGGCGGAAGACAATGGCTCCAAGGGACAGCTGGAGGACTGGTGCCAAAAATTACATGTGGGCACCGACTCCACCCCCTCACACCAAAAGCATGGGGTTAACCGGGTAATACAGGAGTACGAGCGGGTCTTCAGCAAACACCCCCTAGATTTTGGGCAGGTAAAAGGGGTTAAACATCAAATCCCCACGGGTGATCATCATCCCATTAAAGAGAGATACCGCCCTGTACCCCCAGCACAGTATCAGCGTGCCAAAGAGATGTTACGGGAAATGAAGGAGGCTGGGGTTATCAGAGATAGTTGTAGCCCCTGGGCAGCTCCACTAGTGCTCATAAAGAAAAAAGATGGTACAATGAGAATGTGCGTAGATTACAGACAAATTAACCACATTACACATAAAGATGCTTATCCACTACCCAGAATAGAAGAGTCACTAACAGTAGTGATGAGCGAGCATGCTTGTCACTACTCGGTACTCGCACGAGTATCGCTGTACTCGGGCTGCTCGGCGGGGACAGAGTAATCTCGCGATACTCGTGCTGTACTCGTGGTCTTCATTTCTGCATGTTGGCGCTCTTTTGAGAGCCAGCCCTCATGCAGGGATTGGCTGGCAGACCACTGCAATGCCACAGCCCTGTTAGTTGTGGAATTGCAGTGATTGGCCGGCCTGCACAGCGTGACCGAGCCTTTATACCGGCCGGCGCGCTGTGCTCTGCTCACAGCTATCCAGACAGTCAGTGCAGGGAGAGTGTCGCTGATTCAGGGAAAGCTTTGCGGCCCTTTATAGCTTTTTCAGTTGCAGGGCTGCAAACAGTGTGACCAAAAGTCCTTCTCAGGACTATTCTAGTTGTATACAGGCAGGGTATAGCCAGGTCGGAGTACAGTAGCAGAGTCCTTCTCAGGACTACTGTTGCTATATACAGGCAGGGTATAGCCAGGTCTGAATACAGGCTAGTGACCAAAAGAGTCCTTGTCAGGACTATTGTACCAGTATACAGGCAGGCAGGCAGGCAGGGTAGTGGTGACCGTATAACAGCCTTCATCATACCTGGGGCTGGTGTACACAGTGTAAAACAGTCCAGATAGTGTCTGACTTGTCTGTAATTGTCGCTCCCCAAAAAAACCTGTTAGGTTCTTAGTGCGTCCGTGCTTGGTTTTTAAAACCGCACGTGTGTGCCTGTCGGTGGCAGCGTACAGGTGCACTTGTGTGCAATTTCCAGAAACTTTAATATAACGCACAAGTAGTGAATATACACGTCAGCACAGCATTGCAAAATGCGCAAGGGCATTGGCAAGGAACAAGGAAGTGGACGTGATGGTGGTGCAGGCAGAGGCCGAGGTCGTGGGCAAGCTCTAATTTCGCCACAACAAAGGGCCACATCTAGTCGCTCGCACGTCCTGTCCCAAATTCTTGGGGACCGCAGCAGTACACCGCTCTTGAACCAAGACCAGTGTCAACAGGTTGTTAGTTGGATAGCAGATAATGCTTCCAGTCAGATTGGCACCACCACAAACACTCTGTCTTCCACACGGTCAAGTGTCAGTAGCCGTGATACTGCACCGCACATTTCTGAACCTGATCCTCCTTCCTACCACCAGGCTGAGTACACGTCCTCCTCGGACATTAATGATCCCACACTTGGACACTCGGAAGAGCTGTTCACGTTTCCATTCACACATTCTGGCCTCTCGCCAGCTCATATTGAAGTGGGTCATGAGGAGATCGTCTGTACAGATGGCCAAATATTTGAGCAGCCACGTTCTCACGAAGTTGGCAACGTGTCTCAACAAGTGGTGGACGATGATGAGACACAATTGTCAGGAAGTCAGGAGGAGGAGCAGGGTGCGGAAGAGGAAGACGACGTGGTGGATGATCCAGTAACTGACCCAACCTGGCAGGAGGATATGCAGAGCGAGGACAGCAGTGCACAGGGGGAGGGAGGCGTAGCATCACAACAGGCAGTAAGAAGCAGGGTGGTGGCCCCAGGCAGAAGTCAGGCAACCGTTCCCCGGAACAACACGACGACACAAGGTGCCTGTACAAATGTTAGGTCTTCCCGAGTCTGGCAGTTTTTTAAGTTGGATCCAGATGATTCAAAAAAGGCCATTTGCAACACCTGCCGTGCCAGCATCAGCAGGGGTACCAAAACTAACAGCCTGACCACCACCAGCATGATCAGGCACATGTCAGCCAAGCACCCGACTTTGTGGGAAGTACAACAGAGTCGAGGAGCAGTGCTTGCTGATGTCACTGCTACGTCTTCGCTGGTTGTGCATGCGAGCCAATCCCCTGTCCATGCTGCCTGCGAACAAGCGTCCTCCACTCCTGCACCTGCAGTTGCCTACGCAGAAAGAACACCATCATCAAGCACGTCCTTGTCCCAGCGCAGCGTTCAGTTATCCATTCAGCAAACCTTTGAACGCAGGCGCAAATACACTGCCAACACCCCACATGCCACAGTTCTAAATGCTAACATTTCGCGACTGCTTGCGCTGGAAATGTTGCCTTTTAGGCTGGTGGAGACAGAAGCATTCCGTGACCTGATGGCGGCAGCTGTCCCACGTTACTCGGTCCCCAGCCGCCACTATTTCTCCCGGTGTGCCGTCCCCGCGTTGCATAACCACGTGTCACAAAACATCACACGTGCCCTGAACAACGCTGTTTCACCCAAGGTCCACCTAACCACAGACACGTGGACAAGTGCTTGTGGGCAAGGCCGCTACATCTCGTTGACGGCACACTGGGTTAATATTGTGGAAGCTGGGACCCAGTCTGAGCGAGGGACGGAACACGTCCTTCCCACACCAAGGTTTGCAGGCCCTACCTCAGTCAGTGTTTCACCCACACTCTACAGCTCCGGAATGTCATGCTCTTCAGCCTCCTCCTCCTCCTGCGCATCCTCATCCACTGTGCCCTCCACACCAGTCACAAGCTGGAAGCACTGCAGCACTGCCTCGGCGAAGCGGCAACAGGCTGTGCTGAAGCTAATCTGCATAGGTGACAAACCCCACAATGCAGAAGAGCTGTGGACAGCTCTGAAACAGCAGGCAGATCACTGGCTCACACCTCTGAACCTAAAGCCAGGAAAGGTCGTGTGTGACAATGGCCGGAACCTGGTGGCGGCTTTGAGGCGAGGCCAGCTGACACATGTTCCATGCGTGGCCCATGTGCTCAACCTCGTGGTTCAGCGGTTTATAAAGTCATACCCAGAGCTGTCTGATCTGCTGGTAAAAGTTCGCCGCCTGTCTGCACATTTTCGAAAGTCACCTACTGCTTCAGCCGGCCTTGCCGGCTTTCAGCGCCGTTTGCATCTTCCGGCTCACAGACTGGTGTGTGATGTCCCCACGCGTTGGAATTCAACTCTGCACATGTTGGTCAGGATATGTGAGCAGAAGAGGGCAGTTGTTGAGTACCTGCATCACCTAAGCCGTCGGGAAATGGGTCAAACTCCACACATAACACCTGAGGAGTGGAGATGGATGTCAGACCTATGTACCATCCTCCAAAACTTTGAGGACTCCACCAAGATGGTGAGTGGTGATGACGCCATTATTAGCGTCACCATACCGCTACTCTGCCTTCTAAAACGGTCTCTGCTGAAAAACAAACATGATGCATTGCAGGCGGAGCGCGATGAGTTGCAGCAAGAAACAGTAGTGGGTGTGGGTGATAACACACAACCCAGCCTCGTCTCATCACAACGTGCAGTGGAGGACTATGACGAGGAGGAGGATGAAGACATGGAGCAACTCTCCGGCCAAATTGAGGATATGACATGCACACCAGTCATATCCTCGGTTCAGCGTGGCTGGCCAGAGGACAGGGTAGATGAGGAGGAGGAGGAGGAGGAGGAGGAGGAGGACAGCATGTTCAGTCATCTTGTTGGTCAGGCTACTGAAGTCCTGGCTGTTAAGAGTCTGGCGCACATGGCTGACTTTATGGTAAGCTGCTTGTCTCGTGACCCTCGCGTTAAGAACATCTTGGCCGACAATCATTACTGGTTGGTAACACTGTTAGACCCACGCTACAAGGAGAACTTTTTGTCTCTTATTCCCGTGGAGGAGAGGTCAACCAAAATGCAGCAGTTCCGGAAGGCCATACTCACGGAAGTAGGCAAAGCATTCCCCTCACAAAACGCTAGCGGCATAGGTCAGGAATCAGTGGACAACCGAGGCGTACAGCCGAGAGAGGCACAAGTCCAATCCGCCAGAGGTAGGGGAACAGTCTTTAAGATGTGGGACAGTTTTCTCAGCCCCTCACGTACCACAGCCCCTGAGGTGCGGGGTAGTGCCACAAGAAATCCTAAGTTTGCCCAGATGCTGAAGGAGTACCTTGCAGATCGAACAACTGTACTCCGACATTCCTCTGTGCCTTACAATTATTGGGTATCCAAGCTGGACACGTGGCATGAATTGGCTCTCTACGCCTTGGAAGTCCTGGCCTGCCCTGCTGCTAGCGTTTTGTCAGAGCGTGTTTTTAGTGCCGCAGGTGGAATCATTACAGATAAACGCACCCGCCTGTCAACTGAAAATGCTGACAGGCTGACTCTGATCAAGATGAACAAGGGTTGGATTGGGCCAGACTTCACCACACCACCAGCAAATGAGAGCGGAATTTAAAGTTTGCCATGTACCTCCACTCACCCATGGGTACACACTTCTGGACTTTGGATAATCGCTGGACTGCTCCTCCTTCTCCTCATGCGCCACCATGATGATGACCGTTACAAATTGCAATACTTAGGCCTTTGTTTCAGGTATACCCCCAGTGGTAAATTTTTTCGCCCATTCTTTGCAGAATGGACATTACAACGACAGGAGACCCGCTCCTTTGCAATGGGAACAATGTTTTGAGGCCCTCATGCACGTCTCTACCCAGGGACAACGTGGAGCCTCCCAATTTTTGGCTGCCCTGCCTAAGGGCTATACTATAATACACCCACTTCCTTAAAATGGACACTTAATGTTTTGAGGCCCTCATGCACGTCTCTACCCAGGGACAACGTGGAGCCTCCCAATTTTTGGCTGCCCTGCCTAAGGGCTATACTATAATACACCCACTTCCTTAAAATGGACACTTAATGTTTTGAGGCCCTCATGCACGTCTCTACCCAGGGACAACGTGGAGCCTCCCAATTTTTGGCTGCCCTGCCTAAGGGCTATACTATAATACACCCACTTCCTTAAAATGGACACTTAATGTTTTGAGGCCCTCATGCACGTCTCTACCCAGGGACAACGTGGAGCCTCCCAATTTTTGGCTGCCCTGCCTAAGGGCTATACTATAATACACCCACTTCCTTAAAATGGACACTTAATGTTTTGAGGCCCTCATGCACGTCTCTACCCAGGGACAACGTGGAGCCTCCCAATTTTTGGCTGCCCTGCCTAAGGGCTATACTATAATACACCCACTTCCTTAAAATGGACACTTAATGTTTTGAGGCCCTCATGCACGTCTCTACCCAGGGACAACGTGGAGCCTCCCAATTTTTGGCTGCCCTGCCTAAGGGCTATACTATAATACACCCACTTCCTTAAAATGGACACTTAATGTTTTGAGGCCCTCATGCACGTCTCTACCCAGGGACAACGTGGAGCCTCCCAATTTTTGGCTGCCCTGCCTAAGGGCTATACTATAATACACCCACTTCCTTAAAATGGACACTTAATGTTTTGAGGCCCTCATGCACGTCTCTACCCAGGGACAACGTGGAGCCTCCCAATTTTTGGCTGCCCTGCCTAAGGGCTATACTATAATACACCCACTTCCTTAAAATGGACACTTAATGTTTTGAGGCCCTCATGCACGTCTCTACCCAGGGACAACGTGGAGCCTCCCAATTTTTGGCTGCCCTGCCTAAGGGCTATACTATAATACACCCACTTCCTTAAAATGGACACTTAATGTTTTGAGGCCCTCATGCACGTCTCTACCCAGGGACAACGTGGAGCCTCCCAATTTTTGGCTGCCCTTCCTAAGGGCTATACTATAATACACCCACTTCCTTACAATGGGCACTTCAGGTTTACAGGCCATCATGCACGTCTCTATCCAGGGACAATGTGGAGCCTCCCAATTTTTGGCTGCCCTGGCAAAGGGCTATACTGAAATAGACCCACTTCCTTACAATGGGCACTTCAGGTTTACAGGCCATCATGCACGTCTCTATCCAGGGACAATGTGGAGCCTCCCAATTTGTGGCTGCCCTGGCAAAGGGCTATACTGAAATAGACCCACTTCCTTACAATGGGCACTTCAGGTTTACAGGCCATCATGCATGTCTCTATCCAGGGACAATGTGGAGCCTCACAATTTGTGGCTGCCCTGGCAAAGGGCTATACTGAAATAGACCCACTTCCTTACAATGGGCACTTCAGGTTTACAGGCCATCATGCACGTCTCTATCCAGGGACAATGTGGAGCCTCCCAATTTGTGGCTGCCCTGGCAAAGGGCTATACTGAAATAGACCCACTTCCTTACAATGGGCACTTCAGGTTTACAGGCCATCATGCACGTCTCTATCCAGGGACAATGTGGAGCCTCCCAATTTGTGGCTGCCCTGGCAAAGGGCTATACTGAAATAGACCCACTTCCTTACAATGGGCACTTCAGGTTTACAGGCCATCATGCACGTCTCTATCCAGGGACAATGTGGAGCCTCCCAATTTGTGGCTGCCCTGGCAAAGGGCTATACTGAAATAGACCCACTTCCTTACAATGGGCACTTCAGGTTTACAGGCCATCATGCACGTCTCTATCCAGGGACAATGTGGAGCCTCCCAATTTGTGGCTGCCCTGGCAAAGGGCTATACTGAAATAGACCCACTTCCTTACAATGGGCACTTCAGGTTTACAGGCCATCATGCACGTCTCTATCCAGGGACAATGTGGAGCCTCCCAATTTGTGGCTGCCCTGGCAAAGGGCTATACTGAAATAGACCCACTTCCTTACAATGGGCACTTCAGGTTTACAGGCCATCATGCACGTCTCTATCCAGGGACAATGTGGAGCCTCCCAATTTGTGGCTGCCCTGGCAAAGGGCTATACTGAAATAGACCCACTTCCTTACAATGGGCACTTCAGGTTTACAGGCCATCATGCACGTCTCTATCCAGGGACAATGTGGAGCCTCCCAATTTGTGGCTGCCCTGGCAAAGGGCTATACTGAAATAGACCCACTTCCTTACAATGGGCACTTCAGGTTTACAGGCCATCATGCACGTCTCTATCCAGGGACAATGTGGAGCCTCCCAATTTGTGGCTGCCCTGGCAAAGGGCTATACTGAAATAGACCCACTTCCTTACAATGGGCACTTCAGGTTTACAGGCCATCATGCACGTCTCTATCCAGGGACAATGTGGAGCCTCCCAATTTGTGGCTGCCCTGGCAAAGGGCTATACTGAAATAGACCCACTTCCTTACAATGGGCACTTCAGGTTTACAGGCCCTCATGCACGTCTCTATCCAGGGACAATGTGGAGCCTCCCAATTTGTGGCTGCCCTGGCAAAGGGCTATACTGAAATAGACCCACTTCCTTACAATGGGCACTTCAGGTTTACAGGCCCTCATGCACGTCTCTATCCAGGGACAATGTGGAGCCTCCCAATTTGTGGCTGCCCTGGCAAAGGGCTATACTGAAATAGACCCACTTCCTTACAATGGGCACTTCAGGTTTACAGGCCCTCATGCACGTCTCTATCCAGGGTCAATGTGGAGCCTCCCAATTTGTGGCTGCCCTGGCAAAGGGCTATACTGAAATAGACCCACTTCCTTACAATGAGCACTTCAGGTTTACAGGCCATCATGCACGTCTCTATCCAGGGACAATGTGGAGCCTCACGATTTGTGGCTGCCCTGGCAAAGGGCTATACTGAAATAGACCCACTTCCTTACAATGGGCACTTCAGGTTTACAGGCCATCATGCACGTCTCTATCCAGGGACAATGTGGAGCCTCACAATTTGTGGCTGCCCTGGCAAAGGGCTATACTGAAATAGACCCACTTCCTTACAATGGGCACTTCAGGTTTACAGGCCATCATGCACGTCTCTATCCAGGGACAATGTGGAGCCTCCCAATTTTTGGCTGCCCTGGCAAAGGGCTATACTGAAATAGACCCACTTCCTTACAATGGGCACTTCAGGTTTACAGGCCATCATGCACGTCTGTATGCAGGGGCATTGGTGAACCTCACAATTTTGGACTGCCCTGGCAAAGGAAAATACTACAAAGACTCACTTCCTCAAAATGGGCACATTAGACTCAAGAGGCCTTCATGTACGTCTCTTCTCAGGGACATCGGAGTGCCACACAATGTTTTCACGTAAAATCTTTCATGTATTAATCTCAAAAAGTAACATACACCAGCTCTATCTCACTATTGGGTATGTGCCCTTAACATTTCCGCCATGAAAAATCATTTTGGGGTCATTTTGGAAGGTTTTCTGGTGAGTCCGTAAAAATGGCGTAAAACGCGGACAAAATTGTTCACAGCTGTGACTTTTGAGTGATAAATGCTTCAAGGGGTCTTCCCCATGCTGTTGCCATGTCATTTGAGCACTCTTCTGAGACTTTTGTGACATTTTTAGGGTTTCTCCATGCTGCCGGGGGGTCATTTCACAAAAATACTCGGGTCTCCCATAGGATAACATTGGGCTCGTTGCTCGGGCCGAGTACACGAGTATCTTGGGAAGCTCGGCCCGAGCTTCGAGCACCCGAGCTTTTTAGTACTCGCTCATCACTAACTAACAGCCTTAAAATCAGCTATTTATTTCTCCACCCTGGATCTCACCAGTGGGTATTGGCAGGTTCCCGTGGCAGAGGCGGACAAGGAGAAGACTGCATTCACGACACCAATGGGTCTCTGCGAGTTCAATTGTATGCCGTTCGGGCTCTGCAACGCCCCAGGGACATTTCAGAGATTGATGGAGTGCTGCTTGGGCCATCACAACTTTGAAACCGTGCTATTGTACCTGGATGACGTCATAGTCTACTCCAAGACCTACGAAGACCACCTGAGGCACTTAGCAGAAGTGTTTGAGTCCTTGTCGGAGTATGGCCTGAAGATAAAGCCGTCCAAATGTCACCTCTTGAAGCCAAAGGTACAGTACCTGGGTCATGTGGTCAGCGCAGAAGGTGTGGCACCTGATCCGGAGAAAGTCACCGTAATCAAGGACTGGCCAAGACCCACCACGGTAAAGCAGGTGCGGCAGTTCCTTGGGCTGGTGGGCTACTACCGAAGGTTCATTGATGGTTTCACCAAGATAGCAGCGCCTCTTCAAGATCTCCTGGTGGGCCAGCCAAAGAAGGCTAAGAAGCAAAGCCCTCCATTTGAATGGAACAGCCAAATAGAAACATCTTTTGTCCGACTGAAAGGGGCTCTCACGGGAGAAGAAATTCTGGCCTACCCTGACTACAGCCAGCCGTTTGTACTGTACACAGACGCCAGCAACGTGGGACTGGGAGCAGTTCTGTCCCAGGTACTGGGAGGCAGAGAGAAGGTGATAGCTTACGCCAGTAGGAAGCTTCGTCCCACAGAAAGGAATCCAGAAAACTACAGTTCCTTCAAGCTGGAGTTCCTTGCCATTGTTTGGGCAGTGACTGAACGCTTCAAGTCACTTCTGGCGTCGGCAAAGTTCACCATCTTCACGGACAACAACCCGTTGACACATCTGGCAACAGCCAAGCTAGGTGCGTTGGAGCAGCGATGGATGGCCCGGCTGTCTAACTTTGACTTTACCATCAAGTACCGGGCTGGCAAGAAGAATAACAATGCTGATGCGCTGTCCAGAATGCCTCACTTACCCGAGTCTGGAGAAGACCTGGATGAACTCGAAGAGATAGAGTTACCGGCTTTCCATCACCAAGGTGTTTCCCAGTGTGAGCATGCTGTAGGAGAGAAGCGCTCGAGCCAGCACGAGGTCTCGGTCAACCCATTACTCCACCATAATTGGGAAGAGACACAACGGTGACCCGGCCGTGCGACTGGTCAAAGAAAAGCTAGCACAAGCTGAGACCCATCTCGGTCCAGACGCTCCACAAGAAGCCCAGCAGCTGTGGAAGGAGAGGGGACGACTGTTCACCTACCAAGGCAAGCTCTGCAAGAGATATGTCAACTGGCAAACAAATGAACTCGTCTGGCAGATAGTGGTCCCACAGAGGGATGCTCCAATGGTCCTAGCAGCTTACCATGATAAAGCAGGACACTTCGGGTGGAAGAAGTTGGAGACCCTACTCCGCGATCAGTTCTACTTGGTGGACATGAGAAAGACAGTCGAGAAGTGGTGCCGAGACTGTGGTCCGTGTAACCTGAGGCGGAAGGATGATGCCAGCCAGAGGTCTCCCCTACAGCCAATTGTCACGAAGCAGCCCCTGGAGTAGGTGGCCCTGGACCACGTGAAGTTAACACCAAGCCGGTCAGGCTATGTGTACGCCCTCACCATTGTGGACCATTACTGTCGTTTCCTGGTAGTAGTGCCTGTGAAAGACCAGACAGCCAGAACAGCAGCTAGAGCATTTCAGGCATACTTTTGTCGACCTCACGGTTATCCGGAAAGGGTACTGACTGATCAAGGTCCTGCATTCGAGGCAGAAGTGTTCCAAGAGTTCTGTAACATGTACGGCTGTAAGAAAATCAGAACAACACCATACCACCCCCAAACCAATGGATTGTGTGAGAAGATGAACCATGTGGTTATTGATATGCTCAAGACTCTACCTCTTGAAGAAAGAAATCAATGGCCAGAGAAGTTACCAGATCTGGTAGACCTGTATAACCATATCCCAGTAAACTCGACCAACTGCAGCCCTGCTTACTTGATGCGAGCAAGACCTGGCAAGTTACCTGTAGACTTTGAGATGGGAACTGTGTCACCTGAAGCGGTTCAAGAGATAGAAGATTGGGATACAGAGCGACAACAACAGTACCACAAAGTCCAGGAATGCGTAGAAAAGAGCCTGTCCCAAGCAAGAACGAGACAAGAGCAGAACTACAATCAAACAGCCCCAGCAACTCCCTTAGCACCTGGAGAACAGGTCCTCAAGAAAAAGCGGAGGGCGCATAAATTAGATGATCAGTGGGAGAATGAACCCTACACCATTATTTCCTCCAACTTTGACAATAGTAAGGTATGCCTCATAAGCAAAGATGAAGGCAAGACCTATCAAACAGTTTCTAGAGACCGTCTGAAAGCGTGCCCTGAGCGGTGCAAAATCCAAAAAGAAGTGGAAGAAGTACAAGAATGTCCCCAAATTCAAGAAAAAGAGGAAGAGATGATACAAACAATCCTTGGATAATTCCCCAAAACTTGGACCCGAATAAATAATGCCATAGTGGTACCAGTCTTGACGTTCCCGCAGTTGGTCGAGCCAGAGACAGAAGAGGTTCCAGATCCACCTAAGGAACTGTCCGCCCCAACACAAGATGACACGCCAGCAGTGGAACAGGAGAATCAACCCCCTGTCAGTGGTGAACCTGTCGTACCCTTGGCGACTCTCAGACCACGTAGGCAATCATCACGCATACCTATCAGGGTTAGGCTCACCCATAGTGCTGAGGTAGCAGACGCTCCAAATAGTCAGGGACAAACACCAGAGCTACGCAGGTCCCAAAGTAGCACTCAGGGACGGCCCCCTCCAAGGTATAGAGAGTAAAAAGAAAGAGAACCTATTAGAATGTAAATAGTTATTTAAAATGTCTGTAATGTTGTGTATAAAATGTTTTTTTATTCAAATGATTGAGTAAATGGACAATTGGGCCACTGGACTATGGGTGGCCAACACTCTAATTGTACATAGTTAACACCAGTGTGCTTAACACCCCTGAAGAAAAACCCGTCCAGCGTGCATAGAGTGGGGTCATTAATGCTCTGACGCACGCCCAGAGCCTACGTTGGGGGTTTTATCGCGGCGGGTCCCCCATGGAGCAGTGTAATGGACACCCGGCAGGGAGCCGCACTGGACTCTTATAGTTGTTTAAGGTTGTAACATGTTATGTCTTGTTTTGTTTTCTTCAGTCCGGGAGAACTGAGTTTAACTAAGGGGGAGTGTGGCGCCCCAGGACCTGGTCGCCACAACAGCATTGCCCCTCCAAGGGTGATGCTGAGCCTGGAGGTAATTGGGAGGTCTATTGGCCAGTAGGTACCAACACCCAACACCATCCTCTCTCAGGCCAGCAGGGGGAGCTCTGAACCTGGATTTCCAGGGAGCATTCCTCAAGTTTGACCTGAGGGAGGAGTTAGTGGTCAGTCTGTAGAGAGAGAGCAGAGGAAGCAGACGCAGAGTGTGCTGTCTTGTGGAACTGGGGCCTGGAGCTGGAATAGCTTGGCCCAGTGAAGCAAGATTTGCAGAGAGGCACAGAAAAGACTCAGACATCGGAGTCTGTGGTTGCCAGGGTGTAAAATCCTTCCCTGGTAGCCGAATCCGGAGGGCAGGAGAGCTGCAAGCCCCCTGGCCCAGAAGCAACCTGAAGGTACAGCTGCATCACCAGGGCCCGGTGTAGACTCCAGCAGAGAAGCACCAGATAGGGCCTGCGCAGCCTACCACACAGAAAAAGGGACGAACCACCGGTCCCAGCAGCAAGAGGGCCATTGCCAATCCAGAGAGCAGGGTCCTATAACAGTAAGGAAAGAACAAGAGTAGGCCTCATACTCATCTGGCCAAAAAGATTCCTCAGTTACTTCCAGGCCGGCCGGAGCCCTCGACCACCTGTAACGGTCTCCCAGGAGTAACCGTTTGCAAAGTAAAAGAGAAGGTAAAGAGACTGTTGTTTGTGTCCGGTCCTTTCACCGCTTGTCGGCCCTGCACTACACCTTACACCATAGACTCTCACGAGCACCAACAGTGTCCCCGGGGCACCGCTCCACCTGTGGGGAGCAGTACCACCATTGCTGCCATTCCATCACCCCGGAGGCCTCATACAGCAGCGGCGGCTTAATAGCCGCAAACCACAGGTGGCGTCACGACAAATGTAAACTTTATTCACCCCAAGTCACCAGCCATATTAATTGAGACCCACCAGGGTCACGGAGTCGGGCCCCGCCACCACTGACGACCCCCGGACTAGTCCGGCCCGGCACCGGGTGTCCCATAGCCCTGGGGTGGGCGAGTCAGCGGGAGTTGGGAAGGTGCAGGGTCACGGGGCAGCGCGGTGCCAGGCGGCACAGTGGTACTCACTCAGCCAGCAACGTACACGGAGTCTCTGGTTAAACAAACGGCTGGATGGACGGGTCCCACAGACGGCTGCGGTGGTCACTCCCGGTAAGTTGGCGGTGACTGTCTCTCCCTGCAGCTTTGATGTGTTGTCGGCTCCGATGGCTTCCCACCGTTAGCCCGCTCCCCAGCGGTGTGGTAGCTAGAAGAGCTCCCTTTTGCCCACAGGCTCTGGCCGTGGTAACTCTAGCTGTGGCGGTAGCTGTATTTCCCTTCACGGTTGAGCGGTTACCTTCAGTCCGGTCTTTGTTGCTGAGGAACCCCGGAGGTTCCCGTCGCTGACGGATTTGACCAGTTTAACGGCGACTCCAAGCCTGGTCGGGGTCCATAGGCCCTGCCGAGTGGTGCTGGCTTTTCTTCGCTCCCCGATCCGGTACCGGCGGGCCACCACCCGACCCCGGTCCTTACGGTTGTGCGTCAATCGGCCTCGCCTGCAGACGGTCATCACCATCTGCCAACCTTTCTGTATGTGCCCGGGCCACGTACCCGGACACGGTTAGTCTGCAGCTCCACTACCACTTTCCTCAACTGTCAAACTCCACTTCCAAACTACACTCTGAACTCCTTTTCCCGCCTCCAGGGCTGTGAACTCCTCGATGGGCGGGGCCAACCACCTGGCTCCGCCCCACCTGGTGTGGACATCAGCCCCTGGAGGAAGGCAACAAGGATTTGTGTGTGACTGATGTGCCTAACCGGGGTGTGGGGTGTGTTGTAGTTCCTGTTACGTCCTGGCTTGTCCAGGGCGCCACAGTAACGTCCGGGAGGTGGATTCACGGGACCGTGCACCGGACTCCCCCAGTGAGGCAAGCCGGAGCTAACCCCTATACAGGGATTGTCCTATCACCCCACCAGAGGGCCTAGATGCACGGTAGCCGGAAGATTAGGGTTACGGGATAAGAGTCCTTCAAGGATCCGACCAGGAATGTCTCTGAGTCCAACGGGCACCGTAGGCAGGACGGATGACAGGGACCGGGTACAGGTACCGGGAAGGAACAGCAAACGGTATCCGAGTCAAACGAGACGAGCAGGCTGATGTTTCCCAGGTGAAGTCGGGGATCGGTGACGGGTGCAGGCTGATGGTAGATGGCGGGATCCTCAGCAGACAGTCACCGGGGGACTTCCTGGGGAATTAGACGTCAGGACTGGGTTAGGGTGGCACACGGGCTCTGTGGAGGGGACAGGGTTAAACAAAGGCAAGGCACAAAGGGACCTGAGCACCTAGCTCTGGGAACACATTGATCAGGCACCGCCCACATGGAAAGGAAGTCCTAATATACCCTGTACCTGTAATTGACCATATCCTGTTTCCGGGACGCTGGCCCTTTAAGAAGAGGTGAGTGACCGTGTGCGCGCCCTAATGCGCATGCGCGAGGCTCGTGTGCCGGAGGCCAGAGCAGGAAGCAGTGCAGGAGATGCAGGAGGACCAGACAGAGCGTCCTGTGTCGCAGGGAGACGCCGGAGCCGACGGGCAGAAGGCACGGAGGACGCAGAGGAGGGAGAGTGAGAAGGGCAGCCGCGTGCAGAAGAACCGTGGACCGGGGCGGTGAGTGACAGACGGCGCCGGGTCCCGGGGAGCGTGACATATGTTAACCCAGTGTGCCATCAGTGAGATGTACCGTCCCTGCCACAAGCACTTGTCCAGGTTTCCGTGGTTAGGTGGACTTTCCCAGTAACTGCGTTGTTAAGGGCATGGCTAATGTTTTGGGACATGTGCTTGTGTAATTCAGGGACGGCACACCGGGAGAAATAGTGGAGGCTGGGGACCGAGTAATGAGGGATGGCGGCTACCATTAAGTTGCGGAATGCTTCCATCTCCACTTGCCTAAAAGGCTACATTTCCAGCGCACGCAGTTGCAAAATGTGCAAATTCAGTAGTGTGGCCTGTGGGGTGTTGGCTGCGTATTTGCATTTGCGTTCCAAGGACTGAGGTATGGACAACTGAACGCTGCACTGGGACAAGGACGTGGATGTGGTTGCTGATGGTGGTATTTCAGATTGTGTAATGACAGGTACAGGACAGGAGGCATCTTCACATGCACTATGCACAGGGGATTGGCTTGCATGCTCAACAGTGGAAGAAGCAGTGGTGCCACCTGCAGACAATACTCCTGGACCTGGGGTATAGCCCCCAAAGTCGGGTGCTTTTTTGCCATGTGCCTAATCATGCTGGTGGTGGTCAGGATGGTAGTTTTGCTACCCCTGCTGAAGCTGGTGTGCCGCCCCTGCAACAGTCGAACTGCTCGGATCCGGGGTTGCTGTGGCTCGAAGGTCTCCGGACCCGGGGTCCTGCAGCCACTCGAATGTAAAAGGAGAGTATTTACAGGGGATGAATGTTCGTGACGCCACCTGCGGTTCTTGGTAATGGGAGTACCGCAGCTCCTGGAGGGAGTACCGGGGCAGATAGTGTGGGGACAGCTAGGTGTCAGTCCCTCCGCGGGTAGGGAAGGCCCCGGACTCTGAGTGACTGGCAGGATTGGGAGATAGGGAGCAGGGTATTCACTGTTGGTAGTCGTGGTGCCGGATGGTGTTTTGTAAAGTCATGATACACACACTCAGGTGAACTAAAAGTCCCAGTGTACCATTGCCGCTCAAAAAGGGGAGCACGTCCAGGTATCCGCTGCCAATGATATTGCCTGGTATTTCAGAGCCTACCTCGTGCACAAATTTAGTGTTCATTGTAGCCCCTCGGCATAAGGTTGTTGGGGCCCCGCTACCCAGATGTAGGGCAGCTATGCTCTTGATTAGTGTTGAGCCACCCCCCTAGTGTTCGAGTTCGGTTCGGTTTGTCGAATGGCGGTTCAGTTCGTCGAACGTTCGACAAACGTTCGACGAACACCTTCAAACCCCATTGAAAACAATGGGAGGCAAACACAATCACATACAAACACATAGAAAACACCTTCTAAGGTGTCCAAAAGGTGACAAACAAATCACAAGACACCACAAACACATGGAAAAGTGACAAGTACGTGTCACGCGGCCACCTCGATGGGTGACGAGCGCCCGGCATCTCTGGCAGACCTACGATCCCTGCTACAAGCAATCCCCACCAAGAGTGACATTGCAGCCCTGGCTAATCAAGTAGTGGCGGAGTGCAAACAAGAATTTATCCAGCTGCGACAAGATCTCTCTTCACTTACTCACAGGGTAGATACCCTGACAGAGCAACAATCGGATTCTCAGGTGTCTATCCGATCTATCCAAGAAACTGCTGAAAACCAATCTAAGCAACTATTTGCCCTCCAGCAGCATGTGGATGACCTAGAGAACAGAAACAGACGAAACAATCTGCGGATTAGAGGTCTTCCGGAATCTATTGCCGCCCCTGATATCCCTGCTGCTCTTCGTTCCATCTTCAACAATTTGTTAAAGAGGCCACCAGGAGCTCCCCTTGAACTTGATAGAGCCCATAGAGCTCTACGCCCTCCGGATCCAGATGACGCCCGCCCAAGAGATATCGTATGCAGAGTACACTTTTTCGCTGTAAAAGAGGCCATTCTACAGGCAGCCAGGAGAAAACAGAACTTATCATACAATGGCTCTACCTTTCGCATAATGCCTGATCTCTCACGGCACACTCTGGCCCAACGTGCGACTCTTAAACCCCTCCTTGATGTCTTAAAAGAGAGAGGTCTGCCATTCCGGTGGGGATTTCCATTTTCCCTATCGGTACAGAAGGACTCTCGATGGATGACCCTACGTTCTCCAGAGGACCTCCCGGCTTTTATCAAGAGTCTGAATCTGCCTGCAATGTCTATTACAGCCTGGCCGACTACACTACTCCAGCCGTGGGTGCCCAGGGGACGGCCTACCTCCTCTAGACCACCTCCACCTCCTGAGTCCAGCAGGGGGTTGCCTCCGAGAGGAGAACGGGGTCGCAGGGCGGGCCGCCCGCGCTAGCTGATGCTGAGGAAACCAAAGGCTGAAAACGCCTGTATGACTTATACCTCTTACAGTAATGAGGCTCACGTGGCTTCCACATGTTACCCTCCAGTCTATTCATAGCCCGTATCACATAAGAATTTATTACCTTTACCGGTGTCTATGGTTATCCATAATGTTTTTTCTTTCTTAGTATATATGGAGCTCTGCTCAGATATGTCTGACTTCCTTTTTCCCCAAATAGGTTGGGATCCTCTGTCCTGCCTAGATGAGGCGGATATGCTCCCTAGGAACGTTTGTTCGGATTTAGTTAACTATGCTAGGCTTTTTTTGCCTGTTGTTCTTCTTGTTTTTTTCTCTCTCTTCCTTTTTTTCCCACTACTTCTTACTTTCCTCAAGTCTCCCCTTCTCCATATCTTCGGCGACCGGGCTGAACGTGTCCGATTCTCTTTCTTAGATATCTCTAATGACTTATTCTCTTATAGATGGCGGACTTAACCATCGCTTCTTTCAATGCCAGGGGCCTCAATGTCCCGGAGAAAAGGACACAGATATTGTATCATCTTCATAAACAGAAGGTGAGAATAGCGTGTCTACAGGAGACACACTTCAAACAAGGACATGCCCCTATTCTTAAAAATAAATATTACCGGACATGGGTATCCTCGGATAATCCTGACTCCCGTTCTAAAGGTGTGGCAATAGCCATCCATAAATCCCTCCCACATCAAATTCTAAAGTGCACAACAGATAGTCTTGGCAGATACATTATTCTCTCACTGAGGGTGGGGACCCACATCTTCACGATAATTAACGCGTACGCCCCAAATCAAAAACAGGATAGTTTTATTTCCCGCCTGATTAATACCGCGATCCCCCTGATACAAGGTACGGTGATTTTATGTGGGGACCTTAATACCACCCTGGACCCTACTTTAGACAACTCGAAAGGGAAATCCAGTATGGCATACACCACTATCAAACGAATTAAAAAAGCTTTATTACGCATGCAGCTGTTCGACACCTGGAGAATACAACACCCATCGGACAGAGACTACAGTTTCTATTCCCACACCCAGGATTCATATAGCCGTCTTGATTACATACTGGTACAACATAGTGCACTCCCTTGGGTCCAACACACGAGAATGGATAACATACTATGGTCAGACCATGCGCCGGTATATTGCACGATTGAGATCCCCTCCCTTACGGCTCCTAGGGGGTCGTGGCGTCTGAACGAGTCATTGCTACTGGATGAGCT
Source organism: Anomaloglossus baeobatrachus (assembly GCF_048569485.1). Taxonomy (NCBI): domain Eukaryota; kingdom Metazoa; phylum Chordata; class Amphibia; order Anura; family Aromobatidae; genus Anomaloglossus; species Anomaloglossus baeobatrachus. The sequence goes on from NC_134356.1 coordinate 156,586,519, forward strand.
TTGCGTTTCGGATATCCAGGCCTCCATTACAAGATTCATGGAGGACCACTCAGTAGATGACACAGCCCCCACTTATAAGTGGGAGGCACTGAAATGTGTCCTACGTGGCATTTTTATTAAGCATGGGTCTCGAATCAAGAAAGAGAAAGCCCAAGACATAGTAAAAGCTCTCCATAGGGTTTCTGAACTGGAGCTCATCCACAAGCAAGCTTTGTCGGCCACGAACTTACGGGCACTCCTACAGGCTAGGTTCGAGGTTAAGAAACTGCTTGATTCCTCATATCAGCGTCTGATACAGGTAGGGAAGGGGAAGTTTTATGAGTTTGGGGATAAACCCGGCAGGCTGTTAGCAAACGCGTTGAGGGAGGACAGAGCTCACACCCTCATTCCCTGCATCAAGAACTCACGCGACGAATTACTTTACGCCACCCCAGACATCTCGAATACCTTTCATGACTATTATTCCAAGTTGTATAATCTACCTGTTGAGCCCCATAGACCGAGTGATGTAAATCCCTCAATGCCCTCACCTTTTAGATGTCCCGACAGTTCTATAATAGACAACCTGGAAAGTCCATTTTTACTGGAAGATTTATTGGCAGTGATTCGCGATACCCCGGGCAATAAGTGTCCTGGCCCTGACGGGTTCCCCGCCAAATTTTATAAATCCTTCTCGGAACAATTAGCGCCTCTAATGCTCCTTTCCTTCAATTCAATCTTGGACTCAGTCCCCTTTCCGCCCCACTCCACCACGGCTCATATTTCACTAATTCAAAAGACCGGAAAAGATCCCATGACGTGTAGCAGTTATAGACCAATATCACTCCTTAACGTAGATTTAAAAATTTATGCCAAGCTTTTGGCAAACAGACTTAGCCCCTTGCTCCCTAACTTGATCCATCTTGATCAGGTCGGATTTGTCCCAGGTAGAGAGGCAAGGGACAATACCATAAAAACCCTGGATTTAATCCAATACGCACACAATAAAAAGCTGCCAATGATGTTACTGTCTTTGGATGCTGAGAAGGCTTTCGACAGAGTCTCCTGGCAGTCGTTATCAGAGACCCTAGACCATATAGGCCTAGGGCCAGTTTTCTCGTCTAAAATTATGGCGTTATATCACTCCCCGACTGCTCTACTTAGGATTAATGGCATTCTGACGAAACCCTTCTCCATCCGAAATGGGACACGACAGGGTTGCCCCTTGTCACCGTTACTATATGTATTAGTCATGGAACACTTGTTGTCAGCCATCCGGGCTAACCCAGACATACGGGGAATTAGGATTGCCAATCGGGAGCATAAATGCGCTGCCTTCGCTGACGATCTTCTGGTATATTTAAGTAGCCCCACCACATCCCTCCCGTCCTTAATGTTGGAACTAAACCGGTTTAGTAAGTGGTCCAATTTTAAAATTAATTTTGATAAATCAGAGGCCCTAAATATCTCCTTGCCCCAATCGACTGTAAATGTTATAAAACCAAACTTCCCCTTTAGATGGCCACCCCATGGCAGCATCGGATACTTAGGCATCAAGATTCCATCTGACCTATCCAGACTCTTTCAATTAAACTACCAGAGTTTTCTGTCACGGCTCGAGGGGGATCTGACTCGGTGGCATGGGGGTACTCTTTCATGGTTTGGCAGGATCAGTGCACTCAGGATGACGGCCCTTCCGAGATTGCTATATTTGCTGCAGACGGCCCCGGTCTATGTACCGGCAACCTATTGGGCCAAGATGCAGCGCATGTTCGGTAAATTTGTCTGGTCTGGAAGACGCCCTCGTATAGGAAGTGGCGTCTTGACTAGGACCAAAGGTGCAGGAGGAACGGGGCTGCCCGATTGTAGGCGATACTACTTGGCGGCCGCTCATGCCAGGGTTTTGGATCTTCTACATAATTCTAGTTCTAAACTGTGGGTTAGCCTGGCACAAGAAATATGCCCCTTATCAATACCGACCCTGCCGTGGACTTGGCCACTCCTCACCAAACATAAGATTGAGATGTCTTATAGCACCAAGCAGACTCTGAAAACGGTGCACTCTGGGCCGTCACGTAATCTCCTGATCCAACCTAGAGGGCCCCTTATGCCACTGACGGACAACCCGGAGTTTCTGCCGGGGGCATCATCCAACAATTTTCTAGGAAGCACGAAATTGAACCCATTGAGACTAAATCGAGTGATTCCGAGGGGGTCCATTATCCCACTTCAGGAGATAGTAGAGAGTTGTAATTTTAAACTACGTTTCCATTTTGAATATGCCCAGCTCAAGCATTTCTTGACTTCCCAAGATACTATCATGACTCACCCCTCACCCCAAACCCCTTTTGAAAATCTATGCACTGGTTCCTCTAATACGCGCCATGCTATATCAAGGGTGTACAAGCTTCTGACGAGTACAGTAGAGGCGTCGTCCCCTCGCTTCTGTAAAGCTTGGGAGTTAGAGCTCAACCAACCGATTACCGGGAGCCAATGGGGACGTTGTTATCGCCTGACCCACAGGTCCGTGATTGCCACTAAGATGCAAGAAACTAGCTATAAAATACTTTCCAGGTGGTACAGGGTACCGGCGTCTCTACACGCGTGGTGCCCCGAAATACCTGACTCTTGCTGGCGATGTGGAGCCTCGGGAGGCACCATGTCCCACATCTGGTGGCACTGCCCGAACCTGTCGGTCTTTTGGAGCAAGGTGCTGGCAGCCATACGGGGGGCCACAGGAATTGTGGTCCCCAGTCGCCCGGAGGCAGTTTTACTGTATATCTTTGACGTATCAGAAAAGGTTTTTAGGAAATCGATCCTAGGCCACCTTCTCCAGGCCGCCAAGACCGTGATCCCTCGGCGGTGGAAAGATCCTAACCCCCCGACGGTAGAGGAGTGGATTACAGAGGTAAATGTTATTCACCGCATGGAAATGGTGATGGCCCAATCTCGAGGGCAGACGGTGGAAACGGCCTGCAAGTGGTTCCAATGGGACTCCTTCTTGTCTAGTAAAACTCTTCTTGAACTAATTTAACCTCCGGACGGGGGGCACTCTGGCCTTTTCTCTTCCAGATAGTTCACACCGCACTTTTGACAAAATTTCAGCTCAACGGACATTGCATCAGTCCCGGTCGCCTCACTCTGCTTTCTATCCTCTCCCTTCTCTGCACTACCCCTATTTCTCTAGACTCTGTGACTTCCTCTTGTTTGAATATCTTCTCTTTGATTTATCGTTTTATTGTTTGGATTTTTTTTTTTTTTTTTTTTAAGTGATTATCTATGCTCCATGTCTACCATCCATAGAATGTTGCGAAGCCGGCAAAGGCTTGGTCTAGCATTAACTTCTGATTTGTTTCATCTACAATAGTATGGATGTATGTTCTAATTCTGTATTTCCTGGAAAATTAATAAAATTTTAAATTGGGAAAAGTGACAAGTACATATACTCATGCGAAAACAAAAGAGCTAGACGAGTAAAAGGAGGAGGAGACACAGATATAGGAGTATCTGCAAGTGAACATTGATGCCATTACTGTGCAACTTGAGCCTTGCTCATTTTGGGCTTCCAATCTGGAAAAATTGCCTGAGCTCGCCACTTACGCCTTGGGGTTCTTGTCGTGTCCCGCAGCCAGTGTTCTCTCGGAACGTGTCTTCAGTGTTGCTAGTTGTTGCTGACAGATAAGCGCATGCATCTGTCCAGTGACAATGTGGACAGACTAACGTTCATCAAGATGAACAAATCATGGATCTGCAAGGACTTTTCTACCCCTGTGTCTTCCTGGGGAGACGAAAGGCTTGTGGATTTTTGATAGTGCTTCATGCAAATCAACATTTTAAGTTTGCATCTGTGGGACAATTGATGCACCTTAAGTGTTGTCTGGGGCACAATTTTTGGAAAAAAGGGAGACTCTGGTTGGAGTCCCCTTGCTATGTTTTAAATGATCCAAGAAGAAGAAGTCATGGATCAGAGAGGACTTTTCTACCCTTGTGTCATCCTGGGGAGACTACTGTAAAGGCTGGTGGATTTTTGAATGTGCGTCATGCAAATAACAATTTTAAGTTTGCAACTGTCGGACAACTGGTGCCAGTGAAGTGGTGTGTGTGGCCCAATTTTTGGAAAAGAGGGAGACTGTGGTTGGAGTCCCCTTGCTGTGTTTTACATGATTTTAGAAGGGCATGACATGCCTAAGAGGTTGATTTTCAGCTTCTTCAAGCTGTTGGCTACAGAAATGCTGCCTTTCCACCCAGTGGACACAGAGGATTGTCAAGACCTTATGCCCATCGCAGTGCCCCAAGAGCAGATGCCCAGTCGCCACTCCTTCTCTATGAAAGGCGTGCCTGCGCTACACCAGCATGTCGCACACAACATCACCGCTTCCTTGAGAAACGCTGTGTGTGACAGGGTGCATTTCACCACAGATACTTGGACCAGTAAGCATGGACCCCTGTCGTTACATGTCGCTGACTGGGCACTGGGTAACTATGTTGAGAGATGGAGAAGGGTCTGCTGTACAAGTCTTGCCGTCCCCACGAGTTGTGTGTCAATCCTTCCTCTGTATGTAGAAGTTCCTCCACTACTTCTGCCTCCTCAACCTCGTCTAGGTCCTCAACCTCCGCTCAAAACCTGTCTGGTAAGGCCACCTGCATTGTAACTGTGCACAAGGAATCCCGCACACCTCCTTACTATGCTGGCAGCAGAGCTCAACGCCATCAGGCGGTCAAATCTTTACTTTGAAATGTATGGGAAATGTGAGTCACACCGCTGAGGAGTTGTGGACGGTTAGCTCTGGAGACCGAGTTTCATCAATGGTTGTCTCCACTCAACCAGCAGCCAGGGAAGGCCGTGTGCGACAATGATGCAAACCTGCGTGCGGCCCTTCGCCGTGACAATGTTACACACGTGCCTTGTATGGCTCACTTGTTCAACCTGGTTATCCAGCAATTTTTAAACCACTATATGGCCTTCTGCAGAGGGCACGCTCGCTATGTGCTCACTTCCACCGTTCACACCCCGCAGCTGAACAACTTGCATCGCTCATGAAGTCTTTCGGTCTGCCGTTTTACCGCCTGAAATGCGATGTGCCGACATGCTGAAATTCGACTCTGCACATGTTGCAGCGACTGTGGCAGCACCGCTAAGCCCTGGTGCAATACTGTACGGCCCCGCACCCGGCTGCAGCCAAGTCGCTTGGATTCGGGCTCGTTAGTGGGTGGCTCGAGCGCCTCCGGACCCAGGGTCACTTCGCTCTGAAAGGGGATGCTGGCGCTTTTGGTGGGGGTTAGGTAGGTGCACGGCCGGAGCTGCGCTTGAGTTCGTGACGCCACCCACGGGATGTGATGAAGGTAGACACCACCGCTGCAGTTACGGGGCACCCGGGGGAGATGTTTATGCAGCAAGTTGTTAACCCCTCCGTGGGCAGGCATGGTGGCCCCGGGACCCGTTGGGGGTAGCTGTGCAGTGCAGGGCGGTGCGCGGCCGGATGGCACTGTTGTACTCACTGTTATTGACACACACAAGTCTCTGGTAAACCAAGTTGATGGTGGTTGGTGCCCGCAGCTGGCTGCGTCTGGTCCCCCACCCGGTTCGGTGGTCTTGGCCTTTCTCCTGCACCGTGTTGTGTATTTGGGCTGCCTGCGCTTCAGCAATGGGAGTCCGCTCCCCGGCTTTGTGGATGTCGGGAGAGCCCTTTTGCCCGCAGACGCTGGCCTGTGGGATCTCTCTGCCTGTGCGGTGGCTTTCTATCCCCCTCGTTAGGCTGTTGTCTTCAGTCGGGACTTGGGTGGGAAAGGACCTATAGTCCAGACCGCAATCAGTTAATTAACTCAGTACAGTGGATTCTGGACCTCGTTTCAGGGTCTGAGTACCCCCCTGTGTGCTCCGGGTTCCGAGTCAGTTCCCCGGGTCGGTACCAGCGGGCCACTACCCTGTCCCGGTCCACCATGGTTCCACCGAGCCGTCTTCCTGGCTCCTGCAGGCTAAGGCCACCGTATGCCTCCTAGCCAAAGGTGCCCGGGCTCCAACCCCGGCACCTGTCAGACTGTCACAGGCCTGTCCTACAGGCCTGACCTCCTCACTTCTCAACACTCAAACTCATCTCACTAAACTGAACTCTGTTCCCTGCCTGAGGCCCTCTAAACTCCTTGGTGGGCATGGCCAACCGCCTGGCTCCACCCCCTGGTGTGTTCATCAAGCACTGAGGGAGGTGACTAGGTTTTAATGGTTGGCTGATGACACCTTTTTGGGGGACAGGTGTAGTGCGGGGGTCTATCTGTGAGTACTTGGCTAGTGCAGGGCGTCACACACCCCCTTGGTTAACTGCAGACCGTCCGCGGGCTGTTCGACCACCACCGTTTATTTTGTAACTGAAAAAGATAAAAGAGAACATATGTACAAGTATAATAACAGTATTTACAATCAAGCATATTTGTGTTTCTTCCCTTGCGGGAGGCATGTTACTTAAACGTTGCAAACATATAAAAGGAAACACTTTTATTAACCGGGAACGGGATGGGACCGGGTCCTTTCATTTGCCCACCCAAGCAAACCTAAACCTTGATGCTGCCTCTAAAACAGGTCAGCACCCCTTTTCCCCAGTCCAGGAATGGGGTTCAGGTCCGGGTATTGCCCATACGGGCTGGGTAAAAAGTTCCTTACCTGGCAGTCTCTCAGAGGCCCCACATCCAGGGGACCCCTGACCCAGAGGGTTGTCACCAGTTCCTATGGTGACGGGACCTCGGCCTCCTCTGCCGCAGGCCCTTCCTCCAACCAGCCTCCCCGGGGACTGTAGGACCTGAAAGGGTGGTCCGGGATTATTTACAAGCCCAAACGTTTTTGGGTGGCTTGCAAGTTCTCAGCCTTGTTCATTGTAAAACAGGGTATTTAACGGGGATCAAACAAAGTCCCAACAGGGACGGGCTGTACGGTAGCCGGGAACCGCTACCTCTTTAACACTCCTCTTCGTACTCCGCAAGACTGTATGGTGGGGGAGGGGACTGGGTGTGCCTCTGGGCACTGCGGCTCAGCCTCCTCCTGACATCGAGGGCAAACCATCCCCTCTCCCCGCAATGCCGGGTGTAGCTCACCAGCTCTCCGGGCTCCAGATCCCGGTCGGGATGGCCAATGGGCAGGTGCGGGTAGATGTCCCTTCGGGGCACGAAAATCTCCACCTCCAGGCCCGGCTCGAAGATGAACCCCCATCCACGCCAGGGGTCAAACTGCCAGACCTGGCCTTCATACGTCAGGCCCCATATCCGATAGGTGGCGTTGTGGAGACTGTCCTTCTCCTGGATCGTCCAGGCCAGCACCTCCGCCTTCTGCCTCTTACATGCCGCGATCTCCCGGCCCAGCTGGCGCTGCTGCCGCTCCCAATACGGAGCGTCTGCCTGCTCCCTTTGCGCGGGGGTCGGGCCCAGCCAGAGCTCCCCCGTGCCGGCTACGACCAGCACCTTCTGCACTGGGGGACTCCGCTGTGACGTGGCCTGCTGTGCTGCCTTGCAGCGGCAACCCTGCAACGCTTCAGCCGAGGCCTGGTTTGTGGGAGCGGCCAGCTTTGCCCGCTGGACCTCCTTCCAATCACCGGGTACTTCCATCTTGGCCGGGCGGACTGCCGGGGCCTAGATTAGCTGGGGTGCGGCTGCTTCCGGGACCAATGGGCTCGCTCCAGGGCCGGACACCTGCCGGCGGTCAATCTTCCACGGAAGCGGGATGGGCGTTGATCGGGTGACTGGCCGTCCTCGGGCTGCTTCCATCGGCGGGTCCTCACAGGCGGATTGGATGGGCTTCGCTACCGGTGTCGGGGGCAGCGGACCGAGCGGGGGAGCAGCGGTAGCCGGTATGGGCAGTGAGGGAGGCAACATAGAGGGCAGGGGCAGACCGGGTCCCTCAGCCGCGTCGGCCGGTCCCTCGTGGACACAGGGGCGTGGGTCGCTTACCCGCTCCTCCAAAATTGCCTCCACTTCACATACCTGCATGGCCACAGCTATCTCCTCCACCTCGGCGACCCACCACTCCATTAGGAAGCGCACCTGGGCCTGCAGACGGTGGCACATCAGTGTCGTCCAGGCTTCCACCCACGCTGCTGTTCCAGGCACGGGCTTCGGTGCTGCGGGCTTGCGGGACGAGTCGGCCAAGGCGCTCTCGCGGGGTCCAGGAACCAGAAGTGTGGCAGAGTCCTGGAGTCCCTGCCCTTTATCAGCTCGGTCACATGTCGCTGAATCTTTACCCGCCCCCCCCCCTTAGTCTTTTCGCGTCACTCCTCTCTTCAGCCGATCAGTTTCTCTTTTCGACCTCTCGCTTTGTTGCACGGCCATGTTCCCAGGGGGCGGGGTTTCAGTTTTTGCGGGGAAGAAGACTCCGGCGGGAATCTTCGCGCCAAAAGATGGTGGTAAGATGGCGGACTCTGCAAATTTCGCAACGGATCACCGCTGACTTCACTTCAAGGCGCACTTCACTAGGTAATTGAATAGGTAAGTATCCTGTTAGTGACGCCAAAAGAGTCGATGTGTACCGCCCCACGCTCGGCTTCAGCCGAGCCGCTCGGATCCGGGCTCGTTGGTCGGTGTCTCGAGCGCCTCCGGACCCAAGGTCACTTCGCTCTGAAAGGGGATGCTGGCGCTTTTGTTGGGGGTTAGGTAGGTGCACGGCCGGAGTCGCGCTTGACTTCATGACGCCACCCACGGGATGTGGTGAAGGTAGACCCCACCGCAGCACTTACGGGGCACCCGGGGGAGATGTTTTTGCAGCAAGTTGTTAACCCCTCTGTGGGCAGGGATGGTGGCCCCGGGACCCGTTGGGGGTAGCTGTGTGGTGCAGGGCGGTGCGCGGCCAGATGGCACTGTTGTACTCACTGTTATTGACACACACAAGTCTCTGGTAAACCAAGTTGATGGTGGTCGGTGCAAGCAGCCGGCTGCGTCTGGTCCCCCACCTGGTTCGGTGGTGTGTATTTGGGCTGCCTGCACTTCAGCAACGGGAGTCCATTCCCCGGCTTTGTGGATGTCGGGAGAGTCCTTTTGCCTGCAGATGCTGGCCCGTGGGATCTCTCTGCCTGTGCGGTGGCTTTCTATCCCCATTCTTGGACTGTTGTCTTCAGTCGGGACTTGTGTGGGAAAGGACCTATAGTCCAGACCACAATCAGTTAATTAACTCAGTACAGTGGATTCTGGACCTCGTTTCAGGGTCTGAGTACCCCCCTGTGTGCTCCGGGTTCTGAGTCGGTTCCCCGGGTCGGTACAGGTGGGCTACTACCCTGTCCCGGTCCACAACGGTTCCACCGAGCCGTCTTCCCAGCGCCTGCAGGCTAAGGCCACCGTATGCCTCCTAGCCAAAGGTGCCCGGGCTCCACTCCCGGCACCTGTCAGACTGTCACAGGCCTGTCCTACAAGCTTGACCTCCTCATTTCTCAACACTCAAACTCATCTCACTAAACTGAACTGTGTTTCCTGCCTCAGGCCCTCTGAACTCCTTGGTGGGAGTGGACAACCGCCTGTCTCCACCCCCTTGTGTGTTCAACAAGCACTGAGGGAGGTGACTAGGTTTTAACGGTTGGCTGATGACACCTTTTTGGGGGACAGGTGTAGTGCGGGGGTCTATCTGTGACTATCTGGCTAGTCCAAGGCATCACAATATGTTATGATGGAGAACCTGGGCCAACGAGATCCAGAGGTGGCGCAGATCACGCTGCTGGAGTGGTCTCAGATCAAGGACCTATGCATCCTTCTGCACAGTTTCGAAATGGTGACGAAGATGTTTAGCGCTGACGATGCCATTATCACTATGACAATTCTGGTCATCTACATGCTGGAGCACACTGTAAACAGTATTCAGAGTCAAATAACAGATAACAAGATAATCAGATAACAAGATCTACAAGGTCCAGACGGTCAGCAGCACCAAGGTGGCATGCATGGGACGGTGGGGGAGAGAGATTAACAAGGGCGCATAGTAGTAGCCAAACTGTTAAGGAATGTGCAGGAGTCCAGGAAGAAATGGAGGACGAACTGGCGATGGGCATGGAAGACTCAGTAGATGAGGGAGACCTTGATCACATTTCTGTTGTTCGAGGTTGGGGGGAGAGGGCAGTGGAAGGAAGCATAATTCTCACCTCGCCGCCACCAACACAGCAAGGACTTGGTCCTCCTGGATACGCAAGACACATGAGCGCCTTCTTGCTGCACTACCTACAACATGACCCTCGGATTGTCAGAATTCGAAGTAATGCTGACTACTGGGTTGCCACACTCTTAAGGGTGCTTTACACGCTGCGACATCACTAGCAATAGCTAGCAATGTCACATGCGATTGCACCCGCCCCCGTCAGTGGCACGATATGTGGTGATCGCTGCCGTAGCGAACATTATCACTACGGCAGCATCACACGCACATACCTGTGCAGCGACGTCGCTGTGACGGCCAAACAATCCCTCCCTCAAGGGGGAGGTGCGTTCAACGTCACAGCAACGTCATCGTGACGTCACTAAGCGGCCGGCCAATAGAAGCAGAGGGGCGGAGATGACCAGGACGTAACATCCCGCCCACCTACTTCCTTCCGCATTGCCAGTGGACACAGGTAAAATGTTTGTCGTTCCTGCGGTGTCACACACAGCGATGTGTGATGCCACAGGAGCAACAAACAACATCGTACTGGTGGCAGCAACGATATTAAGGAAATGAGCGACGTGTCAACGAGCAACAATTTATCACATTTTTGTGCTCGTAGATCGTCGCTCATTGTTACACGCTGCGATGTCAGTAACGGCGCCGGATGTGCGTCACTACCGACGTGACCCTGACGATATATCATTACCGATATTGCAGCGTGTAAAGCCCCCTTTAGATCCCCGGTACAAGACAAAATTTGGTGAAATAAGTCCTGCCATAGAAAGGGACGCACGTGTGCAGGAGTATCAGCAGAAGCTAAAATAGAGGATAACCTCGGCACTCTAAACCTCCCAATAAGAGTAAAAAGTCACACCGGATGGTAATGCAAAATAATTCTTTTTTAGTCCTTTTTTGAAAAGTAGCATATATGTTTTGTGTCCAAATCAAAATATTAGTTGACGTTTCGGCCTGAGCCTTCGTCAGATTGGACTTATCTGAATATAATGAAAAAATAACAATAATCAATATCACACAAGAGTAAGAGGACAATAATATACAATTAAACAATGTATTAGTACAGTTAGGATGCAATAATGGTACAAAAATGTAACAAACAGTACTGATGCCATAATACAGGATAAGGTAAATACGGTTTATCATGTATAAAGGGTCAGAGTAAGCCAGTCAATAATGATAATAGGGAAATGACCATGAAGACTAAAGTGCAGAGGTGAAAAACTACACCATACTTGGCAGAGCTGATGGGTAGACCGACCATGGAGAAAAAGTTAAGAAGAAAAAAAGAAAAAAGGAAAAAAAGAGGGGAAAAAGGAAAAGGAAAGAAAAAAAAGAAAGGAAAGAGAGAATAAAGCTAGAAAGGGAAGAAAAGAAAGAAGAGAGGAGGAAGGAAAAGGAGCAGCGGCTATGGATAATAGGTAGGTGGTATGTATGACTCACCAGATATACATATAGTTGCAATAAGTGCGTCAATCAAGAGAGCTGGACAATGCAAAACAGCTTATTCTGTTGTGTACATCGATATGAAGAAAAACATATATGTTAAGCAAGGGACCACAAGGACCAGGTAAAAAATAATTGATGGGCATATGACAGTGACAGATAACATAGAATACCTGTTGCTTAATGGCCTAATAAGGTAATATTGTACCGACAAACACTGGTCAAGTGCTATACTGTCACAGCCTAGGAGTACTGGGAAGGATGAATAAGAAGTGTCTAGTATGAACCACGCTATAATGAAAAAACATATGATAATTGTCACTCAAACCATCATAAAGTAGATCTCTGTCAATAAGCATAGTGTATATACTGACATAGTGTACCTGTATAGTTGCCTTGCTGGTATAACACTGTAACACTGAGCTGTCACTGAGGTTACTCGCGGCCAACGCTGAATACAGCTGATCGCGCTATTCCCTTCATTAGCTGCGTGGAGCTGACAGGAGCGGCGGTGTCTTCTGCAGCTCCGGTCGAACACTTAGATGTGGAGGAGGAAGCAGCCAGCTGGACGACCCGAGGCACGGCCAAAAATGGCAGCTGACACCTGGGCGCAACTGGAACTGCAGCAGGCTGCTTGCATCTACGGCAGCACCGATTCGTAACACCAACTACCAACCAAAATAAGAGGTGTACTTCTTCCCATGGATTTTCTGATATGATACCTTTTTTCATGGACACGACCATCGCTACCAAATGTAGATGAGGCACCAAAAGAGCAGATGCTTCAATGGATCTCAAGTGCTCCATCAAGTGGCCTCTCCTCCACCTCAACTTCAATATCCAAAATACTCCATTCCTCTGTGGTGTCAATCCAATTGCACTTGCTTCCTAACAGCTCCCAAGTTTCCACCAGCCCTGCTGAGTATGGGGTAACAGAGATGGTTGAGTCTGCAAAGCTGTTCAGTCACATTATAGCCTGGGAATCAGAAGTCTGCTCCAAAGCTGCAGTGAGTCCAGACAAGGCAATGATTTGCACTGATGCCCAGAAGCTTTGTGAGTCAGATTCAAGCCCCGATGAAGAAGTTTCTGAGCATAATGTACACCCTCATTCCCAAACTATAAATCCTCCTGGTGGAGACAATGGGGAACATGCTGATGAGACTCAGATACCTGATTGGAACGACAAATTTACTATTCAGTCAGGGCAGGAAGAGGTTGGCTCGGAGGAGTCAGGACGAGGGGAGTGAAAACACACAGGGTGATGATGAGGTTGGAGACCCCACTACTGTCAAACCACAGTCAGCCAGTCGATGAGGTCAGCAGAGGAGGTGGAGGAGGATGCTACCGACGATGAGTTTAGGTTGCGTCTTTCTGGACAGAGACAAAGTACTGGAAGCACGTCAACAACTGAATTCTCAGCCACAACTCTGCCGCTGAGCAGAAGTCGTGGTGCCTCTGCAGGTCGCATGGGCTGTAAGCCTTGCCTAGCCTGAAGCTTTTTTTATATCGCAAAAGATCACCCAAGTCATGTCATCTGTAAGATTTGTCACCAATCTCTACGTAGAGGCAAAAAACTCACTACTTTGAGTACTTTGTCCATGAACTGTCACATGGATATGAAGTGACAGCGTGAGGGTGTTATTGATGAGCTTTATCCACTGTGAATGCAACATGCTTTTTTGCCATTCATTGTATGCATTGTTGCAGACTACCCACAAGGGGCATCGATACTTGGAGATTAAAGGCTCTACCACGCACAATATAGGTGCTATGGGGATAAAGAATCATATAGTATAGTAAAATGAACCCCAGCACTCGAATGAAGACAAGAAGGAATATGCGTGAGTGATTTTATTGACTGACACACTGCAGAAGGAACCTAACCAGAGCAACAGCACCAACGTTTCGGCATAGAGCCTTTCTCAAGGTTGTTGCCTGAAAAGGTGTGAAGACAATAACAATAGTGAGTGCATTATGTACAGGTGATACACAAAAATATATACAAATATTCATGAAGAAATACTGCGGATGGAACGTACATCACTGGTCAGAATAGGGAAATGCGGGTCTCGAAGGACAACCGGAGATGGACAAATAGAGGTAAGGTTCCACACGTATTGCAGAGTGTGCTCTTAATTACATGAAAAAAGAACAATTAATACAGGTAAAGTAACATTATGTACCATGGGATATAATGGTCAAATGACATAGATAGGTTGTTTGTACAAAACCAAATTGAACAGCCGGAGCTAGTATCAATACCAAGGAGAGAAAGAGAGAAGGAAACAGGAGAAAAAAGAAGAAAGGAGGAGAAAGAAAAGAGAGAGAGGAGAACAGAGGGAGGGAGAGAGAAAAAAAGAAGAGAGAGAGAGAAAAGGAGAGAAAGAGAAAAAAAGAAAAAAAGGAGAGAGAGAGAGAAAAAAGGAGAGAGAGAGAGAAAAGGAGAGAGGGAGAGAGAGAAAAGGAGAGAGAGAGAGAGAGAAAAAAAGGGGAGAGAGAGAGAGAAAAAAAAGAGAGAGAAAGAGAGAAAAGGAGAGAGAGAGAGAAAAGGAGAGAGAGAGAGAAAAGGAGAGAGAGAAAAGGAGAGAGAGAGAGAAAAGGAGAGAGAGAGAGAAAAGGAGAGAGAGAGAGAAAAGGAGAGAGAGAGAGAAAAAGAGAGAGAGAGAAAAAAAGAGAGAGAGAAAAAAAAGGAGAGAGAGAGAGAAAAAGAGAGAGAGAGAAAAGGAGAGAGAGCGAGAAAAGGAAAGAGAGAGAAAAAAGGAGAGAGCGAGAAAAGGAGAGAGCGAGAAAAGGAGAGAGCGAGAAAAGGAGAGAGAGAGAAAAAGAGAGAGAGAGAAAAGGAGAGAGAGAAAAAAGAAGAGAGAGAAGAAAGGAGAGAGAGAAGAAAGGAGAGAGAGAAGAAAGGAGAGAGAGAAAAAAGGAGAGAGAGAAAAAAGGAGAGAGAGAAAAAAAGGAGAGAGAGAAAAAAGGAGAGAGAGAAAAAGAGAGAGAGAAAAAAATGAGAGAGAGAAAGAAAGAAAGAAAGAAAGAAAGAAAAGATGAAAGGAAGGAGGGAGAGAGGGAGACGAAAAGAGGAAAAAGAGAGAGAGAACGTGAGAGAGACAAATGGAGAGCAGTGAGAGAAGAAGAAGGCAAAAGAGAAGCGCAGCAGGTTAACATAGTTAGCAACAACAGAGAGGTGGGTGCTACATACCGTAGGTGAAGGGGTGACAGGATCACAATGTGAGGTGAATGGACGCCTAAAAAAACAAAGCAGCAAGGTGAGATTAGTTGGTAATTTGCATCAGTGGTGGCAGGGGAGTGCAGGGCAGAAGCGCTACCTGCAGTGGAGATCCGGAGCTGGCACAGTGGCAGGGAGAATGGCTGCAGCGGCGTGGAAGTCTCTGCCGCACGGTGCCATTATAAGGAAGTCGGCAGTGAAATGGGAGGTGCGTGACTTCCGGTGACGTGCGCTGGGACGCACGTGTGGAACGCACATAGTGCGCATGTCTGTGACGTGCGCGGTCACATGACAGTAAGCCGGGCAATGGGTGGGAAGAAGGCGGTGAGTTAGAAGGGCGGGGATTACCTGCTGTAGAGCGTGAATGGGGGTGTGCCTTTAGGAGGATGTGAGGGATGGGAGAAGGTCAATTGTGCGATATCTGTAAGAAAGAAGACAGGGGGTTAATATCATTAGCTGACAGGGGACATGTAAGGACATAGAGAATAAGAGTACGTGATAATGCACAGGAAACAGAGGAAACAAGAATGTATAACCATATAGATCTATAGGAGAGGACTCAGAAACCTAATGGCAAATCAGGATTTCAACAATATAGTGCTCAATAGGACAATAAGAGGACATGAAAACAAGAAAACAAAAGACCCCTAACAGATTTAACGAGGGGCCTCATACTCTCTGTTGAGCCCTAGTGGCTCTAAAGTTTGGAGGGTATGGATCCAGAACGCCTCGCGTTCTCTAAGTGTTTTAATGCGATTGCCGCCACGGCGGGGTTGCTTGACATGTTCGAGTACTTGGAACCTCAGCTGTGGTATGGTGTGACCTGCGGCACAGAAATGGGCTGGGATGGGTAAAGTGGTCAATTTACAGCGAATGGTAGACTTGTGTTTATTAATGCGGTCTCGGATATGTTGGGTGGTCTCACCCACATATCCGAGACCGCAGGGGCACTTGATCAGGTAGACGACAAAATTCGACTCACAGGTGAAATATCCACGGATCGGGAATTTCTTACCCGTGCGTGGATGTGTGAATGAGTCACCTTTGATGATGTGCGAGCATTGAAGACAGTGCAGGCAAGGGAAAGTACCCTTGCGCTGACATGAGAGGAGGGTCTGTCTAGCTGATGTCCTGGAAGAGCCAATGTCGGCTCTTACAAGACAGTCCCTCAAGTTGTCGGGCCGTTTGTGGCAAATAAGTGGCCGGGAATCAAATTCAGGAATGGAGGGGTATGCCTGATGGAGTAGAGGCCAATGCTTGAAGATGACGCCATTAATGAGTGGGTTGAACGGATGATATGTACTTACAAAGGGGACACGTTTGTGACCTCGTGAGTTGGGAGTTGAGGCAGAGGGTGGGGGTCTCACATAAGGCGGGTAACCCCTTGCTGAAAATTTCGTGTCCATGTCAATATGGCGTACATCCCTAGTGGGAGGATCTGAAACGATCCGGTCAACCCGGCAGTGTTGAGAGTGAGGTAGAGACTTTTTAATATGTCGTGGGTGGCAGCTGGAATGTAGGAGGAGACTATTTCTGTCCGTAGGCTTAGTGTATAAATCTGTCGAGAGGGTGTGGTCAGGATTGATGATTACTGTGGTGTCGAGGAAATTGATGGAGTGGTCACTATGATGAAGGGTGAATGAGATATTCTTGGTGGCATTGTTGATGTCGGTGAAGAAAGAGTTGAGAGATGTGACATCACCTGTCCAGATGAGAAAGATATCGTCGATATAGCGTTTCCACAGTGTCACCTGACTGTCGAATAGCGGATGGGAGTAAATGTAACATTGCTCGAAGTGGTCCATAAAAATATTTGCATAGGGGGGCGCAACGTTGGAACCCATTGCGGTCCCCCTACACTGCATGAAAAATTGGTCCTCGAAAAGGAAAAAATTGTTGGTAAGGACCACCTCGAGCATATCGAGACAGAACTCTTTTTTAGGAGAGGAGAGGTCAGTGTGGGTGTTGAGGAACCTGTCTACTGCATGAATGCCCTCATGATGACCAATACTCGTGTATAAACTGGAGACATCTAATGTGACCAATAGGCAATTGTCAGGAACGCTGGGAATGGATCGTAGAATTGAGAGGAAATGGTTAGTGTCCTTTAAATATGAGGGGATTTTGGGAATATGAGGGGTCAAGATCTTCTCGAGGGTGATAGAAATGGGTGACAGTAGCGAGTCGGTGGATGCGACTATAGGACGGCCGGGTGGAGAGGTCAGATTCTTATGGATCTTGGGCAGAGTGTAAAACACCGGAATAATGGGATGATTGTTGGTCAAAAATTCACTTAGTTTGTCATCAATGATGGCATTCTGTTTGTAGAATTGAACCTTGTCCTGTATGAGAGTGGAAATACGGGACGTGGGATTGTGAAGTAGTGGATGGTAGGTGTTGGTGTCGCTGAGTTGTTGGCGAATTTCATTGACATAATAGGTTCTGTCGAGTACCACGATAGACCCGCCTTTGTCGGCTGGCTTAATGATGATATTTTTGTAGTTCCTGAGAGCGGTCAGGGCCTTCCGCTCCTCAGGGGTCACATTGTTCCTCAGGTGGTAAATCCCCTTACCGATGTCTGTGGTGATGGCGTGTATATCCCTAGAGACTAGGCTGATGAAAGTCTCAATAGGGTGGTAACAACGTGGGGGTTGGTAACTACTGGGGATCCTGAGGTTAAGAGCCGTAAGGGTAAACCCACTGGGGGGTGAGGATGGTATGGATGCGGACGATGACTGACTGGGTTCAGGGGTTTTGTTAGCGAAATGTGCCTTCAAGCGAAGGTTTCTAAAAAATCTGTTGAGGTCCTGCTCTAAATTAAAGGTATTGAAGGAGGGGGTGGGACAGAAGGAGAGTCCCTTCTGTAGGACTTGGGTCTCAAGGGGGGAAAGGGTCTGGCTGGATATATTGTAGACAATGTTGTCCCTACCTGGGAGCGGGTTGTGACTCTGTCTGCGCGTCCCCCGGTATTTCCGCCCCCTCCTCGTCTGTTTTTTCCATGACGTCTCGGACCTAAAAAAGACTGGGAATCTGTGGAAAAGTGGTCGCTGTCGGACCCAGAAGAGAGACCGCCACCACGACGATAGTTGCGAGGTGGAGCGGACGACTGCCATCGGTATACACGATTCTTAAGATAATCTTCTTGGTCCCGCAAGAATTTATCACGTTTGCGGATCTGTAGCGTGTCTCTGTATTCGGAAAGCGTAGAACCACACTTGGTCTTGAGCTCTTCAAGGGCCGTAGCGTTCAAGGTCTGAGAGAGTTGTGTCTCTATATTCTTGATATTGGCATCGATGCTGATAAGTTCCTTCTGCAGGTAGTCAATTGTGAGGAGTATAATGTCAAAAGAACATTTGTTAAGAATGCTCTCGAAGGCTTTACAATACTCAGAGTTATCTGAGAAAAGTGTGGGCCGAAGAGAGACTCTGAGCCCCCTCGGGATTCTTTGGGTCTTATAGTATTCAGCCAAAGTGGCTGCGTGCAATTCAAGAGCTGTGTTCCTCTTAGTTTCCCTTAGGTAATCACGAGTACGAATCTCGTCTGAAGGGATGGTAAGGAACTGAGTCCTAGTAGTAACCTTGGCAAGGATACTAGCGGCTTGCTCGTCATTAAAGGAGAGGACAGGGGCCGACATGGGACTGACTGGTACCGTGGGAGCACTGAAAAAATAGTGATATCGATACTTGGAGATTAAAGGCTCTACCACGCACAATATAGGTGCTATGGGGATAAAGAATCATATAGTATAGTAAAATGAACCCCAGCACTCGAATGAAGACAAGAAGGAATATGCGTGAGTGATTTTATTGACTGACACACTGCAGAAGGAACCTAACCAGAGCAACAGCACCAACGTTTCGGCATAGAGCCTTTCTCAAGGTTGTTGCCTGAAAAGGTGTGAAGACAATAACAATAGTGAGTGCATTATGTACAGGTGATACACAAAAATATATACAAATATTCATGAAGAAATACTGCGGATGGAACGTACATCACTGGTCAGAATAGGGAAATGCGGGTCTCGAAGGACAACCGGAGATGGACAAATAGAGGTAAGGTTCCACACGTATTGCAGAGTGTGCTCTTAATTACATGAAAAAAGAACAATTAATACAGGTAAAGTAACATTATGTACCATGGGATATAATGGTCAAATGACATAGATAGGTTGTTTGTACAAAACCAAATTGAACAGCCGGAGCTAGTATCAATACCAAGGAGAGAAAGAGAGAAGGAAACAGGAGAAAAAAGAAGAAAGGAGGAGAAAGAAAAGAGAGAGAGGAGAACAGAGGGAGGGAGAGAGAAAAAAAGAAGAGAGAGAGAGAAAAGGAGAGAAAGAGAAAAAAAGAAAAAAAGGAGAGAGAGAGAGAAAAAAGGAGAGAGAGAGAGAAAAGGAGAGAGGGAGAGAGAGAAAAGGAGAGAGAGAGAGAGAGAAAAAAAGGGGAGAGAGAGAGAGAAAAAAAAGAGAGAGAAAGAGAGAAAAGGAGAGAGAGAGAGAAAAGGAGAGAGAGAGAGAAAAGGAGAGAGAGAAAAGGAGAGAGAGAGAGAAAAGGAGAGAGAGAGAGAAAAGGAGAGAGAGAGAGAAAAGGAGAGAGAGAGAGAAAAAGAGAGAGAGAGAAAAAAAAGGAGAGAGAGAGAGAAAAAGAGAGAGAGAGAAAAGGAGAGAGAGCGAGAAAAGGAAAGAGAGAGAAAAAAGGAGAGAGCGAGAAAAGGAGAGAGCGAGAAAAGGAGAGAGCGAGAAAAGGAGAGAGAGAGAAAAAGAGAGAGAGAGAAAAGGAGAGAGAGAAAAAAGAAGAGAGAGAAGAAAGGAGAGAGAGAAGAAAGGAGAGAGAGAATTAAAACACTTAGAGAACGCGAGGCGTTCTGGATCCATACCCTCCAAACTTTAGAGCCACTAGGGCTCAACAGAGAGTATGAGGCCCCTCGTTAAATCTGTTAGGGGTCTTTTGTTTTCTTGTTTTCATGTCCTCTTATTGTCCTATTGAGCACTATATTGTTGAAATCCTGATTTGCCATTAGGTTTCTGAGTCCTCTCCTATAGATCTATATGGTTATACATTCTTGTTTCCTCTGTTTCCTGTGCATTATCACGTACTCTTATTCTCTATGTCCTTACATGTCCCCTGTCAGCTAATGATATTAACCCCCTGTCTTCTTTCTTACAGATATCGCACAATTGACCTTCTCCCATCCCTCACATCCTCCTAAAGGCACACCCCCATTCACGCTCTACAGCAGGTAATCCCCGCCCTTCTAACTCACCGCCTTCTTCCCACCCATTGCCCGGCTTACTGTCATGTGACCGCGCACGTCACAGACATGCGCACTATGTGCGTTCCACACGTGCGTCCCAGCGCACGTCACCGGAAGTCACGCACCTCCCATTTCACTGCCGACTTCCTTATAATGGCGCCGTGCGGCAGAGACTTCCACGCCGCTGCAGCCATTCTCCCTGCCACTGTGCCAGCTCCGGATCTCCACTGCAGGTAGCGCTTCTGCCCTGCACTCCCCTGCCACCACTGATGCAAATTACCAACTAATCTCACCTTGCTGCTTTGTTTTTTTAGGCGTCCATTCACCTCACATTGTGATCCTGTCACCCCTTCACCTACGGTATGTAGCACCCACCTCTCTGTTGTTGCTAACTATGTTAACCTGCTGCGCTTCTCTTTTGCCTTCTTCTTCTCTCACTGCTCTCCATTTGTCTCTCTCACGTTCTCTCTCTCTTTTTCCTCTTTTCGTCTCCCTCTCTCCCTCCTTCCTTTCATCTTTTCTTTCTTTCTTTCTTTCTTTCTCTCTCATTTTTTTCTCTCTCTCTTTTTCTCTCTCTCCTTTTTTCTCTCTCTCCTTTTTTTCTCTCTCTCCTTTTTTCTCTCTCTCCTTTTTTCTCTCTCTCCTTTCTTCTCTCTCTCCTTTCTTCTCTCTCTCCTTTCTTCTCTCTCTTCTTTTTTCTCTCTCTCCTTTTCTCTCTCTCTCTTTTTCTCTCTCTCTCCTTTTCTCGCTCTCTCCTTTTCTCGCTCTCTCCTTTTCTCGCTCTCTCCTTTTTTCTCTCTCTTTCCTTTTCTCGCTCTCTCTCCTTTTCTCTCTCTCTCTTCTTCTCTCTCTCTCTCCTTTTTTTCTCTCTCTCTCTTTTTCTCTCTCTCTCTCCTTTTCTCTCTCTCTCTCCTTTTCTCTCTCTCTCTCCTTTTCTCTCTCTCTCTCCTTTTCTCTCTCTCTCTCCTTTTCTCTCTCTCCTTTTCTCTCTCTCTCTCCTTTTCTCTCTCTCTCTCCTTTTCTCTCTTTCTCTCTCTTTTTTTTCTCTCTCTCTCTCCCCTTTTTTTCTCTCTCTCTCTCTCTCCTTTTCTCTCTCTCCCTCTCTCCTTTTCTCTCTCTCTCTCCTTTTTTCTCTCTCTCTCTCCTTTTTTTCTTTTTTTCTCTTTCTCTCCTTTTCTCTCTCTCTCTTCTTTTTTTCTCTCTCCCTCCCTCTGTTCTCCTCTCTCTCTTTTCTTTCTCCTCCTTTCTTCTTTTTTCTCCTGTTTCCTTCTCTCTTTCTCTCCTTGGTATTGATACTAGCTCCGGCTGTTCAATTTGGATTTGTACAAACAACCTATCTATGTCATTTGACCATTATATCCCATGGTACATAATGTTACTTTACCTGTATTAATTGTTCTTTTTTCATGTAATTAAGAGCACACTCTGCAATACGTGTGGAACCTTACCTCTATTTGTCCATCTCCGGTTGTCCTTCGAGACCCGCATTTCCCTATTCTGACCAGTGATGTACGTTCCATCCGCAGTATTTCTTCATGAATATTTGTATATATTTTTGTGTATCACCTGTACATAATGCACTCACTATTGTTATTGTCTTCACACCTTTTCAGGCAACAACCTTGAGAAAGGCTCTATGCCGAAACGTTGGTGCTGTTGCTCTGGTTAGGTTCCTTCTGCAGTGTGTCAGTCAATAAAATCACTCACGCATATTCCTTCTTGTCTTCATTCGAGTGCTGGGGTTCATTTTACTATACCCACAAGGGGCGGCTGTTTTTTTGCATCTGCCTTTGACTGTTTGGTCACTATAGCAATAGCAAAACGGTCTTCGGCTGTGGACTTGGAGACCAGATTAGGTGTTGTCTGTGAACTGAAGGAAAAAGCTAAAGGTGTGCGTTACAGCAATGAGCCACCACGGAAACACTTCGGTGGATTGTGAGGAGACTCGTGTTGGAGTTTGGTGAGGAGGACCGTAACGCCTGTGAGCAGCATCCTGTGCTGGAGACAGACATTCTTCCGGTGCTGTCTATACTGTTTACCGTGAGAGGATCGTAAACTCTGTATTTATGGCAAATGGACACCACAGTACCCGGGTACGGTAGGCTGGGACCAGACAGTAATGCATGCACGCAACACTTTGTTTTGTTAACAAAACACATATCTGTTCTGCTTAGGCCGACTAAATAGACAATAGGACTTGCTGCCTCAGCTCTGTCAATTTGTCAGTTACAGTTAAAATCTTAGAGGGACGTCAACACATGTTTGCATTGACTGTTGCTTTACAAGATTTCCAGGACTGGGTTGCTGAACTGTGTGGTTTGACTTACCACTTTTATCATCTGCCTTATCTGTGAGGCTTCAGCTAACAAGGGTATGCAAGGGGGTTAATGGGTTTTGTCTATGTTTAGGTAGATAAGTTGTAAGCTTTTGTGATGCGCCTTTGGTAAGTCGTGTTCATGTGGCGCCCCTGACCTGGTCAGGCACCACTGAGTACTGCACCCATGCTGGGGAAGTGCAATACAGATAATCCAGAAGGCTGACCGAGGTATGATTACACAGGCGCATAGTAATCAGGTCTCACACATCTACCTTTGGGAGGACTCCTGAGAGATTCCAGGAGGGGGCGTGGCCTCCATGTCCACTCAAGGGGTGTGGTAGAGTGCCTGGTTGCTAGGTTGCGTAGGCAAGAACAGGAGAGGAGGAGCAGTGAGCCAGTTAGTAAGTGCAGCTCAGGGAGAGCAGACATGAGGAGCAGACCCTGCAGGCTGTTGCAAGCTGACAGTGTACGCGCAGTGACTACCAACGGGGGAGATCGGTCACCTGGTAGTGCCACCTGAAATCCACCCAAGGCTAGAGAGAGCAAAGGGGTGGCAGAGTAAGGGGACTGCCAGGGAGGTACCAGGCCCGCAAGGGTAACAGGTCCCAGTACAGAGATAGATTCACCTTTCTTCTGCCAAACCTGCCGGTGTGGGGCCCTTAAAGCCCACACTACAACACCACAGAGTCCGCAGCCACGTAACAAAGAGAGGGCCCATAGTTCACAGGAGGCAAGCAGCCGGAGTGACCAGGTCCAGGCTACAAGCAAATGGGCTGAAACGAGGGGAGAACAGGCAGCAGCAACTTCCCTGGGTGACCCCCGTAGGGACTTCAAGTCGGGGTCACCACAAACACAAAAGGGCTAAGGAAGGCAAGTTGGTAGTCACCCTCATCAGCCAGCCGGAAGGATTCCTGGTTCCAGCCTGGTTCATCCCAGCTACGCCCGGGTTACTCACCCTGCCATCAACTGTGAGTAAAAACCCTGAAAAACTGCCTGGACTGTGTTTGAGTCATTCTGCGTCTTGTGGTTCCACACACTTACACAGGGTCTTGGGGCTTGCCTCACTCTCAGGAGGCTACTACAACTGACTGCACCCACCATCAGCCCCAGGCACCCCCCCAATCTGCAGTGGCGGTCCCCACTGACCGCAATACCGAGAGTGGCGTCATGACAATCCTAAGAGAAGGTTGCCTACCTGTGACCAGACCGTCCCGCCACGTGGAGTCCCTGAAGGTAATGCACCGACACAACACCTGTGGAGCTTTACATCCACATGCACACACAGACACAATTACTACTGCTACGCAGAGGGATTACCAGGTAGTAAGCAACAGTTTAGACAGTACCTTGGTTAGGCAAAGGTTGGTGAGAAGGGGGTATAAATCGCCATTACGAGTGTCACAGCATAGGGGTGTAGGCTTTTGGACTTGTGAATAGATTGTTCTATTCTTTCAGTTTTATGCATGGTCCTTATTGTTTGTTTTTGGGAAAATTAAACCATCATTTATCAACCCAACTGCCTAGAGTCCTTTTTCTGTTGCGTGGTTTTGCTGTATACTGGGGAGCCCAACTTGTACACGACTTTAAATGAAGCATACGTCTATGTGGAAGGGTCACTATGCTACAATGCGGCCTAGCGGGGCGGTGCAACTAGCGTCTGCCCCATCAATGCCATCTGCGTGCTCTTCATCCTCTGTGACTGTGGGGACAGCAGTCACACATGCTTTTTGACGCTGACCTTCCACCACTTTACCCGCAACAGGTAGTGTGATTGGCAGGTCGTCAGTTGTTTTTGAAGTGGAAACAGCTGCTGATGTTGAGCTCTCTCAGACATCGAGAAAACAACCTTTGGATGAAGGCAACATTATATCCACGCCTGCACCTTCGTCACAGATTGGCTGGACTACCTGCAGTTAAAAATTGCGTAGCAGAAATGGAGAGGTGGTGTACAATGCAGAGTTGGTCTAGCTTTATTGACAGCTGAAGAACCAACACTGAATATCACAGACAATGAAACTATGTCCCTAAAAGTGTCAGCACTATTTGCTATTAATGCAAAAATAGACATGTGTGTAGAATGCACAGGTGGTGTACCTTGCTTGACAGCAGAGGAACCCTAAGTTAGTATCCCAGACAATTTTAGTATGCCCCCAAAAGTGGCAGCACTTTTTGCAATTAAAATTGTGTAGCAAAAATGGACAGGTGTGTAGAATGCACAGGTGGTGTACCTTGCTTGACAGGAGAGGAACCCTAAGTTAGTATCCCAGACAATTTTAGTATGCCTCTAAAAGTGGCAGCAATTTTTGCAATTAAAATTGCAAAGCAAAAATGGAGAGGTGTGTAGAATGCACAGGTGCTGGAGCTAGCTTGTCAGCAGAGTAAGCCTCACTTTCTATCCCTGCCAATGAAACAATGCCCCAAGGAATTGCCTGAGCTGATTTAGCCAGACGCTGTAATATAAACCCCTGCACAGCGCTGGCACAGACCTGCCTAGCAAAAATGGCTATGAACGGCTGTAATGTAGTCCTAAAAAGGGCTGAAATAACAAGTAGTCCCTAATCCCTAAAGCGATGTGTAGACTGCACTGTATGTCTATAGTGCACACAGCAGCAGCAGCGGGAGCAGGAGCGGTGACTGTCACCCACCCGCAGCAGAGCGATAATGGCGGCGACGGGGAAAATGGCCGGGTCTTATAGGGCAAAGACATGTGACATGCACAGCCAATGACACATGCCCTTGATTGTTTGGCAAAAATCCACTTTGCTGTGTGTGTGTGTCTGGGATTGGCTGACAGCCTGGCCCGCCCCACTGTATGCGCGGTTAGGAAAAAATAAAATGGCGATCGCCATTCTTTCAGCACTCAGCAGCAGCACTGATCTAAACCCCGTCCTCCCCAAACAATATACGCTCAATTTTGATAATATCATGATTCACAGTGACTCACAGTATTACAGTGGAAAGCAAGCTAGTAACTAGCTACGCTTTTTGGTGATCGAACCGTTATCGAACGTAACTCAAACTGCCGAACTTGAAGCAAATCATTCGAGTTCGTCGAACGACTCGAATACCGACCAAAATCACTCGAATTTGAAATTGGCGAACCGCTCGAATCGAACATTGCTCAACTCTACTCTTGATGGCTGACACGCGGGACTTTTGAGGGTTGCTGTCCATTGGGAAACCCTGTCCCCCTCGTTGTGTTGTTGCCATCAATCTCTGAGCTCTTGGGGAAAGTCCATAAAGTAACTTTCCTCCACAGGTTAATTATCAAGTTGCATGAAGTACTCCCTGATCTAGGGTCCTGTACCCCGCCGTGCTCGGTACTGGTCAGGTTCTTGGGCCTTTGGTGCCGATAGCCTGGCCAGACTCTGTCACCTTTCCCAAGTCACTGCGACCGGTCCCCGACTCCTCCGGTCCTGGACTACCGTGTGCGACCCAATCTAGTCCAACCTCCCGGGAGCTCCAACTCCCTAGCACCTCACACTATGAGGGCTACCACTCATCTGCTGTCACTCCTCCCACCAGTCTGCCTGACCTCTAGGTGGGCGTCCCTTTCCCAGCTAGACCTACCCACTGGTTTGTCTGTCCAGTCCTGGTGTGAGTGTGGATTGGGATTTGAATGCGTTGGTTGCAATATCATTTGGTGGAACCTGGAACCAAGGGAGAGTAGGCCCTGCATCCCTTGGAGGGAGTGCAGTACCCTATGGGACCCTGACATGCTCAGGGGCACCACATTCCCCCTTGGTTAAACGTAGCTCGTCCCCGAGCTACAGGACACACTGAGGTTTATTTGAACTGCTCCTGTAAGAAGAAAAAGGGATAACACTTTAATAAACAATTTTTCATCCATCACAGGGGAGGCACATTCCTTTAACATTACTAAAACTCACAGAGTCCATATTAACCCTTTTGGGAATGCTACCGGTTGTGGTGGTAGCTGGAGGCTCAACCTGCTCCGTTGCAGGCTTTACCTGCGACAGTCCATTCCCTATGTCCCGGATCCCTTCAACCCCCCCACCCAAAAACACCTGGACCCTCTGATTCCTAATTGAGTCCATATGGAGTCCATGGTGACAAGGTTAAGGTCCCGGGAAGTTCAAGGGACAACTCTGGTAAGCACAGGAGGTACAACAGGGAGCACAAGTTCATGCTGGCTGCTACCCATCCTGCAGCCATGGTCCATTTTTAAACTAGGGGATGGGGTAGCCAGAGTCCGTGCACCGGGTGCAACACTTTTTTAAACTGTAAGAAAATCAGGTTAGGTATTCGGAAAATTGACAGTTAATCACTTTTGCAATGCTTTACTTATCATTCACTTTAAATGGAAATGCAGCTTAGAAAACATTGTAACATAACATATAAACTTTTGTAGCCGGGTTCCGCTACCATTTTTACTCTCGGTACCTGAGTGGGGGTTGGCTGAAGTTAACTCGTGTCTATCTTCTCAACTCTAAAGGGGGCTTTACATGCTACGATATCGTTAATGTTTTATCGTCGGGGACACGTCGTTAGTGACGCACATCCGGCATCATTAACGCTATCGCAGCGTGTGACACTTATGTGCAACCTAAAACGATTGCAAAAGAGGCCAAAATCGTTTTCCGCGGCGAGGTCGCCCTAAAACAAAAAATTGTTTACCTCTCATTAGCGATGTTGTTCCTCGTTCCTGCGGCAGCACACATCACTGTGTGTAACACCGCAGCAGCGAGGAACATCTCCTTACCTGCCTCCATCGGCAATGCGGAAGGAGGAGGTGGGCGGGATGTTTACGTCCCGCTCATCTCCGCCTCTCTGCTTCTATTGGCCGCCTGTCGTGTGATGTCGCTGTGACGCCACATGACCCGCCCCCTTAGAAAGGAGGCGGATCGCCGGCCAGAGCGACGTCGCAGGGCAGGTAAGCCGTGTGACGGGGGAGCGCGATTTTGTGTGCGACGGGCAGCGATATGCCCGTGTCGCACAAACGATGGGGGCAGGTATGCACACTAGCGATATCGGTACCGATATCACTACCGTGTAAATCCCCCTTAACTCTCCCTCTAACCCTTGTGTTGTAGCGCTGTCTGCCTCATGTTCCTAGCTACTGGTGGCAGGTGTTGTGGGTGAAAGTCTACATGGTTGTGGCAAAGGTGTGAGTGCTACTCTAGGTGCGGAAATGGGTGGTAAGTCTGGGGGCCTCTCCTGTTCTGGTTCTTCCACGGGTTGTGGGAATGTTATAACAGGGACTATCACTGCTCCATTGTGCATGGGCCAGTCTTCTGAGAAATCACCTAGAATAGTATGGATGGTTCTCTTCCTTCTCTCAATGACTTGAGGTGGTGACGGTGTCGCGGGCGGAGGAGGGGACGCCGCGCTCTCCCACTGCTCGGGTCCGGCTGCCGCTGCTGCCGTGGCCTGCTGCTGCTCGGTGGCTCGAGCGATGGGCCGGATCCCGGGGACTCGAGCGGCGCTCCTCGCCCGTGAGTGAAAGAGGATTGGTTTTTGGGATAGTTTATTGTCCGTGACGCCACCCACGCTTGTGGTGTTTTGTGTGGACACCACCGCTGCTCTGTATGGGGATCCCGGGAGCGATGACAGGGAGCAGCAAAGTTGTTGGTTCTCCCCTCCGTGGGTAGGGGGTAGTTGTCTCGGGGCCCAGTGATGTGGTGGGTGATGAGGGATGGTGGGGCCGGTGCAGGGCTTGACGGGGTGCAGGGACGCGGGGGCAGCGCTGTGCCTCGCGGCACTGTGGTACTCACTCAGCCTGAGACAGGGACACAGTTCTCGGTAAAACACACGGCTGGAAAGACGGTTCCCACGGACGGCTGCAGCTGCTTTTCCCCAGTAGTTGACGGTGACGGTACCTTTTCCGCAACCTAAGATGATGATGGTAGCGATGGGTTCCCACCGGTAACCCGCTCCCCGACTTGGATATGGGCCGGAGGAGCCCCTCTTTGCCCGCAGGCGCTGGCCCTGAGAAACTGGTGCCCTGGCGGTGGCGGTGTCTCTCTCTAACGGTTGGACTGTTGCCTTCAATCAGGATTTGGTTGTTGGGAGACCCAGAGGTCCCCTTCACTGACGGATTTGGCAAATTCACGGCGACTCCTAGCCTTGCCGGGATCCGAAAGGCCCCTGCCAATGGTGCTGACTGCTCTTCGTATACCGCTCCGGTACCGCCGGGCCACCACCCGTCCACGGTCCTTTCGGCAACCTCCAAGCAGCCTCTCCTGCAGACAGTCACCGCCGTCTGCTGACCTTGCTGTCTCAGTCCGGGGCACACACCCGGACCAACTTCAGGCTTTCTCAACTGTCACTTTTTTTTGTCACTACTCTCACTGCCCTCCTTCTCCTTCCTCTCACTTTGAACTCTCGACTTAATGTGCCTGGTTCTCCCACCTCCAGGGCTGTGAACTCCTCGGTGGGCGGAGCCAACCGCCTGGCCCACCCCCTGGTGTGGACATCAGCCTCTGGAGGAAGGCAACAAGGATTTTTGGTTAGCTTTGGTGTACCTATCTGGGGTGTAGGGTGTGGTGGTGTTATGACCTGTGACCCCTGGCTTGCCCAGTGCGTCACAACGGGACTTCATCTTGGGCTCTGAGGGGTTCGGGGCACTTTTTCAGATGGTCTCGGGAAATTGCAGATGTAGTTCTTCCTTGAACTTTGCTGATAAGGCACGTCTTCTGTTTATCAAAGTTGGTGGGTTGGATGACATAGGGTTCTCTTTCCCACTAGTCGTACAGCTTGTGCAACTTCCTATTTCTCATTAATACCACTTCACCGTACGAGAATGGGGTAGGTTTTGCTTGCCTGTTGAAGTTTTTCTCTTGCTTTTCTCTGCTCTGACTTTCCTCAACATACTCTTGGATTTATAAAAAATGGTGAAAAGACATGGATCGCACATCCCAAAAATACATTGATCTAAAAGCCGTTAGGCAAAAATTGAATAGAACGTGAGGTTCTTAGTTACCATTCTGAGCAGACTGTATTAAGCCCACTGCCACGTCACGGCGAACCTCTAGAGTGGGTCCCTATCCTAAGCCTTTATGGTGCGGCAGTGTGCACCAACCACTGCTGCAGCGGCAAAGCACCAGCAGGGCAGGCGACCCGGTGCCTCACAGCACCCAAGCTGCAAGGCAAAGCCCCCAAGGCTCCAGGCCGCACTGCCCCACTGTCACGACCCCACCACAACAGCGGCCACCGCACAGCCACAACACATAGTGAGAGGAGCTGCGCACTCACCTCCCACTGGCTCCCATAAGTGAACTGGGAACAAAAAAGGCTGACCCCTCTTGCAGTCTCCTGCTAATTAAAAACACCTGTGCCAAATGGGGGGAGTGCAGATCCAAGCAAAAAAAGGAGGGGGATAGAATATATTAAATATAAAAAATGGAGAAAAGACATGGATCGCACATCCCAAAAATACATTGATCTAAAAGCCCTTAGGCAAAAATTGAATAGAACGTGAGGTTCTTAGTTACCATTCTGATCAGACTGTATTAAGCCCACTGCCACGTCACGGCGAACCTCTAGAGTGGGTCCCTATCCTAAGCCTTTATGGTGCGGCACTGTGCACCAACCACTGCTGCAGCGGCAAAGCACCAGCAGGGCAGGCGACCCGGTGCCTCACAGCACCCAAGCTGCAAGGCAAAGCCCCCAAGGCTCCAGGCCGCACTGCCCCACTGTCACGACACTACCACAACAGCGGCCACCGCATAGCACCAACACATAGTGAGAGGAGCTGCGCACTCACCTCCCACTGGCTCCCATAAGTGAACTGGGAGCAAAAAAGGCTGACCCCTCTTGCAGTCTCCTGCTAATTAATAATACTCTTGGATTTGCTTGTACTGAGCCTGGTGCCTGGAATCCCAATCTCCACTTGGCAAATAAGTCTTGGGCATTTCAACTTCCATTTCTAAGTACACGGGTAGTCTTCCAGGTCTAGCCCTCATGAGATAAGCAGGTGTACATTTGGAGGAGCGTACGGGAATGTTGTTGTACATATCAACGAGATCTGGCAGTTTATCAGGCCACTGGTTTCGCTCCTAGAGTGGTAGAGTTTTCAGTAGGTTGATGACGATATGGTTCATCTTTTCACACATCCCATTCATTTGCACATGGTAGGGGGTAGTGCGTATCTTCTTACAGCTGTACAATTTGCAGAATTCCTGGAAGATTTCGGCTTCAAAAGCGAGACCTTTATCGGTGAGAACTCGATGTGGATAGCCATGGGGCCTGCAGAAATGCATTTGGAAGGCTCTGGCTGCCATACTGGCAGTTAGATCTTTGACGGGTACCACCACCATGAATCTGGAGTAGTGATCCACCATCGTGAGTGCACAGGTGTAACCACTTCGGCTCGGCGTGAGCTTGACATGATCTAAAGCGACAATTTCCAATGGCTGGTTGCAGGGGCGTACATAGAAATCATGGGGCCCCATAGCAAAAGTCTGAATGGGGCCCCCCTACTAAAAAAATACAATAAAATATTAACATAATAAACAGCATATACATTGCTGGGGGGAACATACAAGTTACTAGGGGCCAGTGGGGGGGTATACAAGTTATTGGGGGCATATATCCACATTATGAATTAATCTGTATTCTAGCCAGGCTATACATCTACCAGTCCAGTAAAAAGACTATTAACAGGCGCGGCTCCGTCTGCAGAGCACCAGTCTAGGCAGTGCTGTGAGCCTGTGCCCCTGTTTTATGACTGTGTGTGATGCCTGACGCTCGCAGAGCACCGCACCACCTGACGCTCGCACAGCACCGCACCGCCTGATGCTCGCTGAGCACCACAGCACCTGACGCTTACTGAGCACCGCAGCGCATGACGCTCACTGAGCACCGCAGGGCCTGACGCTCGCTGAGCACCGCACCACCTGACGCTCGCTGAGCACCACAGCGCTTGACGCTCGCTGAGCACCACAGCGCCTGACGCTGGCTGAGCACCGCAGCGCCTGACGCTGGCTGAGCACCGCAGGACCTGACGCGTACAGGGATAATGCACACAGTGATGTCACAGTACAGGGATAATACACAGTGATGTTACAGTACAGGGATAATACACACAGTGATGTCACAGTACAGGGATAATACACACAGTGATGTCACAGTACAGGGATAATACACACAGTGATGTCACAGTACAGGGATAATACACACAGTGATGTCACAGTACAGGGATAATACACATAGTGATGTCACAGTACAGGGATAATGCACACAGTGATGTCACAGTACAGAGATAATGCACACAGTAATGTCACAGTACAGAGGTAATACACACAGTGATGTCACAGTACATTGATAATACACACAGTGATGTCACAGTACAGGGATAATACACACAGTGATGTCACAGTACAGGGATAATACACGCAGTGATGTCACAGTATAGAAATAATATATATACAAAAAAGGGGTGCACACCCGGACTAAATCAATAAAACCGAGTGCAGCATCCTGCATGATCACAATACTACCAAAGCAGAAGAAGAGAAAAGTTCACACATAATGGATGCCCACACCAGAAAATGGAAATGCTAAATACAAATATAACAATCTTCATTAAATCCAACAGGACAGGAAACACACATAATAAAATCATTTAAAGGGAACCTGTCACCATATTTGTGGCCTATAAGCTGCGGCCACCACCAGTGGGCTCTTATATACAGCATTCTAACATGCTGTATATAAGAGCCCAGGCCGCTGTGTAAAACGTAAAAATCACTTTGTAATACTCACCTAAGGGGTGGTGCGGTGCAGACTGGTCGGACAGGTGTCTCCGGTCTCTGGTAGCGGCACCTCCTCTTTCAGCCATCTTTGTCCTCCTTCTGAAGCCTGGGTGCATGACATGTCCTACGTCATCCACACTCGCCAGCATTGAGGTCCAGCGCAGGCACAGTTTCATCTGCCCTGAGAAGGGCAGATCAAAGTATTGTAGTGCGCCTGCACAAGACCTCAATGCCGGCGAGTGTGGATGACATAGGATGTGTCATGCACCCAGGCTTCAGAAGGAGGACAAAGCTGGCTGAAAGAGGAGGTGCCAGTACCGGAGACCGGAGACACCTGTCCGACCAGTCTGCCTGCACCGCCCCTTAAGTGAGTAATATAAAGTGATTTTTACGTTCTACACAGGGGCCTGGGCTCTTATATACAGCATGTTATAATGCTGTATATAAGAGCCCACTGGTGGTGGCCGCAGCTTATAGGCCCCAAATCTGGTTACAGGTTTCCTTTAAAAGCATGAACAAATCCCAAATGACAACCTACGCAAAAATGTGATAACCAACTGTAATACAATACCCATATACAGTTAATGCATACGTATAGCTTCATGACAGGTTATTATAGCTCACTGCTAACATGTCAAGGCATCCATATGATCCAATCTAATAACGAAAAAAGTAATACATAGGATCCTATACCCAGTATGATGATCCACTGACTCAGGATTATCAATCCCTGTACAGATATAGATATGAGTGTAAAAATATGCCAAAAAAAACCAGAATATGGCCGGGCTAAGAGAAGGGGGTGGAGGACTGGGATAAACGCTCTGTGCGGCAAAGCATAAAGCAGGCCTGATGAGCCTGATATAGGTGCTGCAAAAGAGTATTAGAGTAAAAGGGAAACTGTCAGCAAGCCATAAGTAAACGCTCTGTGCAGCGCTCTGCAACAGAGAATGATGCAGAGCCAATATACCAGATGTGGCACTGCAGAGGGGTATCAGAGTAGGAGGGAAGCTGCACGCTTATGGCTGCCATACATGGGGCTTCCCTCCTACTCTGATACCCTTCTGCAGTGCCACATCTGGTATATTGGCTCTGCTGCACAGCGCAGCACAGAGCATTTACATACAGCTTGCTGATGGTTTCCCTTTTAGTACAGAGATATTACACACAGGGATGGCACAACACAGGGCAGTTTCTGTAGTGTTACAGGCAGACATTTGTACATTATTATACTCACCTGCTCCTATGCTGTGAGAGATGATGTCAGTGGCTTCTGCCTCCACTTCCTGTGGGTCCTGCTGGCTGTGTTCAGTTCCTCTCCTCTGCTTTTCCTCTCTGGTCCCTCTGCTCTCCCTTCTTCTTGTTTGCTTAGCTCTCTCTTTCCTCTGCTTCTTCTGCTCTGTTGTCTCTGCTTGTATGAGGTCTCTGCTTCTTCTGCTCTGTTGTCTTCTAGTCAGGTCTTTGCTTATTCTGCTCTGTTATCTTCTTGTCAGGTCTGGGCTCTTTCTCCTGCACGGTTTAGCTTTCATTTTCCCTGCGGCTGTGCTGAACAAGCTCCCCCTCTCCTGATTGGCTGTTCTCCTCCTGGCAGCTCGCTCAGCTTTCTGACTGGAAGAAGACGCTGCCCGACCACTCCCCCCTCTACAGCAGAGGCTGCGCTGTGTGCAGTGTCTGCATCTCAGTGCTGCGGCCGCCTGGAGATATTTAAACAGTGCGGGCTCCCAGCTGCTTGGTGACCGATACGGGGAAGCCTGCCCGTGCTGCGATGAGGAAAGTGAAAGTTTACACATACAGCGGGCAGCCGCTGCGGGCCCTATCAGCTCACGGGCCCCGTAGCAGCCACGTGGCCTGCCTCTATGGATGGTACGCCACTGGCTGGTTGGTGACTATTGGTTGTACTCACAGACTAATGGCAGAAGATGTAAACTGCCCAAGGCCAAACATTTGGAGGATTTTTATTCCTCTTTTTGGTGTTTTTTATGTATGTACATATATGATCTATTAGTGTAAGGACCCACAAACATAAGGATCCGTGACGCGGATTGTGGGCTTACCGTACTATGGCCATATTACCTACCAATACCTCATATATTTATTTATTCTTTTGCACAGAATATTTTATACAGGATGCAGCCAGGCCTCTTAATGTTAGGCCTTGTATATTATACTCACTGTCCCTGCATGGAACACATATTTAGTACTGGCGTAGCCCGCTTGCATCGATTGTGATGGGCGTAACTAATAGGCTGCATACCAGATACTGTGTGTGTGCATGTGTGAACAGTGACCTATGCAAGCCACAAGTGTGCAATTTTACTACCATCTCCCTTTGCACCTGTGATGTCTCCATTTAATGGAGGTCTTGCTGCATCCTGGCATCCTGCGCATGCGTGGCGTCGGCTGACAGCCTGGGTGCATCTCTGAAGGCCTCTGTCAGTGATGCGGGCGGGACTATCTGACGTCACCTGGCATTTCCCTGACCCGCCGCATCACTGTGAAGCCGGAAGTGACGTATTCGCGGTGTCTGCTTGCACTGCGCATGCGCAATCTATGACAATCGCCTCACCGGTATAACGAGCTATAAATAGCCCTGCACACAGGATTAACGTATGGCCCCCCGATGAAGCCCTACGCGAAACGCAGCGTCGTTGCCCCTAGGACAGCTTTTACCGCTGAGCTACTTAAATGGGTAAGCACAACTAACCTCTTTACTCTGGCTTATTGTATGATTCCAGCATGCCATCTGACTGCATAGCGGGCCCTCTTATCACCGTGGCACCAGGATTTTAGCCGCTGGGACATGAGCTAACCCGCATTTGGAGTAATCCTTCTATACTTTAAAATAAACCCTACCAGATCTTTGGAAAGGAAGGAAATAATCTTTCCTGCATTGTTATGCAGCACACGGACAGGTTGTGGGCACAATATATATCTGCCACTTGGATTTATATGTGATAATACAGTGAGTGCTCTCACCTATGTGTGCATGATGACCTTAGTACTGGTGGGTTTCCATCTATGTAATTGCTGGGTTGTCTCCTGTGCCCGCGGCCTACTTTAGCTACGGTGCTTTACCCTATGCGGTTTGCTTAAACGCTACCGGTTTGTGTACATGCTGCCATCTGCATAAAAATTGATACTGTGCTCCCCAAGAATTTTGCTCTGTGGTAATTGCTGCCCTACCATCTTGCACTTCATTCCCTCTCCCCCGTCTTGTTTGTTCAATTTATGAATTATGAATTATATCTAATAAAATGTATACATTTTATATTGAAATATTGGAATATGACTCAATTTTTTCTGATATTCTATTGTGCTTGGAGTCTCCATATGTGAGTTCTACCATGTATCGGATGTATTTGATCTCATCCTGGCAGTGCATTAGTCTTTTTGGCCTTGGGCAGTTTACATCTTCTGCCATTAGTCTGTGAGTTTTTGACTATTGGTTGTAGTGGGGCTCGCTGACTGGTGCCATCTTTTCTCCTCAAGGTGCAAGGACCACACTCTCTGCACCAATCTTCGATGGTGTCTCTCATTCCTATCCAGTAAAAACGGCTTCTCAGCAGCGCCTCCAACTTTTTCTAGCCAAAGTGTCCAGCTCTATCATGGTACGCCTCCAGGACCACCGGCACATACGATCTGAGTATCACTATCTGGCACATTCTCTCGTGTGTTTTAGAGCTAATGAGACTTCTGCACAACTTGCCTCTGTGAAGGTACAGTCGGCTTCTTTCTTTCCACAACTTCTGAGCTTCTTCAGGAGCGTCGGGCTCAAGACGTGAGTCGGCTATATATGAGATATGAGTTTCTTAATTAGTTTAACTGCCGGATCTTTGTCCTGCGCCCCTTGCCAGCCATGGTGTGATAATGGGTTAAAAGTTGACTCCTGCTGACTGTTGTGATATCGAGGTGGTGCCAAGTTGGCGGGGCGATGGAAAGCGGGTAACTCGACCTCTTCCAGGTCATCCTCATCCCTTCTGTCATCAGGTAGATGGGGCATTCGGGACAACACATCCGCATTGGCGTTCTTGCAGCCAGCTCGATACTTTATAGTGAAGTCGGAGTTCGCCAGTCGTGCTACCCAATATTGTTCCAAGGCTCAGAGCTTCACCATGTCCAGATGGGTTAAGGGGTTATTATCTGTATACACAGTAAATTTTGCAGAAGCCAAGTAGTGCTTAAACCTCTCTGTTACGGCCCAGACGAGTGCCAGGAACTCCAGTTTGAAGGAACTATAGTTCTCAGGATTCCTGTCTCATTCATTCTCTGTGTTTTCACAGCTGTATCATCTGTTAAGATGGATTTTAAAGCACGTGAACTAATGTGGCGTGCACAACTTGATCAAGTCTTCGGGTGAGAGAGTGGTGCAAGTGTTGATTTTAATTCTAAGGACTCTTCTGATCTTACTAATAAATATAAGGAGCTTATGCACAAAAGGTTGCGACTTTGGTGGAACAAGGCCTTTCTGGAGAGGTATTTGACCTGTGGCCTTGTCCCTAGGGGCCTTCGGGTGCAGGTTTTTCCTGCCTTCCCCACTGAGGATGATCTTTTCAAGAACCAGTGGGAGGAATTGGCAACTACCTGTTCAAGGGGCTTCATTTCTCTCCTGGTCAGATCTAATGAAAATTCTCTGACAGAGTTGGATGTGGAATTGGGTAACCTACAGGATGATATTAAAAAATCACTCCCACCTGTGAGATCCTCCAAGTTCTATGTTGATCTTGACTTGGAGATCAAAAAATGGGAGAAGGAAATCATTGGAACCAAGTCCAAAAAATATCAGAGGGACCTGTCTGATTTCCAGAATAATAAGGTCTACAGGTGGAGGAAGCAATATAAAGCGCCTAGATCCTCATCACGTGCCCGGTCCGCCTCTTACTCATCGGTATCGTCTGGTGAGGACAATTCAGCTAGAAGGGAGGATGGTGATCCTGGTAATGAACGACTGGGATTTATCAGGAATTTGAGGTCCGCCTCACAATCAACCAAACGTAAGACAACACCACCGATGCAGACTGAGAAGAGAGCCAAGAACAGAACCTTAGAGGTAATCAATCTATCCTCTCATTTTATTACCCCCCAACAATGGGAGGTTCTGTCTTTGGGTCTCACTTTTGCACCATCTAATCATTGTGATTATTTCACAGCCCTAACAGATTTGCATCTTTTAGCAAGGGAAATTATCCTAAAGAAACTACATTCTAAACGGGACATTGCTGAATTGGGCCTCAACAGTCGTGCCGAACGGGAGGCGGTCCGTGTACTGGAGGAACTGGCAAGTGAGTCCACCCCTGATGTGTCTGACAGGTTCCCTCGCTCTGTCCTTCCTAGATGTACCACATTCCCCTCTTTGTCTATTTGCCCCCAGGTTGAAATTTTCACTCAGTTGGTGGCCAACGATCTGAAAAAAATTAATAATAAGAATAAAAAAGACAATCTTACTGCAGATCAGAGGCTTGCCTTGACTGAGTTGAAATCCTGGGATGATGTTATATTCAAACCTGCTGACAAAGGGGGGAATGTGGTCATCTGGCCGGTAGATAAGTATGAACGTGAGGTTTTCAGGCAGCTCCGAAATAAGGAGATTTATACAACTCTGACCTATAACCCCATGGGCAGTTTTTCATCTATACTATTAAAAATTTTGAAGCGAGCCTTGAATGAAGGCATAATTACCAAGAAAGTATTTGATGGCTTCATGATAAAAAACCCTGTTATCCCGACATTCTACTTACTGCCAAAAATTCATAAAGACCCCCAAAATCCACCTGGACGTCCAATTGTTTCTGGCATAGGAGGGCTATGCGACCCAATTTGTAAATTCATAGAATTTTATCTACATCCTTTAGTGGAGGAGCTGCCTTCCTATGTCAGAGACACTATGGACGTCCTACAGTGTCTTGATGGCATGATATTGGAACCGGACATGTACCTAGTGGTGGCTGACGTGGAAAGCCTCTATACTAACATCAGACATGATGATGGTTTGGAGGCATCCCAATACTTTTTGAGAATGAGTAATTTGGATGCGGATTTGGTGGGTCTGGTGTTGGAGCTCTTGATTTATTTAATCGTATGAACGTATATCTTACCATCATATAAAAATAAACACCAGACAATAGACAGTGATTGAAAAATATCAAAAGGATAAAAATCAAATTTGAATATCAAGATTTTCTATATATGCAATAGCGTTATCATTTACAATATAGAAATCCTTCTTGTCACCATGGTAGGATCTCAGGGGGCACTCCTCAACAATGTGCTGGATAGTTTGACGATCTGCTCCACAGTCACAGGTCGGAGAGTCATATTTTCCCCACTTATACATAAAATCTACACAGACGCCAAAGTTTGTTCTGATACGATTTAGAGTAACCCATGTTTTCCTTGGTAGATTGAAGCCTGGTGGAGGGTTTTGTAAATTAGGGAACATTTGGGGATCACCGTCTACTACATTGACCCACAGTTCTCACCATTTCTCCTCTAAATTGAAGTCGTGTTCATGCAAGGTAATTGCAGTTCGGATGGGTGGGTGTCTTGATTTCAATCGTTGTATTGTAACATCTCTGATATTTTGGTGTATTGGAAGTTTTTCATTATTCCCTACTTTAGTGTATTCTTTAAGTAGGAGCTTTTGTCTTCTTAGATTTGCGGGTGCGATATGACTCAGCACAGGTAACCAGTGAACAGGTGTAGATCTAATAGCACCAGATATTATACGCAAAGAGTTATTCAGCTGAGTGTCAATTAAGTTTACATGACAGCTATTTAACCATGCTGGAGCACAGTATTCTGCAGCACAGTACACCAGGGCAAGAGTAGATGTTCTCAAAACAGATGTTGCCGAGCCCCAGGAGCATCCACAAAGTTTCTGAATAATATTATTACGTGCTTTCAGTTTCTGTGCCAATTTATCCAGATGGGATTTAAAAGTTAGACTTCTATCAAGGGTTACACCTAAGTACTTAGGATTGAAATTGTGTTTAACAGATTGGCCTTCAAATTGTACTTTAAGTTCAGTCTTGGCACTTGCATTGTGTAAATGAAAGCAACAAACTTCCGTTTTTGATGGGTTAGGTTTTAATCTCCATTGTCGGAAGTACTTTCCCATTACACTAAGATCTTTTGTAAGAACATCCTCTGCTTCCTCCATTGTTTTGCTTACCATAGCAAGTGCCCAGTCATCGGCATATCCAAATTTCCGTGACACTGTTTTAGGAATATCAGCTAGGTACAGGGCAAACAGGAGAGGTGCCAGCACTGATCCCTGGGCCAGTCCGTTGTTTAAAGATTTCTTACAACTGGTTGAATCGCCCATAATAAGATGAAAAGTTCAATTTGCAATCATATTGTTCAAGAGGTACATCATTTTCTTACATGGAATCACCTTCAAAAATTTATATAAAAGTCCTTCCCTCTACACAGTATCATATGCAGCAGAGAGAACGATAAACGCCACTGAAACTTTCTTGTTCTTCTGGAATTCAGCTTCAATGAGAGTTGTCAAAGCTAAGACTTGGTCACTACAGTTTCGAGCAGGTCTGAAGCCGGCTTGTTCTATAGGTATTGAGTCGAAAATCTTTAGACTGATCTTGTTATATATTAAGCGTTCTAAGAGCTTATATAAGCAACTCAACAACACAATGGGTCTATAGCTTGATGGATTATCTTCAGGCTTCCCAGGTTTTAACAATGCAATTATTTTGGCATGTTTTAATTTACTAGGGACTTGAGCATTCTCCATAATATCTGAGAAGAACATTGCCATCCATTTTTTCGCATAAGGTCCACAGTTTTTGAGAAATTCAGGATGGATCCCATCAGAGCCGGGAGCTTTGTTAATTTTAGTTTCAACAAGGGCAATTTGAATGTCACAGGTTGTAAAAGCACGTGAGTATTCTTCAGATGGTGCCACTGATGATTTTAGTAGCTTAAACTTACTTTTAACTTCTATGGTGTGTTCTCAGTCTTTTGGGCTTCTTGATATGTTCACAATATGTGCTGCAATTTAATTTGAAGTTATAGAATTCGTTTTGTGCTTTACTTTACGATTTCCTTCTAGTTTTCTTAAAAGAGACCATGCTTTTCTACTGGACCTTTTAAAGTCCAAATTCTCAACTGTTTCCATCCATTTAATACAACGTGCTGCATTCAGTTTGTTCAACAATTCCTCACCAATTTCACCATCTTCACTCTCAAGAAATTGTCTGTACAGTTGTTCACATTCATCAGACCATCCTGGGATATATTCTTTGCGAAAGCCACGTGGTATTGCTTTCTTTGCAGCTGTAATAACTGCTTTACAAAACCGTTCATAGTTTTTACTGATTGGAGGTATCCAGCCGATACACTTATCAAGGTGATCTGCAAACTTCTTCCAGTTGGCTTTGGCAAGGTTCCATCGAGGACGCGGATACGACGTTACAAGAGGAATAGATACTCCAATGGTGATGATGACAGGGCGATGCTGGCTATGAGGGAAATGTTTGACAACACATCGAGATGTAGACAAAGGTTGATTGTTTCTATTGCGTGAGACAAAACATAAGTCAGGATTGTATCCTCTCTGCCAGGATGCTGACTGGAAAGTTGGAAAGTCCTTTGCATCAAAAACGAGGAATATATTATGCACTTCAGACCAGTTTACCAGATACTCGCCATTGTCATCGTTGCTAGCATATTGCCAAAGCTCGTGGTGGCTATTAAAATCTCCTATGTATACAGTAGGGTGTGGGTGAACATGAATGACTTCTGTGGGCCATTGTACTGCAGGAGGCTTGTAAATATTAACAATTGTGATATCGCCAACTTTGCTCACAACTTCATGGATGTCATTTTCAACAGATGTAGATACAAGCATTGCGTTTTCAATGTTACTTTTCACATATGTGGCTACACCGTAATGAGAGTCATATGTAGCACCAATTAGATCAAAGCCATAGATGGAGCCACGAACTAGGAGTTGATCTTCATTTTCAACATGCATTTCCTGAAGAACAAGTACATCTATTTTGTTATCTGTGAGGAACTTGTGGAGGAAAACACATTTTAGGCGGCTGATACCTTCAATATTAATTTGGCAGATATTCACCATGGGTCCAAGATCTTTCATTTGAGGAGTGACATTTGTGACAATACCATTATATTTTTTAGGCATTGTCAAAGTTGTTCCTTTGTTCCTCTGTTGATTATCAGGTATGATGTAAGATATACTGACCAGGAAATCTAGATATAATTTGATTGTTTGGTCATCAAGATTGTTAGTCCTTTAGCATTACCCAGGGTGCACCACGTGGAGGCGGACTAACATTGCACCCCGGAGCTCTTGAGGTTCATCCTTACACATAACTTTTTTATTTTTAAAGATAGGTTTTTCTTACAGACACAAGGCACAGCCATGGGAGCGGCATGTGCCCCGTTGTATGCCAACCTCTTCCTGGGACTATGGGAGAGGGGCATTTTCGGCGGGGCAGATGCTGCTCCCCAGGTACAAGGATGGTACAAATACATCGACGATGTACTGTTCATCTGGCAAGGTTCATCTTATGATTTACAGGAATTTATGACGGGATTGAACTGCAACAGCTCCAACATCAGACTCACCTACAAATTTGATACACGGGAGGTTGAGTTTTTGGACATCAAGATCTTGGTGCAGGCTGACGGTGTTGTTTACACTGATTTGTATAGAAAGGAGACCTCTGTTAATGCCCTCCTGTACGCCTCCTCTGCTCATACACCATCTACTGTCAGGGCGATTCCCATAGGCCAGTTCCTCAGAGCTAGGAGGATCTGCTCATCTGGTGAACTCTTTGAGGAGCAGGCTGAGGACCTAAAAGACAGATTTATTGAGAGAGGCTACAGCAGGAGGACAATTAAGAGAGGCTACCTTAGGGCAAAATCTAGGAACAGGAGTGATCTCCTGACACCTGCCCCCAAAAAAATCATCTCCCGGGGAAATCCACTATATATCCACCTATACCCACCAGTGGGGACGTATACGTGAGGTCCTACAGAGACATTGGTCCGTTCTCCTTACTGAGCCAACCTGTCAGGACCGGGAGGACTGGTAGACCCAGGAGGTGGATCCGCTGGACCGAGCACCCCACCGAGGGGCAGGGTACACGGCAGCCGGAGCACTGGCGTGGCCGGGACGGGAGCCGCGTCCCACAGGGGACGGGAAGAACAAAGTCACTGGGGTCACGGAGTTCCTAAGACTTTACGGTATACTAGTACAGGTGCCGGGTAGGAAAGACAAACAGTAGTCCAGGACACGGCACAAGGGAACCTGAGCACCTAGCTCACAAGACAAGGCTTCAAGACACGTTGATCAGGCCCCGCCCACATGGAAAGGCAAGTCTTATATACCCAGCACAGCCCTATGTCATTTCCTGCTTCAGGTGTGCTGGGCCTATAAGACCAGGAGAGT
The DNA here is from genome assembly GCF_048569485.1 of Anomaloglossus baeobatrachus. Lineage (NCBI taxonomy): Eukaryota > Metazoa > Chordata > Amphibia > Anura > Aromobatidae > Anomaloglossus > Anomaloglossus baeobatrachus. The sequence continues at coordinate 156,628,996 of NC_134356.1, forward strand.
GGGCGCGGCCTGGTCCTATACAGAGGCATTAGTCAGAGTCAGACACCTGAGACCAGGAACAGAACACAGGAGAGCACAAGCGGGGGCGGTAGCCGTGACCAGTGGACACGTGGACAGGATCAGTGGTCACGGAGCAGTGCTGGGATGGTGCGACCGGGTCAGTGGGTAAGGAGCGGTGCTGAGGTATCGGGAGCGTGACAGTACCCCCCCTCTATGCCCCCCCCTCCGTGCACAGTACCCCAGGGGCACCCCGGATCGAGTCACCGGACCAGGACTCAACGCAAAAGCGGGGAAGGACTGCTGACCCCGTACCGCCTTCTTGGCCGCACGACGCTTAGCCGAAGATCTACCAGCAGTGGCAACGGGGGCAACAGGGGCAACGGGAAGCGGGGGACAGACAGAAGCAGGACGGGGGTCGTAGACGATCAGATCGGGCGTCTCGGACCGGGTACAGGACGGTGTCTCATCCTCAGTGGCCGGTGACATCAAATTCTCAATAGCCAGGGACGGTGGGGCGACGCTAGACTGCGTCGTTTCTTCTTCAGGGCCCGGTGGTACCAAGGACTCAATCGTCAAGAGTTCTGGTACGATGCTGGACTGCGTCGTCTCCTCTTCTGGTTCCGGTGGCACCACAGGTACAAGAGACAGAAGTTGCGGTACGGCGCTGGACTGCGTCGTCACTTCTTCCTCCTGTTGCGACATGACAGGCCCAGGTGACAGGGACCGAGGAACAGGCGGTAGACAGTTATCCTGGCACAACGGACTCCAACGAGTGATTGCGCCAGAGCGCCAACTGATGTCAGGGTCATGGAGTTGTAGCCAGGGCAGACCCAGCAGGAGCGCGGGAGCCATTCTCGGGATGACATACAAAGCAATAATCTCAGTGTGCAGAGCACCAACAAGGAGTCTTACGGGTTCGGTGGTGTACCGGACGGATTCGTATAGTGGTTTTCCGTCCACGGAGGCGAACCAAAGGGGTTTAGCAAGCGGGGTGACCGGTATTTGATAACGGTCCACTGTAGCTTGTAGAATGAAATTACCTGCTGCCCCTGAATCGATGTGAGCCTCTGCCGTGAACCGGACCCTCTCAGTCGTAACTTGGACAGTCTGTGTAACCGGGACTGAGGGGATTCCAGTAGCAAGGGTGGCGGTTCCCAGCATCCCTTGGACTCGGGGTCTTCCTGGTCTCTCAGGGCATGAGCGGAGGAGATGTGAACCGCTTCCACAATAGAAACACAGGCCCTGGGCAAGTCGCTTTGCTCGGCGTTGCTCAGCTTGGCTCAGTCGGTCAATTTGCATTGGTTCAGGAGTAGAATCGCAGAACGGCAGTGGTGGGGGAACAGTAGACCTCTGCGGAACGTAGATGTGACGGATTGGTCGCTTCTCCCGGGATACTTCCTTGGTTCGCTCTTGGAAACGGAGGTCAATCCGGGTGGCTAGGGATATCAGAGCGTCCAAAGTACGGGGAACGTCACGACCGGCTAATTTGTCCTTAATGCGGCCCGACAGGCCCTCCCAAAAGGCTGCCATCAATGCCTCGTTGTTCCAGCCTAGCTCGGAGGCAAGCGTGCGAAACTGGATGGCGTACTGGCCCACCGTCAAGGTTCCTTGGCGTAGCCGGAGGAGCGAGGAGGTAACCGCGGTAGTGCGTCCCGGTTCATCAAAGGTACTTCGAAAAGCCTGAAAGAATTCCCGGATGTCGGTCGTCACCGGATCCTCGTTCTCCCACAACGGATTTATGCAGGCCAACACCTCGCCTTCCAGGTGGGATATCACAAAGGCTATCTTGGCTTGGTCGGAAACGAAGAGGTGCGGGAGTAATTTGAAGTGCAGCGAGCACTGGTTCAAAAACCCCCGGCAGTTCTTGGGGTCCCCGGCATACTGAGGCGGAGCAGCGAGGCGAAGTTGCGAGGTTGCGGAGACAACAGGTTCGGATCCAGACACAGTTTGCTGCATGGACTGAGATGAGGCGGCGGTCTGTAATGTGTACAACCGGTGGTCCACAGACGTCAGGAACTTCAGTATGCGGTGTAAGGTTTCACGCTGTTGCACCAGTTCCTGGCGTAGTTCAGCCAGCTCAGACGTTTGTGCTCCAGCGGGATCCATGGCCTGATCATACTGTGAGGGCGAGGGAGGACTGGTAGGCCCAGGAGGTGGATCCACTGGACCGAGCACCCCACCTGGAGGGCAGGGTACACGGTAGCTGGAGCACTAACGTGGTAGGAACGGGTGCAGGTATCCGGAAGCAAAGAGAGGACCAGGTCACTAAGATCACAGCGTACTTTAAGGCAGTAATAGGAAACAGGAACAAAGACCTGAGCACCTAGCTCACAAGACAAGGCATAGAAACACAAGCGATGATCAGGCGCCGCCCACATGGAGAGGCCAGTCTTATATACTCAACACAGCCTCAGGTCATTTCCTGTTGCAGCAGTGCTGGGGCTATAAGACCAGGTGAGTGGGCGCGGCCCGGTCCTATACAGAACATTAGTCAGAATCAGACTCCTGAGACCAGGAACAGGACTCTGGGGAGCAAGAGCGGGAGCGGCAGCCATGACCGGTGGACACATGGACTGGACCAGTGAGTAAGGAGTGGTGCTGGGACACGGTGAGCGTGACACAACCCTAGCTAATACCCTGCCTCCTTCTCCCCTAATAACAGCGAGGAGAAGCATGAACCTTAAGGACCACCTGGTTAAAAGCCACTATGTGGCAAAGGTAACTAATCCATTGGGGGTGGGTAGGAGGAGAGTCGGCTTTTATCCGTGTGGCGATTGCCGTGCATGCCCGAATATGGTGAGGTCCAAGGTGTTTGAGTTGGCTGACGGACATAGGGAGTTTAAAATATTGGACTACATATCATGCAGTAGTACATATGTGGTATATTTTGCCACATGTACCTGCAATTTAATCTATGTGGGCCTCACTTCGAGGGAATTACGTGTTCGTGTACGTGAACACGTAAGGGATATTCTGGCTGCACGAACCACGGATGAGCCGGCTCTCCTTAAGCCCATCCCAAGACATTTCTGGAATCATCATAATTGTGACCCTGCGGGCTTTAGGGTTCGTGGCATTGAGCAAATTAGGATGGGGTCTAGGGGGGGTGATAAGAAGCGTATTTTGGCTCAGAGGGAGTGTCGTTGGATTCATATCCTGGGGACATTAAAACCCTATGGCCTGAATGAGCAACAGAGCTTTGCTCCTTTTTTGTAATCTACAGTATTAGTCCTTGGTTTTAATCTGTGTGTGTTTTTAGTTTTTATTTTTAATATTGTTTTTTCTTATTTGTGTCTGCTTTGTATAGGTAATTTGGGAACCATTTCTTCCAAATCATCATTTATATGGAATGAGAACGAACCTCCACATCTTGCTGATATATTGCTATGATATGATCTTATATTCATGTGCGACAGTATGATGTAATGTGTGATATGGTTGCAAATTGTCTTTATAAATGTTCCCCACAACTTTATTTACGTTGATTACCTTTCATCACTGTGTTTGTCCTGCGTGGTGATTGCCTGTGCATGCGTGGCGTCGACTGACAGCCTGGGTGCGTCTCTAAAGGCCTCTGTCAGTGATGCGGGCGGGACTATCTGACGTCACCTGGGATTTCCCTGACCCGCTGCATCACTGTGAGGCCAGAAGTGACGTATTCGCGGCGTCTGCTTGCACTGCGCATGTGCAATCTATGACAATCGCCTCACCGGTATAACGAGCTATAAATAGCCCTGCACACAGGATTAACGTATGGGCCCCCGATGAAGCCATACGCAAAACGCAGCGTCGGGGCCCCTAGGACAGCTTTTACCGCTGAGCTACTTAAATGGGTAAGCACAACTAACCTCTTTACTCTGGCTTATTGTATGATTGCAGCATGCCACTGACTGCATAGCGGGCCCTCTTATCACTGTGGCACCAGGATTTTAGCCGCTGGGACATGAGCTAACCCGCATTTGGAGTAATCCTTCTATACTTTAAAATAAACCCTACCAGCTCTTTGGAAAGGAAGCAAATAATCTTTCCTGCATTGTTATGCAGCACACGGACAAGTTGTGGGCACAATGTATATCTGGCACTTGGATTTATATGTGATAATACAGTGAGTGCTCTCACCTATGTGTGCATGATGACCTTAGTACTGGTGGGTTTCCATCTATGTAATTGCTGGGTTGTCTCCTGTGCCCGCGGCCTACTTTAGCTACGGTGCTTTACCCTATGCGGTTTGCTTAAACGCTACCGGTTTGTGTACATGCTGCCATCTGCATACAAATTGATACTGTGCTCCCCAAGAATTTTTCTCTGTGGTAACTGCTGCCCTACCATCTTGCACTTTATTCCCTCTCCCCCGTCTTGTCTGTTCAATTTATGAATTCTGAATTATATCTAATAAAATTTATACATTTTATATCTAAATATTGGAATATGACTCCATTTTTTCTGATATTCTATTGTGTTTGGAGTCTCCATATGTGAGTTCTACCATGTATCGGATGTATTTGATCTCATCCTGGCAGTGCATTAGTCTTTTTGGCCTTGGGCAGTTTACATCTTCTGCCATTAGTCTGTGAGTTTTTGACTATTGGTTGTAGTGGGGCTCGCTGACTGGTGCCATCTTTTCTCCTCAAGGTGCAAGGACCACACTCTCTGCACCAATCTTCGATGGTGTCTCTCATTCCTATCCAGTAAAAATGGCTTCTCAGCATCGCCTCCAACTTTTTCTAGCCAAAGTGTCCAGCTCTATCATGGAACGCCTCCAGGACCACCGGCACATACGATCTGGGTATCACTATCTGGCACATTCTCTCGTGTGTTTTAGGGCTAATGAGACTTCTGCACAACTTGCCTCTGTGAAGGTACTGTCGACTTCTTTCTTTCCACAACTTCTGAGCTTCTTCAGGAGCGTCGGGCTCAAGACGTGAGTCGGCTATATATGAGATATGAGTTTCTTAATTAGTTTAACTGCCGGATCTTTGTCCTGTGCCCCTTGCCAGCCATGGTGTGATAATGGGTTAAAAGTTGACTCCTGCTGACTGTTGTGATATCGAGGTGGTGCCAAGTTGGCGGGGCGATGGAAAGCGGGTAACTCGACCTCTTCCAGGTCATCCTCATCCCTTCTGTCATCATGTAGATTGGGCATTTGGGACAACACATCCGCATTGGCGTTCTTGCAGCCAGCTCGATACTTTATAGTGAAGTCGGAGTTCGCCAGTCGTGCTACCCAATGTTGTTCCAAGGCTCTGAGCTTCACCATGTCCAGATGGGTTAAGGGGTTATTATCTGTATACACGGTAAATTTTGCAGAAGCCAAGTAGTGCTTAAACCTCTCTGTTACGGCCCAGACGAGTGCCAGGAACTCCAGTTTGAAGGAATTATAGTTCTCAGGATTCCTGTCTGTTGGGCGGAGTTTTCTGCTCACGTATGCAATCAATTTTTCCTTACCATTCTGCACCTGGGATAAGACAGCTCCCAGCCCTACGTTGCTGGCATCCGTGTATAGCATAAAAGGAAGACCGTAATCGGGGTAGGCTAGGATCTCATCTCCTGTCAGAGCTGACTTCATCTGTCTGATGAATCTTCTTGTTCCCCATGTGAATGGAGGGCCAGAAGTCTTGCCATGCTTGGGTTGCTCAACCAGAAGGTCTTGTAATGGAGCCGCCATCTTGGTGTAGCCATTCACGAACCTGCGGTAGTATACCATCAGACCCAGGAACTGACCCACCTCCTTGACGGTTTCGGGCCTCGGCCAGTTCTGGATAGCTGTGATCTTCTCTGGGTCTGAGGCCACACCTTCGGCGCTAACTATATGTTCGAGGTACTGGACCTTAGGTTTCAGCAGGTGGCACTTTGATGGTTTTAGCTTAATCCCGTACCTGGAAAGGGCTTCGAATACTTCTGCCAGATGCTTCAGATGTTCTTCAGAAGTTTTGGAATACACAATTATGTCATCCAAGTAAAGCAGGACAGTTTCGAAGTTACAGTGGCCGAAGCAGCACTCCATGAGTCTCTGGAACGTTCCCGACGCATTGCACAGCCCAAACAGCATGTGTTATGATCCGGAACCATGGAAGACCACCACAAATCATTGGCAAAAGGTGACAAGAGCATTGGCAACTAATCTGGCCGCCATCGCCTTACTAGCCATCACAACTAGAAGTAGCCGAGGGGTGAACTAACATCCTGTGCACCGCGAACCCAGCCGGAGAACTAACTATCCTAAAGATAGGAAAGATGAATAACTCTCTGCCTCAGAAAATAGACAAGAATAGCTAGCCCCCTACATTCAAAGACTGCGGTGATATAGGAAAAACACAATACACAGGTAGATGACAGGATGAGCAAAAGGTGAGGCCCCCGCTGACTAAAATAGGAAAGGACAGGAAAGGGACTGATGGTGGCCAGAGAAAAACCCTGCAAAATACCAACTTCCTGATAGTACAAAAAGGCCCTCAGATCACACGATCTGAACTCCGTCCTATACCAGGTGCCCTTGTCATACCAATGAACAGAAAACAAGAATCATAACAAGGTCAACAAGCCACAAACACATGGACCCAAAGGAGCTATACTCCACACAGAACTGCAGGGGGTTCCCCAACAATCCACTGAGGGGGAAAATCCCTGCAAGCAAATAAACTGAAACCAACCACAGCAAATGACAAACCCAGATAAACAAAAGAACCAGACAATAAATAAAGAGCAAGCACTTATCTGGGGAAGATGTGGTGTAGAGCAGGATTAAGCAGGCTGGAGATACAAAGAACAACTGACATCCGGCAACAGCCTGAAATCAGACCAGGATTGAAATAAGCAGAGAGTTAGCAAAGGAAACACCCACTGCACAACACACCTGGTCCAAGTCCAAACCATTCCTGGCCACCAGAGGGAGCCTCCCAGCAGCCAAAACATAACTAACATTCACAACAGTGCCCCCCCCTTGAGGAGGGGTCACCGAACCCTCACCCACGCCACCGGGTCGCTCGGGATGAGCATGATGGAAGGCGCGAACCAACCTGTCCGCATGAATGTCAGAAGCCACAACCCAAGAGTTATCCTCCTGCCCATAACCCTTCCATTTCACAAGGTACTGAAGCTGACGCCTACTGCGACGGGAATCCAGAATTTTTTCAACCTCATACTCCAGATCCCCTTGTACCAAAACAGGGTCAGGAGGCGCTGCTGCAGGAACTGCCGGCTCCACATGTTTCTTCAACAAGGACTTATGGAAGACATTGTGAATCTTAAATGACGCAGGCAGAGTCAAACGGAAAGATACAGGATTAATAATCTCCGAAATCTTATAAGGTCCAATAAATCTGGGCTTAAATTTAGGAGACGGAACTCTCATAGGAATATTTTTAGAGGACAACCACACCATGTCCCCTACTTTAAACCGGGGACCAACAGTCTGACGCCGGTTGGCAAACTTTTGGGCAGTTTCTTGGGACTGAAACAATTTATCCACTACCTGCCCCCAAATCTGCTGCATTCTGTTGACCACCGAATCCACCCCCGGACAGTCAGATGCCTCAAGCTGCCCTGAGTGGAACCTAGGGTGATACCCAAAATTGCAGAAAAAGGGGGACACCAACGTGGTAGAGCTAGCTCTATTGTTAAGGGCAAATTCAGCCAAAGGCAAAAACGAAACCCAGTCATCCTGATCCGCAGAAACAAAACACCGTAAATAGGTCTCCAGGGTCTGGTTAGCCCTTTCAGTCTGACCGTTGGTCTGAGGATGAAACGCCGAGGAGAAAGACAGCTGAACACCCAATTTGGAGCAAAAAATCCTCCAAAACCTGGATACAAACTGCACCCCTCTGTCAGAAACAATGTTTTCGGGAATACCATGCAAACGAACAACATGTTGGAAAAACCAAAGGCACCAACTCTGATGAAGACGGCAACTTAGATAGGGGAACCAAGTGGACCATCTTGGAGAATCTGTCACAGATCACCCAAATCACAGTCATTTTCTGAGAGACGGGAAGCTCTGAAATAAAATCCATAGAGATGTGTGTCCAAGGTTTCTTAGGTACAGGCAAAGGCAATAATAGCCCACTAGAACGTGAACAACAGGTCTTGCACCTAGAACAAACTCCACACGACTGCACAAAACGACAAACATCTCGGGACAGGGAAGGCCACCAAAAAGAGCGTCTCACAAGATCCTGAGTACCAAAAATGCCAGGATGACCCGCCAAAACAGACCAATACACCTCAGAGACAACTCGGTCTCTCCATTGGTCTGGGACAAACAGTTTCCCTGTAGGACACCTCTCAGGTTTATCCCCCTGAAATTCCGCCAGTGCCAACCGCAGATCAGGCGAAATAGCTGAGAAAACTACATCATCATTCAGGATAGTAGACGGTTCGACAACCTCCAAAGAGTCAGCGCAGAAACTCCTGGAAAGGGCATCGGCCTTAACATTCTTGGTGCCCGGCAAAAAAGAGACCACAAAATTAAACCGGGTAAAAAACAAAGCCCACCTGGCCTGCCGAGGATTCAACCTCTTGGCCGATTCCAGATAGATGAGATTCTTGTGGTCCGTAAGCACCACAACTTGATGTCTAGCCCCTTCCAACCAATGCCTCCACTCTTCAAATGCCCACTTCATAGCCAATAATTCCTGGTTCCCCACAATTCACTGAGGGGGAAAATCCCTGCAAGCAAATAAACTGAAACCAACCACAGCAAATGACAAACCCAGGTAAACAAAAGAACCAGACAATAAATAAAGAGCAAGCACTTATCTGGGGAAGATGTGGTGTAGAGCAGGATTAAGCAGGCTGGAGATACAAAGAACAACTGACATCCGGCAACAGCCTGCAATCAGACCAGGATTTAAATAAGCAGAGAGTTAGCAAAGGAAACACCCACTGCACAACACACCTGGTCCAAGTCCAAACCATTCCTGCCCACCAGAGGGAGCCTCCCAGCAGCCAAAACATAACTAACATTCACAACAGGCATGCTATTGAACTCACATAGCCCCATCGGGGTGGCAAAACTATTCTTCTCATGGTCCTCTTCAGCAACAGACACTTGCCAATAGCCACTGGTGAGATCAAGGGTAGAAAAGATATTTGCAGACTTCAGTGCAGCTAATGACTCCTCGATATGGGGTAGTAGGTAGGCATCCTTGTGGGTGATCTTATTAATTTGCCTGTAGTCCACGCACATTCTCATAGTGCCATCCTTCTTCTTGACCAGAACCAGCAGAGCTGCCCAGGGGCTACAACTGTCTCTGATGACCCCTGCCTCCTTCATGTTCCCCAACATCTCCTTGGCACATTGATAATGGGCAGGTGGTATAGGCCTGTACCTTTCTGTAATGGGTAGGTGAGTGCCTGTGGGTATGTCATGTTGCACCCTTCTCACCCTCTGGAAATTTAGCGGATGTTTCCTGAAGACTTGTTCGTACTCCTGCACTACCCTGTACACCCCTAATTTTTGATGTGAATGTGTGGAATCAGTGCCCACATGTAACTCCTGACACCATTCTCTGGCTGACTCAAGGGATTGTCGCTAGCTGACTGATCTGGTGTGAGTGAGGACTCTACTGCTTGTATGGAATCTGCACTTGCGGTGAGCAATTTAGCAAGAGTGGCATACCTGGGTAGTTTAACCTCCTCTTCCACGCAACTCAACACTCGCACGGGCACTCTTCCCTTCCTGACATCAACCACTCATCTGGCTGTCAATACCGTGGGCCAGTGTTCTGAGGACAGGGGCTCTGCCACTGCCTCATAATCCTGCCCCTGGGAACCTACAGTTCCCCTGCACCATATCATCATTTCACTCCGGAACTACAAGAGGGACTGCATCCATCACCCATACACCGCCAATCTCTCCATCAGGCCTAAAACACACGTCCTTGATAACCACGCACGTGTAATACGGGCCGTTTTTCATGTCCGTAATCCGTTTTTTGGTCCGTAAATAACGCACGTGTGGTGGCGGTGTGTCCGGCGTATGGTAACCACGTGTGCGTGTGAAACTTAACTGACGTGTGTTGTCCGTGTGAAATGTCCGTGTGTGATGTTAAATGACGTTGATACATGCCGGTTGACAGCAGACAGAGTCGCGTGCTGAGAGTGAACTCAGGTGAACTTCACCCGACTTCATCCTCATACCGCGGCTCTGTCTGTGTCGCGTCCTGATTAGCGGTCACCCGTGAAGGACTCACCGGTGACCGCTAATCACCAGAGTGACTGAATGGAGTACCCCTCTCGCATACTCACCGTTCCCCGATCACCGGCGCGGCGCTGCACGGCTGTTCTCCAAACTCCGGCGGCTTTTCCTCTTTTGAAAAAGTCGGCCGCTCATTAATCAATCTCGTATTCCCTGCTTTCCCTGCCCACCGGCAAATATGATTGGTTGCAGATAGACACGCCCACACGCTGAGTGACAGCTGTGTCACTGCACCCAATCACAGCAGCCGGTGGGCGTGTCTATACTGTGCAGTAAAATAAATAAATAAATAATTAAAAAAAAAGGCGTGCGGTCCCCCCCTATTTTAATACCAGCCAGATAAAGCCATACGGCTGCAGGCTGGTATTCTCAGGATGGGGAGCCCCACATTATGGGGAGCCCCCCAGCCTAACAATATCAGCCAGCAGACGCCCAGAATTGCCGCATACATTAGATGCGATAGTTCTGGAACTGTACCCGGCTCTTCCCGATTTGCCCTGGTGCATTGGCAAATCGGGGTAATAAAGAGTTAATGGCAGCCCATAGCTGCCACTAAATCCTAGATTAATCATGTCAGGCATCTCCCCGAGATACCTTCCATGATTAATATGTAAGTTACAGTTAAAAAACAGACACACCCGAAAAATCCTTTATTAGAAATAAAAAACACTAACAAATTCCCTCATTACCAATTTATTAACCCCAACAAAGCCCTCCATGCCCGGCGTAATCCACGGACCTCCAGCGTCGCATCCAGCTCTGCTGCATGGAGGTGACAGGAGCAGCAGAATACACCGCCGCTCCTGTCAGCTCCACGCAGCAAATGAGGTGAGTAGCTCAATCAGCTGAGCTGTTAGTGAGGTTACCCGCGGCCACCGCTGGATCCACCGCTGGATCCAGGTAACCTCAGTGACAGCTCAGCTGATCACGCGGCTCTCTTCATTTGCTGCGTGGAGGTGACAGGAGCGGCGGTGTCTTTTGCTGCTCCGGTCACCTTCATGCAGCAGAGCTGGAAGCGACGCTGGACCATCCTGAATTACGTCGGACATGGAGGGCTTTCTGGGGCTGATTAAATTGGTGAACCAGGGAATGTGTTTGTGTTTTTTAATTCTAATAAAGGATTTTTCAGGTGTGTGTGTTTATTTACTGTAATTTATAGATCAATCATGCAAGGTATCTCTGGGAGACGCATGACATGATTAATCTATGATTTAGTGGCAGCTATGGGCTGCCATTAACTCCTTATTACCCTGATTTGCCAACGCACCAGGGCAAATCGGGAAGAGCCGGGTACTGTCCCAGAACAGTCGCATCTAATGTATGCGGCCATTCTGGGCGGCTGCTGACTGATATTGTTAGGCTGGGGGGCTCCCCATAACGTGGAGCTCCCCATCCTGAGAATACCAGCCTTCAGCCGTATGGCTTTATCTGGCTGGTATTAAAATTGGGGGGACCGCACACCGGTTTTTTTAATTATTTATTTATTTATTTCTATACTCCATAGTGACACGCCCACCGGCTGCTGTGATTGAGTGCAGTGAGACACCTGTCACTCAGCGTGGGGGCGTGTCTCACTGCAACCAATCATAGGCGCCGGTGGGCGGGGAAAGCAGGGAATACGAGATTGTTTAATGAGCGGCCGGCTTTTTCAAATTAGAAAAAGCTGCCGGAGCAGTGTGAACGCCGTGCAGCGCCGGTGATCGGGGATCGGTGAGTATGAGAGAGGGGGGGACACTTCAGTCACTCGGGGGATTAGCGGTCACCGGTGAATCCTTCACAGGTGACCGCACACAGACAGAGCCGCGGCATGACAATGAAGTCGGGTGAAGTTCACCCGAGTTCATTCTCATCCCGCTACTCTGTCTTCCAACATGTAGTAACGACATTTTGCATCACACATGGACATTTCTCATGGACAACATAACCCCACATCCGTGCAAGGAACGTTTTATTTGGACTCCCATAGGCTAACATTATGTCCGTGTGTGCGTGCTCCATCCCAAAAACGAACATGCTTCCATGCCAAACAGAGCAAAAAACGTGGGACACACACGAACACACGGAAGATCAAATAACACGCACGTGTGCCTTTAAATATAGAACAACATATGTGCACGTTTGGTCGTATCTCCGGAATGTACGGAAACGGACCAAACACGCACATTTTAAACGGATGTGTGTTGCAGGCCTCAGACAAATTTACCTGTTGCCGCTGCAGCAGGGCTCGGATTTTTCGTAGCAAGACCATTAGAGTTGAGCGCGGTTCGTGGTTCGTGGTTCTCCAGTTCTAGGCTCGAGTGATTTTGGGGCCTGTTCTAGATCGAACTAGAACTCGAGCTTTTTGCAAAAGCTCGATAGTTCTAGAAACGTTCGAGAACGGTTCTAGCAGCAAAAAACCAGCTAATTCCTAGCTGACTTTCCGCTGTAATAGTGTAAGTCACTCTGTGACTCACACTATTATGACATTTCAGTGTATAGTGTGCGTGAACAGCGCCTTCAGATCACTCCTGTTTGTATAATGGCGATCGCCATTTTTTTTTTTTTTTCCTTGTCTTCCTTCCCTAAGCGCGCGCGTCTTGTGGGGCGGGCCAGCATGTCAGCCAATCCCAGACACACACACAGCTAATTGGACTTTTAGCCAGAGAAGCAACGGCATGTGTGATAGGATGTCCATGTCACATGTCCCTGCATTATAAAACCGGACATTTTCCTCCAGCACGCCATTATCTCTTCTGCGTCCTTGGTGTCAGACATCAGTGGGGCAGCTCCGTCCTGAGTCCTATCGCCGATATTGGATACGCTGGACAGCATAGGGATAGCACTATCTATCAGTCCTTTTAAGGGCTCGTACGGGCAGGGTCAGAGTTAAGGTGACAGGTCCTGAAAACAGCGACAGCGTCTGTGTAGCAAAGGTCAGGGATTTCGTCGCTGCATTTCCCCATTAGGAGGGAATAGAAAGGCAGGCTTCCATTCCTCTACCCAGACCCACAATCCTGGCACTGTACCCTCCTGTCCTCTGCATACTCCAACTCATTATAACTAAGCCATTATACTAGCAAACACTCAGTGTACCTAGTGGCATCCTAAACGTGGCTATTGGACTGTTGTCTAGTCACACTAGTGCAAAGACATTTGCAGCACCTCTGCCTGCATTGCACACTCCAACTCATTATAACTAAGCCATTATACTAGCAAACACTCAGTGTACCTAGTGGCATCCTAAACGTGGCTATTGGACTTTGCTATAGTCCCACTAGTGCAAAGACATTTGCAGCACCTCTACCTGCATTGCACACTCAAACTCTTTTTAACTAAGCCATTATACTAGCAAACAGTCAGTGTACCTAGTGGCATCCTAAACGTGGCTATTGTACTTTTGTCTAGTCACACTAGTGCAAAGATATTTGCAGCACCTCTACCTGCACTGCACACTCAAACTCTTTTTAACTAAGCCATTATACTAGCAAACAGTCAGTGTACCTAGTGGCATCCTAATCGTGGCTATTGGACTTTGCTATAGTCCCACTAGTGCAAAGATATTTGCAGCACCTCTACCTGCATTGCAAGCTCAAACTCTTTTTAACTAAGCCATTATACTAGCAAACAGTCAGTGTACCTAGTGGCATCTTAAACGTGGCTATTGTACTTTTGTCTAGTCACACTAGTGCAAAGATATTTGCAGCACCTCTACCTGCATTGCACACTCAAACTCTTTTTAACTAAGCCATTATACTAGCAAACAGTCAGTGTACCTAGTGGCATCCTAAACGTTACTATTGTACTTTTGTCTAGTCACACTAGTGCAAAGATATTTGCAGCACCTCTACCTGCATTGCACACTCAAACTCTTTTTAACTAAGCCATTATACTAGCAAACAGTCTGTTACGGGGGGCTGTCTGATAACCTAAAGGAGTATCAGACAGTCAGGGTCCACCGTGCAAAGACTCTGCTGCAGACTATGGCAGAGTGCAATACCTCTGTTAACTCACAGAAGGATATAATAAGTAAGTAAAGCAATTCCTCCCTTACTTGGAGGGTGTGTGGAATGATCTCTGTTAATAATCACAGAGACAAAGGCAATGTGTGCGAAATGGCACCTACCTAGGTCCGCTCTTCTAGTGGTGCAAAAGAGACGAACAGCAGCGTAAGCCGCACAAAGCTCCTACCTGCGTTCGCTCCACTAGTGTGCGAGGACACGAACCACTAGATATGGCACCTGCCTAGGTCCGCTCTTCTAGTGGTGCAAAAGAGACGAACAGCAGCGTAAGCCGCACAAAGCTCCTACCTCTGTTCGCTCCCCTAGTGTGCGAGGATACGAACAACTGCCAGACGCAGTATAAGGAACGTTACCCTAGCGGCAACGTCCACCTACGAGTCGAACCACAAGGCCCAGCCAGACCATGTGCCTCAGGCACCTGCCTATGTCCGCTCCCCTAAGAGGTAAGGATACGGACAGCAGCCGAAGCTGTAAGGTATAAGAACGCTACCCTGCCGGTAGCGCTCACCTAGCATAGACAGAGGAATGCCTAGAGGAACGCGCACAGGGCGTCTACCCTCATGCATGAACCAAGAGGACTGAGCACCATGCGGCGTGTGTCAGGGTCTTATATAGACTCTGTGCCTCATCCAAGATGGAGGACACCAGAGCCAATCCACTGCCAGAACGACAGGAGTGACGTCATGCTGGCCTATCACCGAGCAAGGCATCACAAGCACATGACCAGCGACCAATCGGCATAGAAGGTGTCAGAGACATGTGACCTCGTGTCAGCGATGATGTCACCCGCACATGTGCAATGGCTCCAAGATAGGACTTAGTCTCCGGCGCTCGCACATGTGCAGTAGCAAGAAATCTGGACTTAGTCTCCAGCGCTCGCACATGTGCAGTAGCAAGAAATCTGGACTTAGTCTCCAGCGCTCGCACATGTGCAGTAGTAAGAAATCTGGACTTAGTCTCCAGTGCTCGCACATGTGCAGTAGTAAGAAATCTGGACTTAGTCTCCAGTGCTCGCAGCAACCGTAACACAGTCAGTGTACCTAGTGGCATCCTAAACGTGGCTATTGGACTTTGCTATAGTCCCACTAGTGCAAAGACATTTGCAGCACCTCTAACTGCATTGCACACTCAAACTCTTTTTAACTAAGCCATTATACTAGCAAACAGTCAGTGTACCTAGTGGCATCCTAAACGTGGCTATTGGACTTTGCTATAGTCCCACTAGTGCAAAGACATTTGCAGCACCTCTACCTGCATTGCACACTCAAACTCATTATAACTAAGCCATTATACTAGCAAACACTGAGTGTACCTAGTGGCATCTTAACGTGGCTATTGGACTTTGCTATAGTCCCACTAGTGCAAAGACATTTGCAGCACCTCTACCTGCATTGCACACTCCAACTCATTATAACTAAGCCATTATACTAGCAAACACTCAGTGTACCTAGTGGCATCCTAAACGTGGCTATTGGACTGTTGTCTAGTCACACTAGTGCAAAGATATTTGCAGCACCTCTACCTGCATTGCACACTCAAACTCTTTTTAACTAAGCCATTATACTAGCAAACAGTCAGTGTACCTAGTGGCATCCTAAACGTGGCTATTGGACTTTGCTATAGTCCCACTAGTGCAAAGACATTTGCAGCACCTCTACCTGCATTGCACACTCAAACTCTTTTTAACTAAGCCATTATACTAGCAAACAGTCAGTGTACCTAGTGGCATCCTAAACGTGGCTATTGGACTTTGCTATAGTCCCACTAGTGCAAAGACATTTGCAGCACCTCTACCTGCATTGCACACTCCAACTCATTATAACTAAGCCATTATACTAGCAAACACTCAGTGTACCTAGTGGCATCCTAAACGTGGCTATTGGACTGTTGTCTAGTCACACTAGTGCAAAGATATTTGCAGCATCTCTACCTGCATTGCACACTCAAACTCTTTTTAACTAAGCCATTATACTAGCAAACAGTCAGTGTACCTAGTGGCATCCTAAACGTGGCTATTGTACTTTTGTCTAGTCACACTAGTGCAAAGATATTTGCAGCACCTCTACCTGCATTGCACACTCAAACTCTTTTTAACTAAGCCATTATACTAGCAAACAGTCAGTGTACCTAGTGGCATCCTAAACGTGGCTATTGGACTTTGCTATAGTCCCACTAGTGCAAAGACATTTGCAGCACCTCTACCTGCATTGCACACTCAAACTCATTATAACTAAGCCATTATACTAGCAAACACTCAGTGTACCTAGTGGCATCTTAACGTGGCTATTGGACTGTTGTCTAGTCACACTAGTGCAAAGATATTTGCAGCACCTCTACCTGCATTGCACACTCAAACACTTTTTAACTAAGCCATTATACTAGCAAACACTCAGTGTACCTAGTGGCATCCTAAACGTGGCTATTGGACTGTTGTCTAGTCACACTAGTGCAAAGACATTTGCAGCACCTCTGCCTGCATTGCACACTCCAACTCATTATAACTAAGCCATTATACTAGCAAACACTCAGTGTACCTAGTGGCATCCTAAACGTGGCTATTGGACTTTGCTATAGTCCCACTAGTGCAAAGACATTTGCAGCACCTCTACCTGCATTGCACACTCAAACTCTTTTTAACTAAGCCATTATACTAGCAAACAGTCAGTGTACCTAGTGGCATCCTAAACGTGGCTATTGGACTTTGCTATAGTCCCACTAGTGCAAAGACATTTGCAGCACCTCTACCTGCATTGCACACTCAAACTCATTATAACTAAGCCATTATACTAGCAAACACTCAGTGTACCTAGTGGCATCTTAACGTGGCTATTGGACTGTTGTCTAGTCACACTAGTGCAAAGATATTTGCAGCACCTCTACCTGCATTGCACACTCAAACACTTTTTAACTAAGCCATTATACTAGCAAACACTCAGTGTACCTAGTGGCATCCTAAACGTGGCTATTGGACTGTTGTCTATCACACTAGTGCAAAGACATTTGCAGCACCTCTGCCTGCATTGCACACTCCAACTCATTATAACTAAGCCATTATACTAGCAAACACTCAGTGTACCTAGTGGCATCCTAAACGTGGCTATTGGACTTTGCTATAGTCCCACTAGTGCAAAGACATTTGCAGCACCTCTACCTGCATTGCACACTCAAACTCTTTTTAACTAAGCCATTATACTAGCAAACAGTCAGTGTACCTAGTGGCATCCTAAACGTGTCTATTGTACTTTTGTCTAGTCACACTAGTGCAAAGATATTTACAGCACTTCTACCTGCATTGCACACTCAAACTCTTTTTAACTAAGCCATTATACTAGCAAACAGTCATTGTACCTAGTGGCATCCTAAACGTGGCTATTGGACTTTGCTATAGTCCCACTAGTGCAAAGACATTTGCAGCACCTCTACCTGCATTGCACACTCAAACTCCTTTTAACTAAGCCATTATACTAGCAAACAGTCAGTGTACCTAGTGGCATCCTAAACGTGGCTATTGTACTTTTGTCTAGTCACACTAGTGCAAAGATATTTGCAGCACCTCTACCTGCATTGCACACTCAAACTCTTTTTAACTAAGCCATTATACTAGCAAACAGTCAGTGTACCTAGTGGCATCCTAAACGTGGCTATTGGACTTTGCTATAGTCCCACTAGTGCAAAGACATTTGCAGCACCTCTACCTGCATTGCACACTCAAACTCTTTTTAGCTAAGCCATTATACTAGCAAACAGTCAGTGTACCTAGTGGCATCCTAAACGTGGCTATTGTACTTTTGTCTAGTCACACTAGTGCAATGATATTTGCAGCACCTCTACCTGCATTGCACACTCAAACTCTTTTTAACTAAGCCATTATACTAGCAAACAGTCAGTGTACCTAGTGGCATCCTAAACGTGGCTATTGGACTTTGCTATAGTCCCACTAGTGCAAAGACATTTGCAGCACCTCTACCTGCATTGCACACTCAAACTCTTTTTAACTAAGCCATTATACTAGCAAACAGTCAGTGTACCTAGTGGCATCCTAAACGTGGCTATTGGACTTTGCTATAGTCACACTAGTGCAAAGACATTTGCAGCACCTCTACCTGCATTGCACACTCAAACTCTTTTTAACTAAGCCATTATACTAGCAAACAGTCAGTGTACCTAGTGGCATCCTAAACGTGGCTATTGGACTTTGCTATAGTCCCACTAGTGCAAAGACATTTGCAGCACCTCTACCTGCATTGCACACTCAAACTCTTTTTAACTAAGCCATTATACTAGCAAACAGTCAGTGTACCTAGTGGCATCCTAAACGTGGCTATTGTACTTTTGTCTAGTCACACTAGTGCAAAGATATTTGCAGCACCTCTACCTGCATTGCACACTCAAACTCTTTTTAACTAAGCCATTATACTAGCAAACAGTCAGTGTACCTAGTGGCATCCTAAACGTGGCTATTGGACTTTGCTATAGTCCCACTAGTGCAAAGACATTTGCAGCACCTCTACCTGCATTGCACACTCAAACTCATTATAACTAAGCCATTATACTAGCAAACACTCAGTGTACCTAGTGGCATCTTAACCTGGCTATTGGACTGTTGTCTAGTCACACTAGTGCAAAGATATTTGCAGCACCTCTACCTGCATTGCACACTCAAACTCTTTTTAACTAAGCCATTATACTAGCAAACACTCAGTGTACCTAGTGGCATCCTAAACGTGGCTATTGGACTGTTGTCTAGTCACACTAGTGCAAAGACATTTGCAGCACCTCTGCCTGCATTGCACACTCCAACTCATTATAACTAAGCCATTATACTAGCAAACACTCAGTGTACTTAGTGGCATCCTAAACGTGGCTATTGGACTTTGCTATAGTCCCACTAGTGCAAAGACATTTTTGCACCTCTACCTGCATTGCACACTCAAACTCTTTTTAACTAAGCCATTATACTAGCAAACACTCAGTGTACCTAGTGGCATCTTAACCTGGCTATTGGACTGTTGTCTAGTCACACTAGTGCAAAGATATTTGCAGCACCTCTACCTGCATTGCACACTCAAACTCTTTTTAACTAAGCCATTATACTAGCAAACAGTCAGTGTACCTAGTGGCATCCTAAACGTGGCTATTGGACTTTTGTGTAGTCACAGTAGTGGAAAGATATTTGCAGCACGTCTGCCTGCATTGCACACTCAAACTCATTGTTACTAATACATTATAATACCAAAAATTGAGTAAACTTAGTGTCATACAAGAAGTGGCTGTTGTACTCTATTAATGCCCCACTGGTGCAAATCTATGTGCAGCACCTCTGCAGGACACCCTCCTGCTCTGTTTTTAATAAGCTATAATGATATCAAAAAATACTGCCATTTAGTGGCATCATAGAACTGGATGTTGTATTTCATTATTGTCCCACTGGTGCCAAGCTATTTCTAGCACCTGTGCAGGACACCCTCCTGCTCTGTTTTTAATAAGCTATAATGATAGCAAAAAATACTGCCATTTAGTGGCATCATAGAACTGGATGTTGTATTTCCTTATTGTCCCACTGGTGCCAAGCTATTTCTAGCACCTGTGCAGGACACCCTCCTGCTCTGTTTTTAATAAGCTATAATGATAGCAATAAATACTGCCATTTAGTGGCATCATAGAACTGGATGTTGTATTTTATTATTGTCCCACTGGTGCCAAGCGATTTCTAGCACCTGTGCAGGACACCCTCATGCAGATTTTGCTACGCTAATGTTATAGCAAACTCAGTGAATTCATTGCTGCATTTGTTAATTCGGAGGGATATAAAGTGAGGCTTTCTTTAGCTTTTCCTTCTGTTCATAGACAGCATCTCCAAGTCCACACCCGAAGAGCAATTTCTCCTCCACGTCTAAGTGTGGAGAGGCAGCTAGTGCGCATGCGTGTGCCGATTTACCCCAGCTGCAGCCTAACTACAGTGTTTCGCCTAGTGAGTATGCTCAGCCTGACTGTGCCATTCCTGACGCTAAGTCTTCATTTCGGGATACAGCGCATGCTCCCACACTTAGTGTGAAAACCCTCTTTGCACAGGTACTTGCATTCCGTGCCGGGTCTAAGTCCTGTTTTGTGCCTAGACACCATGCTAAAGCTGAAAGTCTTTTTTCAGAGACTCTATTTCATGCAACTGACCATGCTCAGGCACTTACTGCATCAGAGACTAGGTCCGGTAATGAACTCTTTGGCCCTGCCCCTGATGTGGGGGGGCCTATATAGACCACAGGGCATCAGGTGTCCTGACGATGTGGCCAGGCCACTCCCAAATGGCTTGCAGAGGCCCGCCCCTATGACTTGTCACCTCATTATTGATGGTCAGACGATGACTGGTGAGGTGTTTGGGTCATGACAGCCATGAGGTCATCATTGAAGTTGCGGTTCCAAATAGGACGCTAGTTATGCCACTCATGACGTGTCACTCTGCTTTTGTCTCCAGGAGGTGCATTGTGGTCCACCCTGGTTTGGGGCGGACCCAGGTTATAGAAGGTGCTGGAGACAACAAGGAGGTGCGCAGTCTTCTATTATGCTCCGAAAGAGCACACCTCCATATGTTGAACCCATTGTGGCTTTAGGCCAGAGGTAGGCAGGGATAGGGTGTTGATGCAGGCCGCCACCACAGTTGGTAACGCAGAACGGTTAAGACCAGCTCCTGTCCTACAAGTCCTGCTTGTGCAGCCCAGTGGCATTAACAGGCCTGCTGCTGCTGATGTGCCTGCTGTTCACAGGTGTGGCCCCAATGCACACGGTCAGCGTACTGAATGGCCCCTGTGATGTTAACAGGGAGTTCCTGGGCTGGGTGGGCGTGTGGACCCTGTGACGCTAACAGGGCTCCCAGTCTCAAGATCCGAGTGGCGTCTAACTTGGTTCAGGCTACTATTAGTTTCATAGCCACACAGCTCTGTATCCTCCACCGAACCTTCCAGTTGCCAACCTCTCCTTTTCCATCTGGGAGCACGGTGGACACTGACTGCTGATGGGGATATATACCTTTATCTTTCTTTTCTTATTAATTTTCGTTATATAGCGGTAACATAGTATATACCACCTTATCCAAATCTGCCAGTCCCACCGTAACAGATGGTGTTTCTTCATCAAATGTTACTTTTGCTTAACCACCAAACCCACGGACCAAAACTTTTTTCCCCTTTCCAACACACCTGTTCCCCTTTTCACCCGCATCTGTCCTTTTTCAACTCATTTTGTATATGACCAAAAGTGCAACTCTGCAGGGACACCGTACTCAATGGCATCTCAGCACAACAGCCACCCCTCGGTCCCTCAGATGTGGACAAGTAAAAGACCATTTCCTCCTATCCATGACAAACCGTTGAGATTCACTCTGTGCAGCACTGGTGTTTAGTGGAAAAGCAGATCTAAGATTGCGTACCACATTCTGCAGATACTCCTGTATACGTGCGTCCATTTCTATGGCAGGAATTATTTCGCCAAATTTTGTCATGTACCGGGGATCTAACAGTGTGGCAACCCAGTAGTCAGGATTACTTTGAATTCGTACAATCCGAGGGTCATGTTGTAGGTAGTGCAGCAAGAAGGCGCTCATGTGTCTTGTGCATCCAGGAGGACCAAGTCCTTGGTGTGTTGGTGGCAGAGAGGTGAGAATCGTGCCTCCTTCCTCTGCCCTCTCCCCACAACCTCGCACAACCGAAATGTGAGCAAGCTCTCACTCATCTGCTGAGTCTTCCATGCCCATCGCCAGTTCGTCCTCCATTTCTTCATGGGCTCCTGCACCTTCCTCAACACTTTTTGCTGATACTATGCGCCCTTGTTAATCCCTCTCCCTCACCATGACTGCCGCATAGGTGCCGCTGACCATCTGGACCTCGTAGATCTTGTTATCCCTTCCGCATATGACTCCTCCTGTACTTCCTCCCCTTCCTCTTGTCCGAACACCTGGCTCCGAATAATAATTACAGTGTGCTCCATCATGTAGATGACCAGAATTGTCACGCTGAGAATGACATTGCCAGTGCTAAACATCTTCGTCGACATTTGTAAACTGTGTAGCAGGGTGCATAGGTCCTTGATCTGACACCACTCCAGCAGCGTGATCTGCACCACCTCTGGATCAAGTTATCCCAGGCTATATGTCATAACGTATTGCAGCAGTGTTCGGCGGTGCTGCCACAAACGCTGCAACATGTGCAGATTCAAATTCCTGCGTGTGGGCACATCGCATTTCAGGCGTTTAACCGCCAGACCTAAAGACTTCTGTAGCGACGAAAGTTGTTGAGCTGCTGTGTGCGCACGATGGAAGTGAGCACATAGCGAGCGTGCCCGCTGCACAAGGCCATGTAGGCCGTGATGGTGTTTTAAAAATTGCTGGAGAATTAGGTTCAACACGTGAGCCATACAAGGCACGTGTGTCACATTGCCCTGACGATGGCCCGCAGCCAGGTTTGCATCATTGCCGCACACGGCTGTTAAGTCACCAACGGAGTCCGCTCCGTCAATTTGTACTCCGGTCGCCAGGTGACAACGTGTTCCTTTCATGCATAGTGCTGATGATGGGAGAGGAGTCGATGCCAGCGGCGCAGGTGGACGCAGGTTATGCTCACCCACTGGGCTGCATTACCTTGACAGATGCAGAATCTCTGGCTGAATGTAGCTGGTGGGTATCTCACAGATGAAATACCATCATTCAGCTACAACCAATGGGAAGACACCACACCCTTTTTTATGCCCATCCTGTCTGCAGACCACTGCCAGACATAGCTCTGCTTTTACCCCCAGTTCAGTTTTATGATTTTGTGTGCTTGTTACCTGACTACTTTTCCTGCTTGCTGTTTATGTACCTTG
Organism: Anomaloglossus baeobatrachus; assembly: GCF_048569485.1. NCBI lineage: Eukaryota > Metazoa > Chordata > Amphibia > Anura > Aromobatidae > Anomaloglossus > Anomaloglossus baeobatrachus. The sequence goes on from NC_134356.1 coordinate 156,652,042, forward strand.
TTGGCCGATCCGCATTTCACCTCTGCTTGTTTTCTGATTAAGTCCTGGCCGTCCCATTCTGTTCCTGTTCCTCAATTAATGTTTTGACCCTGCCTGACTACTATTCTCTGGAACTGCAGCCTTCCACAGGTATTAATCACCTTGGGCCCTGTGTAATTCCTAATCCCTGTATAGGGGTTAAAGGGTTTCAGGGTTCTAGGGGTCCTGCTTGGTGAGTGGCTTCCCTCTAGCCTATCATTTACAGCCCATCTGAGTGTGTGGATCAAGGAAGGCGTTACACCGTGCTCTCTGCAGAAGGCCATGTGGGCCAGGATAGTGCTTTAAAAATTGCTGGACAACCAGGTTCAACACGTGAACCACACAAGGCACCTGTGTCACATTGTCACAGCGAAGGGCCGCACCCATGTTTGCATCATTGTCGCACCCGGCCTTCCCTGGCTGCTGGTTGAGTGGAGACAACCATTGATGAAACTCGGTCTCCAGAGCTAACCGTCCACAACTTCTCAGTGGTGTGACTCACATTTCCCATACATTTCAAAGTAAACCTTTGACCGCCTGATGGCATTGAGCTCTGCTGCCAGCATAGTAAGGAGGTGTGTGGTATTCCTTGTGCGCAGTTACAAGGAAGGGTGGCCTGACCACACAGGGTTTGCGCCAAGGTGGAGGACCCACACGAGGTTGAAGAGGCAGAAGCAGTGTATTAACTTCTACATACAGAAGAAGGATTGAAACAACTCGTGGGGACGGCAAGACTTGTACAGCAGACCCTTCTCCATCTCTCCCCACAGTAACCCATTGCCCAGTCAGCGACATGTAACGCCCCTGTCCATGCTTACTGGGCCAATTATCTGTGGTGAAATGCACCCTGTCACACAGAGTTTCTCAAGGAATCAGTGATGTTTAGTGCGACATGCTGGTGTAGCGCGTGCACGCCTTTGTTGGAGAAGGAGTGGCGCCTGGGCATCGGCTCTTGGGGCACTGCGATGGGCATAAGGTCTCGTAAATCCTCGGTTAAAAAGGTTGGAAATCCAGCATTTTGGTAGCCAACAGTTTCCAGATGCTGAAAGTCAATCTCTAAGCCATGTCATGCCCTTCTAAAAGCATGTAAAACACAGCGAGGGGACTCCAACCAAAGTCTCCCTCGTTGCCACTAACTGGGCCACACACACCCCACTTGACTGGCATGGGTTGACCCCCCTTTTGAATAAGAAACAGATGCTTTGCATGAAGCACTCTCAAAAATACGCGTGCCTTTGCCGTCCCCTGGCTGACCCAGGGGAAGAAAAGTCCTCTGAGAGCCATGACTTGTTCATCTTGGTTCTTTTAGAAACACAGCGAGGGGACTCCAACCACAGTCTCCCTCGTTGCCACTAACTGGGCCACACACACCCCACTTGACTGGCATGGGTTGACCCCCCTTTTGAATAAGAAACAGATGCTTTGCATGAAGCACTCTCAAAAATACGCGTGCCTTTGCCGTCCCCTGGCTGACCCAGGGGAAGAAAAGTCCTCTAAGAGCCATGACTTGTTCATCTTGGTTCTTTTAGAAACACAGCGAGGGGACTCCAACCACAGTCTCCCTCGTTGCCACTAACTGGGCCACACACACCCCACTTGACTGGCATGGGTTGACCCCCCTTTTGAATAAGAAACAGATGCTTTGCATGAAGCACTCTCAAAAATACGCGTGCCTTTCCCGTCCCCTGGCTGACCCAGGGGAAGAAAAGTCCTCTGAGAGCCATGACTTGTTCATCTTGGTTCTTTTAGAAACACAGCGAGGGGACTCCAACCACAGTCTCCCTCGTTGCCACTAACTGGGCCACACACACCTCACTTGACTGGCATGGGTTGACCCCCCTTTTGAATAAGAAACAGATGCTTTGCATGAAGCACTCTCAAAAATACGCGTGCCTTTGCCGTCCCCTGGCTGACCCAGGGGAAGAAAAGTCCTCTGAGAGCCATGACTTGTTCATCTTGGTTCTTTTAGAAACACAGCGAGGGGACTCCAACCACAGTCTCCCTCGTTGCCACTAACTGGGCCACACACACCCCACTTGACTGGCATGGGTTGACCCCCCTTTTGAATAAGAAACATATGCTTTGCATGAAGCACTCTCAAAAATACGCGTGCCTTTGCCGTCCCCTGGCTGACCCAGGGGAAGAAAAGTCCTCTGAGAGCCATGACTTGTTCATCTTGGTTCTTTTAGAAACACAGCGAGGGGACTCCAACCACAGTCTCCCTCGTTGCCACTAACTGGGCCACACACACCCCACTTGACTGGCATGGGTTGACCCCCCTTTTGAATAAGAAACAGATGCTTTGCATGAAGCACTCTCAAAAATACGCGTGCCTTTGCCGTCCCCTGGCTGACCCAGGGGAAGAAAAGTCCTCTGAGAGCCATGACTTGTTCATCTTGGTTCTTTTAGAAACACAGCGAGGGGACTCCAACCACAGTCTCCCTCGTTGCCACTAACTGGGCCACACACACCCCACTTGACTGGCATGGGTTGACCCCCCTTTTGAATAAGAAACAGATGCTTTACATGAAGCACTCTCAAAAATACGCGTGCCTTTGCCGTCCCCTGGCTGACCCAGGGGAAGAAAAGTCCTCTGAGAGCCATGACTTGTTCATCTTGGTTCTTTTAGAAACACAGCGAGGGGACTCCAACCACAGTCTCCCTCGTTGCCACTAACTGGGCCACACACACCCCACTTGACTGGCATGGGTTGACCCCCCTTTTGAATAAGAAACAGATGCTTTGCATGAAGCACTCTCAAAAATACGCGTGCCTTTGCCGTCCCCTGGCTGACCCAGGGGAAGAAAAGTCCTCTGAGAGCCATGACTTGTTCATCTTGGTTCTTTTAGAAACACAGCGAGGGGACTCCAACCACAGTCTCCCTCGTTGCCACTAACTGGGCCACACACACCCCACTTGACTGGCATGGGTTGACCCCCCTTTTGAATAAGAAACAGATGCTTTGCATGAAGCACTCTCAAAAATACGCGTGCCTTTCCCGTCCCCTGGCTGACCCAGGGGAAGAAAAGTCCTCTGAGAGCCATGACTTGTTCATCTTGGTTCTTTTAGAAACACAGCGAGGGGACTCCAACCACAGTCTCCCTCGTTGCCACTAACTGGGCCACACACACCCCACTTGACTGGCATGGGTTGACCCCCCTTTTGAATAAGAAAGAGATGCTTTGCATGAAGCACTCTCAAAAATACGCGTGCCTTTGCCGTCCCCTGGCTGACCCAGGGGAAGAAAAGTCCTCTGAGAGCCATGACTTGTTCATCTTGGTTCTTTTAGAAACACAGCGAGGGGACTCCAACCACAGTCTCCCTCGTTGCCACTAACTGGGCCACACACACCCCACTTGACTGGCATGGGTTGACCCCCCTTTTGAATAAGAAACAGATGCTTTGCATGAAGCACTCTCAAAAATACGCGTGCCTTTGCCGTCCCCTGGCTGACCCAGGGGAAGAAAAGTCCTCTGAGAGCCATGACTTGTTCATCTTGGTTCTTTTAGAAACACAGCGAGGGGACTCCAACCACAGTCTCCCTCGTTGCCACTAACTGGGCCACACACACCCCACTTGACTGGCATGGGTTGACCCCCCTTTTGAATAAGAAACAGATGCTTTGCATGAAGCACTCTCAAAAATACGCGTGCCTTTGCCGTCCCCTGGCTGACCCAGGGGAAGAAAAGTCCTCTGAGAGCCATGACTTGTTCATCTTGGTTCTTTTAGAAACACAGCGAGGGGACTCCAACCACAGTCTCCCTCGTTGCCACTAACTGGGCCACACACACCCCACTTGACTGGCATGGGTTGACCCCCCTTTTGAATAAGAAACAGATGCTTTGCATGAAGCACTCTCAAAAATACGCGTGCCTTTGCCGTCCCCTGGCTGACCCAGGGGAAGAAAAGTCCTCTGAGAGCCATGACTTGTTCATCTTGGTTCTTTTAGAAACACAGCGAGGGGACTCCAACCACAGTGTCCCTCGTTACCACTAACTGGGCCACACACACCCCACTTGACTGGCATGGGTTGACCCCCCTTTTGAATAAGAAACAGATGCTTTGCATGAAGCACTCTCAAAAATACGCGTGCCTTTGCCGTCCCCTGGCTGACCCAGGGGAAGAAAAGTCCTCTGAGAGCCATGACTTGTTCATCTTGGTTCTTTTAGAAACACAGCGAGGGGACTCCAACCACAGTCTCCCTCGTTGCCACTAACTGGGCCACACACACCCCACTTGACTGGCATGGGTTGACCCCCCTTTTGAATAAGAAACAGATGCTTTGCATGAAGCACTCTCAAAAATACGCGTGCCTTTGCCGTCCCCTGGCTGACCCAGGGGAAGAAAAGTCCTCTGAGAGCCATGACTTGTTCATCTTGGTTCTTTTAGAAACACAGCGAGGGGACTCCAACCACAGTCTCCCTCGTTGCCACTAACTGGGCCACACACACCCCACTTGACTGGCATGGGTTGACCCCCCTTTTGAATAAGAAACAGATGCTTTGCATGAAGCACTCTCAAAAATACGCGTGCCTTTGCCGTCCCCTGGCTGACCCAGGGGAAGAAAAGTCCTCTGAGAGCCATGACTTGTTCATCTTGGTTCTTTTAGAAACACAGCGAGGGGACTCCAACCACAGTCTCCCTCGTTGCCACTAACTGGGCCACACACACCTCACTTGACTGGCATGGGTTGACCCCCCTTTTGAATAAGAAACAGATGCTTTGCATGAAGCACTCTCAAAAATACGCGTGCCTTTGCCGTCCCCTGGCTGACCCAGGGGAAGAAAAGTCCTCTGAGAGCCATGACTTGTTCATCTTGGTTCTTTTAGAAACACAGCGAGGGGACTCCAACCACAGTCTCCCTCGTTGCCACTAACTGGGCCACACACACCCCACTTGACTGGCATGGGTTGACCCCCCTTTTGAATAAGAAACATATGCTTTGCATGAAGCACTCTCAAAAATACGCGTGCCTTTGCCGTCCCCTGGCTGACCCAGGGGAAGAAAAGTCCTCTGAGAGCCATGACTTGTTCATCTTGGTTCTTTTAGAAACACAGCGAGGGGACTCCAACCACAGTCTCCCTCGTTGCCACTAACTGGGCCACACACACCCCACTTGACTGGCATGGGTTGACCCCCCTTTTGAATAAGAAACAGATGCTTTGCATGAAGCACTCTCAAAAATACGCGTGCCTTTGCCGTCCCCTGGCTGACCCAGGGGAAGAAAAGTCCTCTGAGAGCCATGACTTGTTCATCTTGGTTCTTTTAGAAACACAGCGAGGGGACTCCAACCACAGTCTCCCTCGTTGCCACTAACTGGGCCACACACACCCCACTTGACTGGCATGGGTTGACCCCCCTTTTGAATAAGAAACAGATGCTTTACATGAAGCACTCTCAAAAATACGCGTGCCTTTGCCGTCCCCTGGCTGACCCAGGGGAAGAAAAGTCCTCTGAGAGCCATGACTTGTTCATCTTGGTTCTTTTAGAAACACAGCGAGGGGACTCCAACCACAGTCTCCCTCGTTGCCACTAACTGGGCCACACACACCCCACTTGACTGGCATGGGTTGACCCCCCTTTTGAATAAGAAACAGATGCTTTGCATGAAGCACTCTCAAAAATACGCGTGCCTTTGCCGTCCCCTGGCTGACCCAGGGGAAGAAAAGTCCTCTGAGAGCCATGACTTGTTCATCTTGGTTCTTTTAGAAACACAGCGAGGGGACTCCAACCACAGTCTCCCTCGTTGCCACTAACTGGGCCACACACACCCCACTTGACCGGCATGGGTTGACCCCCCTTTTGAATAAGAAACAGATGCTTTGCATGAAGCACTCTCAAAAATACGCGTGCCTTTCCCGTCCCCTGGCTGACCCAGGGGAAGAAAAGTCCTCTGAGAGCCATGACTTGTTCATCTTGGTTCATTTAGAAACACAGCGAGGGGACTCCAACCACAGTCTCCCTCGTTGCCACTAACTGGGCCACACACACCCCACTTGACTGGCATGGGTTGACCCCCCTTTTGAATAAGAAAGAGATGCTTTGCATGAAGCACTCTCAAAAATACGCGTGCCTTTCCCGTCCCCTGGCTGACCCAGGGGAAGAAAAGTCCTCTGAGAGCCATGACTTGTTCATCTTGGTTCTTTTAGAAACACAGCGAGGGGACTCCAACCACAGTCTCCCTCGTTGCCACTAACTGGGCCACACACACCCCACTTGACTGGCATGGGTTGAGCCCCCTTTTGAATAAGAAACAGATGCTTTGCATGAAGCACTCAAAAATACGCGTGCCTTTGCCGTCCCCTGGCTGACCCAGGGGAAGAAAAGTCCTCTGAGAGCCATGACTTGTTCATCTTGGTTCTTTTAGAAACACAGCGAGGGGACTCCAACCACAGTCTCCCTCGTTGCCACTAACTGGACCACACACACCCCACTTGACTGGCATGGGTTGACCCCCCTTTTGAATAAGAAACAGATGCTTTGCATGAAGCACTCTCAAAAATACGCGTGCCTTTGCCGTCCCCTGGCTGACCCAGGGGAAGAAAAGTCCTCTGAGAGCCATGACTTGTTCATCTTGGTTCTTTTAGAAACACAGCGAGGGGACTCCAACCACAGTCTCCCTCGTTACCACTAACTGGGCCACACACACCCCACTTGACTGGCATGGGTTGACCCCCCTTTTGAATAAGAAACAGATGCTTTGCATGAAGCACTCTCAAAAATACGCGTGCCTTTGCCGTCCCCTGGCTGACCCAGGGGAAGAAAAGTCCTCTGAGAGCCATGACTTGTTCATCTTGGTTCTTTTAGAAACACAGCGAGGGGACTCCAACCACAGTCTCCCTCGTTGCCACTAACTGGGCCACACACACCCCACTTGACTGGCATGGGTTGACCCCCCTTTTGAATAAGAAACAGATGCTTTGCATGAAGCACTCTCAAAAATACGCGTGCCTTTGCCGTCCCCTGGCTGACCCAGGGGAAGAAAAGTCCTCTGAGAGCCATGACTTGTTCATCTTGGTTCTTTTAGAAACACAGCGAGGGGACTCCAACCACAGTCTCCCTCGTTGCCACTAACTGGGCCACACACACCCCACTTGACTGGCATGGGTTGACCCCTCTTTTGAATAAGAAACAGATGCTTTGCATGAAGCACTCTCAAAAATACGCGTGCCTTTGCCGTCCCCTGGCTGACCCAGGGGAAGAAAAGTCCTCTGAGAGCCATGACTTGTTCATCTTGGTTCTTTTAGAAACACAGCGAGGGGACTCCAACCACAGTCTCCCTCATTGCCACTAACTGGGCCACACACACCCCACTTGACTGGCATGGGTTGACCCCCTTTTGAATAAGAAACAGATGCTTTGCATGAAGCACTCTCAAAAATACGCGTGCCTTTCCCGTCTCCTGGCTGACCCAGGGGAAGAAAAGTCGTCTGAGAGCCATGACTTGTTCATCTTGGTTCTTTTAGAAACACAGCGAGGGGACTCCAACCACAGTCTCCCTCGTTTCCACTAATTGGGCCACACACACCCCACTTGACTGGCATCAGTTGACCCCCATTTTCAAGATGCAAAAGATGCTTTGCATGAAGCACTCTCAAAAATACGCGTGCCTTTGCCGTCCCCTGGCTGACCCAGGGGAAGAAAAGTCCTCTGAGAGCCATGTCCACATTGTCAGTGGACAGACGCGTGTGCTTATCTGCCAGCAGACCCCCAGCAGCACTGAAGACAGGTTCCGAGAGAACGCTGGCTGCAGGACACGACAAGATCCCCAAGGCGTACGTGGCGAGCTCAGGCAATTTATCCAGATTGGAAGCCGAAAATGAGCAGGGCTCAAGTTGCACAATAATGGAATCGATGTTTCCTTGCATATACTCATATATCTGTGTGTCCTCCTCTTTTTCCTTGTCCAGCTGTTTTGTTTTCGCATGAGTATATGTCCTTGTCACTTTCCCATGTGTTTGTGTTGTGTTGTGAGTTGTTTGTCACCTTTTGGACACCTTTGAGGGTGTTTTCTAGGTGTTTTTCTGTGTTTGTGATTGCCTGCCATTGTTTCCTATGCAGTTCGAGTTCGGTTCATCGAACGTTCGACGAGCCGAACTCGAATGGGACCTCCGTTCGGCGAACCGACCTCGAGCCGAACCGGGACCGGTTCGCTCATCTCTAAAGACCATTTGTCGCCTGCCCCTGTAGTTTCAGAAAGCTGTTGAAGCAAGAACAACACTTCCCCCATACAGTTCTCAATAACATTTGTTCCCAAGTTCATTTTAGGGTGAGGCACTGGCCTGGATGAACCCCTTGTGGGAGAAGGAGGACCCTGTGACCACTAACATCCAGGACTTCCTGCAGGCATTTAGAAACACCTTTGACGAACCCGGACGTGCCGCCGCGTCCGCCTCATCACTCCTCAGGCTACGTCAGGGGACCATGACGGTGGGGCAGTATGCCATCCGCTTCCGCACTTTGGCCTCAGAATTGGGGTGGAACAATGAAGCCCTCACCGCCGCCTTCTGGGAAAGACTCTCCAGCCGTATTAAGGACGAGCTGGCAGGCCGCGATGTTCCTTCCACCCTGGATGCCCTGATCGCACTAGCCACCCGCGTGGACCTCAGATTCCAGGAACGATCCAAAGAGGTGTTCCGTGAGAGACATCCAATACGGCATTCCTCTCCTCCGCAGAAACCCGCCGTACTTCAGTCAGCGTCGTCTGGTGTCTCTGTCCACGAGCCCATGCAGATTGACCGTTTACGGCAGTCCGAACAACGCCGAGCAGAATGGCTCGCCAAGGGACTCTGCTTCTACTGCGGAGAGGGCACACACCTTCTACGCTCCTGTCCAGAGAGGCCGGAAAACTCCAAAGCCTAGGGTTGGTAGGAGAGGCCACCCTAGGTGCTGGGACTCTCTCAGACCCGGTTATGTGGACTGTTCAAGTGACAACGGGAGAGACGCGGTTCACGGCCGAGGCGTACCTCGATTCCGGGGCAGCAGGCAATTTCATCCAGCACGCCACAGTGGACAAGTACCAGGTGCCTGTTACTCCACTCGACAAACCCCTCGTGATTGCCTCTGTAGATGGGAGACCCCTCTCTGACACCATCTCGTGGATCACCAAGCCGGTGGAACTGCGTATCGGTGCCCTGCACACCGAGAACATCGCTCTCTACATCCTCCCACACATGTCTCATCAAATCCTGCTGGGACTCCCCTGGTTACGGACACACGAACCGTCAGTCAGCTGGGGTACTGGTGAAATCACCCGATGGGGCTCCTCTTGCCACGAGAACTGCCTGAAGTCCATACAGCCCATCCGACGACCTCCGGTTCCGGAGTCCCTACCGGGACTGCCCTCGGCCTATTGGCCCTTCGCGGACGTCTTTGATAAACATGAGTCGGAGGTGCTTCCGCCACATCGTCCTTATGACTGTGCCATCGACCTACTCCCGGGAACTACACCACCTCGAGGACGGATATATCCGCTGTCTCCTGCTGAAACAAGGGCCATGTCTGCCTACATCACAGAGAACCTGGCCAGGGGATTCATTCGGAGATCCTCCTCTCCTGCGGGAGCAGGATTCTTCTTCGTTAAGAAGAAAGAGGGCGACCTACGCCCATGCATTGACTACCGGGGAGTGAACCAAATCACCGTGAAAAATAAATACCCCCTGCCGCTTATCCCCGAATTGTTTGATCGGCTTAGAGGAGCTAGTGTGTTTACCAAGTTGGATCTTCGGGGTGCCTACAACCTGGTCCGCATCCGCTTTGGGGACGAATGGAAGACCGCATTCAATACTCGCGATGGGCACTATGAATACTGTGTGATGCCCTTCGGCCTGTGTAACGCACCAGCAGTCTTTCAGGAATTGGTGAACGACGTGTTCCGGGACCTTCTCTACGTCTGTGTGGTGGTGTATCTTGATGATATCCTGTTCTTCTCTCCGGACCTCCAGACCCACAGAGAGAACGTGCAGCTGGTACTACAAAGACTGAGAGAGAATCGTCTGTACGCCAAGTACGAGAAGTGTGTCTTCGAGCAGTCTTCTCTTCCATTCCTGGGTTACGTAATCTCCGATACCGGTCTGCAGATGGACTCGGAGAAGGTCTCTTCCATTCTCAACTGGCCTCCTCCTTCCGGACTAAAGGCAATCCAACGCTTTCTGGGATTCGCAAACTATTACCGTCAGTTCATCCCTCACTTCTCTGCTCTGACTGCACCTCTCTCCGCCTTGACCAAGAAGGGGGCTAATCCAAAGGACTGGTCACCTGCGGCCGACGCCGCGTTTGGCTCTCTGAAGCGGGCATTTGCCTCCTCTCCTGTACTCCACCGTCCGGAGTTAAACCGACAGTTCACCTTGGAGGTGGATGCCTCCTCCTCGGGAGCCGGAGCAGTGCTCATGCAGAAGTCCTCCTCCGGGAAGATGGTGACTTGCGGTTTCTTCTCCAAGAGCGTCTCAGCGCCTGAACGCAACTACACCATCGGTGACCGAGAGCTATTGGCAGTAAAACTGGCTCTGGAAGGAGCAGTGTACCCCGTAATCATTTACACGGACCACAAGAACCTGGAATACCTGCGGTCCGCTCAGCGACTGAACCCACGGCAAGCCAGGTGGTCCTTGTTCTTTGCCAGGTTCGACTTCCAGCTCCATTTCCGACCCGCGGACAAGAATGTACGCGCTGATGCCTTGTCCAGGTCTTTCATGCCCATGGAGCAGGAGGAGAAGACATCCCAACCCATCATTTGTCCTAGTAAAATCATTCCGGTGGCCCCTGTCACCCTGGCCCAGATACCGCCCGGGAAGACCTATGTCTCTGAGACTGATAGGCAAAAAGTGTTACACTGGGGCCATGCCTCGAAAACAGCCGGTCATGCTGGGCAAAAGAGAACATGGAGTGCGATTGTACATCATTACTGGTGGCCATCCCTTCGCACGGACGTCGCTGCTTTTGTCTCTGCCTGCTCCTCTTGTGCCAGGAACAAGACGCCCAAACACCTGCCATATGGCCGTCTTCTGCCTCTACCTATACCCTCAGTTCCGTGGCAACACATTGCAATGGACTTTATCACGGACTTGCCATTGTCCTCCGGACACACAGTCATATGGGTCGTGGTGGACCGGTTCTCTAAAATGGCTCATTTCGTCCCTATGGCTGGACTGCCCTCTGCTCAGGAACTCGCGGACGCCTATATACATCATATCTTCCGCTTGCATGGCTTTCCATCACACATCGTATCCGACAGAGGAACTCAGTTCACCTCCCGCTTCTGGAGTGTGTCTTTGAGCAGTCTTCTCTCCCCTTCCTGGGTTACATCATCTCAGATACCGGACTGCAGATGGATCCAAAGAAGGTCTCCTCCATTCTCAACTGGCCTCCTCCTTCTGGACTGAAGGCAATCCAACACTTTCTGGGATTCGCCAACTACTACCGCCAGTTCATCCCTCACTTCTCTGCTCTGACTGCTCCTCTCTCCGCCTTGACCAAGAAGGGGGCTAATCCAAAGGACTGGTCACCTGCGGCCGACGCCGCGTTTGGCTCTCTGAAGCGGGCATTTGCCTCCTCTCCTGTACTCCACCGTCCGGAGTTAAACCGACAGTTCACCTTGGAGGTGGATGCCTCCTCCTCGGGAGCCGGAGCAGTGCTCATGCAGAAGTCCTCCTCCGGGAAGATGGTTACTTGCGGTTTCTACTCCAAGAGCTTCTCAGCGCCTGAACGCAACTACACCATCGGTGACCGAGAGCTATTGGCAGTCAAACTGGCTCTGGAGGAATGGCGCTACCTTCTGGAGGGAGCAGTGTACCCCGTGATCATTTACACGGACCACAAGAACCTGGAATACCTGCGGTCTGCTCAGCGACTGAACCCACGGCAAGCCAGGTGGTCCTTGTTCTTTGCCAGGTTCGATTTTCAGCTCCATTTTCGACCCGCGGAAAAGAATGTACGAGCAGATGCCTTGTTCAGGTCATTCATGCCCATGGAGCAGGAGGAGGAGACATCCCAGCCCATCATCTGCCCTAGTAAAATCATTCCGGTGGCCCATGTCACCCTGGCCCAGATACCGCCCGGGAAGACCTATGTCTCTGAGACTGACAGGCAAAAAGTGTTGCACTGGGGCCATGCCTCGAAAATAGCCGGCCATGCTGGTCAGAAGAAGACATGGAGTACAATTGTACGTCACTACTGGTGGCCATCCCTTCGCACGGACATCGCTTCTTTTGTCTCAGCCTGCTCCTCTTGTGCCAGGAACAAGACGCCCAAACACCTGCCATATGCTCGTCCTCTGCCTCTGCCTATACCCTCCGTTCCGTGGCAACACATTGCAATGGACTTTATTACGGACTTGCCCCTGTCCTCCGGACACACAGTCATATGGGTCGTGGTGGATCGGTTCTCCAAAATGGCTCATTTCGTCCCTATGGCTGGACTGCCCTCTGCCCAGGAACTCGCTGACGCCTACATACAGCACATCTTCCGGTTGCATGGCTTTCCATCACACATAGTGTCCGACAGAGGAACTCAGTTTACCTCCCGCTTCTGGAGGGCTCTCTGCAAACATCTGGGAGTGACTCTGGACTTTTCTTCAGCCTACCATCCTCAGTCGAATGGCCAGGTGGAACGAGTCAATCAGATCTTGACCTCCTTCTTACGTCACTACGTTAACGCCCATCACGACGACTGGTCCACACTTCTTCCTTGGGCTGAATTCTCCCATAACCACCACGTCAGTGAGTTCTCCTCCAGCTCTCCCTTCCATGTCATTTACGGACTTCAGCCCTCCGTCCCTTTACCTGTTTCCTCTTCCTTGGATGTCCCTGCTGCTGATGCTGTAGTCCGTGACTTTACAACAATTTGGGACTCTGTCAAGACGTCCCTTGGCCGTGCTTCCCTGCGGATGAAGAGACACGCGGACAAAAGGCGTCTGGATCCTCCGTGTTTCTCTCCAGGTGATCTGGTCTGGCTTGCCTCCAAGTACGTCCGATTGAAGCTACCATCATACAAGCTGGGCCCTCGCTACATCGGGCCGTTTAAAGTCCTCAGCAAGATCAATGAGGTCTCTTACAAGCTGCAGCTCCCGGCCACGATGAGGATACCCAACTCCTTTCATGTCTCCCTGCTCAAGCCGGTTATCCTTGGTCCCTTCTCCGCTGCTGCCAGTTCTGCTCCTCCTTCTATTGCTGATGATGACATCTATGCGGTAAGGGATATCGTGGCCATGAAAACCGTACGGGGCCGACAGTTCTTCCTGGTGGACTGGGCGGGGTATGGTCCTGAGGATAGGTCCTGGGAACCCCGGGAGAATGTGGGTACTCCCCTGATACGTGCCTTCCTGTCCCGGTTGCGGGGAGGGGGGCGTGGGGGAGGGGGTACTGTCACGCTCCCCGGCTTCCCTGCCTCGCTCTCCGGCTCCCCTGCCTCGCTCCCCGGCTCCTCTGCCAGGCGTCCCCCGCTCCACAGCCTCCATGCCCCATCACCTGCGGTCCCCAGGCAGCCCGGTCCCCGCTCCCGGCGCCCGTCGGCAGCCCTGCTCCAGCCCGGCTCTCCTGCCTCCTGTTCACAGCTCCCTGCTCTGGCTTCTGGCACCCGGGCCTCGCGCATGCGCATTAGGGCGTGCGCGCGGTCATTGACCCTCTCTTAAAGGGCCAGTGTCCTCCAAACAGGATATTGAAGAATCAGGTACAGGGTATATAGGGAGATCCTTTCCAAGTGGGCGGGGCCTGTTCTTCGTGTTTTGCTAAGCCAGGAGTCAGGTCTCCTTGTGTTTTGTGGTATACTTACCTATCTCTCTCCTAGAGCCGCTCCTGCCTCGCCAACCGGTTCTGACGATACCCGAACCCCGAACGGTGACGGTCTGCCATCCCGTCAAGTTCATACCATCTCCGATCCCTGTGGTGACCCGTCTTCTCGCTCCGTTGGTTCCGGACTCTGCCTGACGTCATCTCGGCCTCCGAACCTGAGCTCCGTCACCCGGACTACCTTCAGTGACTCCGTGGTCCCAGGGACTTCTACACTCCTCTGAACGGACTGTCCTGCTACCTATAGGGCTCCGACTACCGGGCACCTTGCCCTCGGTGAGGTGTTCAGCCCAGTGGATCCACCTCCTGGGTCTGCCCGTCCACCTGGCCCTAACACAAACACGGACTGGAGGCACGGATGTGTGATGGAGGCCTTAGGCATAGTCTCTAATACTGTCCTGGGGACGCTGTTTGCAACTGTAAAATCTCATCCTCAGTTCAGCCTCAGTGCGGGTCTCAAAAGCGACTCTTAGGGGTACTTTACACGCTGAGACATCGCTAGCAATTGCTAGCGATGTTGCGTGCGATAGTACCCGCACCCGTCGTTCATATGACATTTGGTGATCGCTGCCGTAGCGAACATTATCGCTACGGCAGCATCACATGCACATACCTTGACAGCGACGTCGCTATGACCGCCAAACAATCCCTCCCTCAAGGGGGAGGTGCGTTCGGCGTCATAGCGACGTTGCTGCCGCGTCACTAAGCGGCCGGCCAATAGAAGCGGAGGGGCGGAGATGAGCGGGAAGTAAAATCCCGCCCACCTCCTTCCTCCCGCATTGCGGGTGGACGCAGGTAAGGAGATGTCCGTCGCTCCCACGGTGTCACACATAGCGATGTGTGATGCCGCAAGAACGACGAACAACATCGTACCAGTGGCAGCAGCGACATTAAGGAAATGAACGACGTGTCAACGATCACCGTTTTGGAACGATTTTGCAATCGTTGATCGTCACTCATTAGTGTTACACGCTGCGGTGTCGCTACCGGCGCTGGATGTGCGTTACTAACGACGTGACCCCAACAAAATATCAGTAGCAATGTCGCAGCGTCTAAAGTACCCCTTAGTCTTTCAAAGATGGTGGTTACCGAACTCGGTCCTGGTCGGTCCAAGTATCTACCTCCAGTTCGGCTGCGCCTGTTAACCGACCGAGTACCACAGATGCTCGCTGCCGGCCGGTCATCGCATACATATCTAAGACAGTGCAGATCTTTCTCTTGAACCCCAGCAGGGCATTAGGTCGGCCATCATACTGCGGCAGCCAGGCAGCCCCGGGTACATACGGTAAGGTGATCGGCATTATCGGTGTAGCCACGCCACTCTCGAGCTCTGCCTTTTGTGCGACCGGAGCGGCTCCTGCTGTGTCCGCGCCACCTTGATCTGGTGGGGGAAGCGCTGCTACGCTCCCATCGTCCGGCGCCGACATCTTCCTGTTCCCCCTTGGTTTTCATCACCAACCTCCGGAACAGGAACTCACTCAAACTTCCGGGTCCGGCCACTACAGATTTTCGGCCACGCTTTCAGGACAAGGAGCGGGGCTTTGTTTTGCGCCCTTTTGCAGGGAAGATGGAGCAGTTGTTGTTTTTAGGCGCCAAAATGGTGGCAAAACTGGCAGCAAGGCAAATAAACAGTCACAGTTCAGTTTTACACATGTCTGTAAGGTGCACGTCACCCGGTTTAGTGGGTCCAGTTCTTATCCTGTTCGTGATGCCAGAAATTCGAGGTGTGCTGCTCCTGCAACAGTCGAACTGCTCAGATCCAGGGTTGCTGTTACTGCGGCCACTCGAATGTAAAAGGGGAGTATTTATAGGGGATGAATGTTCGTGACGCCACTTGCGGGTCGAGGTAATAGGAGTACTGCCGCTGCCGGAGGGAGTACCAGGGCAGATGGTGTGGGGGCAGCTAGGTGTCAGTCCCTCCGCAGGTAGGGAAGGCCCCGGACTCTGGGTGACTGGCAGGATTGGGAGGTAGGGAGCTGGGTACTCACTGTTAGTAGTCGTGGTGCCGGATGGTGTTTTGTAAAGTCATGACACACACACGCTGCAGTCGAACTAAAAGTCCCAGTGTACCACTGCCGCTCAAGAAGGGGAGCACGTCCAGGTATCCGCTGCCAATGATATTGCCTGGTATTCCAGAGCCTACCTCCGTGCACAAATTTAGTGTTCATTGTAGCCCCTCGGCATAAAGTTGTTGGGGCCCCACTACCCAGATGTAGGGCAGCTATGCTCTTGATTAGTGTTGAGCCACCCCCTAGTGTTCGAGTTCGGTTCGGTTTGTCGAATGGCGGTTCAGTTCGTCGAACGTTCGACAAACGTTCGACGAACACCTTCAAACCCCATTGAAAATGGGAGGCAAACACAATCACATACAAACACATAAAAAACACCTTCTAAGGTGTCCAAAAGGTGACAAACAAATCACAAGACACCACAAACACATGGAAAAGTGACAAGTACATATACTCATGCGAAAACAAAAGAGCTAGATGAGTTGGTGTTATGGGGAACAGTTGCCTGCCTTCTTTCTGCGGCCACCACACTGTTTCTTTATGCCTGTTGGGGTGCTACACCTCCCTCCCCCTGTGCACTGCTGTCCTCGGTCTGTATGTCCTCCTGCCAGGTTGGGTCAGTTACTACATCATCCACCACGTCGTCTTCCACTTCCGCACCCTGGTCCTCCTCCTGACTTTCTGGCAATTGTGTCTCATCATCGTCCACCTCTTGTGAGACTTTCCCACCATTGCCTTTGTGTGACCGTGGATGCCCAAATATTTGGGCATCACTACATGCGATCTCTTCTTGTCACCCTTCAAGTGGAGTGGGCGAGAGGCCTGAATCTATAAATGGAAAAGTGAACAGCTCTTCAGAGTGTCCAAGTGTGGGATCACTTTTGTCCTGGTACTTGGCATGGTGGGAGGATGGAGGATGAGGGTGAGGAATATGCGGTCCAGATTCACGGCTACTGAGACTTGACCGTGTGGAAGACAGGGTGGTTGTGGAGGTGGCAAACTGACTGGAAGCATTATCTGCTATCCAACCAACAATCTTTTTACACTGCTCTGGGTTTAATAGTGGTGTGCTGTGGTCCCCTAGGACTTGGGTCAGAAATGTTGGGTGAGAAGATGTTTGTGTTTGTTGTGGTACATTTGTAGCTTGTGTACTGACCCCGTGTCAGCGGGTGAGTCGCTCGGATACTAAACCGCGGTGGCTCGAGTGGTCTCCGGACCGGGGGGTCGTGCGGACACTCGAATTTAATGGGGGGGGATATGAACAGGGGAGTTAGAAGTTCATTATGCCACCCACGGTGCATGGTAAGAGGGAGTACCACCACTGCTGTTGGGAGCACCAGGTGGCGGTGGTATGGTAGCAAGGAGTTTAATCCCTCCGTGGGTAGGGGGTTTTGCCCCGGGGCCCGGTGATGGTAGTGAAGGGGTGCCGTTGGGGAAGAAAGGGTTTCTGCATGCTAACTCAGTCCAAGAATTCTGACACCGACAACTTGTAAACCAGAATTCTGAGCACCGCTGCAGCAGGGAGGGAGCACGCGTGGATCCGTGCCCATTGTTGTTGCTTGTTAGCCTGTGACCTTTTCCGTGGCACCTTCTTCACTATCTGGACCCTGTACTGTTGAACTAGTCAGGTCCCGCTGACCCATATGGCTAACGGACTGAGCTTGCTCTCAGGGTTCACACTTGGGATTTTCTGGGCTATGTTTTGGGAAAGTCCTATCCCCTTGTTGCGCTAGTACCCTGATTTTGGAGTGGGTGGAGGATGAATCTTGAAGTAAATTACCAGGATGCGTGAAGCTACTTCCCTAGGGTCCATGTACCCCGTTGTGCCCTGGCCCCTGCCCGGAGATGGCTCAAGGCCGCCGGCTGCCATCCTCGGCAGATCCGTGCCCCTTGACATGATCCCCTGCGACCGGGGTTCCAGCTCCTACTAGGCCCAGACCAACGTCTGCCACCTTGTATTCTACATAGAAGAAGCTGTGGAAAAATAAAGCGCAATAGGGTCTTACCCTTGTATGTAGGGGTATAGGATGGGGGAGCAATACTACTCACCAAATGTGGTTGTGAGAGTCTCAACCACTGTAATCGCACGTAAAATTTGACCACGGCAGCAGCAACCCAAAGCGGCAGATAACAGAGAGAGGTAGAAACCGGGTTCTTCAAAGCCGCGCCAATGATCACCAGTCAAAGGATCAGATCAATGAAGCTTTATTGTTGCATTGGTCTACGCGTTTCAGGAGCCCTGCTCCATTCCTCAGGACCATCAGATACAAGCATACATCAAATCTCAAAGATGAGATTTGATGTATGCTTGTATCTGATGGTCCTGAGGAAGGGAGCAGGGCTCCTGAAACGCGTAGACCGATGCAACAATAAAGCTTCATTGATCTGATCCTTTGGCTGGTGATCATTAGTGCGGCTTTGAAGAACCCGGTTTCTACCTCTCTCTGTTACCTTGTATTCTACAAGGAGCCCTTCTCCTGTCCTCCTCTCTCCTTCCCCTCCAATACTACACACTCCTTGTGACCTCTCCTCTCGAGAGTTACCACTCAACTCTAGGTTGCTCCTAACACCTCTGACTCTCCCCTACCAACCCCCCAAATGGGCGGCCCTATTCCCTTCAGGCCCTCCAATGGTGTGTCTGGTGGGTGTCATGCAGAGTGTTCCTAGGGTTTTGACTGGCTCTGTTCTTAGCAACACCTAAGGCCAGGGATCCGTAACCAAGGAGGATGCGGATACCGTGCAGAAGGGCAGATTGCACAATACGCTGTGACGACCTGATAGTCCAGGGCGTCACATTTGCACACGACATCAGCTTCTCCATGCACCATCACCATCATGTCCAGTTCCTCGTCCATTGCCACATGCCTTGCGTATTTTAAATGTAGGAAAACATCTACCACGCTCAGTAGAAATGGCTGAATTTAGAGCAAAGTTATATGTGATTCGTGTGATGGACAAATCACTGTTTTAAGGAGCTGTTTTTTTTAGATGGATATACAGTCAGGGCCAGAAATATTTGGACAGTGACACAAGTTTTGTTATTTTAGCTGTTTACAAAAACATGTTCAGAAATACAATTATATATATATAATATGGGCTGAAAGTGCACACTCCCAGCTGCAATATGAGAGTTTTCACATCCAAATCGGAGAAAGGGTTTAGGAATCATAGCTCTGTAATGCATAGCCTCCTCTTTTTCAAGGGACCAAAAGTAAATGGACAAGGGACTCTAAGGGCTGCAATTAACTCTGAAGGCGTCTCCCTCGTTAACCTGTAATCAATGAAGTAGTTAAAAGGTCTGGGGTTGATTACAGGTGTGTGATTTTGCATTTGGAAGCTGTTGCTGTGACCAGACAACATGCGGTCTAAGGAACTCTCAATTGAGGTGAAGCAGAACATCCTGAGGCTGAAAAAAAAGAAAAAATCCATCAGAGAGATATCAGACATGCTTGGAGTAGCAAAAGCAACAGTCGGGTACATTCTGAGAAAAAAGGAATTGACTGGTGAGCTTGGGAACTCAAAAAGGCCTGGGCGTCCACGGATGACAACAGTGGTGGATGATCGCCGCATACTTTCTTTGGTGAAGAAGAACCCGTTCACAACATCAACTGAAGTCCAGAACACTCTCAGTGAAGTAGGTGTATCTGTCTCTAAGTCAACAGTAAAGAGAAGACTCCATGAAAGTAAATACAAAGGGTTGTGAGGTAGCGTGGTCAGCTGCGCGGCAGAAGACACGGGATCCAGGCACCAAGGGTCACAGCACACGGTTTATTGCACAAACCAAAAGTCCAATACAGCATACATTTGTCTCTCCGGCAGAGACTCAGGGAGTTGTGTTCACTCCCTCACACACTAGGCCCCACGCCCATGTTCCTGTTTCCTTTTAACCCTCCTTTCAGCCTGTAGGGAAACAGGATTAACCCTGGAGTGGAGTTACTTACTATACATGGAGGGAGCACAACCGGGGCGAGACGTACCGGCCGTCATGGACCAGCCCGGTCACAGTCTCACATACCCCCCCCCCTCAGTTCAAGCGTGCGGGGTTGAACTCCCGCCAGCAAACACGGGCCGCGGGACAAGGCATCGGCGTTGCCCTGCAACCTACCGGCCCGGCGTTCAACCGTAAAACAGAAGTTCTGCAGAGAAAGGAACCACCGGGTAACCCGGGCATTCCGTTCCTTGGCGGACCTCATCCAGACCAGCGGAGAGTGATCAGTCACCAAGCGAAACTGCCGTCCCAGCAGGTAATAGCGTAGGGACTCCAAGGCCCACTTAATCGCCAGGCACTCCTTCTCCACTACGCTATAATTCCGCTCGGGAGGGGTGAGCTTCCTACTCAAGAAGGTGACGGGGTGTTCCTCCCCCTGAACCACCTGAGACAGCACCGCCCCCAGGCCGACCTCAGAGGCGTCAGTCTGTACTATAAACTCCTTCTGGAAATCAGGGTTGACAAGAACGGGCTGTCCGCACAGGACCCCCTTCAGGGCCCGGAAGGAGTCCTCGGCCTGCGGAGTCCAGCGCACCATGACGGACTTCTTGCCTTTGAGAAGGTCCGTCAAGGGGGCCGATAGTCCCGCAAAATTCTTTACAAACCTCCTGTAGTACCCCACAATACCCAGGAAAGCCCTAACCTGCTTCGTGGTCAGGGGTCTAGGCCTTTTCTGGATCGCCTCAACTTTGTTAATTTGGGGCTTAATCACTCCTTGGCCTATTACGTAGCCCAAGTAGCGGGCTTCCGTGAGCCCCAACGCACATTTCTTGGGATTGGCTGTCAATCCGGCTGTTCGGAGCGCGTTCACCACCGCTTGTACCTGTTCCAAGTGGGTCTGCCACTCGGAGCTGTAAATAATGATGTCATCAAGGTACGCTGATGCATACGCCTGGTGGGGTTCCAGCACTAAGTCCATCAACCTCTGGAACGTGGCTGGAGCGCCGTGTAACCCAAAAGGCAAGACAACATAGTGGAAGAGACCCTCCGGTGTAACAAAAGCGGTTTTCTCCTTGGCGGACTCCGTCAGTGGCACCTGCCAGTACCCCTTGGTCAGGTCGAGCGTGGTGAAATATCGCGCCTGTCCCAGCCTATCAATCAGCTCATCCACCCGGGGCATGGGGTAGAGATCGAACTTGGATATTTCGTTCAATCTCCTAAAGTCATTGCAGAACCTTAAGGAGCCATCGGGTTTTGGTATTAGGACAATGGGACTAGCCCATTCACTCCGGGATTTTTCGATGACCCCCAGTCGTAGAATTGTCTTCACTTCCTCTGATATGGCTTGTCTTCGAGCCTCCGGTACCCGGTATGACTTCAGGCGTACCTTCAGGTGAGGCTCGGTGACAATGTCATGTCGTATCAGACTTGTCCTAGCAGGCAGCTCGGAGAAGATATCGGGGTTCTGCTGAACCAGCCGTCTGGCCTCTCGCCTCTGTTGCTTGGTGAGGGCTTCTCCAATCCTTACTTCTGGTTCGTCCTCTCCGGAGGTCGCTGGAGCCGGGGTTGAACGACCCGAAGAGGAGGGAGATGGGGAAAAATCAACCATCAGGCTTTCCCGTTCCTGCCAAGGTTTTAACAGGTTGACATGGTATATTTGTTCAGGTTTCCGCCTACCGGGCTGCAATACCTTATAGTTGACCACCCCGCTTCTTTCCTTTATCTCGTAGGGGCCTTGCCACTGAGCCAGGAATTTACTCTCCGCCGTGGGGATTAATACCAACACCCGATCCCCGGGTTTAAAGGTCCGCACGGTGGCTTGTCTATTGTAGCGGCCGCTTTGCGCGGCCTGAGCCTCCTGTAAATGCTCCTTCACAATTGGCATGACCGCGCTTATGCGGTTCTGCATTCCTAAAATGTGTTCAATCACACTTTTATGGGGGGTGGGCTCCTGCTCCCATGTTTCCTTTGCCAGGTCCAACAATCCCCGGGGATGTCGCCCGTATAACAACTCAAAAGGCGAAAACCCCGTGGATGCCTGTGGCACCTCTCGGATGGCAAACATCAAATAGGGAAGCATCATATCCCAGTCTTTCCCGTCTTTGGAAATCACCCTTTTGAGCATGGTTTTCAGGGTTTTATTGAAACGCTCCACTAAACCGTCCGTTTGAGGATGATACACAGACGTACGCAACTGCTTGATCTGGAGTAGCCGGCATAGCTCTTTGGTCACTTTAGACATGAATGGGGTCCCCTGATCCGTAAGGATCTCCTTGGGCAACCCCACCCGGCAAAACACAGCAAACAACTCCCTAGCTATAAGCTTTGCTGCAGTATGTCTGAGAGGTATCGCCTCTGGATACCGGGTGGCATAGTCAACGATCACTAGGATGTGTTGGTGCCCTCGAGCGGACTTTACGAGGGGCCCCACCAGATCCATCCCTATCCGTTCAAAAGAAACTTCTATAATGGGTAACGGTACCAACGGACTGCGAACGTGGGCCAGGGGTGCGGTAAGCTGACACTCCGGGCAGGTTTCACAGAACCGTTTTACCTCCCCAAAGACCCCGGGCCAATAGAACCTTTGCAATATTCGCTCCTGCGTTTTCTTGACCCCTAGGTGGCCGCTCATCATGTGTTTATGAGCCAAGTCGAGGACCCGCCGGCGATACGGCTGGGGCACCACCAACTGCTCTACCCCCACGCCCCGTATTTCATCTACCCGGTAGAGTAAATCCTGCTTAAGAGCGAAACGGGGGTACCTTACCTGGGCACCGGGCAGCTGTGCCACCCCGTCAACCACTGTCACCCGACTCCGGGCATGTATTAATGTAGGGTCCTGGAGTTGGGCTGTCCCAAACGTATCCGGGGACGCCTCCAACTCCGGGATGGGATCGACCATCTCAGCCTCTCCTGCCAATACCTCTAGGGGCGACCTATCGGGTTCACATTCTGTCCCTATCATGGGGACCCCTACGGCAGGCGTCCCGGATTCGGGATTGTCGGGCTCAGGTCCCGGACTGTCCAATACCTGAAGGGACTTAGGAGGCCCCTTCCATAGAGTCCAAAAATACGGCAGATCCCTTCCTAGGATCACGTCATAGGGAAGAGAGTTCATAAGTCCCACCTCATGTTGCACCTGCCCGCAGGGTGCTGTGATGGTGACAACCCCCGTGGGATAGTCTCGGCGGTCCCCATGTATGCAAACCACCCCCACGGTACGTCCTGTGGCCTTTATTTTAGCCCTTAGGGTTGATCGCACAAGGGTCACTAAGCTTCCAGAATCCAACAAGCCTGTAACCGGACATCCATTCACCTGTATTTGGCACAAGTGGGGCTCAGTCTCCAGGGAGACAAGGTCCGCGGTATACACCGCCTGAGCATACATTGAACCCCGCCGGGTAACCCCACAATCCATGGGCTCCGTGGTGAGTGGACACTGAGCTTCCATATGTCCCACCCGCTGGCACCGCCAACATCTAATAGGGAAGGATACCCCCTTGACGAGTTGTCGTTTAGGGTACATAGCCTTCCGGACCTCAGGGACGGCGGGCGCTGCCTCAGACGGGACGGTAGTGGACTCCCGCACCGGTGTCAGCGGTGGGTCCTTGGCCCGAGGCTTGAAGGGGCCAGACCGACGGGCGGCACGCAAAGTCTCAGTGTCCCGTATCAAGTCCTGCGTAGCCACATGCCGCTCCACCAGGCACACTAATTGGTCCAGGGTACTCGGGTCGGCCTGTCCTACCCACCGTTGAATGGTGACGGGTAAAGTACGCACAAAGCGATCAACCACTACCCTTTCCACCATTTGCACAGGGCTCAGAGTGTCAGGCTGCAACCACTTCTTTACCAGATGCAACAAGTCATAGGCCTGGGAGCGTACGGGTTTGGCTTCCTCATAGAACCACTGATTTACCCGCTGAGCCCGTACATAGGTATTCACTCCCAACCGAGCAAGTATTTCGGCTTTCAGGGTCGCATAGTCTATGGCGTCCTCGGTACAGAGGTCCAGGTACGCTTTTTGGGGCTCCCCCATCAGATAGGGCGACAATACCTCAGCCCACTGGGGGGTCGGCAGCTTTTCCCGCTCGGCCACCCGCTCAAACACCGCCAGGAACGCTTCCACATCATCCCCCGGGGTCATCTTTTGCAACGCTTGTCTCACCGTTTTCCGGACGCTGCCGTCGTCACCCGGTCCCGGGGTTGTTGCTGCCGGTCCGGCATGGATCGACTTGGCCAGGAGAACCATCTGTTCTTGGTGCCTTTGTTCCTGCAATTGCAAGGCTTGCTGCTGACGTGCATTGGCCTGAACCAGCTGCCTTAGTATGTCCTCCATGGCGTCGCCGGGTTTGGGCTGTAGTATAGCCGCTTGAATCCAGGACATGTGCTACCGGGTCACCAGGAATGGAAGCTACACCTCACCGGGCTGGTATGCCCGCCGATTCTCCACCATATGTGAGGTAGCGTGGTCAGTGCGCGGCAGAAGACACGGGATCCAGGCACCAAGGGTCACAGCACACGGTTTATTGCACAAACCAAAAGTCCAATACAGCATACATTTGTCTCTCCGGCAGAGACTCAGGGAGTTGTGTTCACTCCCTCACACACTAGGCCCCACGCCCATGTTCCTGTTTCCTTTTAACCCTCCTTTCAGCCTGTAGGGAAACAGGATTAACCCTGGAGTGGAGTTACTTACTATACATGGAGGGAGCACAACCGGGGCGAGACGTACCGGCCGTGATGGACCAGCCCGGTCACAGTCTCACAGGGTTCACATCTAGATGCAAACCATTCATCAATTCCAAAAATAGACAGGCCAGAGTTAAATTTGCTGAAAAACACCTCATGAAGCCAGCTCAGTTCTGGAAAAGTATTCTATGGACAGATGAGACAAAGATCAACCTGTACCAGAATGATGGGAAGAAAAAAGTTTGGAGAAGAAAGGGAACGGCACATGATCCAAGGCACACCACATCCTCTGTAAAACATGGTGGAGGCAACGTGATGGCATGGGCATGCATGGCTTTCAATGGCACTGGGTCACTGTTTATTGATGACATAACAGCAGACAAGAGTAGCCGGATGAATTCTGAAGTGTACCGGGATATACTTTCAGCCCAGATTCAGCCAAATGCCGCAAATTTAATCGGACGGCGCTTCATAGTACAGATGGACTATGACCCCAAGCATACAGCCAAAGCTACCCAGGAGTTCATGAGTGCAAAAAAGTGGAACATTCTGCAATGGCCAAGTCAATCACCAGATATTAACCCCATTGAGCATGCATTTCACTTGCTCAAATCCAGACTTAAGACGGAAAGACCCACAAACAAGCAAGACCTGAAGGCTGCGGCTGTAAAGGCCTGGCAAAGCATTAAGAAGGAGGAAACCCAGCGTTTGGTGATGTCCATGGGTTCCAGACTTAAGGCAGTGATTGCCTCCAAAGGATTCGCAACAAAATATTGAAAATAAAAATATTTTGTTTGGGTTTGGTTTATTTGTCCAATTACTTTTGACCTCCTAAAATGTGGAGTGTTTGTAAAGAAATGTGTACAATTCCTACAATTTCTATCAGATATTTTTGTTCAAACCTTCAAATTAAACGTTACAATCTGCACTTGAATTCTGTTGTAGAGGTTTCATTTCAAATCCAATGTGGTGGCATGCAGAGCCCAACTCGCGAAAATTGTGTCACTGTCCAAATATTTCTGGGCCTAACTGTATGTATGTGTAACAGGCTACAGCAGCCACAGACATGACTGGAATGGAGCCTCCTGTGTTATACGCACCGCACTTTGCTATATACCCTGCCTATATACACTGCCTGTATACAGCTGGATTAATCTTGAAAAGGACTTCTTTTCTTAGAGATGGATAATACATGTAACATGCTACACCAGTCCCAGACGTTACTGGAATGAAGCCTACATGTGTACCGCCCCGCTCTCAGCAGCCGAGCTGCTCGGATCCGGCCCTTCTGTGGGTGGCTCGAGGGTTTCCGGACCCGGGGGCCTCACGGTCACTTCAAATGAAAAGGGGTAGTGATGGGATGGTGGATGTGGGACGTAAATGTACAGGCAGAGCCGTACGGAGTTCGTGACGCCACCCACGGTGTGTGGTGATATTGGACACCACCGCTGCAGTTACAGGGCACCCGGGGGAGATGTTGTGCAGCAAGTTGGTAACCCCTCCGTGGGCAGGGATGGTGACCTCAGGACCCATTGGGGAGGCTGGCAATGCAGGGAGATGGGCAACTGCAGGGTGCTGATGTACTCACTATTAGAAACACACACAAGTCTCTGGTAAACCAAGGTGATGGTGGTTGGTGCCCATAGCCGGATGCGTTCGGGTTCAACCCACCCGGCTGGTGGTCTCTGTCTTTCTCCTGCACCTGTGTAAGATGGTGGACTGCCTGTGCTTGCAACTTCAGGAGTCCACTCCTGGCTTGTGGTTGCCTAAGGAGCCCTTTGCCCGCAGACGCTGGCCTGTGGGATCTCTGAGCCGTGGTGGTGGCTTTTTATCCCCCTCAGTGGGCTGTTGCCTTCAGTCGGGACTTTGGGTGGGACAGGACCTCTAGTCTTGGCCGCAATCAGTTAATTAGCTAGCCCCCAGTCGCTTCTGGACCTAGCTCAGGGTCTGAGTACCCCTCTTTGTGCTCCGCTTTCCGAGTCGGTTCCCCGGGTCAGTACCGGCGGTCCACTACCCTGTCCCGGTCCACCTCAGTTCCACTGAGCCGTCTTCCCGGCTCCTGCAGACGGAGACCACCGTCTGCCTCCTACCCAAAGGCACCAGGGCTCCTACCCTGGCACCTGTTATATTTTGGTTCTCGCCTCTGCTGGAGCTGCACACAGCTTCAGCCCACACACCTCTCCAACTTGAACTCTAGACTTAACTTTTCTCAACTGAACTTTTCCTGCCCCAGGCTGTCTAGGACTCCTCGGTGGGCATCTTCCAACCGCCTGGTTCCGCCCCCTGGTGTGTCTATCAAGCCCTGAGGGGGGAGGGTGACTAGGGTATTGTTGTTGGCTGTGTGTTACCTTTGAGGGAAGAGTGTAATGCGGGGCCCTATTTGTGACTACCTGGTTGGCCAGGGCGTCACATATGCACCACACTCTGCTATATACCCTGCCTATATACACTGCCTGTATACAGCTGGATTAATCCTGAAAAGGACTGTTTTTAAGAGATGGATAATATGTATAACTGGCTACAGCAGCCCCAGACGTGACTGGAATGGAACCTCTGGTATTATATGCACCGTACTCTGCTATTTACCCTGTCTATATAAACTGCCTGTGTGACGCCCTGGCCTATCAAGTCATCACAGGGTATTGTGCAATCTGCCCTTCTGCATAGTATCCGCATGCTCCTTGGTTACGGATCCCTATTCAGTGGTGTTGCTAAGATCAGAGCCAGTGAAAACCCGAGAAACACTTTACACCACACCCACCAGACACACCATTGGGGGGCCTGAAGGGAATAAGGCTGCCCATTTGGGGAGTTGGTAAGGGGAAAGTGAAAAGTGAAAGGAGAACTGAGAAAGCAGTGGAAGGAGTAAGAGGGTGGAGTGGTGATTCTCAGAGGGAGAGGTCACCGGTTTGGAGCAGGGCTCCTGAAGACTGCTAGGTGGCAGACGTTGGTCTGGGCCTGATAGGAGCTGGAACCCCGGTGGCAGGGGATCGTGTCAAGGGGCACGGACTGCCGAGGAGGGCAGCCGGCGGCCTTCAGCCATCTCCGGGCAGGGGCCAGGGCACGACGGGGTACGTGGACCCTAGGCCGGGAAGTCGCTTCAAGCGTCCTGGTACTTTACCCGACGGGGGTGAAGTCTTCAAGATTCATCCCTTACCCGCTCCAAAATCGAGGTACTAGTGTAACGAGGGGATAGGACTTTCCCACTTATCGTCCAGAAAATCCCAAGCGTGAACCCTGAGAGCAAGCTCTCACCGTTAGGTCAACCTAACATCCCGCTCACCGTATGGCTAACGGTCACAGCTGTTGCCAGCGATGTCCGAATGTGGAGAGAATACCGGTAACCCCCCCTCTGCTATCCCAGCCTCAATGAAAACAGGCAGACGCTGTTATACACATAAGACCTGGAGATGTGCGGCTCCAAAATAGAACTGTATTGATTTTGTTTACATTACAAAGTTATACAAAGTTGATTAGGGCGTAACTATGCAACATCATATTCATTAATTTACATTCATTAAAGGCGTGGATTACATGTTCCCAGCAAGAGAAATTAACATAATGACTTTTATTCCCATAACAGTCTATAACATTTCTTCTTCCCATATTTAGATGTTTTTCAGTTGTTTCTAAGTCAAAACATTCTGTGTCCTTGAGTTTGGTCTCAAAGTTTGTTACGTAAATAAGTCTGGTCTTGTTCTTGCAAAAGAGAATTAATGAATTTCTATTATTTTTCTAACCAGTGAAAAAAGGTTAACTCTTTCCTCACAATCCCCCCTTTTGGCGTGAATGATGGACAGCGGGCCATCGAAAAGCTGTGAACTGTGGAGCGAGCAGGCTAGCCTCCAGATACTTTCTGAGCCGCGGGTTGCCCAGGGAGTGTCGTCCGCATCCATCACCCAGAGGGCTGCCTGCATGCCTCTCGATAAGAGTCTCATCATGATACGCCAAGGTGATTTCTAGAGGAAAGAGTAGAGAAGAAAAAAAGCATATTAGTGATTTAATAGTGGTGCTGAATACTCATTGTATCTATATTGCTTCAAGCAGCGGGAAAACAAAGCCATTAGCAACTTGAACACTACATAAGCAACTAATAAACAGAGTAAAGGGGGCTTTACACACTACGATATCGTTAATGTTTGATCGTCGGGGTCACATTGTTAGTGACGCACATCCGTCGTCATTAACAATATCGCAGCGTGTGATACTTACCAGCGACCTTAGGCGATCTCAAAAATGGTGAAAATCGTTCACCATCGAGAGGTCGTCCCAAACTCAAAAATCGGTAAGGGTTGTTTAGCGTTGTGGTTCATCGCTCATGCGGCAGCACACATCGCTATGTATGACACTGCATGAGCGAGGAACGTCTCCTTACCTGCCGCCGGCACCAATGCGGAAGGAAGAGGTGGGCGGGATGTTTACATCACGCTCAGCTCCGCCCCTCCGCTTTGATTGGCCGGCCGCTGTGTGACGTTGCGGTGACGTCGCTGTGATGCCGAACGTCCCTCCCCCTTGAAGGAGGGATTATTCGGCAGTCACAGCGACGACGCCGACCAGGTAAGTATGTGACGCTGCGTAGCGATAATGTTCGCTACGGCAGCGATCACAAACAATCGCATGCGCGACGGGGGCGGGTACTTACACGCTCGATATCGCTAGTAATTGCTAGCGATAACGCTACCGTGTAAAGCCCCCTTAACACTTGGAACAATGATTGCAGTATCCCCATGAACCATCCTCCTATTCCCTTAAACCTTAAATCTCAGTTAAACTGGCTTGGGCTTTTAAGGTTTCTTTTGGATCTTTGTAGTGACAACAGCTGGGGCCTATTATTTGGCACATCCCCCCTTGGGCCGCAGTGAGGTAATCCAGTACCAAAGTATGTTGGTTGGTTACAATGATTAATTGTCTCTGTATGGCAATGGTACTATTTACTGCTTGGAGAACCTCAAAAATTTGATTATCAAGATAGTCGGTGCTGTCCACCAACTTATCATACATCTGCATTATCATGGGATAGAGAAAAAGAGAACTGAAAAATTTGTTGACATGGCTCATTTGAACCACATGGGGTCGGCCACTAGGCCTCTCTTTACCAGTAGGTGGAGAGGCATTTTCCCTGCCGGTATATCAGTAGTATTGATAATGAAGGTGGCAGGGGTCAAACGGGCCAAGGTGCACGTGCCATTTACTCCTACTGGTAGCCATTTGTAGGCATTGTAACCACAAACCCAGTAGGTCTGCGGCGGGAGATCCCAGATGGCAGAATGTTGTAATATGAGTCTATGTACTATATCTATAAAGGCCGATATGTTTCTGAGCATACACCATCCGGGAAGTTGTCCTAGGGGACTACAATACCCTGCGGACGGTTCACCACAGGTTTCTCGGCCAGGCACATATGGGTCAGAATCATTACACCATAAATTTCCGGGTTGGGAGTAACAAATATCATTTGTGCCTTCTGGAAACAATGAATTGTATACCCACCCATGGTCATGCAGATGTCTCTCTAACAGCAAAGGTTTAAATGCATCTGTACTGTCAGAGGTTCGCCCAAAACTTATTTGATTCCTTCTGTTGGAATCTTGCCCATAGTAGGTGTTTTTGTGTAATTACGGGGTACCCAGCTGCTTCCTTCAAAGGCTAAATATTGCTGGGTTCCGGGAAGGCCAGTTGTAAGGTTGCTTTGCCACCAGGGAAAATCTACCCATCCTACTATTGGTATGGGCACACTAGTGTTCCACAGTTTTTAATACTTGGTGTCATTGACTGATAGTCTATTGTAACAGCCTCCCCATTGGAACACTTTGTTTATTGGGACTGGTATGGCTAAGTAAGGCATGGAGGAGGAGTCACAGGTGCGTGTGTACATATCCAGCAGTCTGTGATCTCAAGTTTTTCAGCTAACACTTCATGATGGGTCTCAAATGAATTCTACCGTGGTGTAGAAGGCCCCAAAAAGGGAGTACACATAGAAATACTTAGCAGTATTAGGCCTTCTTGCAGTGGCTGGCATGGACCCATGTCGATCTCCCCTCAAGTTTGACGGAGGTTGGAGTGGTCAGCTGAACAGTCAAAGGCCCTTCGAATCGTGGCTCAAGGGTCTTTCTCACGTGCTTCTTTAGGTAGACCCGGTCACCAGGCTTTAGGGAGTGGGTTCCTGGAACGGCATCAGGATCAGGTAGAGAAGAGTAGACCCTTTGGTGGGTTTCAGTTAGTCTCTTCTGCAGAGAAACAACATAAGACGTTAGGCTATCACATTGCAGGTGTAACTCCTGCGGGAAGTAGCATCCTAATCTGGGTGCACTACCAAAGAGTATTTCAAAGGGTGAGAGCCTGTGCTTTCCCTGCGGGGTGGTCCTTATAGAGTAAAGAGCTATGGGGAGACATTCTGTCCATGGTCTACCAGTCTCCTCCACTGCCTTGGCTAGTTTGAGCTTTAGAGTTCCATTTAACCTTTCCACTTTCCCTGATGACTGTGGGTGGTAAGGCGTGTGTAAGGCTGACTGAATGCCTAACAGGGCACAAGTGTTCTGGAAAACTTGTCCAGTGAAATGAGTACCTCGGTCTGACTCTATGACTTCAGTGAGTCCAAACCGGGGCACCAGCTCACAGGCCAATTTTTTTGCTGTAATTCGGGCCGTGGCTGAGCTTACAGGGTAGGCCTCTGGCCATCCTGAGAAGAGGTCTACACAGACAAGTACAAACTCGTAGATGCCATGTTTTGGCAACTGTATATAGTCTATTTGTACTCTTTGAAATGGGGCAAACGTCTTTGGCATGTGTCTTTGCGGGGTTTTAGTTAGCTGGCCTAGATTATGCTGTTGACAGATGTGACAAGCTTTTATTCTCTGGGAGGCGTATTGTCTGAAGCCGGGGGCTACCCAATAAGATTGCATCTGGCATGATTGAGTTTGTCCTACCGTGTGTAGGGTAGTGGAGTACTTGGGAAATGGCAGGGAACCAACTGCGTGGCAGGACGGAAAGTCCGTTTAGGCACCAAATCCCCTCCACCTTTTCTGCCCCCTTGGCCCGCCATACGGGCTTTTCTTCCTCAGAGGCGTTTTCTTGTGTCTCAAAGAGGTTCAGCATTTCTTCCTCCGTTGTTGACACTGTTTCCGTCTCCTTCAAAGGGAGTAAGGCTGCTTGTTTTGCTGTTTGGTCGGCGAAGCGATTTCCCCTTGCCTCGGGTGTTTGAGCCTTGGTGTGGGCAGCAACCTTTATGATTGCTAGCTGCTTTGGTATCAAGGCTACTTCCATTAGTTTCTTCACTGAGGCTCCATGCCTGATGGGATTTCCTGTCGCTGTGAGGAATCCTCTAGTCTGCCAGATAGTGCCAAAATCGTGCACAATGCCGTGTGCATAGGCTGAGTCCGTTTAGATGTTCGCTGTTCGTTCCTCCAGAAACTCAATTGCCCAGATGAGGGCAAGAAGTTCTGCTTCTTGAGCAGATATGTGTGGAGGTAGTGGTTGTTTGGCTAAGACTGCATATAGAGTTACGACCGCAAATCCGGTGTGGAACTTGCCTGTGTCATCGGCATATCTGCTTCCATCCACAAAAAGTTCAAAGTCTGGATTTGTAAGCGGTGTAGCCTGAATATTGTGCAGGGGCTTTGCCTCATGTTCGATAAGTTCCTGACAATCATGGTCAAATGGTGCGCTCTCTTCCTCTGTCCCCCCTTCTAAACTTGTGAAGATCAGCAGATCAGCGAGGTTTAGACTTGTAACTCGAGCAAATGAGATGTTTGGGGGTAGCAACAGCATGCACTGAAGTCTGACTTGTCTTGCCATGGAGAGGTGTTTCAGCTGCACTTGATTGAGAACAGCATAGATGTCATGGCTTGTAAGGATGGTACTCGGGAAATCGAGTGAGATTTCAGATGCTTTTTGCAATATGTTTGAAACTGCTGTAACAGCACGGACACAGGTTGGTGCTGCTTTGGTGACGTTGTCAAGTTGAGAGGAGTAGTACCCGATTATGTGATGTTTGTCCTTCTTCTGGGTGAGTACTCCTATGGCAAATCCTTGAAGCTCTGCTACGAACAGATAGGTGAGATCATAGTTTGGTAGTGCCAGAGCAGGTGCATCAATCACTAGTTCCTTAAGCTTTTCAAAGCTTTGTCGAGCTTCTTCTGTAAGAGAAAAAGGATCATTCTTCGTGCAATCATACAGCGGTTGCATGAGTAGTGACGCATTGGAAATCCATTGTCTGCAGAATGAGATCAATCCTAAAAATCCTCTAAGTTGCTTGAGAGACCTAGGAATGCTTGCTTGTCTGATCACTTCTTGTCGGTCCGGGCTGAGATGTTTTTGTCCCGCAGAAAGGCAATGACCCAGGAAAGTGACCCTCGTCTTGCAGAATTGCAATTTATCTCTGCTTGCTTTGCATCCTACTTCTGCCAGAAAGGTAAGAAGGCTTATTGAAGCCGTTTTACATTCTTCTTCACTAGGGCAGCACAGTAGTAAATCATCCAGTACTGAAGAAGGACACATTGTTCAGGGGGCTCCCAGCCCCGAAGCACATTGCTCATTGCCTGAGTATATAGCGTAGGAGAATGTTGCATACCTTGGGGCACGCATGTCCATGTATATTGATTTTGCTTGTGCGTGAATGCAAAGAAATCTTGGCATGCTGGGTCCAGTGGTACTGAGAAAAAAGCATTAGCAAGGCCTATGACTGTGTAATGGGTGGATGTAGCTGGCACCTGTGTGAACAGCGTATGTGGATTTGGTACAACAGGGGTGAGAGGCTCCAGTATTGAGTTCACTGCCCTCAAATCGTGTACCATCCGGTACGTGACTGTGAAGTGATGGCCCAGGGGCCCCCCTGGCTGTGTAGTCGTGGCTCTGGTGCTGAGGCAACCCCCTGGCTCCACCACTTCTTTAACTTCGGGGACTGACTTGAATGTGCAGTATGGGACGTCCCTTTCACCGGCCGATGCACAAAGAGTCTTCAGGCAAAAGTTGAAATGCATAAAAACTGACATTTATTCAAGCACAAAATAACACTCCGGTCAGCAGATTCCGGCAATATTGGTGGAGCTGGGGACAACCTGCCCAAACGCGCCCTCTGGTGGGGATATGCCCTAGATACTCCTCTTCTCTGGGCTCCCACTCTCCGGTCAAGCACGCACTGGACCCACACCAGCGGAATAGACCCTGAGGTTGCGTCCACCTCCTTTACTCCGGCGTCCCCTGGTGTTCCGCTCACACACTCGCACTTGCCGCTGCAGATGTTCACTGCCTGCTGTCCCGGATTCTACTCCCCCCACACACACACTGACTTTCCCTAGATATCCGGCCGACTCCTCCTCCCCGGTGGCAACAGCCGTCCCACCCGGCCACTAGGGGGTGTCCTAACACAACACATACAATAATAAAACACTTTTAATAATAACATTTCCGGGTCTATCAGTAGGGGTTATGGCCACCCACTACATGCCTCCCCTCTTAAAATCCGAGCCTCCCGGCACGGCTCTTACTT
The DNA here is from genome assembly GCF_048569485.1 of Anomaloglossus baeobatrachus. Lineage (NCBI taxonomy): Eukaryota > Metazoa > Chordata > Amphibia > Anura > Aromobatidae > Anomaloglossus > Anomaloglossus baeobatrachus. The sequence goes on from NC_134356.1 coordinate 156,685,957, forward strand.
AAAACACACATGAATACGAAAAGATCTGCAGTACCGTCCACAATAGGCGCAGCACCCGCAAGAAGGGCACCAGTCCCGCGCCCGGCGGCTTCAGCGGCGCTCCCGGTCCTTGGGTAGCGCTCAGAAACGCAGCAGCGCTCCCGGTCCTTTTCAACTAGCGCCCGGAGGCTTGGCAACAGCGCTCCCGGTCTTTGATGGGCGCCCGGAGGCTCAACAGCGCTCCCGGTCTTAGATGGGGCAACGGCCCGTACAAACATACAAAATGGGGCAACGGCCCGTAACACTTTCAACAAAAACCTTCTGCCGGCCTGGGAACAAACACCGGTCTTAAGCATGCTGGCTGAAACAACTTACTCTGGGGGCCAGGCCCTCTTCCACTCCTCCGCTTGAGCCTGGATGTATGCCCCCAGAGATTGTCCCGGCTGGCGGCGGATCCTTCGGAAGGACACAGGGGCGAAGGGTGGCTCCGCTGTCGCGGCTGCCTCGACTCCCGGCGGGGGTGAAGGTGTCGCTCCCCGGGGTGGTGGCGGTGCGGGCGGGGACGCTTCCACCACGACAACCGGCTTGTTGGTCACTTGTTGGCTCACCGTGACGACTGGGGAAGCCTTCTCCGTATCAGCGGCCGGGTTGGATGACGTTTCCGGGGCAGCGGTCAAGGCCTGCCGGGGGTGAGAGGGCGCAGAGGGAACCGGTCTTGCATGGCTCCGACGCCGCTCCTGCTGTTCCTCCCACTCAATCTCCTGTTGCCACTGTTCCGCTTCCCGGGAGGTTGGCATGCGGGAAACACAAACGGCAAACAGGCCGCGGCTACCTGCGTCCGGCAGGAATTGAACTTTCTCGCCCGGCCACAGTGTATGGAGTCGTTTGGGCAGTCCTTCCACGTCCAGATGAACTCTGTTGTAGAAGTAGTCATCCCCGGTCTCTACTTCTCGTATGAACCCATACCCTTCCTGTTGGTTGAACTTAACAACCACTCCGGTAGCAAACTGCTGGGCCAGTTCCTCACCGCCGGGACCGGACAGCATCTCCCGGACGATGGTCTCGGCTAGGAGACGTTCCTGGACAGGGTCAGGTTTCGGGGACGGAGCTCTGGGGTACGGTACAGTAGACGGAACGATGACAGGGTCCCAGACAAAGCCCCGGTGGTCTTTCTCCAGTAGCTGAGCAGCCACTTCACCCGGCTCCGGCACGGGGGCAGGCGACGGGGCGGCGGCGCCAAGCTGGGGAGTCTCCCAGGGGAAGGCTGTAACTCCCGGACGGTTTGCTATTGGTGGCGTAGCATACATCGCCTTCACTTCAGTGATGGTACTCCCGGTCTGTGCGTCCCAGGTGGTTTTCCAGGAGACCTTATCCGGGCGTGTAGAACCTCCCGGTCCGATGGGAAGGTCCACCAAGGCTGCTTCACTGGCAGGAGCGAACCTGGGTCGGCCCCGGCCTAGGCTGATCAGAGCCATGGTGGTAGCCAACTCCTCCGGCTGTCCTAATGCTTCCATGTCTAGCTCTGACGATCGGGCTGGTAAACGCGGCGATGTCAACGCTGAGACTGAGGAAAGTGGAGGCGGGCCTTCGTTTCCCGCTCTTAAACAGACTCCACCCCCAGCCTCACGCATCATCTTGACTCCTCCGCTGAGGTACTTCTTTTTCTTCTTCTTCAATGCCCTGGAGCTGGCGCCTCCCCTCTTTGGGCGGAGTACTCCGTACCTCTTCCTCGGCACCGGCCAGCCCCAGGCTCTTCTTTTGGCGCCGACTTTTCGCGCCTTTTCTTCACCTTCCCAGATAACGGTCCTCTTACCGCCATCTTGTACCCGGTCCAACGCTACGGGCACTGGGTTCCCTTCCCACCATGGGACTGGAAATCTTGCATCATGGTCCGAATCCTGTGCTCCAGGCACGACCTGATCTCCCTCTTCTTGGGTCCCTGGCAGGGGACTCGGATCCTGCCGACTACGCCACATGAAGTGATGGCCCAGGGGCCCCCCTGGCTGTGTAGTCGTGGCTCTGGTGCTGAGGCAACCCCCTGGCTCCACCACTTCTTTAACTTCGGGGACTGACTTGAATGTGCAGTATGGGACGTCCCTTTCACCGGCCGATGCACAAAGAGTCTTCAGGCAAAAGTTGAAATGCATAAAAACTGACATTTATTCAAGCACAAAATAACACTCCGGTCAGCAGATTCCGGCAATATTGGTGGAGCTGGGGACAACCTGCCCAAACGCGCCCTCTGGTGGGGATATGCCCTAGATACTCCTCTTCTCTGGGCTCCCACTCTCCGGTCAAGCACGCACTGGACCCACACCAGCGGAATAGACCCTGAGGTTGCGTCCACCTCCTTTACTCCGGCGTCCCCTGGTGTTCCGCTCACACACTCGCACTTGCCGCTGCAGATGTTCACTGCCTGCTGTCCCGGATTCTACTCCCCCCACACACACACTGACTTTCCCTAGATATCCGGCCGACTCCTCCTCCCCGGTGGCAACAGCCGTCCCACCCGGCCACTAGGGGGTGTCCTAACACAACACATACAATAATAAAACACTTTTAATAATAACATTTCCGGGTCTATCAGTAGGGGTTATGGCCACCCACTACAACTGGGTCATCCTTTTTCACTTGTCTCTTCTTAACAGGAAACAGCGGAGTGTTGTACGGAGACTTAGTAGTTCTGAGGGCTCCCGGCTTCAGCAGTTCTTTTATTTGGTAATCCAGGGCAGCTTCCTGTTGAGCATTGAGAGGATATTGTCTCAGCTGCGGTGGTGTAATTCCAGGCTTGACTGAAACTTTTACAGGGGGCACGGGTAGTGTGCCGAGGTCAGTTTTTGATGTGGACCAGAGTTTTGCAGGAACTTGTAGAAGTATTGGATCCGTGTTTACTTCACGTGTAACATCAGATTCTGGTTGATCTTCGATCATTTGGAGGGTGCACAGGACTTCTTCTGGGATATATTCTGGAATTTGCAGGATAGCAGATCCATCTTCATTGTAGACTATCTGAGCTTGTAGTCTTGATAGTACATCTGCTCCCACTAGGGCATCTCCACCCTGGGGGGACACTAAGAATTTGGACACAAACATGTGTGGTCCCAGTTTCACCTTCAGTGGATGGGTTATTGGGATTATCTGGGCTTGTCCATCAAAACCGGATACTATAGTAGCTTCGGATGAGATGGATCCTTCAGGCACCAGGTTCTTGGGGAGCACAGAGCGTGAGACTCCTGAGTCCACCAAAGTTCTTATTTCCTTGTTGCCATTGTGAAGGGGGACATGTATAAATGGACCTCTGGCATCCCTATCCCGTGCTGCCGCAAGTCAGGCAGTCTTCTCCTCCTGACTCTCGGGTTGGTTTTGCGTGTCCCTCTTTTTCTTTCTACAGTCTCTGATCACATGTCCTCTGATTCCACAATAGTATCAGGTCGGTGCCTTCCTTCTTGTACCTTCTTGTACCTTTCTTGTACCTTCTGGCTGACCGTCCACTGCTGCTATGACAACTTTCTTGTTGCTCCTTTTATCCTTTGCGTCGGTTTCTAAGCCACTTGCTGTTGACTAGAAGATCTATGTCTTCCATGTTTCTCCATTCTGGGCCGCACGCTTTCAATCTTTCTGCCAGAGGTGCATGTATTCCATCCATGAAGGATCTTACCATCAGGCGACGTATTGCGGATGCTTGTATGTCCAGCCCTTCATCTGCGAATGACTGCATCAATCTGTAGTAAAATGAGCTGACATTCTCCACAGGACCTTGATGCACTGGTCCCATTGTGCCCTTAGTTCTTTGCTCCTGGGCTCAGAAAGGATTGAGTCTTATCATGAAGTCTTCGCCCAATTCCACATTACGGGTATCGTCTGGAACATGTCCTGTCAGATGGGCAGTGAGTTTGGCATACAGTTCGGGAGACATTTTAACTCTACACAAACCCTCCATATCCAACCAAGTGCTTCTGTAGGAGACCTGTATTTGGTTCAGGTAACGTGAAAAACTGACTGGGTCTCTAGTCGGGTCTGGAGCATTTTGCAGGAAAGCCATCTGCTCGGCTGGAGTCCAGGGTACATAGTCTTCATACGGATGAGGAACTGCATCTCTGGGAGCATTTGGGTTTTGTGGATCAACAGGTGGTCTTATCAGGACTCTTCTTTCCACTACGGGATAAAGAGGCACTGGTGCTGGGGCTTGTAGCTTGTGCTGTGGGGCTCCACAGGCTAGGCATGTTTTACTCCAGTCCGGATTTTGTTGGCCACAGTTTGTGCAGGTCCATTCCGGGGATCCTGCTATTTTTGTAGTTGTTGCAGGAGTAGCTGACAGGTACGGAGGAAGTTGCTGATACTTATTAGCCTTCTTCCCAGTTTCTTCCAATGTGTCTGATTCTTCATGGTATATCCAACCTTGATCGTGGGCTGTTTTTGCCATGTCAGAAAGAGTTCTGACCAGTTTAGTCCATGATTTATCTGCTATTACTCCTGCTCCTGACATTAGTTTCCATATTACAATAGTTTCTTACCTAGCCTGTTAAGGTTGACAATAGAGAATAGTGGATGTGGTTCCCCCATATGGAGTCATTGAGGGCCTTGTGGCTTGGTAGAGGATGATGGATCAAACATAATCCTGAGGACCTCTTCCGTCTATCCTTCCAGGAGTTCTGGTCTCTGGGAGGCTCCGTATGGAAAATTGCTTCCTCCGAAACAGACGGCTACGAGGGAATGGAGTTCTTACAGCTGGAAATCCTTGTTTATTGTTTGCCGCTTTGGACAGAAGGTCATCCAGTTGTGATCCAAACAAAAAGTCTCCTTCACAAGGTATCCTGCATAGTCTGTTCCTGGACTGTATGTCTCCATTCCAGCATTTCAACTAGAGGGCCCTTCTGGCTGAATTGGAAAGAGCTGCTACCTTTGCAGATCTAGAACACAAACCTCAACAGTGTCGGTCTTTCTTGGGGCTGATCCTAGATTCAGTCGCTCAGAAGTCTTTTCTCCTAGAGGAGCAGATACTGAAGTCACAATCCCTGGTCACCTTGGCGATTGAAAAACCAGTCATGACCCTCAGACAGGCTATGTCTCTTGTGGGGACCCTCACATCCTGCATCCCCACGGTTCCTTGGGCTCAGATAGATATGAGATCCCTTCAGATGGAGGTCCTGGTCTGACAGCAACAGTCAGGAGGCTTCTTGGATATGAGAATCCGCTTGGATCCAAAGGTGTTGCTTCTCTGTCCTGGTGGCAGGACTTAACTCTAAAGTGACGCGGCACCCGGAAGTTCATCACCTGTGCATGTGCAAGGTGTTCCAAGATGGTGGCGCCCAGTGAATGGATTTCGGACGGGAAATTTGAACCAGGGAGGTATGAGGAGTCACCTTCGCTGCATTCTGGTGAGTATGACTTCTCCCCTATTCAGGATGGAAGACAACTCTCCTCCAGAGCAGGATGTGCTGGAACAGCATACAGATTCCCAGGGCAGCAAGGGGAGTGCTCCTCCGGCAGGGCTAGTCCCTCCAGTCCGGCAAGTCGACATTCCAGGGCATCTGAGAAATCCAAATCTGGAAGTCATAAACTGCTCTAGTATCTCTTATTTTGTCCCATTTGTTGGGGTCCAATTGATCCTTCCCTTTCAATCCAAATGTCTTAAAAACTTCCTTGGACTGACTGGCTGTTGTTTTGCCATAACACGTAATGAGATGTTGCAGGGTGCATCCAGCTCTTCTGTCCTTTGATATTCCTTGCCCCATTCTTCGTCTATCTTCTTCAGCCTTTAGACCCTTGAACGTCCCTTGGACTAAACCTACCTATCCTGGAAGTACTCAGAGACTAACTCCTTATTTGTATTCCTACCTAAGGTGAGGTCTAGAACCACCTATCCTTGAAGTACCCAGAGACTGACTCTTGATCTGTATTCCTACTGAAAGGTGGTGTCCTAACTGTTCAGAGGGGGCTGAGTATGTTGAATGGCGCTGGGTTACCCTTCTTGTACCAAAGGTACACTCTATATCCGATAGCAATGGCAAACAGGGCTATTCCCACTAACACTAGGGCAGTGAATATCACATCCATTGGACAGAACAGGCACACTATTCCCTTTCAACACTCACTGATGTATGGGATCTATGACAACCAACAAGGACAACAGCACAGAAGCAAAATGCAGGAGAGCAGACACATGGAGACAAAGCACAGAGGGGCACAGAAACAAACAAGGCACAGAAAACATCTGCTGGCAAAAGCTCTCTGAGTTCAGTAGAAACCCGCCAATAACCCAGTATCTTACTCACAGTGTCCCTCTTGCACGATGAGGAGATAGAAGATCAGATTTGGGACCCAAAAAGAGAAGAATAAGGTTCAACTCTTACCTGGGCAGGTGTTTCTGGTCCCCACGTCTAATCCACCCCTCCTCTGGATGGCAAGACAATTCACTGCATCCTGGGATTAGACACACGGGTCCCTGTTCAGGCGCCAGATAATGTTAGGTTGACCTAACGGTCACAGCTGTTGCCAGCAATGTCCGAATGCAGAGAGAGTACCGGTAACCCCCCCTCTGCTATCCCAGCCTCAATGAAAACAGGCAGACGCTGTTATACACATAAGACCTGGAGATGTGCTGCTCCCAAATAGAACTGTATTGATTTTGTTTACATTACAAAGTTATACAAAGTTGATTAGGGCGTAACTATGCAACATACATATTCATTAATCTACATTCATTAAAGGCGTGGATTACATGTTCCCAGCAAGAGAAATTAACATAATGACTTTTATTCCCATAACAGTCTATAACATTTCTTCTTCCCATAATAAGATGTTTTTCAGTTGTTTCTAAGTCAAAACATTCTGTGTCCTTGAGTTTGGTCTCAAAGTTTGTTACGTAAATAAGTCTGGTCTTGTTCTTGCAAAGGAGAATGAATTTCTATTATTTTTCTAACCAGTGAAAAAAGGTTAATTCTTTCCTCACAGGGACCCAATTAGTTCCACACTATAGGGTCCAAACAGTGAAAAGGTGCCACGGAAAAGGCCACAGGCTAACCAGCAACACCAAGGACACGGATCCAAGCGTGCTCCCTCCTTGCTGCAGCGGTGCTCAGAATTCTAGTCTACAAGCTGTCGGTGTCATTATTCCTGGACTGAGTGAGTACGCAGAAAACCCTTTCCTTTCCCAACGGCACCCCTTCACTACACATCACCAGGCCCCGGGGCACAACCCGCTACCCACGGAGGGGTTAGACACCATGCTGCCATACCACCGCCACCGGGCTCCCCAACAGCAGCGGTTGTACTCCATCTTACCACACACCATGGGTGGCGTCACGAACTTCTATTCCCCCTGTACATATCCCCCCTTTTCACTTCAAGGGTCCATGCGACCCCCCGCGTCCGGAGACACCTCAAGCCACGGAGGTTCCGGATCCGAACGGCTCGGCCGCTGACACGGGGGCGGTACATCTTGAAAAACCTGGCGTCACAAACAGGATACGAGCAGGACCCGCTTACCTGGGTGATGTGCGCCTTGAAAGCCAAAAAACGCGAGTCAAGAATCCTTTTCCCGCCAATTCCGCCATTGTCCACCATCTTTTCACACTAAAACGCTGTCTTCCCCGAGAAATTGCGCGAAGCCAAAGCCCCGCCCTTCGTCTTGCGTGTGAGGCTGGAACCGGAAGTTCCCAGAGGACCACAGAGAGCGAAAGAGTGCTGAGAAAAGACCAAGGGGGCGCGCAGAGATGTCTGCTCCAGACGATGGAAGTGTGGAGGCGCTGCCTCCGCCCAACCAGGGTAACAATGGCGCAACGGATGCCGCCCTGCCGCAGGAGCGGCGGCATCGGGACCTGAGGTAGTTGTTCCTATAATGTCGATAACATTACCGTATGTACCAGACCTGGCTCCCACAGAATGACGGCCGACCGGATGCGCTACAAGGATTCAAGAGAAAAATCTGTAATGTCCTTGACATGTATGCCTTGAACGGGCGGTGGCGAGCGTTTGTAGTCCTCGGGCAGCTGACTAGTGCTGCCGAGCTGGAAGTGGAGACATGGACTGAAGCGGATCGAGCATCAGTAGCCGCCATTTTCAGGACATTGGGAGCTGCATTTGAAACCCGCACAGAAGCGGAACTGAGGATGAGGTTTTACAGCTGCAAGCAACAGTCCCAAGACAGCATCTGAGATTACGCCTTAAAATTGCAGGCGGCGCTGCGGACCTTGAGAATGACCAACGATATCGGAGAGCCGGAGGGGAACAAGATGCTCATGGAGCAGTTCCTGCAAGGCCTCGGAACGGTGGAGGACCGCAAGCAGCTCCGGCTGTGGGCCCTGGGACATCCTGCTTTGGACTTTGCTACTCTGAAGGAGCGGACAATCAAAGACCTGCAGCCCCCAGAGGCTCCTGACTCCCCACTCCTGGCTTGGCAAGCTGATGCCTCTCCGGCGCAAGTGAAACCCTCTGCCCTGGCCCTTCCTGAGCCGGCTCCTTTAACAACAACTGGGAGCGGAGCACCTGATTTATCTACCCAAGTGCAGCAGCTAACTAAAGATGTCGCCCGGATTCTGGAAGCCATGCAGCTTAAGTCAAAGACCACCTCGTCAAGGGACATCCAATTGGCCGACTGCCCAGAGGACGTCCCCTGGATGAGAAAGCGGACCTCAGCGTACAGAGGACGGAGCAGTGACAGGTATGACCCGCCTGTTTGTTATAAGTGCAACAAGACCGGCCACTACGCAAGCAGCTGTCATTTAAACGGGCAACCCCTGGGGCCAAGGGCCAATCCCCAGGAATAAATTGCCAAGGCCCAGCAGACTGGAGAGAGCGGTATGTAGGGGGACGGCCCATCGTTTCTATCACCCTGGATGGGATCCCTACCTCTGCACTAAAAGAAGTTCTGGCTTGATGATGATTTGATGCCACCGGACGACAGTTTGACTATCTATGCTGTCAATGGGCTACCTCAAATTGGGTTCAAGGAGGTGACCATAAAGGTGGGCCGCGTAGAACTAGTCAGACAAGGCCTAATAGTAGTACAAAATGATCCTAATGATCGGAACCCGAAGATCATTTTAGGAACAAATGTTATTGAGAATTGCATGGGAGAAGTGTTTGTTTTTGCTTCAACAGCTATCTGAGACTGCAAGAGCAGGGCGGCAGAGAATCCTGCAACGTGATATCCGAGCTCTCCTGCAGCGGCAACAGGTAAATCACTCCGGAGGTGAGATAGGTGGTGTACGGGCAATGGATGTGGCCCTTGTAGTAGTGCCCCCACGAAGTGAAATGTTGATATGGTGCAGGGCAGCTATAGGCTCCAGGGGACAAGATTACCAGGTAGTGGTAGAACCCCTACACTCAGAGCATTGGCCCACTGTGCTCACGGCCAGAGGGGTAGTCGATGTCCAGAAGGGGAGAGTGCCTGTGCGAGTGTTAAATTGTGGGGAAGAGGAAGTTACACTACCCCGATATGCCACCATAGCCAAGCTGTTTACAGTAAATTATTATTATTATTTATTATTATAGTGCCATTTATTCCATGGCGCTTTACAAGCGAGAGAGGGTATACGTACAACAATCATTAACAGTACAAGACAGACTGGTATAGGAGGAGAGAGGACCCTGCCCACGAGGGCTCACAGTCTACAGGGAATGGGTGATGGTACAATAGGTGAGGACAGAGCTGGTTGCGCAGTGGTCTACTAGACTGAGGGCTATTGTAGGTTGTAGGCTTGTTGAAAGAGGTGCGTCTTGTGGTTCCTCTTGAAGCTTTCCACGGTAGTGGAGAGTCTGATGTGCTGAGGTAGAGCGTTCCAGAGTATGGGGGATGCACAGGAGAAATCTTGTACGCGATTGTGGGAAGAGGAGATAAGAGAGGAGCAGAGAAGGAGATCTTGTGAGGATCTGAGGTTGCGTGCAGGTAGGTCCCGGGAGACTAGGTCACAGATGTAGGGAGGAGACCGGTTGTGCATGGCTTTGTATGTCATGGTTAATGTTTTGAACTGGAGTCGTTGGGCGAAGGGAAGCCAGTGAAGGGATTGGCAGAGTGGCGAGGCTGGGGAGTAGCGAGGGGAGAGGTGGATTAAGCGGGCCGCAGAGTTTAGGATATATTGGAGGGGTGCAAGAGTGTTGGAAGGGAGGCCAGAGAGCAGGAGGTTGCAGTAGTCGAGGCGGAAGATGATGAGGGCATGCACTAATGTTTTTGCAGATTCTTGGTTAAGGAAAGCACGGATCCGGGAAATATTTTTGACTTGTAATCGGCATGAGTTCAAGAGGGCTTGGATGTGTGGCTTGAAGGATAGAGCAGAGTCGAGGGTTACTCCAAGGCAACGAGCTTGTGAGACTGGGGTGAGTGAGCAACCATCAAGTTTGATGGAAAGGCTTGTTGGAGGAGATGAGTGAGGAGGAGGAAAGACAATGAACTCTGTTTTGTCCATGTTAAGTTTTAGGAATCGTGCAGAGAAGAAGGATGAAATAGCAGACAGACATTGTGGAATTTTGGTTAGTAGAGAGGTAATGTCAGGTCCAGAGAGGTAGATCTGTGTGTCATCAGCATAGAGATGATACTGGAAGCCGTGGGACTCTATGAGCAGTCCCAGGCCAAAGGTGTAGATGGAGAACAGCAGGGGTCCAAGAACTGAGCCTTGGGGGACACCGACAGATAGGGGGTGAGATGAGGAAGTGGTGTGAGAATGGGAGACGCTGAAAGTTCGGTCGGTTAGGTATGAGGAGATCCAAGATAGGGCCAAGTCTGTGATGCCCAGAGATGAGAGAATCTGTAGTAGGAGGGAATGGTCTACTGTGTCGAAGGCAGAGGACAGGTCCAGTAGGAGGAGAATAGAGTAGTGTCGCTTGGCTTTGGCGGTTAGTAGATCATTGGTGACTTTGGTTAGGGCAATTTCAGTAGAGTGATGAGGTCGGAAGCCAGATTGTAGCCGGTCAAAGAGGGAGCAGGAGGAGAGGTATGAGGACATTTCAAGATGGACATGCTGTTCCAGTAGTTTTGAGGCGAAGGGGAGAAGGGATATGGGGCGATAGTTTGACACAGAGGATGGGTCAAGGGAGGGCTTTTTGAGGATGGGTGTAATAGAGGCATGTTTAAAGCATGAAGGGAATACACCACTTGCTAGTGATAGGTTGAAGAGACGGGTTAGGGCTGGGATGAGGACTGCGGTGATGTTGGGGATGAGGTGCGATGGGAGCGGGTCCAGTGCACAGGTGGTTAGATGTGATCTTGAGAGTAGAGTGGAGAGTTTGTTTTCTGTCATGGCGGAGAAGCTGGATTTGGAGGAAGAGGGATGAGTAGCTATGATGAGGGGCTGTGGTGATTGTGGGCCAAAGCTTGCTCTGATGTTGTCAATCTTCCGCTTGAAGAAAGAGGCAAAGTCTTCAGCTGAGAGGAGAGGAGAGGGAGGTGGTGCCGGAGGACGGAGGAGAGAATTGAAAGTGTTGAATAGCTGTTTAGGGTTGTGAGAGAGACAAGATATGAGGGATGAGAAGTAGGTTTGTTTTGCAGCAGAGAGTGTGGACTTGAAAGTGGTGAGGGACTCTTTATATGCAATGAAGTGCTCAGTGGAATGAGACCTCTTCCATCTGCGCTCAGCAATTCTGGAAGCCCGTCTTAGTTCTTTAGTCTGCCTTGTGTGCCAGGGTTGCCTGTTGATTGTGCGGGTTTTGGTGTGTGTGAGGGGGGCAGCTTATTCGAGAGCTGCAGAGATTGTAGTGTTGTATAAAGTTGCAGCGGCATCTGCATCATGTAGAAATGTAATGTCTGTGAGGGGGAGAAGGGACTGAGAAAGGGCGTGTAATACAATCAATGTGTTTGATATTTCTGCGAGGGTGTGGAAGTTTGTGGAGGGGGGGTTGCATACTTGGAGAAGAGAGGGAAGAGAATGTGAGTAGGTTGTGGTCAGACAGGGGGAGAGGCGAGTTAGAGAGGATAGATAGAGAACAGAGGCGAGGGAAGATGAGATCCAGCGTGTGGCCATCTTTGTGAGTAGCTGCAGAAGACCATTGGGTGAGGCCAAAGGAGGAAGCGAGTGCTAGAAGTTTGGAGACAGATGAGTGGGAAGTGTCAATGGGGATGTTGAAATCACCCATGATGATGGTGCGGATGTCGGTGGAAAGGAAGTGTAGTAGCCAGGTGGTGAAATGGTCAAAAAAGGCAGTGGCTGGCCCTGGAGGGCGGTAAATGACAGCCAGTTGAAGGTTGGAGGGGGCGTAGATGCGTACGGAGTGCACCTCAAAAGAGGGAAGAGTAACAGAGGGTGGTAGTGGAATTGGTGTAAAGGAGCCAGGTTTCTGTGATGGCGAGGAAGGAAAGTTTATTAGTGATGAAAAGATCATGAATGTAGGATAGTTTGTTGCAGACAGAGCGAGCGTTCCATAGAGCTCCTGTTAGTGGGACTGGTGGAGCGGGGGCTGGGTGAATGGGTATGAGGTTTGCGAGGTTGTGGAAATTTGTGTTAGGTTGTGGATGAGGGTTTGAAGTGACAATAGGGATGTGGTTAGGAGGACCAGGATTTGGAGCAATATCCACAGCAGTGAGTAGAAGCAGTGAGAGTGTGAGTAGGTGGGAGCAGGAGAGGCCATGAGATGGACGTGTGTGTCTGGAGACACTGTGTGAAATGTGGATGAAAATATCTGAGGGGAAGGTGAGATGGGTGGGGAGGATGGAGGGAGAGATGAATAGTTCATTATTGGCTTTAGGGATCAGAGGGGGCAGTAAAAAGTGAAGTATTATAGGGGTGAAAGTGAATAGAAACACAAACATTGTTTACATTGACTATGTATGCTGTTACCTTCCGGTCACTTCCGGCCCAATTCTGGCCTAATTCAAGTAAATGTAGATGACATCCATGCAACAGGCCTAGTCAGCTAGTGCTAATCCCCAGGGCCCGGTAGAGAAGTGGTGTCGGGAGTTACACGTGGGCACCGACTCTACACCTGCACATCATAAACAAGGGATCTACAGGGTGGTCAAGGAGTATGAGTGTGTCGCCCAGGGACAAGGAGTACTCAGATCCGGGCCAAGGGGTCACTTCTAAGGGTATCACGGTGGCGTGACCCGGTGTGTTATCCCAGGCACCACAACAAAAGGGTGATTATATACAGGGGAGATTTTGGTAAAGTTCGTGATGCCACCCACGGGTTGTGGTGAAGGTGGACACCACCGCTGCGGTTATGGGGGTACCCGGGGGCCGATGATGATGCAGCGAGATGTTAACCCCTCCGTGGGTAGGGATGGTGGCCCCGGGACCCGTTGGGCTTTGTAGTGCAGGAAGATGGGCAGCCGTATGAGCGCTGCGTGCCCGGTTGGACCGGAGGATGTTGTTACTCACAGTTCGCTTTGCAAGAAAACTCACACAGAGTCATGAATTAACCAGAAATTGCCAGTGTCCGTAGCCTTTGGTACGGAGGGTGTTCGGATCCCAGACCCGGTACAGCAGTGCCTTTTCTCTCACTGTCCACTACTATAGGTAGCCTCAACTCCTTGGCTTGAAACGGGGAGTCCACTCCCCAGCGACGATCCGGAGCCTGATTACTATGCCGGCGGGCCACTACCCTGCCCCGGGCACCTTGGCTCTTTCCCACCGCTCTACTCCTTTCAGAAATCCTGGAGCTCGCTTCAACACTCCATAGCAGCCGGGAGCTTTCACACTCCTGTCTGCTCTGCTCCCTTTCCCCTCACACTCTGCACCAGCCCCTCCCCTGCTGCTCAGTTTAGCTCCTACACTGGGGGGAGGGGTGGGTCTGTAGAACTGTACCAGTGTGGGATCAAATTACCAAGGAGGATTAGATGTATCTGTGACTACCTGGTTTTGCCAGGGTGTCACTTTCCCCCTTGGTTAAACACAGCCCGTCTGCGGGCTGTCCGGGTACCGACATTTTGTTACGTCACCGCCGGAGTCTTCTCCAGCGACTTCTGCTCCGATCGCCAGGCGACGCTGTGTTCCTGCCGTGAATGGTGCTGGTAATGGGAGAGAAGTCGCTGCCAGCGGCACCAGTGGGCACAGGCTCCGATCATCCACTGGGCTGGGTTAGCTTGGGATCTGCAGTACCGCTGGCTGACTGTGGGTGGCATGTGTCTTCCAGCTGAAGTTGCCAGCGTTAAGCTACAGCCAATGGGAAGACACCACACCCTTCTTATTTCCCCTCCTGTCACATGATTACTGCCAGATATAGTTCTGATTTTCCTGGCTCCTGTTACGTCCTATTCTGTTGGGGATTCCTGTGTTGACTTCTGTGTGTTTTGACTACCCTTCTGCCTACTGTTTTTGTACCTTGCTGCCCGACCCGGATCTGACCTCTGCTACGTTTGCTGACTACGTCACTGCCTGCCGATTCTGTCCCTGTTCCGCAATTCCTGGTTTGACCCTGCCTGACTACTACTCTCATCGGACTGCAGCCTTCCACAGGTAGTGATCTCCAGTTCCCTGTGTAATTCCAAATCCCAGTATAGGGGTTAAAGGGTTTCAGGGTTCTGGGGGTCCTACTTGGTGAGTGGCTTCCCTCTAGCCTCCCCTTTACAGCCCATCTGACATCTGAGTCTGTGGATCCAGGCAGGCGTTACACATTTATTGTAACGGCAAAAAGAAAAAGTGTACACATTACAACTATACATCTTCCCACATCGGGAGGTACATTTTCTTAAACCTTTAATTATCCTGCCACCCCCCACCTGCTATGCAGATGGCCTCCTCCGGGAACTTGAGCAGGGGTGACAGTCCATAAAACAGTCAACTTTCAACTTGCGGGTAGCCGTCCATGTTCCGCTACCACTGCTGCTGCTGCTGCCACTCCCAGTAAGGGGCACGGGTTCCATGCTCTGCCTCCTGCTCAGGAGCCAAGCCCACTCGGATGCCCTCGGCACCGGCTACAATCGGCCTCGCTAACTGCCGAGGGCCCCATTGCTCAGTGGCCTGCTCCTCCTCTTTGCAGGTGCACTCCGGCTGCTCCACAGCCGGGACGGGGTACCTAGGAGTGGCCGCCACCGCATCTGGGGCAGACTTCCAGGCGGGTGTCGCCTCTGCTGCGGCCGGGCGGACTGCCGGGGCCGACGTCATCACCGTTGCGGCCGGGCGGACTGCCGGAGCCGACGTCATCACTGTTGCGGCCGGGCGGACTGCCAGAGCCGACGTCATCACCGTTGCGGCCGTGCGGACTGCAGGAGCCGGGTGAGATGTCATCGGTGGTTGCGGCTACTGCTTCCATGAGCCAGACGGGTGCAGAGTCCTGGCGTCCCTGCTCTTTATCCCCGTGGTCACATGGGGCACGATCTTCACCCACCCCCCCCCTTGGTCTTTCTGCAGTACTCTGCTCTCAGGGGGCGGGGCTTCACTTTCGCGCTCTTACTGCTCGGAGAAGAGGACTCGAGCGGGAATTTCTCGCGCCCAAAAATGGCGGCAAGATGGTGTCGCGGGCGGGGAGGGCGCTGCGCTCACCCACTGCTCGGGTCCGGCACTGCTACTGCTTTGCTTGCTCGCTGCTCGGTGGCTCAAGCGGCAGGCCGGACCCGGGGACTCGAGTGGTGCTCCTCGCCCGTGAGTGAAAAGGGGAATGGTTTTGGGGATTTGATTATATGTGACGCCACCCACGGTTGTGGTGAGGTTGTGACACCACCGCTGCTCTGGACGGGGATCCCGGGAGTGATGACAGGGAGCAGCGCAGTTGTTGTTTTCCCCTCCGTGGGTAGGGGGGTTGGTTGTCCCGGGGCCCGGTGAGGGAGGGATTTGTAGCAGGCGGGTTACGGGGCCTGGTGAGGTGCAGGGTCGCAAGGGCAGCGCGGGGGCAGCGCGGGGGCAGCGCGGGGCCGCACGGCACGGTGGTACTTACTCAGCCAACGACGAATGCAAAGTCCTTGGTAAAACAAACGGCTGGATGCACAGGGCCCACTGACGGCTGTGGGGGTTTCTGCTCCCGGTAGGTTGATGGTGACTATCTTTCCCTGCACCTTTGGTTTGTTTGTGGTACTGATGGCTTCCCACAGGTAACCCGCTACCCAGCTTGGATGGATGCAGAGGGAGCCCCTTTTGCCCGCAGGCTCTGGCCCTGGGAACTGTAGCCTTGGCGGTGACTGTGTTTCCCTTCACGGTGTGAGCTGTTGCCTTCAATCGGGTCTTGACTGCTGGGAAACCCAGGAGGTTCCCGTCGCTAACGGATTTGACCGGTTTTACGGCGACTCCAAGCCTGGTCGGGGTCCGTAAACCCTGCCGAATGGTGCTGGCTTTTCTTCGCTCCCTGGTTCGGTACCGGTGGGCCACCGCCCAACCCCGGCCCTACGGTTCCGCATCGATAGGCCTCTCCTGCAGACGGTCACCACCGTCTGCCAACCTTGCTGTATGTGCCCGGGCCACGCACCCGGACACGGTCAGTCAGTTGCTCCTTGTCCCCTTCACTCCTCTCACTTCACTCTCCCTAACTGAACTGCTTCCTTTTCCCACCTCCAGGACTGTGTACTCCTCGGCGGGCGGGGCCAACTGCCTGGCTCCACCCCCTGGTGTGGACATCAGCCCCTGGAGGGAGGCAACAAGGATTTTTGTTTGACTTCGGCGCGCCTAGCCGGGGTGTGGGGTGTGTTGATATAGTACCTGTGACGACCTGGCTTGTCCAGAGTGCCACATTTCCCCTTAGTAAAATGCAGACCGTCCGCGGGCTGCCTGTCCATCACCAGTTTTATTTTTGTTAACTGAAAAAGAGTAAAACAGATAAAATGTAAGCATTTTTTTTCAATCTTCCCACAACGGGAGGCACATTCTTAAACGTTACTAAACGGTACATTTTTATTAACACGGTTATGGCTTCCGCTCTTCTCCCACCCAAACAACCTGGCCCTGATGCTGCCCCTAAGAAAATGCGCAGCACCCCTTGACCCCAGTCCTGAACCAGGCTGCCTGAGCGGTTACGGTCTCTTTCAGGGGACCCACGTCCATGGGGGACCCCTGAACCCTCGGAGGATCGCCACCGGTTCCGGTGGTGGCCGGGCTCCAGCCTACTCCACTGCGGGCCCTTCCTCCAATCTGCCTCCCCGGAGGCGGTCACGGTATAAAGCCAAGATTTTTATTTACATCCCACTAGTTTGTGGTTGCCCTGCCAGTTCTCGGGCGTGTCCGTAGCAGTTTCTACGCAATGGTTTCAGGAGGTCCCTACGGGGACCAGTTGCCGGCAACGGCCGGTTTAATCACGGTTTAATCAGGTAAACTTCGGTTGATCCATCTTATCATTCAAACTTTCAACTGTACACTCAACACACAAAAACCCCTTAAAGAGTAGTTTCCCGGTACCTAAGTGGGGGTCTACCTAGGTTGGGACGTGTGGACCTTCGGGGCCCAGTGTCAGTGGTAAGAGGCAGTGGGGCAGAGGGAACAACTAGTTCCCCCTCCCTGCTATCGTGAGGGGCAGGCGGAGGCATAGGGGAGCTGGGTACAGATTCATCCCTGGGCATTGGCTCATGGTCGATCTCTTCCATCACTTCCTCATCCACGGGTTGTGGGAACAGTATCACTGGAAGAATCACCGCGCCGTTCTGCGTAGGCCAGTCTGCCGGGAAATCACCCATCACGGTATGGATCAACTCTTTTTCTTTCTCCTCCGCCGGCCTGGGAACCGGAGCTTCAGCTGCTACCCTCAATGGTGGTGGGCATCTCTTTAGATGGTCTCGGGAAACTGTGGCCAAAGTCTTCCCCTGGTCACGGCTGATCTGATAGGCTTTCCCATTCTCCCATCCGGTGGGCTGTACTACATACGGGGTCTTTTCCCATTGATCATCCAGCTTATGGGTCCTTCTTTTTTGCTTCAGCACTACATCCCCAGGCTAGAAGGGACAGGCAGGCGCCTTCTTGTTGAAGCACTGCTCCTGCTGTCCCCGACTCCGGCACAAGTTCTTTTCAACGTATTCCTGAACCTGTCGGTACTGTGCCCTCCGCCGACTGTTCCATCCCGCTGTCGACGGGAGTGCTTCTGGGGCTTCCAACCCCATTTCTAAATCCACTGGCAGCCGGCCTGGGCGAGCCCTCATTAGGTATGCTGGTGTGCATTTTGTAGAGCTGGAAGGGATGTTGTTATACATATCGACCAGGTCAGGTAGCTTCTCCGGCCACAGGTTCCGCTTTTCCAGCGGTAACGTCTTGAGGAGGTTCAGGACCAGGTGGTTCATCTTTTCACACCTTTTGATGCCATTGGTTTGGGCATGGTAAGGCTTGGTCCGGATTTTCTTCCAGCCGTACAACTGGCAGAATTCTTGAAATACCTCCGCTTCAAAGGCCGGTCCCTGGTCGGTAGGCACCCTCTCCGGGTACCCATGCGGCCGACAGAAATAAGCCTGGAACGCTCTAGCGGCGGTACGACCGGTTAGATCCTTAACTGGGACAACCACCATGAACCTTGAATAGTTGTCTACAATGGTCAAAGCGTATGTGTACCCACTTCGGCTGGGGGTGAGCTTCACATGGTCGAGGGCAACCAGCTCCAGCGGTTGATGAGTAATGATCGGGTGTAGGGGTGCCTTCTGGCTGGCCTCGTCCTTCCTTCTCAATGCGCAGGGGCCGCATTCTCGGCACCAGGCCTCTACAGATTCCCGCATTCCACTCCAATAGAACCGCTCTCTCAACAGCATTTCCAGCTTCTTCCACCCGAAGTCTCCAGCACCATCATGGTATGCTTGCAGGACGGTGGGCACGTTAACCTGGGGGATCACTAGCTGGTGAACCTTCTCGTGGGTCTTCGGGTTAATCAGCTCACGATACAACTTCCCCTGGTGCAGGTACAGCCGGGTCCATTCCCGCCACAGACGTTGGGCTTCCGCAGGGGCGGCAGGGTCTATCCCAGCAGAACCCTGTTCTACCAGGGTCTTGACCAAGCGGACAGCAGGTGCCTGGTCCTGAGCTTCTTGCCACTCCTCACTGGGAAGCGGGTCCAGGTTCACCCGTTGTTGATGGACATGCACCTTCTCAGTTAGCGGGTGGTGAAACGCAGGCAACTCGATCTCTTCGAGGTCATCATCCTCTTGCCCCTCTTCTGACAGGTGGGGCATCCGGGAGAGTGCATCGGCATTAACGTTGGTACGGCCGGCCTGGTACTTGATGGTGAAATCGTAGTTGGCTAGCCTGGCCACCCACCGCTGCTCCAACGCGCCCAGCTTGGCGGTATCTAGATGGGTTAGCGGGTTTTTGTCCGTGTAGGCGGTGAACTTGGCTGCTGCCAGGTAATGGCGGAACCGCTCGGTGATAGCCCACACCAGCGCTAAGAGCTCAAGCTTGAAAGAGCTGTAGTTCTCAGGATTCCTCTCAGTCGGTCGGAGTTTTCGGCTCGCATAAGCAATCACCTTCTCCCTTCCGTCTTGGACCTGGGATAAAACAGCCCCCAAGCCCACATTGCTGGCATCGGTGTAGAGGGTGAATGGGCGGCTGTAGTCGGGGTACGCTAGGATTTCCTCTCCGGTCAGAGCCGCTTTCAGCTGGCGGAAGGATTCTTCATGCTTCTCTTCCCACACCAACGGGGCTCCTAAGGGTTTACCACCCTTGGTCTGCCCCACGAGGAGGTCTTGCATGGGGGCAGCCATTTTCGTGTACCCTTTGATGAAGTGGCGGTAATATCCCACCAGACCCAGAAACTGCCTCACTTCCCTCACTGTGGTCGGTCTCGGCCAGTCTTGGATGGCAGTTATCTTCTCGGGGTCGGGGTTGACACCTTCCACACCCACCACATGTCCAAGGTACTGCACTCTGGGCTTCAGCAGATGACACTTTGAGGGCTTCAACTTCATCCCATACTTGGCAAGGGACGCAAACACCTCGGCCAGGTGCTCCAGGTGGGCCTCATACGTCTGTGAGTACACAATCACATCACCTAAGTACAGCAAGACGGTTTCGAAATTTAGGTGTCCCAGACAGCATTCCATCAGCTGCTGGAAGGTTCCGGGGGCATTGCACAGCCCGAACGGCATGCTGTTGAATTCACAGAGTCCCATAGGAGTGGTGAAGGCAGTCTTCTCGCGGTCTTCAGGCGCTACAGCCACCTGCCAGTACCCACTGGTGAGGTCAAGGGTAGAGAAGTAGTTAGCGGTTCTCAACGCGGCCAGGGACTCTTCAATACGGGGCAGAGGGTAAGCATCCTTGTGCGTTATCTGGTTAATCTTACGGTAATCCACACACATCCGCATGGTGCCATCCTTCTTCTTAACCAGCACCAACGGGGCAGCCCAGGGACTACAGCTGTCCCTAATAACCCCCGCCTCTTTCATGTTCATCAACATGTCTTTGGCACATTGTTAGTGTGCAGGGGGAATAGGCCTGTACCTCCCTTTAATAGGGGGGTGTTCACCGGTGGGGATGTGGTGTTGGACCCCTTTAATCTGCCCAAAATCTAGAGGATGTTTGCTAAAAACTTGCTCATACTCCCGTACCACCCGGTATACCCCTTCTTTGTGATGTGTAGAGGTATCGTCAGTGCCTACGTGTAGCTCTCGACACTACTCGTCTAACTCCCCCAGGGATGGGTGAGAACTGGCAGTAGGCGGTGAGATCAGGGGAACGGCCTCGTGGATGGTGTGGGGATCTAGAGTGAGTAACTTGGCAAGGGTAGCGTACCAGGGAAGCCTAACCTCTTCCTCCCCACAGTTCAGCACCCTCACGGGCACTCTCCCTTTCTTGACGTCTACGACCCCTCGGGCGGCCATTACTGTGGGCCAGTGTTCGGAGGGCATGGGCTCTATCATGACGGGATAGTCTCGCCCTTGGGGCCCTACCGCTGCCCTACACCAAATCATCATCTCGCTCCTGGGAGGCACAATCAAAGGGGCCGCATCCATCACTCTCACTCCCCCAATCTCTCCTCCTGTCGAGTTCACATGCTGGCGATACATCAGGGCCCGGATCTCACGCTGCACAGCCCTCTGTCGACACCCCGCTGCTGTCGCGACCAGCTGCTGCAGCAGGGTCAGCACGTCACTCATGCAGTGCTCCATCACATTAGTCCCTAGCACTACTTTCGGGTCATGATCACTGGGTTCATTCATTATCACAATCATTCCCTGGTGTTGCAGTTCAGCTCGTCCCACAGTCATGGCCACTTGTTTGTACCCCACTTTGGTCAGTGGGAGTCCGTCAGCGGCAATCAGGGTCATGCTGCCATCTGGGGGGGCAAGTTCGTCCTTCCCCCAATATCGTTGATACAGTGTGTATGGTATTGTGGTTACCTGAGGTCCAGTGTCCAGGAGAGCCATCAGCGGGATGCCATCCACGGCCAGGGGGATGATGGGCCGGGCTCCGATGTACCGGTCCCACCAGACTGGGAGGCCATGAGGTTCTACTCCTGACGATTGGCCCGTGGCCCCAGGGGTTGCTCGTTTAACGGACACCGTCGGGAGTAGTGGCCGGGCTTGCTGGACCTGTAACAAATCGGGGGTCCATACCGTGAGTCATTGGCCCTTCTCCGCTGCATCCAGGGGACGTCCTCGGGGCTGACGGCGAGCTGCATCTTCGCCAGGGGCTGGGATCTGGTCAGAGGCTGGAGTGCGGCGAGGATCTTGGCGAGGTCCCCATCCATGCGGCGGACCTGGGCAGCCAGTTCCTCCATCGTTCCGCTTGGGGCTGTAGGTACCGGAGGCGTTGGGAGGGCAGTGGCCACCACGACGGGAGCCATCTCAGCTGGCCATGGGGCTGTCTTAGGGACTTCCGATGCTGGGGGTTGCAGAGCTTTAATGGCCCGTTCCTTTAACACGGGAAAGTCCACATCAGGGTGTTCTAGGGCCCACAGCCGAAGTTGTTTGCGGTCTTCTGAGGACCTCATCCCCTGCACGAACTGTTCAACTAACATTTTGTTGCTGTCCGCACCGTTAATGGCGTCCACCCGCTTCAAGGTGCGGAGGGCGGTTTGTAGGCGCAAAGCATAGTCCCGAATACTATCCGCGGGCCGTTGCCGGCATTGATAAAACTGCATCCGCAGCTCAGCTCTGGTACGGGTCTCAAAGGCAGTCTGCAGCTTCTCAAAGATGGTGGCTACAGAGGACCGGTCCCCCTCGGCCCAGGTCTCCGCCTCCTGCTCAGCCGCACCGGTTAGCTGCCCCAGCACTAGCGCTTTACGTTGCTTATCAGTCAGGGGGTATAGTTCTAGTAGCGGACTAAGCTTCTTCCGGAAGACCTGCAACGCGTCAGGTTTCCCATCATACTGCGGCAGCCAGGCAGCTCCGGGCACATAGGGCAAGGAGAACGGCATCACCTGAGCGAGAGCTGGGGCCGCGGCGCCCCCCGCCAGTGTGGCCGGGACCTGGGCGGGTCCATTTCCATCCACGGGTGCCACTGCGGCTGCGGCCACCGCTCCTCCAGCGGCTCCGTCGGGCGCAGACATCTTGTTTCCGTCCCCCTTTGTCTTTTCTGGCTCCTCCTCTACAGGGGCGGGGTTTCGGCTTTCGCGCCTCCACTGCTCGGGAAGACGCTCGAGTGGGGACTTTTCGCTCCCAAGATGGCGGCTTCTCAAAATTTTCGGCCAGACACCTCCGGCGGTCACAAGGCGCACCTCTATCAGACGGCAGAGCGGTAAGATCCTGTTTGTGACGCCAAGTTGTCGCGGGCGGGGAGGGCGCTGCACTCACCCACTGCTCGGGTCCGGCACTGCTACTGCTTCGCTTGCTCGCTGCTCGGTGGCTCGAGCGGCGGGCCGGATCCGGGGACTCGAGCGGCGCTCCTTGCCCGTGAGTGAAAAGGGGAATGGTTTTGGGGATTTGATTGTCCGTGATGCCACCCACAGTTGTGATGAGGTTGTGACACCACCGCTGCTCTGGACGGGGATCCTGGGAGCGATGACAGGGAGCAGCGCAGTTGTTGTTTTCCCCTCCGTGGGTAGGGGGGTTGGTTGTCCCGGGGCCCGGTGAGGGAGGGATGTGTAGCAGGCGGGTTACGGGGCCTGGTGAGGTTCAGGGTTGCGGGGGCAGCGCGGTGCCACACGGCACGGTGGTACTCACTCAGCCAATGACGAATGCAAAGTCCTTGGTAAAACACACGACTGGATGGACGGGGCCCACTGACTGCTGCGGTGGTTTCTGTTCCCGGTAGGTTGATGGTGACTATCTTTCCCTGCGCCTTTTGTTTGTTTGTGGTACTGATGGCTTCCCACCGGTAACCCGCTCCCCAGCTTGGATGGATGCTGAGGGAGCCCCTTTAGCCCGCAGGCTCTGGCCCTGGGAACTGTAGCCTTGGCGGTGACTGTGTTTCCCTTCATGGTGTGAGCTGTTGCCTTCAATCGGGTCTTGACTTCGGTGTGCCTAGCCGGGGTGTGGGGTGTGTTGATGTAGTACCTGTGATGACCTGGCTTGTCCAGGGTGCCACAATGGCGGAGTCTGAAATTTTGCAGCGGGGCACCGCTGACAGTCCAGAATAAGGCACACTTCCTCCAGGTAAGTGAATGGGTAAGTATCCTGTTTGTGACGCCAAATTGTCGCGATCAAAGGGGCCGCGCTCGCTACGCTCGGGTCCGGGGTTTCTGCTGCTGCTCGGTGGCTCGAGCGGTGGGCCGGACCCAGGGACTCGAGCAGCGCTCCTCGCCCACGAGTGAAAAGGGGGTGGTTTGTTTGGGGAGATAGTTCGTGACGCCACCCACGGGTCGTGGTGATAATGGGCACCACCGCTGCTGGTGATGGGGATCCCGGGAGCGATGTTAGGGAGCAGCTAGGATGTTGGTTCCCCCTCCGTGGGTAGGGGTTGGTGTTCCCGGGGCCTGGTGGTGATATGGGGAGGCAGGATAGCTGCGGTGCAGGGTTGCAGAGGCAGCGCGGCGCGGAGCCGGATGGCACTGTTGTACTCACTCAGACACAGATGCACAGAGTCTCTGGTAAACCAAACTGCTGGATGGACGGGTCCCGCAGCTGGCTGCAGTGTCTTTGCTCTCCCCGGACAGGCTGATGGCGGCTGTCTTTCCCTGCACCTTTGTAGAATGTTTTGACTCTGATGGTTTCCCACTGGTAGTCCGCTCCCCGGCGTGTATGTACCGAAGGAGCCCATTTTGCCCGCAGGCGCTGGCCCTTGGATCTCTAGCCTATGGCGGTGGTTTTTTATCCTCTCTGTGTGGACGGTTGCCTTCTGTCGGGTCTTGGGTGTTAGGGAACCCCGGGGGTTCCGGTCACTATCTGATTCGACCGTTGTCGGCGGTTCCTAGCCTGGTCAGGGTCTGATGGCCCTGCCTTTTTGTGCTTGGTACAACTCTGCTCCCCGGCTCGGTACCGGTGGGCCACCGCCCGACTCCGGTCCTACGGTTTTGCTGACTTGCACCACCTCCTGCAGACAGCCACCACCATCTGCCGACCTTGCTGACAGTGTCTGGGCCCCTACCCAGACACTCACAGTTTCTCTCCTTCACTTCTCAACTCCTAAACTCAACTCCTTCACTCCACAACTCAACTGAACACTAACTGCTTTTTCCCGCCTCCAGGCCTGTGAACTCCTTGGTGGGTGGGGCCAACCACCTGGCTCCGCCCCACCTGGTGTGGACATCAGACCCTGGAAGGAGGCAGCAAGGATTTTGTTTGACTGTTGTTGCATAACCAGGGGAGGGGGTGTGTGTGTGTTGTGTCTGTGACTACCTGGGTAGTCTAGGGTGTCACATGAGCAGGTCTTTAGCAAGCAACCACTGGATTTTGGGCGGATTGAAGGGGTACAACTCCACATACCCACAGGCACTCACCCACCTATCAAGGAGAGGTATAGGCCCATACCACCTGCCCATTACCAATGTGCCAAAGATATGCTCAGAAGCATGAAAGAAGCAGAAGTGATCCGCGATAGCTGCAGTCCCTGGGCCGCCCCATTGGTATTGGTAAAGAAGAAAGATGGGACTATGAGGATGTGCGGAGATTACCGCCAGATTAACAAGCTACCCATAAGGACGCCTACCCTTTGGCTCGCATTGAGGAATCGTTAGCTGCTCTGAAGTCTGCTACTTACTTTTCTACCCTTGATCTCACCAGCGGGTACTGGCAGGTGGCAGTTGCAAAAGAGGATCGGGAGAAGACCACGTTTGCTACCTCGATGGGCCTATGTGAGTTTAATAGTATACCCTTCGGGCTGTGCAATGCACCCGGGACGTTCCAGAGGTTGATGGAGTGCTGCTTGGGCAACTGTAACTTTGAAACCATCTTGCTGTATCTGGACGATGTCATTGTTAACTCTAAAATCTACGAAGCACACTTAGAGCATGTGGCCGAGGTGTTCGACGCCCTGTCCAAGTATGGAATGAAGCTCAAGCCGTCCAAGTGCCATTTGTTGAAACCAAAGGTGCAGTACTTAGGGCATGTGGTGAGTGCCGAAGGGGTGGCACCGGACCCCAAAAAGATCACAGCCATCCAGAACTGGCCACGGCCCACTACTGTCATGGAGGTGCGGCAGTTCCTGGGCCTGATGGGGTACTACCAGAGGTTTGTCAAGGGGTATACCCAAATGGCAGCCCCTTTAAAGGACCTTATCATGGGTCAGACTGTACATGGTAAATCTTCGTCCCCTCCGTTCAAATGGGGCACGGAACAAGAAGAGTCTTTCAAGCGGATGAAGTCTGTCCTAACCGGGGACGAAATCTTGGCTTATCCTGATTACGGCCTCCAATTCGTGTTGTACACAGATGCCAGTAATGTGGGATTAGGATCCGTCTTATCACAGGTGCAGAAGGGCAAGGAGAAGGTAATCGCTTATGCCAGCCGGCAGTTAAGACCAACAGAGAGAAATCCAGAAAATTATAGCTCCTTCAAGATAGAGTTCCTGGCACTTGTCTGGGCTGTAACCGAATGGTTCAAACACTACCTTGCTGCTGCCAAGTTCACAGTGTACACAGACAATAATCCATTGACTCACTTGGATACGGCGAAGCTGGGAGCCTTGGAGCAATGGTGGGTCGCATGCTTAGCCAACTATGATTTCATTATCAAATAAAGGGCTGGCCGTAAGAATACCAACACAGATGCCCTATCCAGAATGCCTCACTTGGTCGATGATGGAAGAGACGAAGACGACCTGGAAGAAGTCGAGCTACCTGCGTTTCATAAGCCTCCACCTGAGGGACGATCCAGAACCAGTGCCCGTCAGCAGGAGATGACCTGCAACTGTCACGGGCGGAGGAGGTGTGCAGCGCTCACCCACTGCTCGGGTCCGGCTGCTGCGGCTACTGCTGCTCGGTGGTGGCTCGAGCGGCGGGCCGGATCCCGGGGCCTCGAGCGGTGCTCCTCGCCCGTGAGTGAAAAGGGGATTGATTTTTGGGGATTTGATATTGTCCGTGACGCCACCCACGGTTGTGGTGAGGCTTTGACACCACCGCTGCTCTCGACGGGAATCCCGGGAGCGGTGACAGGGAGCAGCTTGGATGTTGATTTTCCCCTCCGTGGGTAGGGGGTTGGTTGTCCCGGGGCCCGGTGAGGGTTAGGGATGGCAGGCGGGTTACGGGGCCTGGTGAGGTGCAGGGTCGCGGGGGCAGCACGGTGCCGCACGGCACGGTAGTACTCACTCAGCCAATCACGAAGACACAGTTCTTGGTAAAACACACGGCTGGATGGACGGGGCCCACTGGTGGCTGCGGTGGTTTCTGCTCCCGGTAGGTTGATGGTGACTGCCTTTCCCTGCACCTGTGTTGTGTTACGGTTCCGATGGGTTCCCACCGGTAACCCGCTTCCCAGCTTGGATGGGTGCTGAAGGAGCCCCTTTTGCCTGCAGGCTCTGGCCCTGGGAACTTTAGCCTTGGTGGTGACTGTGTTTCCCTTCACTGTTTGAGCTGTTGCCTTCTATCGGGGCTTGGCTGCTGGGAAACTCAGGAGCTTCCCTTCGCTAACGGATATGACAAGTTCAAAGGCGACTCCTAGCCTTGTTGGGGTCCGTAAGCCCTGCCGGATGGTGCTGGCTTCTCTTTGCTCGCCGGTCCGGTACCGCCGGGCCACCGCCTGTCCACGGTCCTTACGGTCTGCTCCAATCAGCCTCTCCTGCAGACGGTCACCACCGTCTGCCAACCTTGCTGTACCGTCCGGGCCACACACCCGGACCGACTTCAGACTGCTCCTCTACCACTTTACTTCCTCTCACTTTCTCCTCCAAAACTAATCTCTCTCTATTTTCCCGCCTCCAGGACTGTGAACTCCTCGGTGGGCGGGACCAACCGCCTGACCCACCCCCTGGTGTGGACATCAGCCCCTGGAGGAAGGCAACAAGTGTTTTTGTTTGACTTTGGTGTGCCTAACCGGGGTGTGGGGTGTGTTGGTGTTGTTCTGTGACGACCTGGCTTGTCCAGGGTGCCACATTCCTCCTTAGTAAAACGCAGACCATCCGCGGGCTGCCTGTCCATCACCGGTTTTATTTTTGTTAACTGTAAACAATAGAAAAACGGTAAAACATGTAACAAACATAAGCATTTTTAAATCTTCCCACATCGGGAGGCACATTTCTTAAACGTTACCAAACATTTGTAATAAATAACGGTACGGCTTCCGCTCTCTCCCACCCAAGCAACCTGGCCCTGATGCTGCCCCTAAGCAAATGGGCAGCACCCCTTGACCCCAGTCCAGCACCAAGTTGCCCGAGTGGGTTCTGTCTCTTTCAGGGGGCCCGCGTCCATGGGGACCCCTGAACACCCCGGAAGTTCGCCACCGGTTCCGGTGGTGGCTGGGCCCCAGCCTGCTCCACTGCGGGCCCTTCCTCCAATCTGCCTCTCCGGAGGCGGTCACGGTAACAAGCCAACAAAATTTTTATTTACAAGCCACAAGTTTGTGGTTGCCCTGCTAGTTCTCGGGCTTGTCCGTAGCAGTTCCTACGCATCGGTTTCAAGGGGGTCCCAACGGGGATCAGTTGTCGGCAACGACCGGTTCAATCACATTGCAAATCAGGTGACATCTTCATCTGTTAATTAGCTTATTTATAACTCAAAACTTTAAACATTACTGGTGGTCCCAACGGGGACAACTTTTAGACGGAGGACCGCCGACTTCACTTCAGATCCAGCTCACCGATCGGGGCAGAAGGCTGAGCGGGCGCTTGAAGCCCCTGGCCTACTCTCAGCCGTCACCCAGGGCATACCATCCCCTCTCCCCACAATGTCGGGTGTTATTGACGAGGTCACCGGGGAGCAGATTGCGGCTGGGGTAGTCTTCTGGTAGGTGATCATTCACATCTCTCCAGGCCACGAAAACTTCGGCCTCCAAGCCCGGTTCATAAATGAAGCCATACCCCCTTCGGGTATCAAATCGCCGGACCTGTCCCTTGTATCTCGTACCCCGCACCCGGAAGGTGGCTCTTCGGAGGCGCTCCTTTTCTTCAATGGTGTGGGCCACCAGCTCCGCCTTCCTTCTTTCCCTCTCAGCAATCTCCAGGCCCAGCGGTGTCGGCTCCCTGTCCCAATACGGGGCTACTGCGGGCCCCTGCGCATGGGTCGGGCCCTGCAAGACCTCCTTGACGCTGCCCACCACTGGCCGTCTGGGTGGAAGGTCTCGCAGTGACTTGGCCTGGGGTGCTGCCTTACAGCTACGACCAGGCGCAACCTCAGCCGAGGTGTGGGGAACGGGCGCAGGGATTCTCTCCCGCTGAACCTCCGTCTCCTCCTGCACGAGATGGGCTGCCAGGACCGATGTGGGCTCAGGCACAATCAACGGTGCCTCCAGTACAGCTTTTACAACGGGCTCAGCTTTCGGCGTCTTCCAAGGGAGCGGTGCTGCACGGTCACAGGCCTCGGTTGCAGATCGGTCCGCTTGGGCGGACAGGCGGGGTACCGCTACCGGTTGGGCGGGTAGCGGGCCTAGTGGCGGGGCAGCAGCAGCCAACACGGGTAGTGGGGGAGGTAGCAGGGCGAGCGGGCGTAGACCGGGTCCCTCGGCCGCGATGACCGACCCACTAGGGGTACAGGGGCGTGGGTCACTTACCCTCTCTTCCCAAACTCCCTCCACCTCGCGTCTCCGTATGGCCGTGACCACCTCCGCCATGTCGGCCTCCCACTCCTCCAAGAGGAGTTGCACTCTGATCTGCAGCCGCTGTTGCAGCTGGGCGGTCCGGACCTCCACCCACGCCACGGTTCCAGGCGCGGGGGCTACGGTGCTGCGGGACGGCTGGTACATCGCTGCCGCGACCTCTTCCAGGAACAACAAGATGGCCGCAGGGTCCTGGCGTCCCCGCTTTTATAGCCGCGCTCACATGGGGCCAGCCGCTATTCCGTCCCCCTTAGTCTTTTTCCGGCTCCTCTTCTACAGGGGCGGGGTTTAGCCCTTCGCGCCTCCAATGCTCGAGGAGACGCTCGAGCGGGAATTTTTCGCGCCCAAGATGGCGGCTTCTCAAAATTTTCAGCCGGATGCCTCCGGCGGTCACAAGGCGCACCTCTACCAGACGGCAGAGCGGTAAGATCCTGTTCGTGACGCCAAGTTGTCGCGGGCGGAGGAGGTGCGCAGCGCTCACCCACTGCTCGGGTCCGGCTGCTGCGGCTACTACTGCTCGGTGGTGGCTCGAGCGGCGGGCCGGATCCCGGGGCCTCGAGCGGCGCTCCTCGCCCGTGAGTGAAAAGGGGATTGATTTTTGGGGATTTGATATTGTCCGTGACGCCACCCACGGTTGTGGTGAGGTTTTGACACCACCGCTGCTCTGGACGGGGATCCCGGGAGCAGCGACAGGGAGCAGCTTGGATGTTGATTCTCCCCTCCGTGGGTAGGGGGTTTGTTGTCCCGGGGCCCGGTGAGGGTTAGGGATGGCAGGCGGGTTACGGGGCCTGGTGAGGTGCAGGGTCGCAGGCAGCGCGGTGCCGCACGGCACGGTAGTACTCACTCAGCCAATCACGAAGACACAGTTCTTGGTAAAACACACGGCTGGATGGACGGGGCCCACTGGCGGCTGCGGTGGTTTCTGCTCCCGGTAGGTTGATGGTGACTGCCTTTCCCTGCACCTGTGTTGTGTTACGGTTCCGATGGGTTCCCACCGGTAACCCGCTCCCCAGCTTGGATGGATGCTGAGGGAGCCCCTTTTGCCCGCAGGCTCTGGCCCTGGGAACTTTAGCCTTGGCGGTGACTGTGTTTCCCTTCACGGTTTGAGCTGTCGCCTTCTATCGGGACTTGGCTGCTGGGAAACCCAGGAGGTTCCCTTCGCTAACGGATTTGACAAATTCAATGGCGACTCCTAGCCTTGTCGGGGTCCGTAAGCCCTGCCGGCTGGTGCTGGCTTCTCTTTGCTCGCTGGTCCGGTACCGCCAGGCCACCACCCGTCCACGGTCCTTACGGTCTGCTCCAATCAGCCTCTCCTGCAGACGGTCACCACCGTCTGCCAACCTTGCTGTACCGTCCGGGCCACACACCCGGACCGACTTCAGACTGCTCCTCTACCACTTTACTTCCTCTCACTTTCTCCTCCAAAACTAATCTCTCTCTGTTTTCCCGCCTCCAGGACTGTGAACTCGTCGGTGGGTGTGACCAACCGCCTTGCCCACCCCCTGGTGTGGACATCAGCCCCTGGAGGAAGGCAACAAGGGTTTTTGTTTGACTTTGGTGTGCCTAACCGGGGTGTGGGGTGTGTTGGTGTTGTTCTGTGATGACCTGGCTTGTCCAGGGCGCCACACAACCCGTTGCTTCAACACGGCTGGCAAGAAGCCCAGGATCGGGACCCTGTGATCAAGTTAGTCAAAGTGCTGCTGGCCAGAGCTGATGCCCGTCTAGGACCAGGCGCTCCAGAAGAGGCCAGGAAATTGTGGCAAGACCGAAGTCGGCTTTATCTGCACCAAGGTAAACTGTGCCGCAGCTTGACCAACCCCAAGACCCACGAGAGAATCTGCCAGATCGTGGTCCCCAAGTCGTACGTCCCAGTGGTGCTGGAGGCATACCATGATGGAGCCGGGCACTTTGGCTGGAAGAAGCTGGAGATGTTGCTGAGAAGCCGCTTCTACTGGATAGGAATGAGAAACTCCATAGAAGCCTGGTGTAGACATTGCAGCCGCTGTGCCTTGAGGAGGCAGGACAGCACCAGTCAGCGCGCTCCACTCCAACCGATTGTCACCAAGCAGCCTCTAGAGATTGTGGCCCTGGACCATGTCAAGTTGACCCCCAGCAGAACTGGGTACACATATGCGCTCACGATGGTTGACCATTACTCACGGTTCTTGGTGGTGGTACCTGTTAAGGATTTGACCGCTAGTGCTGCGGCAAGGGCATTCTAGGCCCACTTCTGTAGGCCGCATGGGTATCCCGACCGAGTCTTGATGGACCAGGGGCCTGCGTTCGAGGCTGAGATCTTTCAGGAGTTCTGCAGTCTGTATGGGTGCAAGAATATCCGCACTACACCCTATCATGCACAGACGAATGGGAGGTGCAAGAAGATGAACCACCTGGTGATCAATTTTCTGAAGACCCTTCCTCTAGAGGAGCAGAACCAGTGGCCTGAAAAACTGCAAGACCTGGTAGACATCTACAACAACATCCCAATGGGATCTACCAAGTGTACCCCAGCATACCTGATTAGAGCTCGCCCGGGAAGACTCCCCGTGGACTTGGAGATGGAGGTTGAATTGCCCGAAACTTACGCACCTGGAGAAGATTGGGACTCACGTCGCCAAGCCAAGTACAAACAGATGCAAAAGTGCGTTGAGGAAAGCTTGGATCAAACCCGGGAGCGGCAAGAAATGAACTTTAATAAACAAGGAAAAGCAGCCCCCTTTGCCCCTGGTGAAATCGTGCTAAAAAGTAAAAGGAAGCAACACAAGTTGGATGATCAGTGGGAGAAGGAGCCGTATGTGATACAGCCATCCAACTTTGACAGCCAGAAGACCTGTTTGATCAGCAAAGATCATGGGAAAACTACGGCAACGGTATCCAGGGACCATCTGAAGAAGTGCCCAGAACCTTTAAGAAGGACAGAAGAACCTCAGACCCAGCCTCCAGTAGTGGAAGGAAGAAAGAGGGTGATCCATACCATTCTACGTGATTTTCCGGAAGATTGGCCTATGCAGAATGGAACAGTAATAGTCCCTGTGTTAACATTCCCACAACCCATGGAAGAACCAGAGCAAGAAAGGCTTACTGACACTGCACCCACTCCAGCACCTAGAGTAGCAGCAGTTCCCTTGCCACGAACACGTAGGGTCTTGCCAGTTACACCCAGCATAGAGGGCGAGGGACCTGTAGGAGGTGTAGACACTTCATTAAAAGGGTGTGAGGACCCAGAATTAAGGAGATCAACCCGTGTAAACTTTGGTCAACCTCCACGGAGGTACAGTGAAGAATGTTGAAAAATGTTATAATGCCAGTAGTTTTACGATGCCATAGAACTGTTAGGTATCAGTGCTTTCGTTTATTGTTTTTCATAGTTTGTTATTTTTCTTATAGATATCAGCAAATGAAAGTTTGAGTGAATAATTGAAAATGAACGAAGAAGTTACCTGATTAACAACCAAATTCCTTTACAGTGTGTACAACCGGTACATGGACTCCGTTATATTTAATAGCTATATATAAGTAAACATGGACCATGGTCACAAGACTGGCGTGACCGGCACGAACTTTTGTTTTGTAATATAGTTGCACCTCCTGTGCCAACCAGAGTCGTCTAAAGACAACACCCGGGACCTTAGCCTGGTCACTGACCCGAGGATAGGTTTCCAGGGGGTCAGGTTGTTTGGGTGGCGGGTTATTGGGTCCGAGACATTGGGACTGGACTGTCTCAGGAAGGGGCTGCAACGTAGTAGGTTGAGCCTCCATTACCAATGAAACCGGTAGCGTCCCACTGTTGGACGGTAAACTAATGAAAGTTTAGTAACGTTTAAGTAAAGTACCTCCCCTGTATGGGATGAACCTGTTAATAAATATTGCGTAATGTTTAAATTTTCCTTTTCTTCTACAGTTAAAAACAAAAATAAACCTCTGTTGTCCTGTAGCTCGGGGACGAGCGACGTTTAACCAAGGGGGGAATGTGACGCCCTGGCCTATCAGGTCGTCACAGGGTATTGTGCAATCTGCCCTTCTGCACAGTATCCGCATCCTCCTTGGTTACGGATCGCTGTTCTTTGGTGTTGCTAAGATCAGAGCCAGTCAAAACCCTAGGAACACTTTACACAACACCCACCAGACACACCATTGGGGGGCCTGAAGGGAATAGGGCCATCCATTTGGGGAGTTGGTAAGGGGAAAGGGAGAAGTGAAAGGAGAACTGAGAAAGGAGTGGAAGGAGTAGGAGTGCGGAGTGGTGACTCTCAGAGGGAGAGGTCACTGGTTTGGAGCAGGGCTCCTGAAGACTACTCGGTGGCAGTCGTTGGTCTGAGCCTGGTAGGAGCTGTAACTTCAGTCGCAGGGGATCGTGTCAGAGGGCACGGACTGCCGAGGAGGGCAGCCGGCGGCCTTGAGCCATCTCCGGGCAGGGGCCAAGGCACGACGGGTACGTGGATCCTAGGCCAGGAAGTAGCTTCAAGCGTCCTGGTAATTTACCCGACGGGGGTGAAGTCTTCAAGATTCATCCCTCACCCACTCTAAAATCGGGGTACTAGCGCAACGAGGGGATAGGACTTTCCCACTTATCATCCAGAAAATCGCAAGCATGAACCCTGAGAGCAAGCTCACTCCGTTAGCCATACGATTAGTTCCACACTATAGGGTCCAAACAGTGAAAAGGTGCCATGGAAAAGGCTACAGGCTAACCAGCAACACCAAGGACACGGATCCAAGCGTGTTTCATTCTTGCTGCAGCGGTGCTCAGAATTCTGGTTTACAAGCTGTCGGTGTCATTATTCTTGGACTGAGTGAGTACGCAGAAAACCCTTTCCTTTTCCAACGGCACCCCTTTACTACACATCACCTGGCCCCGGGGCACAACCCCCTACACACGGAGGGGTTAGACACCTTGCTGCCATACCACCGCCACCGGGCGCTCCCAACAGCAGCGGTGGTACTCCATCTTACCACACACCGTGGGTGGTGTCACGAACTTCTAATCCCCCTGTACATATCCCCCTTTTCACTTTGAGTGTTCGTGCGAACCCCCCGGGTCCGGAGACCCCTCGAGCCACCGCGGTTCCGGATCCGAGCATCTCGGCCGCTGATACAGGGGCGGTACACCTCTGTACATAGTTACATACAGGGTCGGACTGGGGTGCCAAGAGCCTACCAGGATAAAAGACTCTAGGGGCCCACACTATAACTACCGTAAAAGTTTTTATTACTTGATCATTTTTGGCTTCTCTCACTACCGTGTTTTTCCAAAAATAAGCCCTCCCCCAAAAATAAGCCCTAGCAGGGATTTTCAGCATTTTCGGAGCAAGGCTTAAATGTAAACCCTCCCCCAAAAATAAGCCCTAGTCGCGGATCAATAATGAAGTGTCCGTGCAGCTAAAAAAGATATAGATACTGCAGGACACTTCATTATACACAGCGGGCACCCGCAATCACACTCCCCAGATGCCGAGCAGAAGACCTGCAGTGATCGCACACCCGCACACATCAGATCTCACTCACACACAATCGGATCACACACACAATTAGAACACACACAATCAGATCACACACACCAGATTTCACACACAAAGATCGGATCGCACACACAATCAGATCGCACACATAATCAGATCCCACACACAAACATCGGATCACACACAAAAATCAGATCACACGCAAACATCAAATCACACACACAAACATCGGATCGCGCACACATCGGATCGCATACATACTCACCAAATTTAGCGATACCGATCTCTTCTCACTGGCAGAATCCTGAGAGGCAGTGCGGTGGAGCGCAAGGACCTGCAGAACAGGACCTGCAGCCGGACATTTGACTTCCCCCCCATCATTCCCTGCGGCCGGTTGCTCTGGATGTTATGTGATGTGTGTGCGATCTGCTGTGTGTGCGATCTGCTGTGTGTGCGATCAGCTGTGTGTGCGCGTGATTGGCTGTGTGTGTGTGTGTGATTGGCTGTGTATGCGATCGGCTGTGTGTGTGTGCGATCGGCTGTGTGTGTGCGATTTGCAGTGTGTGTGCAATCAGCTGTGTGTGTGATCTGCTGTGTGTGTGTGTGTGTGTGTGTGTGTGTCAGCGTGTCAGCCAGCAGCAGGGGAAGACGGCGTACAGCACCCACCGGAGATCACAGGAGAGCTGGGAGCCACGCAGACGTCCGGGTCTGGTGAGTATGCGTCTCCTGGGAAGTGGGGGGGTCTGCTTTTTTGGGGGTAAACTTACCCCCCAACCGTGTTTCTCCAAGAATAAGACCTTCTCCAAAAATAAGCCCTAGTGCTTTTTTGGGGGCAAAAAAAAGTATAAGACAGTGTCTTATTTTTGGAAAAACACAGTATAACTGTTGCGGGTGGGGGCCGCTGCCGCTTTTGGGACCGCTCGGATCCGGGTTCGCTGCTGCGGCGGCTCGAGTGGTGACCGGACCCGGGCTCGCACGGCCGTCCATCCTCACAACCATCTGAAAGGGGTATTTACAGGGGATTGATGTGTCGGTGATGCCACCCGTGGGTTGCGGTGAGGGATGGTGACTCCGCCACTGACTGGTGATGGGGCGCCCGGGGCTGATGGAGCGGGGCAGCAAGGTGGGATCCCCTCCATGGGTAGGGGTAGGGGAGGTGTAGTCCCGGGGCCCTTCAGTACACAGGAGTAATGGCTGCTGGATGTGGCGTGCCGGGTTGGACTGGGGATCAGTGGTGTACTCACAGTTCAATAATCGCACACAAGTCCAGTGGTAAACAAAGTTGCCAGTGACCGGTCGCCTTTGGTGGGTGTATTCGGATCCCACACCCGGGTGTAGAAAACAGGGGTCCCTTCCTCCTACACTCTGTGTTTGTGTCTTCTGTGGGACGACTCCTCATGGAATGGGGAAGTCCACTCCCGGTACTGTGTATGTTTGGGAGCTGTGGCTCGTGAAATCTGACCCTTGAGATTTCTGTGGGTTCTGACGGACACCATATCACCCGCGTTGGGCTTCCGTTTCGCTCTCTGGGCTTCTGGAGAACAAACCTCATCCTCTGCTGGTTAATTAACAAGGGGCATGCAACCTTCCTCGTCCTAGGGTCCAGGCACCCCGTCTGTGCACGGCCACCGGACCGGATTCCCACTGTCAGCACCGGCGGGCTACAACCCTGCCCCGGTCCACTTAAGGTCTCCCGCGACCGGATCTCCATCACCTGTGGCCCTGTTTACTGTCTGACACCTAACCAGGTTGTCCAGAGGCCCCTACCTCTGACTCCACTTCTCTGTCAGCACTCGACTACAGTCAACACTGATCTGAATTGATCTGTTGTGTTCCCACCCCTGACACCTCAGGACCCCTAGGTGGGCATTCTCATCCGCCTGGTCCCTCCCACTGGTGTGTCCCTATTGTCTTGAGGGGGTGGCTAGGCTTTAACCCCTTCAGCCCCCAGCCTATTTTGACCCTAAGGACCAGGCCAATTTTGACCAGTGTCACTTTATGAGGTTATAACTCTGGAACGCTTCAACGGATCTCGGTGATTTTGAGACTATTGTTTTGTGACATATTGGGCTTCATGTTAGTGGTAAATATAGGCTGATATTTTTTGCGTTTCTTTGTGAAAACAAAATGGAAATTTCGCAAAAATTTAGAAAATTTTGTAATTTTCAAACTTTGAATTTTTATGCTCTAAAACCAACGAGACATATGACACAAAATAATTAATAAATAACATTTCCCATTTGTCTACTAGAGATGAGCGATGTTCGAGGTTCGAAGTTAGCCAATTTTATGTTCGAGTGATTTTGGGGGGTGTTCGAGTCGTTCGACGAACTCGAACGATTTGGTAAACGTTTTGGTAGTTCGAGAACGGTTCGATCAACAAAACGCATACCTAGTTACTAGCTGGCTTCGCACTGTAATAGTGTGAGTCACTGTGAATCATGATATTATCAAAATTCAGCGTATAGTGTGCGGGGGTTACGGGCTTTAGATCAGTGCTGCTGCTGAGTGCTGAAAGAATGCCGATCGCCATTTTTTTTTTCTTTTCTAACCGCGTGTACAGTGGGGCGGGCCAGGCTGTCAGCAAATCACAGACACATACACAGCAAAGTGGATTTTTGCCAGACAAGCAAGGGCTTGTGTCATAGGCTGTGCATGTCACATGTCCTTGCCCTATAAGACCCGGCCATTTTCCCCGTCGCCGCCATTATCTCTCTGCTGTAGGTGGGTGACAGTCACTGCTCCCGCTCCCACTGCTGCTGTGTGCGCAATAGACAGACAGTGCTATCTACACAGCGCTTTAGGGATTAGGGAATACTTGTAGTTTCAGCCCTTTTCAGGGCTACATTACAGCCGTTCATAGGCATTGTTGCTAGGCAGGTCCGTGCCAACGCTGTGCTGGGCTTTAGATAACAGCATCTGGCTACATCAGCTCAGGCAATTCATTGGCAGGAATAGAAACTGAGGCCTCCTTTGCTGTCCTGCTACCTACAGCACCTCGGCATTCTACACACCTGCCCATTTTTGCTACGCAATTTTTATAGCAAACAGTGCTGACACTTAGTGGCATACTAAAAGTGTCTGGGATACTAACATAGTGTTCCTCTGGTGCCACGCAAGGTACACCACCTCTGCATTATACACACCTGCCCATTTTTGCTATGCAATTTTTATAGCAAACAGTACTGACACTTCGTGGCACACTAAAAGTGTCTGGGATACTAAGTTAGTGTTCCTCTGGTGCCACGAAAGGTACACCACCTCTGCATTCTTCACACCTGCCCATTTTTGCTACACAATTTTTATAGCAAACAGTGCTGACACCTAGGGGTACTTTACACGCTGCAACATCGCATCCGAAATATCGTTGGGGTCACGTCATTAGTGACGCACATCTGGCGCCGGTAACAACATCGCAGCATGTAAATCCTTTATGCAACGATAAACGATCGCAAATGCGTCGAAAATCGGTGATCTATGTAGCGTCGGTCATATTCATAATGTCAGGTCGACCGCAGGTGCGATTTTGTTTGTCGTTCCTGCAGCTCCACACATCGATGTGTGTAAACTCGCAGGAGCAACAAACATCTCCTTACCTGCGTCCCGATGGCAATGCAGAAGGAAGAAGGTGGGCGGGATGTTATGTCCCGCTCATCTCCGCCCCTCCGCTTCTATTGGCCAGCCGATTACTGACATCGCGGTGACGCCGAACGTACCTCCCCCTTTGTAGGAGAGATATTTCGGCAGTCACAGCAACGTCGCCGAACAGGTATGTGCATGTGAAGCTGCTGTAGCGATAATGTTCGCTACGGCAGCAATCACCACATATCGCATATGCGATCGGGCCGAGTACTATCGTGCTCGACATCGCTAGCCGATGCTAGCGATTTCGCAGCGTGTAAAGTACCCCTTAGTGGCATACTAAAAGTGTCTGGGATACTAACATAGTGTTCCTCTGGTGCCACGCAAGGTACACCACCTCTGCATTGTACACACCTGCCTATTTTTGCTACGCAATTGTTATAGCAAACAGTGCTGACACTCAGTGGCATACTAAAAGTGTCTGGGATACTAAGTTAGTGTTCCTCTGGTGCCACGCAAGGTACACCACCTCTGCATTGAAAAGGAGCCAGCACGATCTGAAATTGGCATGCATCATATAAAAAGTGAAAATTCACAGATTTATTCCAACTGTACTATAATAAAAAAAAAATGAGATTTTTAGCAAATAATTGATCAATTCTTTGAGCCACCCCTGCCAACGTCACGGCAAATCTCAATAGGGGGGTCCTAACCTATATTACGTATTTCATGTGCCATGCGGCCTCCTAGATAAAGTTAAAAGCAGAACCATAATGGAGCACAGATACCTGTAACCTGTATATAGCCGTTTCCATGTTGCAAAAAAGGCAATTGTGGATAGAGACCAGCCCAGGTCCCAGCATGTGGAGCAAGCTCTACACATACCAGGACTATATCAGAACTGACCCTCCCAGTGCCAGACAGCAACCATTGATAAAGGCGGACCACCATGCTTTGCACGCCTGATCTTGGTTTGCAATATATTCCTCCTGTTGGTAGCTGTACACATTCAGTTGCCTCACCCTTTCCACAGGCATTGCTAATTAAGCACCATACTTGGATCTGGTCCACCTTTATCAATGGTTGCTGTCTGGCACTGGGAGGGTCAGTTCTGACGTGTTGAACCTTGTTGTCCAGCAATTTTTAACCCACTATCCCGGCCTAGATGGTCTTCTGCACAGGGCATGGTCACTCTCTGCTCACTTACGCTGTTCAACTGGCGCAGATGACCGACTAGCATCGCTCCAGAAGTCTTTCGTCCTGTTGGTTCATTGCCTGAAATGCGATGTGGCGACACGCTGGAATTCGACTCTCCACATGTTGCAGCAACTGTGGCAGCGCCGCCGAGCCCTAGTGCAATACGATATGACGTATTGCTTGGGCCAACGAGATGCAGAGGTGGGGCAGATCACGCTGCTGGAGTGGTCTCAGATCAAGGACCTATGCACCCTTCTGCACAGTTTCGACATGGCGACGAAGATGTTTAGCGCTGACAATGCCATTATCAGCATGACAATTCCAGTCATTTACATGCTGGAGCACACTCTAAACACTATTCGGAGTCAGGGGGTGGGACAAGAGGAAGGGGAGGAAGTACAGGAGGATTCATATGCGGAAGGGATACCAACATCTACAAGGTCCAGACGTTCAGCATCACCAAGGCGGCAGGCATGGGACGGTGGGGGAGAGGGATTAACAAGGGCGCATAGTAGCAGCCAAACTGTTGAGGAAGGTGCAGGAGCCCAGGAAGAAATGGAGGACGAACTGTCGATGGGCATAGAAGACTCAGCAGATGAGGGAGACCTTAGTCAAATTTCGGTTGAACGAGGTTGGGGGGAGATGTCGAAGGAAGCACGGTTATCACCTCGCCGCCACAAACACAGCAAGGACTTGGTCCGCATGGATGCGCAAGACACATGAGCGCCTTCTTGCTGCACTACCTACAACATGACCCTCGGATTGTCCGAATTAGAAGTAATGATGACTACTGGGTTGCCACACTCTTAGATCCCCGATACAAGTCCAAATTTAGTGAAATAATTCCAGCCATAGAAAGGGACGCATGTATGCAGGAGTATCAGCAGAAGCTGTTACTCAAGCTTAGCTCGGCTTTTCCACCAAACACCAGTGGTGCACGGAGTGAGTCTCCCAGTTGTAACTTGCCAAGCATGGGACTGCCTCATCATCATTAGTCAAACCGTACCAGCAACACCGTATCTGGTGCTGGTAACAGCAATTTTATGGAATCGTTTCATAATTTTTTTAGACTATCCAATGCAAGGCCACAAGAGACAAGAAGTCTGACACATAGTCAACGGCTGGAGAGGATGATACATGAGTATCTCCAAATGAATATCGATGCCATGACTTTGCAACTGGAGCCTTGCTCACTTTGGGCTTCAAATCTTGAAAAATGGCCTGAGCTCGACACTTACGCCTTGGAGATCTTGTCGTGTCCCGCAGCCAGCGTTGTGTCGGAAGGTGTCTTCAGTGCTGCTGGGTGTGTGCTGACAGATAAGCGCACGCATCTGTGCAGTGACAATGTGGACAGACTAACATTCATCAAGATGAACAAGTCATGGATCCGCAAGGACTTTACTACCCCTGTGTCATCCTGGGGAGAGTAAATGCTGGCGTATTTTTGAATGTGCTTGATGCAAATCAAGATGTCCAGTTTGCAACTGGGGCACAAGTAATACCACTGAAGTGGTGTGTGTGTGGCCCAATTTTTGGAAAAAAGGGAGACTCTGGTTGGAGTCCCCTTGCTGTGTTTTTAAAAATGAGCCAAGATGAACAAGTCATAGTTCAGCAAGGACTTTGCTACCTACCCTGTGTCATTCTGTGGATAGTTAAGGCTGGCGTATTTTTGAATGTGCTTGATGCAAATCAACATGTCCAGCTTGCAACTGGGGCACAAGTGATGCCACTGAAGTGGTGTGTGTGGCCCAATTTTTTGGAAAAGAGGGAGACTCTGGTTGAAGTCCCCTTGCTGTTTTTTTTAACAATGAGCCAAGATGAACAAGTCATGGATCAGCAAGGACTTTGCTACCCCGGTTTCATCCTGTGGAGAGTAAAGGCTTGTGGATTTGGGTTGTGCTTCATGAAAATCTACCTGTCAAGTTTGCAACTGGGGGACAAGTGATGCCACTAAAGTGATGTCTGTGGCCCAATTTTTGGGATAAAGGGAGACTCTTCTTGGAGTTCACTTGCTGTGTTTTACATGATTTTAGAAGGGCATGACATGCCTATATCTATGTCTCCTCCTCTTTTTACTCATCCAGCTCTTTTGTTTTCGCATGAATATATGTCCTTGTCACTTTCCCATGTGTTTGTGGTGTCTTGGGAGTTGTTTGTCACCTTTTGGACACCTTTGAAGGTGTTTCTATGTGTTTTTATGTGTTTGTGTTTGCCTCCCATTGTTTTCAATGGGGTTCGAGTGGTTCATCGAATGGTTCGATGAACGTTCGTCGAACGGGGCTTCCGTTCGACGAACCGAACCGAACTCGAACGCCATGGGGTGGCTCATCTCTAATGTCTACTTTACATCAGCACAATTTTTGGAAAATAAAAAAAATTGAAGGAAGTTATAGGGGTTCAAAATTTATGAGCAATTTCTCATTTTTACAACAAAATTTACAAAGCCACTTTTTTTAGGGACCACATCACATGTGAAGCGATTTTGAGAGACAAAAAACATGACAAAAAACACCCAAAAGTGACACCATTCCAAAAACGGCACCCCTCAGGCTACTCAAAACCACATTCAAGAAGGTTATTAATCATTCAGGTGCTTCACAGTAACTAAAGCAATGTGGAAGGAAAAAATGAACATTTTACTTTTTGCAACAAAAATCTTAATTTAGCTTCAGATATTGCATTTCACAAGGGTAGCAGGATTAAATGAACCCACAAAATTTGTTGGACAATTTCTTCTGAGCACGCAGATACCTCATATGTGGCAAAAAAACCACTGTTTGGGCGCACAGCATGACTTGGAAGGGAAGGAGCGTCATTTGACTTTTTGAACAGAAATAGAGCTGGAATTGTTAGCCGCACCATGTTGCGTTTGGAGAGCCCCTGATGTGCTGAAACAGTGGAGCTCCCCCACTTGTGACCCCATTTTGGAAACTAGACCCCTCATGGAATTTATCTAGATGTTTATTGAGCACTTTGGGGGCTTCACAAAAGTTAATAAAGTTGAGTTGAAAATAAAAAAAATAAATTTTACCACGAAATTGTTACTTCAACCAGGTAGCTTTTTTTTCCCAAGGGTATCAGGAAAAATTGCACCATAAAACATATTGTGCAATTTCTCCTGAGTACACAGATACCTCATATGTGGTGGAAATAAAATGTTTGGGCCCAAAGCAGGGTTCGGAAGACAAGGAACGTCATTTGACTCTTCAAACGCAAAATTGACTGGAATAATTATCGTATTCCATGTTGTGTTTGGAGACCCCTGAGGTGCCGAAACAGTGGAGCTCCCCCACATGTGACCCCATTTTGGAAACTAGATCCCCCATGGCATAAAAAAAAAATCAGGGCGCACGCACGGATATGCTGCAGAAAGGGGGGGACTAGGTGGGATGGAAAAAAGAAGTCCTGTCCTGTCCAAAGTAGAGTACGGCTGCAGGACGCTTGCTAATTGTTCAAGTTTTGTCTTTTTTTTTTATTTGGGGTGCACAAAAAAAATGAAAAACTTGAGCAACAATTATGTACCTGATCAGCCAATCACGTAGCTGATCAGCACTTGGCGGCAAGCGGAGGGGTGGGGGGTGGAAATAGGGAGTGGGAGTTGGGATTGGGGATAGTTAGAAAAGAGCCACGAACAATACTTACAGGATGGATCAGAACAGCAGCAGGATCACAGGAGAGATGGCAGCAGATGGGGGGTAGCAGATGGGGGGGCAGCAGATGGGGGGACAGCGGCAGATAAAGGGTGCATCGGTGGATGTGAGACGGCAACGGCTGGGAGAGGGGGGACAGGGGGAAAGGGGAGTGGCAGATGAGATTGGGGACTGTAAGATTACCTTACAGGATGGATCTAGGCAGCAGGATCACAGGAGATGAAGGAGGCAGCAGATGAAGGAGGCAGCAGATCGGGGAGGGTGAGAGGTGGGGGAGGGGGCAACAGATCACAGGGGTGAGAGGTGAGGGAGGGCAGATCACAGGGGTGAGAGGTGAGGGAGTGCAGATCACGGGGGTGACAGGTGAGCGGAGAGCGAACAGTAGATCACGGGTGAGAGGTGAGGAAGCGCAGATCATGGGGGTGAGAGGTGGGGAGAGAGCGGACAGCAGATCACAGGTGAGAGGTGAGGGAGCGCAGATCACGGGGGTGAGAGGTGGGGAGAGAGCGGAGAGCAAATCACGGGTGAGAGGTGATGGAGCACAGATCACGGGGGTGAGAGGTGGGGGTGCGGGCAGCAGATCACAGGTGAGAGGTGAGGAGAGAGCGGACAGCAGGTCACAGGTGAGAGGTGAGGAGAGAGCGGACAGCAGATCACATTTGAGAGGTGAGGGAGCACAGATCACGGAGGTGAGAGGTGGGGAGAGAGCGGACAGCAGATCACAGGTGAGAGGTGAGGAGAGAGCGGACAGCAGATCACAAGGGAGAGGTGAGGGATCGCAGATCACGCGGGTGAGAGGTGAGGAGAGAGCGGAGAGCAGATCACGGGTGAGAGGTGAGGGAGCACAGATAACGGGGGTGGGAGGTGGGGGTGTGGGCAGCAGATCACGGAGGTGAGGTGGGGGTGCGGGCAGCCAATCTCGGGGGTGAGAGGTAGGGGGGCGGGAAGCCGATCACGGGGGTGAGGGGGAGGGGGCGGGCAGACGATCATGGAGGTGAGGGGAGGGGCCGGGC
This sequence comes from Anomaloglossus baeobatrachus, assembly GCF_048569485.1. Classification (NCBI taxonomy): domain Eukaryota; kingdom Metazoa; phylum Chordata; class Amphibia; order Anura; family Aromobatidae; genus Anomaloglossus; species Anomaloglossus baeobatrachus. The sequence continues at coordinate 156,729,725 of NC_134356.1, forward strand.
AGCTGATCATGGAGGTGAGGGGCCGGGCAGCCGATCACGGAGGTGAGGGGCCGGGCAGCCGATCACGGAGGTGAGGGGGCGGGCAACCGATCACGGAGGTGAGGGGGCGGGCAGCCGATCACGGAGGTGAGCGGTAGGGGTGCGGGCAGCAGATTGGGGAGAGCGGTGGCAGATGGAGGAGGGCGTCTGCGGCAGATCGTGAAGCTTTTCGACGGTTTGATATAGTACAATGGCAGCGCGGCAACTTCTGGGTCCCATGCTCCGGTCACATAACAGCATGAGACTGGAGCTTGTCGCCCTGCCATTGTACTGTATACACTGTACTGGTGTGCTCCAGGACCGACAAGCGAAGCTGAGGGGGGCGGTCACTGGCCAAAGGTCCACGGTGATTTGAGAGATCGATCACAAGGCTGGAGGGTGATCCAGCTGAGGTCACCCAGCTCCAGCCAATGACCAGTGCTACAGCTGCACTGATCATGGCTGGATTTCAATGTTTCAGCCATTTTCAATGGTTAAAACATTACAGTGGCTGTGATTGGCTGAGCGGCGTTCGTCAGCCAATCACAGCCTCCGTAGGTCCGGGGAGGACGCACCACCCCTCCTGAGGTCAGACACAGGTGCCCTCCTTCCTGAATCTACGGTTTGTGTGAATCGATCGCAGTCACCGGGGCTCCGGTGCCGCAATTTCGCCATGACGGATACATCCGTCATGGGTCTTTAAGTACCAGGGCACCATGACGGCTGTATCCGTCAAAGGTCGTGAAGGGGTTAATAGCTGTGTGTTGTACCTGGGTGTGAGTTTTTGGTGGTGTCAAGGCGGGTGGACTACTTCTGTGACTACCTGGTTTTGCCAGGGCGTCACACTCCCCCTTGGTTAAATACAGCCCGTCATCGGGCTGTCCGGCCACTGACGTTTATTTTTTCTACTTCTGAAATTAGAAAATGTAATAAGAATAAACATTGGAACAAACATTTTAAAACTTTTCATCTCATAAGGGAGGCACATCACTTAAGCGTTGCAAAACAATATCTCCTTCTTCCCTTTCACCCGCTACCCAAAACACCTGACCCACCCTTGGTGCCACCGCTAGTCACAGGTGTCCCACCGTTCGGAGTTCCTATGCGCGTCCAGAATGTCATCGTAAAAGTCTCTTACCTACTAGTCCACCACAAGAGTTCCACGGTCTGGAACCCTTGGCCTGGAGGATAGCCATCGGTTTTATTGATGACTGGGCCTCAGCCGACTCCACCGCAGGCCTTTCCTCCAACCAACCTCTCCGGAGGCATTACAGTCCTAGTGGTGGGGCAACAAGAAGGTAGATAGGGGTTATTTACAGGGCCCAAGAAAGTTTTTGGTTGACTTCACCAGTCCTGAAGCCATGGTCCATGGTTAACTTTAAACAGGGGGGAACATGTTAACTAAGAAGGGTAACCGGAATCTGCTACCTACTCATTTTCTTCAAACAAATCAGGTAAAGTACACGGTTGATTAGCATTTAATTATCCACATACATTGCTATATACAAGGACATAAGGGCATCACTCACTCCCTATACCTGAGCGATGGCTGACCTAGGTTAGAACGTGTGTACCTCCTTAACCCCACATTTTCTCCTAGGCTCGGTGGAGTAGAATTATCTACGGGTTCCTCACTCCTAGTGACGGGTACAGTAGGTAGAGACCTACGGGGGCGTGACATGGGTGCAGGTGCATCCCTAGGTGTATATACTGGTGGAGTGTCAATGGGCCTCTCTGGTTCTGGGTCTTCCACAGGTTGTGGGAATGTTAGAGCGGGAATAATCACTGCTCTATTTTGCATAGGCCAATCCACTTGGAAATCACCTAGGATGGTGTAGATCACCTCTTTTCTTCTTTCCACACCCGAGGCTGGAGTGGGAACTTCTTCCACGATTTTCAGGGGTTCTGGACACTTCTTCAAGTGGTCTCTGGAGACGCTAGCTGTGGTTTTCCCTTGATCTCTGCTTACAAGGTAGGTCTTCTGATTACCCGAGTCAGAGGGTTGGATAACATAGGGGGCCCTCTCCCACTGGTCGTCCAATTTATGCAGTCTTCTTTTTCTCTTCAGCACCACGTCTCCTGATGCAAAGGGGGCAGCTTTCGCCTGTTTGTTAAAGTGCTGCTCTTGTTTTTCCCTGCTCCGGTTCAAGTTCTTTTCCACATATTACTGAATTTGCCTGTACTGCATCTGGCGTTTGGCATTCCAGTCCATAGTTGGAGAGATGGTTTCGGGCACCTCGATATCCATGTCCAGGTCCACCGGCAATCTTCCAGGCCTCGCCCTCATAAGATAAGCAGGCGTACACTTAGTGCTGGGGTGGGGAATTGTTTTACTGCCGGGGCCATTTGGAATTTCCTACTAACCTTTGGGGGCCGCACAACATTATCAACTTGAAAAATAACCCTGCTATATTTAGTCAAACGATTAATTAACTCACCCCTGTTGTGGAGGCAGGAGCTGCTTCTCTTTGGTGCGACTGTGATGTTCCGTGATATTGATCATCTTGTTTCTCACAGCTGCTTTTCCAGGTTTGTCTCGGTCTGGAGATACTGAGGGCATATACATCACAGGAGGGACTGGGGCGCATAAATTACAGGAGACACTGGGAGTACACATCACAGGAGGGGCTGGGGCATATGCATCACAGGAAGGGCCGGGGAACATAAATTACAGGAGACACTGGGAGTACACATCACAGGAGGGGCTGAGGCGCATAAATTACAGTAGACACTGGGAGTACACATCACAGGAGGGGCTGGGGCATATACATCACAGGAGGGGCTGGGGCGTATACATTACAGGAGGGGCTGGGGCATATACATCAGTAGGGGGGCATGGACAGCCCTGGCGGTGGCACAGACATGACTGGGGACAAGGACAGCACTAGGTGGCAGCACAGACAGCACTAGGTGGCAGCACGGACAGCACTATGTGGCAGCACGGACAGCACTAGGTGGCAGCACGGACTGCACTAGGAGGCAGCACGGATTGCACTAGAAGGCAACACAGATTGCACTAGGAGGCCGCTCGGACTGCACTAAGAGGCAGCTCGGACAGCATTAGGAGGCAGCATGGACAGCACTAGGTGGCATCACTAGGGAGACACAGACAGGTCTGGGGGAGCATAGACATCAACAGGAGAGCAAGGACTGGGGGGCATAGACAGCAGTGGGAGGGTACAGACAGCAGTAGCGAGTCCAGAGCACTGGGGGGTACACAGTACTGAGGGGTGGCACAGAGAACTGGGGAGCATGGACAGCATAAGGGGGGCACAGACAGCACTGACTGTGGCATGGACAGCACTGGTGGCAGCATGGACAGCATTAGGTGGTGTGGACAGCACTGGGGGGGCATAGACATCACCCAGGGGGTACAGACAGCACTAGGGGGGCACGGACAGCAGTGGGGGGTTACACAGCACTGAGGGGGTACACAGCACTGGGGGGTATACGCAGTACTACGGGGTACACACTGTACTAGGGGATACACACTGTACTAGGGGGTACACAGCACTGGGGTGTACACAGCATTAGAGGGTACACACTGCATTAGGGGGTACACACTGTACTAGGGGGTACACAGCACTGGGGGGTACACACAGCATTATGGGATACACAGCACTGGGGGTACACAGTTCTAGGGGTACACACAGCATTAGGGGGTACACACTGTACTAGTGGGTACACACAGCATTAGGGGGTACACACTGTACAAGGGAATACACAGCACTGGGTGGTACACACAACACGAGGGGGTACACAGCACTGGGGGGTACACACAGCATTAGAGGGCAAACACTATACTAGGCAGTACACAGCATGGGGGGTACACACTGTAGTAGGGGGTACACAGCATTGAGGGGTACACAGCACGAGGGGGTACACAGCACTGAACGGGGGGACAGCGATGGGTTGAGTACTCACAGTGAGGGGGAAGGGGAGTCTCACACACACAGCACAGCACAAGTCTGGGAGGCTGGTAAATCTGCTGCAGCTTTTCTGTGACTTATCGCAGCGTGCTGCTTACCCCGCCCACCAGAGCACGTTAGCACAGGCCAGGGTTAAGCCTAGAATGTATGGGCTGCAGTCAGCTCCTGGAAGTCAGGATCTGGATAGAGCCCGTACATTTTAGCATCTACCCTCAGTGCATCAGGCAGTGGGATTTAAAGGGCCGGCAGCTGGGAAAAGCGCGACTGCCACTAGAGCACAGCGGTCCCCGGGAATGTGCCCGGGGGCCACATAAAAAGTCATCACGGGCCGTATACGGCCCGCGGGCCGGAGGTTCCCCACCCCTGACTTATATGAACTGACAGGGATGTTATTATACATATCCACTAGATCGGGCAGTCTCTCAGGCCACTGGTTCTGCTCTTCAAGGGGCAGAGTCTTAAGCAGATTGATAACAAAGTGGTTCATCTTGTCACACATCTCGTTGGTTTGGTCATGGTATGGTGTGGTACAGATCTTCCTGCATCTATATAGACTGCAGAACTCCTTGAAGATCTCTGCTTCAAAGGCAGGGCATTGATCCATAAGTACCTTCTCTGGGTAGCTGTCCGGTCGGCAGAAATGCGCCTGGAAAACCTTCGCGGCAGTGCGAGCTGTTAGATCAAGGGTGGGGAACCTCTGGCCTGCAGGCCGTATACGGCCCGCCATGCTCTTTTATACGGCCCTCGGGCAGAATCCCGTAGGCAGCAGTGCTCAAGCCGCCACCGCCATCTTGTGGGCCGCCGACCCTTTAAATCCGCACATGTGCTGCTGTGCTTACCAATGCGTAAGAGGACTTACTTTGTGGGCGGGTTTAGTGCTCTGCGTTGCCCGCCCTCTGCCCTCTGAGCTGTGTTCCCGCCCCCCGGCCCTCTGAGCTGCTTCCCGCCCTCCGGCCCTCTGAGCTGCTTCCCGCCCTCCGGCCCTCTGAGCTGCTCCCACCCCCGGCCCTCTGAGCTGCGTTCCCGCCCCCTGGCTCTCGGAGCTGCGTTACCGCCCCCCGGCCCTCTGAGCTGCATTTCCACCCCCTGGCTCTCGGAGCTGCGTTCCCGTCCACCGGCCCTCTGAGCTGCGTTCCCGCCCCCCGGCCCTTGGAGCTGCGTGCCCGTCTCCCCGGCCATTGGAGCTGCGTGTCCGGTGCCTGCTCTCCAGTACCTGCTCTCCGATGCTGTGAGTCCGACGCTGCTGTGTGTCCAGCGCCAGCCCTCTGCTGCTGTGTGCCCTGTCCAGTGCTTTGTGGCCCCCCCACAGTGCTGTGTGCCCCCCAATGCTGTGTATCACCCCAGGTTTGTGTGTCCCTCCTCCCCACCTACTGATGTCAGGGCTCCAGAAGTGATATCTGTGCCCCCCCAGTGGTGCCTGCGCCCCAGCTCCACTTGTGTGGTGCCTGCGCCCCAGCCCCTCTTGGGATGTATATGCCCCCAGCCCCTCTTGTGTGGTGCCTGCGCCCCAGCCCCTCTTGTGTGGTGCCTGCACGCCAGCCTCTCTTGTGTGGTGCCTGCGCGCTAGCCTCTCTTGTGTGGTGCCTGCGCCACAGCCCCTCTTCTGTGGTGCCTGCGCCCCAGCCCCTCTTGTGTGGTGCCTGCGCCCCTGCCCCTCTTGTGTGGTGCCTGCGCCCCCAGCCCCTGTTGTGTGGTGCCTGCGCCCCAGCCCCTGTTGTGTGGTGCCTGTGTGCCAGCCTCTCTTGTGTGGTGCCTGCGCCCCAGCCCCTCTTGTGTGGTGCCTGCGCCCAAGCCCCTCTTGTGTGGTGCCTGCGCCCCAGCCCTTCTTGTGTGGTGCCTGCGCCACAGCCCCTCTTGTGTGGCGCCTGCGCCCCAGCCCCTCTTGTGTGGCACCTGCGCCCCAGCCCCTCTTGTGTGGCGCCTGCGCCCCAGCCCCTCTTGTGTGGCGCCTGCGCCCCAGCCCCTCTTGTGATGTGCATGTCCCCAGCCCCTCCTGTGATGTATGTGCCCCCAGCCCCTCTTGCGATGTGCATGTCCTCAGCGTCTCCTGTGACTTATACATCACAGGAGGGGCTGGGGGAATATACATCACAGGAGGGACTGGGGGCATATACATCACAGGAGGGACTGGGGGCATATACATCACAGGAGGGACTGGGGGCATATGCATCACAGGAGGGGCTGGGGGCATATACATCACAGGAGGGGCTGGGGGCATATACATCACAAGAGGGGCTGGGGGCATATACATCACAGAAGAGGCTGCGGCATATACATCACAGGAGGGGCTAGGGGCACATACATCACAGGAAGGCTGGAGGCATATACATCACAGGAAGGACTGGGGGCATATACATCACAGGAGGGGCTGGGGGCATATACATCACAGGAGGGACTGGGGGCATATACATCACAGGAGGGACTGGGGACATATACATCACAGGAGGGACTGGGGGCATATACATCACAGGAGGGACTGGAGGCATATACATCACAGGAGGGGCTGGGGGCATATACATGTCCCCAGCCCCTTGTGTGATGTATGTGCCCCCAGTGTCTCCTGTGATGTATATACAGCGTCTGTTATGTGATGTATATGATTTACCAATCTTATCACAAAGCGCTGACTGCACTCCAGACCCAGACAAAAATGAAAAAGCAGCTGTGAGAAGTAACATGATTAGTATCACCAAACATCACAGCCGCACTAAAGACAAGCAGCTCCAGCCGCCACAGTAGGGGTAAGTTAATTAATTATTTGACCAAATATAGCAGGGTCATTTTCACATTGATAATTTTGTGCGGCCCCCGAAGGTTGGTAGAAATTTCCAAATGGCCCCCGGCTGAAAAAAGATTCTCAACCCCTGTGTTAGATCCTTGATTTTGTACCACGACCATAAATCTTGAGTAGTGGTCCACTATTGTGAGAGCATACGTATACTCACTTCTACTTGGTGTGAGCTTGACGTGGTCCAGATTGACAAGTTCCAACGGCTGGTTGGTAACGATTGGCTGCAACGGGGCCCTCTGACTGGTACCATCCTTTCTTCTTAGCACACAGGGACGACAATCCCGACACCATGTCTCGATGGATTCTCTCATTCCAGCCCAGTAGAAGTGTTCCCGTAGCAGCATCTCCAATTTCTTCCAGCCGAAGTGTCCAGCTCCATCATGATAAGCCTCCAGGACCACCGGTACGTATGCCTGAGCTACTACGATCTGGCAGATGATCTCATGCATCTTGGAATTAATCAGTCGTCTGCACAGCTTACCTCTCTGCAAATATAACCGGCCCCTCTCTTTCCACAGCCTCTGTGCCTCTGCCGGTGCAGTAGGCTCCATCCTGGAATCAGCCTGGGAAATCAGCGTCTTGATCAGTCGGACTGCAGGATCTCTATCTTGGGCCTCCTGCCAACTATGATGGGGTAGCGGGTTGAATGCTGCCTCCTGCTGACCGCTGTAAGGTCTGGTACTCTCCAAACCGGCAGGTTGATGGAATGCAGGCAGTTCAATTTCTTCCAACTCATCTTCATCCACCACACCATCAGGCAGATGTGGCATTCTGGACAATGCATCAGCATTGGTATTCTTCTGACTGGCTCTGTACTTTATGGTGAAATCATAGTTCACCAACCGGGCTACCAAGCACTGTTCCAGGGCCCCAAGCTTCGCTGTGTCCAGATGGGTCAAAGGGTTGTTGTCCGTATATGCAGTGAACTTTGCAGAAGCCAGGTAGTGCTTAAATCTTTCCGTCACCGCCCAGACGAGTGCCAAGAACTCCAGCTTGAAAGAACTGTAATTTTCAGGGTTCCTCTCTGTTGGGCAGAGCTTCCTGCTCGCGTAAGCTATTACCTTCTCCTTACATTTCTGCATCTGGGACAGGACAGCTCCCAACCCCACGTTACTGGCATCCGCATATAGTATGAACGGGAGGCCATAATCGGGGTACGCCAAGATCTCTTCTCCGGTCAGGGCTGACTTCATCTGCTGGAAGGAATCTTCCTGCTCCTTGCCCCAGGCAAATGGAGGACCGGGAACTTTACCATGTTTGGTTTGTCCAACCAGGAGGTCTTGCATAGGGGCTGCCATCTTAGTGTAACCCTTGACGAAGCGGCGGAAATAGCCCATCAGGCCCAGGAATTGCCGTACCTGCTTGATGGTTGTGAGGGTTGGCCAGTTCTGGATGGCGGTTATCTTCTCCGGGTCTGGAGCCACACCTTCCGCGCTTACCACATGACCGAGGTACTGGACCTTGGGCTTCAGCAAGTGGCACTTAGACGGTTTCAACTTCATCCTGTACTTGGAGAGGGCTTCAAAGACTTCTGCAAGATGTTCCAAATGTTCTTCATACGCCTTCGAATAGACAATGACATCATCAAGTATAACAGGACAATTTCAAAGTTGCGATGTCCCAAGCAGCACTCCATCAATCTCTGGAAGGTTCCTGGTGCGTTGCACAACCCAAAGGGCATGCTGTTGAACTCGCAGAGGCCCATTGGGGTAGCAAAAGCGGTCTTCTCCCGATCCTCCTCTGCAACGGACACCTGCCAGTAGCCACTAGTGAGATCAATAGTGGAAAAGTAATTTACAGTTCTCAATGCAGCCAGCGATTCCTCAATACTGGGAAGAGGGTATGCATCCTTGTGGGTGATCTGATTAATCTTCCGGTAACCCATACACATTCTCATGGTGCCGTCCTTCTTCTTTACCAGGACCAACGGAGCTGTCCATGGGCTACAACTATCACGGATAACCCCCGCCTCCTTCATGTTCCTCAACATGTCTTTGGCACAATGGTAATGTGCAGGCGGTATCGGCCTATATTTGATGGGTGGGTGTGCACCTGTGGGGATGTAGTGTTGGACCCCTTTGATCCTCCCAAAGTCTAATGGGTGTTTACTGAAGACTTGCTCGTATTCTTGCACTACCCTGTAGATCCCCTCCTTGTGATGTGAAGGTGTGGAGTCAGTGCCTACGTGTAGTTCTCGACACCACTCCTCTGACTGACTTGATGAACTGTCACTGGCTGGTTGAGGTGCAGTGATTTGGGATGCAGTGCCTTGTATGGCATGTGCATCTACAGTGAATAGCTTAGCAATTGTGGCATATCTGGGTAGCTTAACCTCTTCCTCTCCGCAATTCATCACTCTCACGGGCACTCTCCCCTTTCGGACATCAATTACTCCTCTGGCTGCAAAAACTGTGGGCCAGTGTTCTAAAGGCAGGGGCTCCACCACTGCCTGATAATCCTGCCCACGGGTACCTACTACTGCCCTACACCAAATCATCATCTCACTTCGTGGAGGCACTACCAGAGGTGCTACATCCATCACTCGCACACCACCAATCTCTTCACCAGATAGATTCAGGAGGGCCCGAATTTCACGTTGCAGAGCCCTCTGCCGGCCCACTCCTGCCATGGCAGACAGCTGTTGAAATAGAAGAAATACTTCCCCCATGCAATTTTCAATAACATTGGTTCCTAGGACCATTTTTGGGTTACGGTCACCAGGGTCATTCTGCACCACTATAAGTCCTTGATGCTTGATGCAAAGCTTTGCCCCTTGATTTCATACCTTCATTGTGTGGCCATATTTGGGCTGGAGGGCTGGGACATGAGGAGCCAGATGATGGCTGCATTAGGGATTCTGGAGCTGTTTCTCATCTAGGGAGTTCTTGATGAATGTCCTACACTGATGAACACTGGGTCAAGATAAGTGGCTGAAGCCTTGTTTTTTTGAATTGTGGCTACCTTGTTCTTTTTTTAGACCTGTGTTTATTGCTATCTCAACAGGTTCTGTGATTAACCCCTGCTATTGCTATGCTTGCCAGGATACTGGTAGTCTGGTACTGAGATTTCTTTAATATCTGACTGTAGCCGCAATTGGGTTGAATTGGACAATCCCAAGTATTTTTTGATCCCCAGTGTTTCATTGGACCACCAGCATTTATTAATGTATTATCTGTTTCTCTTTTTCTTTGAGCTAACTCCTTAATCCACTCCTGAGGAACCTCAGATAGATGAGTGGAAACGTGTCGGGTGGTTTCCGGTAGAAGCCGCTTGAAATTAACTGAGTGGTTATTTGTTTGGGTCATTGTACCCTTCTATACTTCCAATTTAATCACATTGGTTAGCCCATCCTTATCATCTATATTAGATTTCATTGTTGGTTCATTGTTGGATTATTTAATCCTTGCTGGTACTGTCATCTTCACATCTATTAGGGTCGTATCAGGGCCTGAAGGGATAGTCGACGTCAAGCGGGGGCGCCAACTGCGCAGGATATAGGGTGCCAACCTCCGCGGCAAGGAAGGGGACAGTCTAGGGCAAAATAAGGGCTAGCCCCCTGCCCCTTCCCCTTGTACTGTATGTATTTGTCATCGAAGCTTTGAATTAGTTTTGATACACAGGTGTTGGAATATACTCCTCCCCCCCTTTTAACATTTGGATACTAATAAAAATTGAATTTTAGGAGTTTTTTGTTTAGTTTTTCACTGCCTCAGAGTGAGTAGAGCGGTTTGTAATCTCAGGGTGTAGTCTCTAATACTGTCCTGTGGATGCTGCCGGCAGTTATAAAACTGCATCCTTAATTCCACCTCCGTGCGGGTCTCAATAGGCTACTTGCAACTTGTCAAAGATGGCGGCTGCTGAGGCCCACTCCTCGTCAGTCCAGGTCTTTACCTCCTGCTCGGCAGCGCCGGTCAGCTGTCCAAGCACCACTGATGCGCACTGATTGCCATTCATTGCATACATATCAAGGACAGTGCATATCTTCTTCTTGAATACCTGCAGGGCATCGGGTCGGCCATCATACTGGGGCAGCCAGGCAGCGCCGGGCACGTAAGGTAAAGTAATCGGCATAACTTGTGTAACCGCCGGGACCGCAGGCTCCTGCGCTCCTGTGACCGGAGCAGGGCCTGCCGCTTAGCCGTCATCCTGCACCGCAGCGGGAGCCACGGCTCCACCATCGCCATCAGGTGCCGACATCCTTCCGGTCTTTCCCCCTTGGTTTTTAACAGTAGTCTCGTGGGACCCACAGTCCTTTGCAACTTCCTGCTTTGAGAGACACCGGGTTCCGCCCGCGTTCTTAGGGGGCATGGCTTTAAATTCGCGCCTTTTTTGGGGAAGAAGATAACGATGCTATTGTTTTTGGCGCCAAATATGCGGGCAAGATGGCGGCAGTTCACAATTTTGTAACGGTCCACGATCTACAATTCAAAAGAAGGCGCACGTCATTCAAGTTTGTAGAGGGGGTAGCAATCCTGTTCGTGACGCCAGGTTCAGGTTGTTGCGGGCGGAGGCCGCTGCCGCTTCTGGGGCCACTCGGATCCGGGTTCGCTGCTGCGGCTCGAGTGGTGACCGGACCTGGGCTCGCACGGCCGTCCATCCTCACAACCATCGGAAATGGGTATTTAAAGGGGATTGATGTGTCGGTGACGCCACCTGTGGGTTGCTGTGAGGGATGGTGACACGGTCGCTGCCTGGTGATGGGGCGCCCGGGGTTGATGGAGCAGGGCAGCAAGGTGGGATCCCCTCCATGGGTAGGGGAGGTGTAGTCCGGGAGCCCTTCGGTACACGGGAGTAATGGCTGCTGGAGGTGGCATGCCGGGTTGGACCGGAGATCAATGGTGCACTCACAGTTCAATAATAGCACACAAGTCCAGTGGTAAACCAAGTTGCCAGTGACCAGTCACCGTTGCTGCGTGTATTCGGGTCCCACACCCGGGTGTAGCAAACAGGGGTCCCTTCCTCCTGCACTCTGTGTTTGTGTCTTCTGTGGGACGACTCTGTATGGAACGGGGAAGTCCACTCCCAGTACTGTGTATGTTTGGGAGCTGTGACCCGTGAAATCTGACCCTTGGGATTTCTGTGGGTTCTGACGGACACCCTATCCCCCGCGTTGGGCTTCCGTTTCGATCTCTGGGCTTCTGGAGAACAAGGCCTGAAACCTCATTTTCTGCTGGTTAATTAACAAGGGGCATGCAGCCTTCCTCGTCCTAGGGTCCAGGCACCCCGTCTGTACACGGCCTCTGGACCGGATTCCCGCTGTCGGCACCGGCGGGCTACAACCCTGCCCCGGTCCACTTAAGGTCTCCCGCGACCGAATCTCCATCGCCTGTGGCCCTGTTTACTGTCTGCCACCTAACCAGGTCGTCCAGGGGCCCCTACCTCTGACTCCACTTCTCTGTCAGCACTCGACTACAGCCAACACTGATCTGAACTGATCTGTTGTGTTCTCGCCCCTGACACCTCAGGACCCCTAGATGGACGTTCTCATCTGCCTGATCCCACCCACTGGTGTGTCCCTATTGTCATGAGGGGGTGGCTAGACTTTAATGGCTGTGTGTCGTACCTGGGTGCGGGTTTTTGGTGGTGTCAAGGAGGGTGGACTACTTCTGTGACTACCTGGTTTTGCCAGGGCGTCACATAACATGCGCCTTTTAGCAAACTCTACAGTGCGCAGTAGAGACCTGTATCACAGGATTTCTTGTAGCATCTTATTTATTGTAGTTAATAATGGAATCTGTTATTTACAATCAGTCACAGTTTTCTTACACACGGACATTCCTTGTCCTAGGTAAACCACCAAGTCCATCAGCCAAATAATATTCAAAGTGAAGCAAAATGCTATCCAGCATCTTCACATGGAAAAGATTACTAAAATTAATCCACCTCTGCCACCATCTATCTGGGAAATCCCCTATTAGGCCCTTGTTTTTTGCCGCTGATTTTGCTGCAGAAAAGCTGCAGAATTTGTTCATAACCTTCCTGCAATCCTTCTCCAGCAATATGTATGAGAAAATCAAAATGCTGTGCTCACACTGCGTTTTTTTATCTCTCCAAGTTTTGCTGCAGAATATCTGCAGCAAAAAGAAGTAGCATGTCACTTAATTTCAGTAGGTAACTGCGTTTTTGCCATTAAACAATGGTTAAAAACCGCAGGGACCAACCCGCAGAAAAACCGCGGAAAATCTGCACCAAACATGCAACAATTCTGCCAGAAGGTGCGGAATTTTCTTAAGAAAATGCCATTTTCCAGTGCGCACAGGGTCTAAAAGTCAGTATTTGGAGGTGTGCAGCATTACCACTCCAAGATACTCTTCCATTTGGAGACTCTGGTGAATTCTCTTCTCTTTCCACCTTCAGATCTATATATATAATTGCCTTATTCTGTCTGTCTGTCTGTCTGTCTGTCTTGCTCCAAAATTGTGTCACGGTGAGTGTCATTACAGTGACAACCGTCTGATTGGCCGCTGGGCTCGGCCTGGCCCCGCCCCCCCCACGGATTGGTCGCCGCTGGGCTCATCTTGGCCCCGCCCCCCCACGGATTGGTCGCTCGCCTCGGCCTGGCCCCGCCCTCCGCATGGATTGACCGCTCGCCCCGGCCCTCCGCACGCATCGCCAGACATAACCTTGCGATGCTGGGATCGTGACGGAGCCAGTGAACGCTGGTAACTATTATACACATCGGGTAACTAAGGTCCCTTGGTTACCCGATGTGTATCATAGTTACCAGTGTACACCGGCTCCGTCACGATCCCAGCAGCGCCAGACATAACCTTGCGATGCTGGGATCGTGACTGAGCCGGTGAACGCTGGTAACCATTATACACATCGGGTAACTAAGGTCCCTTAGTTACCCGATGTGTATCATAGTTACCAGAGTACACCGGCTCCGTCACGATCCCAGCAGCGCCAGACATACCCTTGCGATGCTGGGATCGTGACGGAGCCGGTGAACGCTGGTAACCATTATACACATCGGGTAACTAAGGTCCCTTAGTTACCCGATGTGTATCATAGTTACCAGCGTACACCGGCTCCCGGTACACATGTGCAGGGAGCCGGCATTATACTCCTCTCCCCCCAAGACTACTCCTCCTATTATAGTCCTCCTATTATACTCTGAGTATAATAGGAGAACTATTATAGCATGGGGTATGGAGCACGATGGGGAGTGCGCAGCATGGGGGATGGAGCACGATGGGGTGCGCAGCATGGGGGATGGAGCACGATGGGGAGTGCGCAGCATGGAGGATGGAGCACGATGGGGTGCGCAGCATGGGGGATGTAGCACGATGGGGGGTGCGCAGCATGGGGGACGTAGCACGATGGGGAGTGCGCAGCATGGGGGATGGAGCACGATGGGGAGTGTGCAGCATGGGGGATGGAGCACGATGGGGGGTGCGCAGCATGGGGGATATAGCACGATGGGGGGTGCGCAGCATGGGGGATGGAGCACGATGGGGGGTGCGCAGCATGGGGGATGGAGCACGATGGGGGGTGCGCAGCATGGGGGATGGAGCACGATGGGGGGTGCGCAGCATGGGGAATGGAGCACGATGGTGGGTGCGCAGCATGGAGGATGGAGCATGATGGGGAGTGCGCAGCATAGGGGATAGAGCACGATGGCGAGTGCGCACCATGGGGGATGGAGCATGATGGGGGTGCGCAGCATGGGGGATGTAGCACGATGGGGGGTGCGCAGCATGGAGGATGTAGCACGATGGGGAAAGCGCAGCATGGGGAATGGAGCACGATGGGGATTGTGCAGCATGGGGGTTGGAGCACGATGGGGGGTGCGCAGCAAGGGGGATGGAGCACGATGGGGGGTGCGCAGCATGGGGGATGGAGCATGATGGGGGGTGTGCAGCATGGGGGATGGAGCACGATGTTGGGTGCGCAGCATGTGGGATGGAGCACGATGGGGTGTGCAGCATGGGGGATGGAGCACGATGGGGGGTGCGCAGCATGGGGGATGGAGCACGATGGGGGGTGCGCAGCATGGGGGATGGAGCACGATGGGGGGTGCGCAGCATGGAGGATGGAGCACGATGGGGGGTGCGCAGCATGTGGGATGGAGCACGATGGGGTGTGCAGCATGGGGGATGGAGCACGATGGGGGGTGCGCAGCATGGGGGTTGGAGCACGATGGGGGGTGCGCAGCATGGGGGATGGAGCACGATGGGGGGTGCGCAGCATGTGGGATGGAGCACGATGGGGTGTGCAGCATGGGGGATGGAGCACGATGGGGGGTGCGCAGCATGGAGGATGGAGCATGATGGGGAGTGCGCAGCATAGGGGATAGAGCACGATGGCGAGTGCGCACCATGGGGGATGGAGCACGATGGGGGTGCGCAGCATGGGGGATGTAGCACGATGGGGGGTGCGCAGCATGGGGGATGGAGCACGATGGGGAGTGCGCAGCATGGGGGATGGAGCACGATGGGGGGTGCGCAGCATGGGGGATGGAGCACGATGGGGGGTGCGCAGCATGGAGGATGGAGCACGATGGGGGGTGCGCAGCATGTGGGATGGAGCTGTAAAATAGTGAGTTTATGGAGATTGATTCATAGACTGGATTACATATATTCATAAATATATGTATATTTCGCCCATCCCTTTAAGGATGCCTGTGTGTTGGAAAATGCTAAACCAAGAGTTTGAGATGGTAAGAACCAAACTCATCTGTTAGTCGTCCATCAAAGCCATCTGACGTTGTTTGTCAAAGTTGTCAAAGTAGTGCTATATATTGTTTAGAATGTTGGGCTATGAGCTGAAATAGCTATGAGAAACGTTTTACTGTAAGTTACTGTTACACTGAGGTCAAAGCTCAGCGAGCCTCAAAGGGTTTCTATATATATATATATAGATTGAAGTAGGTCTTGTTACAGGTCTCTAGTGCGCAAGTACACTTATTTCGCGGGTAAAATGTACCACGTGACATGATGTAATGCTAAACCTAAATTAAGGATAGTTAGTTTTTGTGTTACCATGTAAAGAGATAAGGACAATCCAGAGGAGGGGTTTTGGGTTATAAAAGAAGCCCACACTTCAAAGGTTAGGGAGAAGGAGGGAGAGGCAGAAGGTGACAGGAGAAAGACGGACCCATCCGACCAGACCATCTACAGACCATCCCGAGACGACTTACACAATACAGCGATGTAAGAGATATGAACTGTTATTTTTTTTTTCTATCTGTCTCCATCTATTAACTCAAGCCAAGATAGTTATTTTTCTCTAATGACTGTAACCCTCCAATTCTTATCTGAATAAATCCATAATATGTTTTTGACCTATCTTCGCTCCAATCATTATATACTGGCTATGCAGTTGTCGCCGTAAACCCATTATTTAACATTTGGCGAGCACCAGCCTGAATGATTGTGAAACACAGCTGTTTTCTGTGCGAGGTGATTTTTTTTTTCACGCTGCCTATTCACAGCGATAAGGACTCTTTTTTTTTTTTTTTTTTTTTTCTCACGTCATTCCCTGCCCTTTGTCCGTGAGGGGGGGTCAGTGAGTAAAACTTTCTGTCCAAGCTGCAGGCGAACGACGATACACTGTGTCCACATCAGAACCTAAGAGAGGGTTAACGTGACAAAGCTGCACGGAGGTCGTATGTGCCAAAGCCATTCCAGGACCATCCATCCAACAGACGGTTGAAGCCATTCAAGGACAAGCATCACATACTGGTGAGAAATGGATTTTATTCATGATTATTTTAGTAACTGTCATGTAGAGTATTCTTTTGATCATACACATAGTGACGCACAGTTATGGTCAAATCTGTACCGGCAATGTGAACTTGAAAATACTAAGCTAGATAAAAAGTTTTTTATTGTGAATCGGTTACAGAAAAAGATACAGAATGTATTGGGTATGGTATACACTTACAATTCCATGGTGGGTGGGGCACAGCCATATGCACACACTATCTGTATGGTGACTGACACACCCATAACAACAGGCACGCCCAATACAACAGACACACACGTCACAGATTCAGAAACAACAGATTGTCCACATTGTTCGATATTAGCAGAACATATCGAACATCTGGAGGATCAGTTGGAAACAAGAGCAGATTTAATATCAAAACTACGGAAAGATATTAAATATGTATCTGTTAATACGAGACAGAACAAGACAGAAGCTTTAGGTTCAGACGTACCGGACGGGCTGAATACGGCCGAGGACGAGACTCTGAATGAGGAGGAACTTCGAAAAAAGAAGTTACATGATAAGGCCGCCCGTCTTAACATTAAAATCCATGACCAATTAATGAAAATCATTAAGGACATACCGAAATATGATGATAAAATGGACGCCTTCCATAATGCGGACATTTTTGAGTCACATTCCGATAAATATAATCTAACAAATGAACAGAGAAACAAGATTTATAGGGTATGGCTTCCCTCCCACATGGCAAAAAGGTTACAAGCAACACCTAGGACTGACGAACACAATGACCTGATCCATGACACAAAGGAAGATAGGCTGAGACAGTTGATTCTCTTTACCACAGGAGAGTCTACCCCAACAGTCGAATTGTTAGAAAACCTTAAGACACACATACAGGAGGATCCGTTTGTCTTCCTAGTGAAATTCGAGCAAGGATATCGTTTGATAATGGAAATCGGATCTGATCAAGAACCGCCTTCCATGATCAAGGCCTTTGTTAAAAAGTTTAAATATTTGGACCCTGCTTCATTCGAAATAGCTTCTAGAATGGAAAGTCTACAAGAGGTCACGTCATTTATTGATAGAATACGTAGACGAATGAAGCAAAATCAGGTAAAATCAAAAATAGCCATGATAGAAGGGAACACTGACACATTAGTATCCCAGGAAAAACAGATCAAAAACAACAAAAGACCGGTGTTGAATTCTAAAAACAAGAATTCAGGGGGGGGTAACAGGAAAAGCACAATTCATTGCTTTTTTTGCGGCCAACCCGGACACCTGAAGTGGGAATGCAAGAAATTCCTGAGGGCGGGAGTTGAGGAAAGGCTGGGTAAGGAAAATGGACTGATGCCAAACACATCCAGTGCACCTCCCCCATCTTCAGCACCTCCACCTTCATACACGCCCACTCGTACTGACAACAGAAATAACCAATTACCATACGCGCCCACTCATACTGACAACAGAAATAACCAATCACCATATGCACCTCTGACCAGACAGATAAGGGAAATGTCAATACAGGGATTGGAAGGAAGGGGCAAGACACCTGCTGCTCTTCTCCCTTCTCCATCATCCTGACTGGCAAAGCCGGTCCCCAGGCTGCATCCACTGGAATTCGTCACTCGAGTTTCAATGGATAGCTGTGGTCGACCATTTTTAAAGGTAAATCTTGAAGGTCAGGAAGTAACATTTCTCCTTGATACAGGTGCGCAATTGAGTGTCACGAATGTTGATTTACATTTAAAGCCAGATTCCCCTGTATGCACAATTGTTGGTTTCAGTGGTAAAAATGGAACAAAGGTGACTTTAGCGCAGGATGTTTCTTTGGAAATACCTGGTTTTTTGAAAACGAAAATGGATATTTGGTGTTGTCAGGATACTGAGAATATAATTGGCACTGATTTTATGGAAAAGCATGGCTGGATTATTGATTTGGGCAACAAAACAGTATGGAAAGATTCTAACGGTTGTAAGGCGGTAGTTATTGATCCAAATGAATATAGTCATGTCGGGACCATTTGTTTGACCGATGTAGTGTCAGCAGATCATTTGTGGCCTGAAACTGGTGGTGACGAAGTATTGACTGAGTTAGTACAGCGGTTTCCTTCTTTATGGGCTCAGTACAGGAATGAGGTTGGAACAATGAAGGATGTAATTGTCAAAATTGAAGGCCGAGACCCACCTCCACAGCGTCAGT
Organism: Anomaloglossus baeobatrachus; assembly: GCF_048569485.1. Taxonomy (NCBI): domain Eukaryota; kingdom Metazoa; phylum Chordata; class Amphibia; order Anura; family Aromobatidae; genus Anomaloglossus; species Anomaloglossus baeobatrachus. The sequence goes on from NC_134356.1 coordinate 156,748,344, forward strand.
ATAAGTTGCCTCCGGAGTCAGTTGCTCCGATGTCGAAGATTATACAGGAATTGTTGGCTCAAGGTGTGATACGTAAGGCAAATTCTGTTTGTAACAATCCATTGTGGTGTGTTCTGAAAAGCGATGGTAGCTATAGGATGTTGTTGGACTTGAGGATGTTCAATAAGTGTACTCCCAATGTAGCACCGATTGTAGCTGATACACATGACATGATGTCGAGATTGGATGCTAAGGCAAGGTATTTCTCAGTATTGGATATCAGTAATGGTTTTTTCAGTATACCGATTGAGCAAAGTTGCCAATATCGATTTGCATTCAACCACCTCGATCAGCAATATGTATGCTGTAGGCTTCCTCAGGGGGCTAGTATGTCGCCAAGCATTTTTCATCAGGCGCTAGCGAACGTTTTGTCGAAATTTTCTCGTCCGGAATGTTTATTGCAATATGTGGACGATATCTTGTTGAGCACGGAGGATGAGGAGATGCACGTGATCTTGCTTGCAGAATTGTTTGAGCTGCTGCATGATGCAGGTTTAAAACTGAATACCAAAAAGGTCAAGCTGATGCAGACTGAGGTCAGGTTTTTAGGAGTTCTGTTAAGTCCAGGTACACGGCGACCCCTACAGGACAGAATAGAGGCAATTGCATCTCTTCCAATTCCAACATCACACAAGGCACTAAGACATTTTTTAGGACTTGTAAATTACTCAAGGGATTTCATTGAAAATTTTGCTGACAAAGCCAGACCTTTGTATGATCTTTTAAAAGGTGACAATGATGATTATTTTGGTCCCTGGAGTGTCGAACAGGAAAAAGCCTTCACACAATTGAAACATGATCTACAACACGCACCTGCGTTAAGTATGGTGGAAAAGAACGCACCTTTTGCGCTTCAAGCACACACTTCAGAGACAAGTATCTCTGTGGTTTTGCTGCAGCTGCAAGGGGGGGAATGGAGAATCTTGGGGTACTTCTCTAAGCTTCTCTCACCTGTTGAGAGGGGGTTTGAGGTGTGCGCAAGACACCTGGTGGGAGTGTATTTTGCAATAAAAATCACTCAACACATCATCGGGTTCCAAAAGGTTATTCTCCAAACGCCACATTCCACACTGAAACTTCTCTTTGAGAAAAACATCCCAGGTGTGTCAAATCAGAGATTTGCCCATTGGTTGCTCTCATTGTCTCCAAATCAAATTGAGGTAGATTATAAGGCCAAGTATGTTCTTCCTCAATTGATGCAGTATGAAGGACAAACCCATGATTGCATAGAAACGTTCCATGAACCAACTCCATCTCTCTTCAGACGACAGTCGGAAGACGCAGATGAACCTGTGTTTGTAGACGGTTCTAGATTTTTTCTGGAAGGACACTATCACACAGGATATGGAATTTTCTATTCCAAGCGAGGACAAGTGGTAAAACACAAGTTACCGAGTCATTTCTCAGCTCAAAGGGCAGAGATAGAAGCGGTAAGAATGGTCCTACAGCTGAATGAAGCTGATGATCAAACTCCAATGGTAATCTACAGTGATAGCTCCTATGTTGTCAGATCCCTAACCGATTACCTGCCTGTTTGGGAAAGGAGAGGCTATGTGGACTCGTCCAACAAAGCCTTGCTGCACCGCGAAACTCTAGAATCAATTTTTGAGATGGCATCTAGGGCCCCAAATAGATTTGCTATAGTGAAAGTCGCTGCACATAAAAAATCTGATGATGAGTTATCTGTAGGAAATGCAACCGCAGATGCTCTAGCCAAAGAAGCTGCCCTGACAGGAGAGGAAGTGTTTGACTCTGAACCTTCTGAGAATTCAGCGGTTCAGAGAGCAGACACGTACATACCTTCATTTGCAGAAGAACAGAGAAAAGATCCTTCTCTTGTTATTTTTCTGGATGATCCAAAACCTCCTTTCATCTGTGAAAATGGGGTTTTGTGTCACAGTTCAAATGAAGAATTGCGTCCAGTTGTACCAAAACATCTACAGGTAGAATTCACTCGATACAACCATGAGAGTTTAGGTCACTTGGGACAACAGAAATTGTTAGTCATTCTCAAGGAGAAATTTTATTGGGAAAAAATGGACGAAACAGTTCAAAGTGTTGTACTATCATGTCTCATTTGTGCCCAAATAAATCCAAGACCTAAAGGACAGAAGCCACCACTTCTACGGATCGCACCTGCAGATGGTCCATGGTCTACACTGCAGATAGACTATATTGGTCCTTTACCCTCAGGTAAACATGGTCTCAGGTATGCATTGATTGTGGTAGATGTGTTCTCAAAATGGGTAGAAATATTACCTGTTAGGAAAGATGATGCTTTGTCCACAGCAAGGGAATTGGTACAACATGTCTTTTGTACTTGGGGGATCCCAAGGATGATTACCTCCGATCGAGGTAGCCACTTCACAGGTAAAATCATGCAAACTGCTTGTGCTATTCTAGGGGCGCGACAGCAATTTCATGTCCCCTATCATCCACAATCTGCGGGAATTGTGGAAAGAATGAATAGGACAATCAAGTCCAGAATTGCAAAGATGCTTTTGGACAAAGGTAACACTTGGGTTGACAAGGTTCCTTTCATACTGATGAGTATAAGAGGTTCAATCTCTTCTACAACTCAATTCACTCCGTTTGAGTTGATGACGGGAAGAAAAATGCCATTGTGGTTTCCACATGAGCCATTTTTATCCACTCCACAAAAAGATGCTATCTCAAGGTCCCAATGGTTGAGATCGCTACAGGAGAACCTGAAAGCGATTCTGCCATATGCGGCATCGAGAATGCAGAAAATGGAGCCACCCTATGAGTCCAAATTCAAGAAAGGTGCTCTAGTGATGATCAAAACCTTTCGCAAGAGTGGTCCATGGGAGTGTAATTGGGAAGGTCCTTTTGAAGTCCTTGAGACTATGGGACAAGTCATGATTCTTGTGCACCGAGTGTCAAATGTGGTAAAAAAGACCCGGAAAACACAAAAAGTGTGGGTTCACGTTGACCAGTGCAAAATATTTGTGACAAAATAATGATACTGCATTTCTTTCCAGGAAGAAATGGTTTCCTATACGAACTGGAATAAAGAACCTAAAGACTGTGAAGGAAAGATGACATCAAGCCTTCTGGAGAAAGAACATCTTCCCAAGCTCAAGACAAGCTTCTACGTGATGGGATCTACGTTCCTGCTGCTTTGCTTTATTTTCGTCATTGTTTACATGTTACATCAAGGAACAATCGTCAATGATGTGAATGAACAGACTAGAGAGATTCAACATTCTCGAAGACCAAGAGGATCAGATACACGGAACTTACTGACAGAGAACATCACGGACAATTCTGTGGAGATAACAGGAAATATCTGCATGGGATATGGAACAAAATGTTGCATTGAATTACATTTCATACACGACACAGACATAATATTACATGCGATTGCAGGACCTAAAACTAGATTCACACAATTACAAGGAGAATATGTACTCAATAATAAAACTGGTACATGGAAATGTTCTCCTACAGATGTACTATACTGGAACATAGAGATCAGAGGTGATGAACCTGCTGTATGGTCCGGTGATATTACAAATGACATGATTGCAAAGGGAAAGTTTGGAAGATCCAAAACAGAAATTTTGTTAAAAACTCAGGTTTTTGGGAAAATTCTGGATCCTTCTTTACTCTCCATTTCAGAAGGAGATAAAGATTGGGTCAAAACATGGAATTTCCAGATAACACGGGAACCTGTGCAAGTTCAGGTATCTGTAGTGTTTACCGTTACTAACACTATAGTTCCGGAAATAAGGGTTTCACCACAGACAGTACATAATAAAGTAAATACATTACCCATAATGTTAAAATGTAACACAAGGTTGAAATTGCCTTCTGAGTCTTTGTTGACATGGACCAAAAATTCATCATTTTTGGGAAGTTTTTTAAACAGTCCAACTAATGTCATTCACAGAGGTCAGATTGGTAATATCAGGTGGATGGATGATACTTTCATTTTTTCCATAGAGAATCCATCTTCCAGGGACTCTGGAATTTACCAGTGTTGCGTTGAAACAAAGACACATTACAGACATTGTAAAGACGTTAGTGTGAATATTTGGTCAGCAGCAGATAGTGCATGCACAGAAACGAGGTTCATGCCGTCTTCTCCTTTCCAAATTAATCAATTTCAGTCCAAGTCCTTATTAAGGGATGGAGAATTTATGACAATGGTATGGACTTTCAATATGTCTCATTGGAAGATCTCTACCAGGTTTCCTCAGTGTCAATCACATCTCATAAACATGGAGATGGGGATAGAACAGTGGTTTGGGAAAAGAACTACTCAGACTAGGAGTAAGAGAGGAGTGTTAGAAGGAATTCTGGGAGGAATTGGGACAGTGGGAAGTCTGACTAATGCCATAGATATACAGACACTTAAGTCAGATTTGGATAATATTGGTTTTATTGGAGGAAAAGGTGTAAAGGTTCAGAAGAGTCTGAATCAACTTCTGGAAAAGATGGTAATGAATACAGCTGCTGTACTAGGCTCTTCCGTGTCACATCTACAGGATGCTACATTAGCTCTCGTGGAAAGCACACACGAAACACAAGTGGCTAAAGCGTGCCTAGAGATACAGGTAGAGTACTCTTCTAATTTGAAGCTGATTGCACAAGCTTTACAGAGTGGAATTACTCCACTGGGAATACTGCGAAATTTACCTGTAGAGTATGATTTTGCATTGAATCATACGGATTTGTGGGTAAATAAGTGGTTAGGATGTGAACGAAACATTTGTGTTGGCACATCGCTAATCCCGGTGATTGGAAGAGAAGGAACTATTGTTCCTGTTACAGTTTTGGGTATACCTGTGAGCAACACACAACAAGTGTTCTATCAACTGCAGTACACAGATTTTGCATTTGATGGAGTGAACACTGAACAAGTAGACATTTCTTCATGTTTGCATTTTGTTTCTAAGGTGATGTGTTTACCTGGACAGGATAAGGTGATTTATCATTCATGTTTTCATAATCATTCTTCTTGTCATGCGAGAATAGAGGCTGTACAGACTCTACATGATCTGGTGACTCCAGTAAGTCCAACTAAGATATGTTTTCAGGTCATGTCTGAGAAAGAGAAGGTTTCTGCTATCTATTCTGCTTGTGTACATAAGGAAAACCTACCTATGGGTTTGTATTGTATAGAAGGAGATGTGAGATCTCTTTCAAAGAAGGAAGGAAGTTTTAATATCACTTCTATAGGAAAGAGAAATTTAACGGCATTTCCGATACAATTCAATTTATCACAGATAAATGATTTTCCTTGGGTTATGTGGACAAGTGAAATAAAGAAAGACAAGGGTTTGTTAGATTTATTAACGAAACAGTTAAAGGAAGCAGAAATTATATTCAGACATGAACAAGGTGAATTAAGTGATATTGAACACGAATGGAATGGAATGTCAGGTAGAACTTGGTGGAAGAGTTTTAGTACATCTGTACATTCCTGGTCTAAGTCATCTTTTCAGTCAGCGGTTGGTAATGTTTTATTTAATCCCATCATAATCATATTTTTATTAGTTTTGATGTGTATTATATATCAAGTTTTTGTGATGTGTAGAATTATTCAGAAGATATATAGGAACATAAAAATAGAAATGAAAAAGGAAGATAACATTCTTAGAGGAATGTTAAATCGCAAGATGACTTTTTGACAGAAAGTTGCAGATTGGTTTATCAAGTCAAATATTGGTCTAGAATTTCCAACAAGAATGTATGTGATACGAATGATGACACGATTGAGTTAGGGTTTCCCGGGGTTCATCAACGTCCATATAAGGGGGGACTGTAAAATAGTGAGTTTATGGAGATTGATTCATAGACTGGATTACATATATTCATAAATATATGTATATTTCGCCCATCCCTTTAAGGATGCCTGTGTGTTGGAAAATGCTAAACCAAGAGTTTGAGATGGTAAGAACCAAACTCATCTGTTAGTCGTCCATCAAAGCCATCTGACGTTGTTTGTCAAAGTTGTCAAAGTAGTGCTATATATTGTTTAGAATGTTGGGCTATGAGCTGAAATAGCTATGAGAAACGTTTTACTGTAAGTTACTGTTACACTGAGGTCAAAGCTCAGCGAGCCTCAAAGGGTTTCTATATATATATATATAGATTGAAGTAGGTCTTGTTACAGGTCTCTAGTGCGCAAGTACACTTATTTCGCGGGTAAAATGTACCACGTGACATGATGTAATGCTAAACCTAAATTAAGGATAGTTAGTTTTTGTGTTACCATGTAAAGAGATAAGGACAATCCAGAGGAGGGGTTTTGGGTTATAAAAGAAGCCCACACTTCAAAGGTTAGGGAGAAGGAGGGAGAGGCAGAAGGTGACAGGAGAAAGACGGACCCATCCGACCAGACCATCTACAGACCATCCCGAGACGACTTACACAATACAGCGATGTAAGAGATATGAACTGTTATTTTTTTTTTCTATCTGTCTCCATCTATTAACTCAAGCCAAGATAGTTATTTTTCTCTAATGACTGTAACCCTCCAATTCTTATCTGAATAAATCCATAATATGTTTTTGACCTATCTTCGCTCCAATCATTATATACTGGCTATGCAGTTGTCGCCGTAAACCCATTATTTAACAGGAGCACGATGGGGTGTGCAGCATGGGGGATGGAGCACGATGGGGGGTGCGCAGCATGGGGGATGGAGCACGATGGGGGGTGCACAGCATGGGGGATGGAGCACGATGGGGGGTGCGCAGCATGGGGGATGGAGCACGATGGGAAGTGCGCAGCATGTGGGATGGAGCACGATGGGAAGTGCGCAGCATGTGGGATGGAGCACGATGAGGTGTGCAGCATGGGGGATGGAGCACGATGGGGGGTGCGCAGCATGGAGGATGGAGCACGATGGGGAGTGCGCAGCATAGGGGATAGAGCACGATGGCGAGTGCGCACCATGGGGGATGGAGCACGATGGGGGTGCGCAGCATGGGGGATGTAGCACGATGGGGGGTGCGCAGCATGGGGGATGGAGCACGATGGGGAGTGCGCAGCATGGGGGATGGAGCACGATGGGGAGTGTGCAGCATGGGAGATGGAGCACGATGGGCGGTGCGCAGCATGGGGGATGGATCACGATGGGGGGTGCGCAGCATGGGGGATGGAGCACGATGGGGGTGCGCAGCAAGGGGGATGGAGCACGATGGGGGGTGCGCAGCATGGGGGATGGAGCATGATGAGTGGTGCGCAGCATGGGGGATGGAGCACGATGGGCGGTGCGCAGTATGTGGGATGGAGCACGATGGGGTGCGCAGCATGGGGGATGGAGCACGATGGGGGGTGCGCAGCATGGGGGATGGAGCACGATGGGGGGTGCGCAGCATGGGGGATGGAGCACGATGGGGGGTGCGCAGCATGGGGAATGGAGCACGATGGGGGGTGCGCAGCATGGAGGATGGAGTACGATGGGGAGTGCGCAGCATAGGGGATAGAGCACGATGGCGAGTGCGCACCATGGGGGATGGAGCACGATGGGGGTGCGCAGCATGGGGGATGTAGCACGATGGGGGGTGCGCAGCATGGGGGATGGAGCACGATGGGGAGTGCGCAGCATGGGGGATGGAGCACGATGGGGAGTGTGCAGCATGGGGGATGGAGCACGATGGGCGGTGCGCAGCAAAGGGGGATGGATCATGATGGGGGGTGCGCAGCATGGGGGATGGAGCACGATGGGGGGTGCGCAGCATGGGGGATGGAGCACGATGGGGAGTGTGCAGCATGGGGGTTGGAGCACGATGGGGGGTGCGCAGCAAGGGGGATGGAGCACGATGGGGGGTGCGCAGCATGGGGGATGGAGCATGATGGGGGGTGTGCAGCATGGGGGATGGAGCACGATGGGGGTGCGCAGCATGTGGGATGGAGCACGATGGGGTGTGCAGCATGGGGGATGGAGCACGATGGGGGGTGCGCAGCATGGGGGATGGAGCACAATGGGGGGTGCGCAGCATGGGGGATGGAGCACGATGGGGGGTGCGCAGCATGGAGGATGGAGCACGATGGGGGGTGCGCAGCAAGTGGGATGGAGCACGATGGGGTGTGCAGCATGGGGGATGGAGCACGATGGGGGGTGCGCAGCATGGGGGATGGAGCACGATGGGGGGTGTGCAGCATGGGGGATGGAGCACGATGGGGGGTGCGCAGCATGTGGGATGGAGCACGATGGGGTGTGCAGCATGGGGGATGGAGCACGATGGGGGGTGCGCAGCATGGAGGATGGAGCACGATGGGGAGTGCGCAGCATAGGGGATAGAGCACGATGGCGAGTGCGCACCATGGGGGATGGAGCACGATGGGGGTGCACAGCATGGGGGATGTAGCATGATGGGGGGTGCGCAGCATGGGGGATGGAGCACGATGGGGAGTGCGCAGCATGGGGGATGGAGCACGATGGGGGGTGCGCAGCATGGGGGATGGAGCACGATGGGGGGTGCGCAGCATGGAGGATGGAGCACGATGGGGGGTGCGCAGCATGTGGGATGGAGCACGATGGGGTGTGCAGCATGGGGGATGGAGCACGATGGGGGTGCGCAGCATGGGGGATGGAGCACGATGGGGGGTGCGCAGCATGGGGGATGGAGCACGATGGGGGGTGCGCAGCATGGGGGATGGAGCACGATGGGGGGTGCGCAGCATGTGGGATGGAGCACGATGGGGTGTGCAGCATGGGGGATGGAGCACGATGGGGGGTGCGCAGCATGGAGGATGGAGCACAATGGGGAGTGCGCAGCATAGGGGATAGAGCACGATGGCGAGTGCGCACCATGGGGGATGGAGCACGATGGGGGTGCGCAGCATGGGGGATGTAGCACGATGGGGGGTGCGCAGCATGGGGGATGGAGCACGATGGGGAGTGCGCAGCATGGGGGATGGAGCACGATGGGGAGTGTGCAGCATGGGGGATGGAGCACGATGGGCGGTGCGCAGCAAGGGGGATGGATCACGATGGGGGGTGCGCAGCATGGGGGATGGAGCACGATGGGGGGTGCGCAGCAAGGGGGATGGAGCACGATGGGGGGTGCGCAGCATGGGGGATGGAGCATGATGGGTGGTGCGCAGCATGGGGGATGGAGCACGATGGGCGGTGCGCAGTATGTGGGATGGAGCACGATGGGGTGCACAGCATGGGGGATGGAGCACGATGGGGGGTGCGCAGCATGGGGGATGGAGCACGATGGGGGGTGCGCAGCATGGGGGATGGAGCACGATGGGGGGTGCGCAGCATGGGGAATGGAGCACGATGGGGGGTGCGCAGCATGGAGAATGGAGCACGATGGGGGGTGCGCAGCATGGAGGATGGAGCACGATGGGGAGTGCGCAGCATAGGGGATAGAGAACGATGGCGAGTGCGCACCATGGGGGATGGAGCACGATGGGGGTGCGCAGCATGGGGGATGTAGCACGATGGGGGTGCGCAGCATGGGGGATGGAGCACGATGGGGAGTGTGCAGCATGGGGGATGGAGCACGATGGGCGGTGCGCAGCAAGGGGGATGGATCACGATGGGGGGTGCGCAGCATGGGGGATGGAGCACGATGTGGGGTGCGCAGCATGGGGGACGGAGCATGATGGGGAGTGCGCAGCATGGAGGATGGAGCACGATGGTGGGTGTGCAGCATGGGGGATGGAGCACGATGGGGGGTGCGCAGCATGGGGGATGGAGAACGATGGGGGGTGCGCAGCATGGGGGATGGAGCACGATGGGGGGTGCGCAGCATGGGGGATGGAGCAAGATGGGGGGTGCGCAGCATGGGGGATGGAGCACGATGGGGGGTGAGCAGCATAGAGGATGGAGCATGATGGGGGTGCACACCTCCCCCCAAAACACACACACACCGCCACACGCGCACCGCACAACACACCACACACACATTGGGAACCACAAACACCGCCCTACACAGACACCCACAAACACAGACAACGCCGCACACACACAACACCCAACACACAAACACCGCAGCATACACAAATATACGCACATACCGCGCAACACACATACATTGCACAAAACATACCTCCCCCCAAAACACACACACGCACCCCACACCCACACAAACCGCGCAACACACACACACAACGCTACAGACACACAGCGCTCTACAAACAACGCAACACACAAACAACACCGCTCTCACCCCCCAGCTACACCCAGACAACACCCAGAACATGTACAGCCCCTACACAAACACTTGGTAACTACGCACAACAACATCTATATATATATATATAACAAAAATCATACATTAACTACACAATACGTAAATTCTAGAATACCCGATGCGTAGAATCGGGCCACCTTCTAGTATTTATATAATTATCAGGTAATTGTAGTGCCCCTGAGCCACTTAGGGCACTACAGGGAACTGCATCCTCTCGAGGATGCAGGACCTACCTCCTGGGACCTGTAATGCCAGTGACAGCAACAGCAACAAACACCTAAAAATCCTAGTTGCCACTCACACCAGGGCTCAAAAGGTTAGTCAGATAAGGGGGTTGTCACCCAGTGGGCAGAGCCAGTCCAAGGTGGCCCGATTCTACGCATCGGGTATTCTAGAATTTACGTATTGTGTAGTTAATGTATGATTTTTGTTATATATATATATATAGATGTTGTTGTGTGTAGTTACCAAGTGTTTGTGTAGGGGCTGTACATGTTCTGGGTGTTGTCTGGGTGTGGCGGGGGGTGAGAGCGGTGTTGTTTGTGTGTTGCGTTGTTTGTAGAGCGCTGTGTGTCTGTAGCATTGTGTGTGTGTGTTGCGCGGTTTGTGTGGGTGTGGGGTGCGTGTGTGTGTTTTGGGGGGAGGTATGTTTTGTGCAATGTATGTGTGTTGTTCGGTATGTGCGTATATTTGTGTATGCTGCGGTGTTTGTGTGTTGGGTGTGTGTGCGGCGTTGTCTGTGTTTGTGGGTGTCTGTGTAGGGCGGTGTTTGTGGTTCCCAGTGTGTGTGTGGTGTGTTGTGCGGTGCGCGTGTGGCGGTGTGTGTGTGTTTTGGGGGGAGGTGTGCACCCCCATCATGCTCCATCCTCTATGCTGCTCACCCCCCATCGTGCTCCATCCACAATGCTGCGCACCCCCCATCGTGCTCCATCTTCCATGCTGCGCACCCCCCATCGTGCTCCATACCCCATGCTGCGCACCCCCCATCGTGCTCCATCCCCCATGCTGCGCACCCCCCATCGTGCTCCATCCCCCATGCTGCCCACCCCCCATCGTGCTCCATCCCCCATGCTGCGCACCCCCCATCGTGCTCCATCCCCCATGCTGCGCACCCCCCATCATGCTCCATCCCCCATGCTGCGCACTCCCCATCGTGCTCCATCCCCCATGCTGCGCACCCCCCATCGTGCTCCATCCCCCATGCTGCGCACCCCCCATCGTGCTCCATCCCCCTTGCTGCGCACCCCCCATCGTGCTCCATCCCCCATGCTGCACACTCCCCATCGTGCTCCATCCCCCATGCTGTGCACTCCCCATCGTGCTTGATCCCCCATGCTGCGCACCCCCCATCGTGCTCCATCCCCCATGCTGCGCACCCCCATCGTGCTCCAACCCTACATACTGCGCACCCCCATCGTGCTCCATCCCCCATGCTGCGCACTACCCATCGTGCTCCATCCCCCATGCTGCGCACTCCCCATCGTGCTCCATCCCCCATGCTGCGCACTCCCCATCGTGCTCCATCCCCCATGCTATAATAGTTCTCCTATTATACTCAGAGTATAATAGGAGGACTATAATAGGAGGAGTAGTCCTGGGGGGAGAGGAGTATAATGCCGGCTCCCTGCACATGTGTACCGGGAGCCGGTGTACGCTGGTAACTATGATACACATCGGGTAACTAAGGGACCTTAGTTACCCGATGTGTATAATGGTTACTAGCGTTCACCGGCTCCGTCACGATCCCAGCATCGCAAGGGTATGTCTGTCGCTGCTGGGATCGTGACGGAGCCGGTGTACACTGGTAACTATGATACACATCGGGTAACTAAGGGACCTTAGTTACCCGATGTGTATAATGGTTACCAGCGTTCACCGGCTCCGTCACGATCCCAGCATCGCAAGGTTATGTCTGGCGCTGCTGGGATCGTGACGGAGCCGGTGTACACTGGTAACTATGATACACATCGGGTAACCAAGGGACCTTAGTTACCCGATGTGTATAATAGTTACCAGCGTTCACCGGCTCCGTCACGATCCCAGCATCGCAAGGTTATGTCTGGCGATGCGTGCGGAGGGCCGGGGCGAGTGGTCAATCCATGCAGAGGGCGGGGCCAGGCCGAGGCGAGCCACCAATCCGTGGGGGGGCGGGGCCAGGCCGAGCCCAGCGGCCAATCAGACGGTTGTCACTGTAATGACACTCACCGTGACACAATTTTGGAGCAAGACAGACAGACAGACAGACAGAATAAAGCAATTATATATATAGATATTTATATAATTATCAGGTAATTGTAGCGCCCCTGAGCCACTTAGGGCATTACAGGGAACTGCATCCTCTCGGGGATGCAGGACCTACCTCCTGGGACCTGTAATGCCAGTGACAGCAACAGCAACACACACCTAAAAATCCTAGTTGCCACTCACACCAGGGCTCAAAGGGTTAGTCAGATAAGGGGGTTGTCACCCAGTGGGCAGAGCCAGTCCAGGGACTAGACCACTTGGTGGGAGGGGCAAGGCAGTTAGAGTCTGGAAGGAGGAAGTGAAGGGTGCCTCGAGCTGGGTCCATGTAACGGTGACCCGGCGCACGGGAGTAAGGTCACACAGGGCCCTAGGTCAGGCGGCAGTTGTATACAGCCTAGAAATTACCTGCATGGTGAGGGCAATGCCACGGGCCTCACTAACCTACAGATCCGGGGGCATCAGCAGCACCGTAAGGATCAGGGTTTGGACACATACCTCTCCAGAGGGTCCATACTGCCCGCCGTACAGAGAGAGAGAGACTGTAACCACCAAACGAGGGACAGTCGGACCCCCAAAGTTTCAAGCTTTGGGGTCTCAACTACACTGAGAGTTCCGGGGACAGAGCAACCGAGTCATCATCTGGCACTGGCAGACTGGGACCGGAACCAGCCGTACAGGGTCCACAGTGAGTAAAGACTGTTAAATACAATCCACAGACTGGCCTCCCTTAATATTGCACCGTATATCTCCCAGGCTCAGCCCTACCTGCGGAGGGCCTACCATCACAGCTGCCACTACCACCAGCCCTGGGAGTACCCACCTAAGCAGCGGCGGTTCCACAATCATAATCGGAACCCCCGGGTGGCATTACATGAACATTAACTCTTATCTTCCCTGTAAATACTCCCCTTACAAAAGGCACCCAGGGCACGGGACCGGGCAACGGCCACCAAAGTGACATCCCCAAATAGATATACTGCCCGGGATCGAGTTCCCTATTCCCTGGGTGACACATAATGATCGGCCACCAGTGTCTATACTGGATGTGGACAGTCATTCTGTGGGGACAGAGGCCCTATAACAGCATCACTATGGTTTCCAAACTAGTTTTACATGTTGGATAAACCATTTACTAGTCCTACTTACTCTGACAATACTGCTCTATAGGTTTTTGGTTTTTTTATTTTTTTTTTACATGTATTTATATTGAGGCCCCTCCTGTACTATCATCACATATAGGGGCCCCACCCCCCGAAGAGTAATCACATATAGCCTAAGATAACACTGACACTGGGGGTATGGGATAATGACACGACACTGGGGGTACAGGATAATGACACTGACACTGGGGTTTAGGATAATGACATTGACACTCGGGATACAGGATAATGACACTGACGGTACAGGATGACACTGACACTCGGGGTACAGGGCAATGACACTGACACTGGGGGTACAGGAGAATGACCCTGGTACTGGGGGTACAGGATAATGACCCTGACACTGGGGGTACAGGATAATGATGCTGACACTGGGGGTACAGGATAATGATGCTGACACTGGGGGTACAGGATACTGACACTGAGGGGTACAGGACACTGACACTGGGGGTACAGGGTAATTACCCTGACACTCGGCTCTTTCCCTCAGCACCCAGCTTTTCTATGTTCTGATAGCCAGCTTGTCCTAAGTACCCAGCTTCCCATGATCAAATCAAATCTTTATTTTTATATAGCGCTAACTTATTCTGCAGCACTTCAGAGAAAGCTGGGAGCTGGGAAGCTGAAGACAAGATGGATATCAGAACATAGGAAAGCTGGGTGATGAGAAAGAGAGCCTCTTTCCCTCAGCTCAGCACCCAGCTTTCCAAATCGCATCCCATGCGCTGACTGCTGCTACTCATCTTTCCCTAATGCTTACTGATATATGGTTACTGTGTGGACTTCACTCATGTCACACAGCAAGGACTGGTGCACACACCCTGCACCCGCATATCTCACACTCCCAGCACCCTCATGCCCTGCATATCTCAGACAGTTCCGCTGTACCCCAAATTACCCCTCTCTCAAACACACTGAAACTCCATGTACCACACACACAGAATCACATAACACCCCTCTATCACAGTCTGGCCCCTCATATGCCACTCACCATCATGGTGTGTATGTGGCACTGCACCTCCGTGTGTTCAGGTCACTGGAGCTGAGAGGCAGTGACACATACACAGCACCTCCCATCCTCCATCCTTATGGTGTGTATGTGGTACTGCACCTCAGTGTGTTCAGGTCAGTGGAGCTGAGAGGCAGCAACACATATAACCTGAGGACTCTTTATTATGTAGAAAGCAGAGATTTTTTTCTAATTTCTTACATTCCCCTTTAACATTTGTATTTTGGACTCTTTGGTCTGGAGTACACGCAGCATCGGCCGCCGGCTCCTTGGTGCCTTGTCTGGTATCATCTGGTACATTTATCCACAGGATTTGTATAGTAGATGCTGATCCCACCAATGTGGCCACGACGTGCGCCGCTCTCAGTCCAGAGATGACAGATCTCCCATCCAAGTGTACAGGGATTTATAGCATCTCTCCATGAAGAGCGGCAGCGCCTCATTCTCCAGATACATGTGAGCCCCATAGGTGAGATCCACATGTACCATTCATAATGTGTTATCCAGGGATACAGCATAAATGGTTGAAATGAGAAGACCCCCTATAAGAACGAGGTCAGACATGGTGACATTAATGTGTATTTGAGATGCAGATTCTCCAGCACAAATCTGGAGGAGTTTATTGTACATTTGAAGAGATCAATTTTCTTAGGATATAAAAAAATGGCCTCCTGTCCTCATTTGTTTCCTGGGGAACTGGGTAAAAAAATTAGTATGGTGGTGGCACCAAAGGGCACAGGGCACCGTTCAGGTTAAGGCCGGCCCTGAACTTACCCCATTTATGTTCGGTATCCCCAGTTACAATAACATTGTCCCAAAAAATACATTTAAGCTCTTCCCTTAATTTGTTGAAATCAGCTTTCCTAAAATTCCAGGTTTTAGCATTTCCCCTTTTAAATGTTCTATTAAATAACAAGTTTAAGCTTACCATATTATGATCGCTATTGCCCAAGTGTTCCCGGACCTGTAGATCTGAAATTGTATCTGGTCTATTTGACAGGACCACATCTAGCAAATTATCTCCCCTGGTCTGTACATCTACCATCTGAGAGAGATAATTGTCTTGAATTGTAGATTAGAACTTACAGCATTTAGCACAACAAGATTCTATGTCCCACTGAATGTCTGGATAGTTGAAATCTCCCATAATAAGAACCAGATTATTATTATTAGCTGCCTTTTCAATTTGTTCCAGCATTTCACCCTCTACCTGTTCAGGTATGTTAAGATGCTTATAGCAAACTCCAATTAGCATTTTTCCATTATTCCCCACCCCATGTATATTTACCCATACTGACTCTACATTGATTCAGTTCCTCCAATGTTATCATTCAACACAGGTTTTAGGTTAGATTTGATAAATATACACACCCACCACCTTTTTTGTCTTTCCTGTCCTTCCTGAATGTAGTATAACCCTCTACGTTTGTCACCCAGTCATGGCTTTCATCCAGCCAGGTTTCCTTAATGCCCACCACATCATAATCCATGGTTGACATCAGAGTCTCCAATTAATTCATTTTGTTTGCAAGACTTCTTGCATTTGCCAGCAGACATTTAATACTATTAACACATTTATTACTCCTAGCCTCCCTACGTTCCTTGCATGTCCTATATACAGGCTTGCATATAGGTTGTCTGATTCTCACTTTCAGCTTTCAGGAGGTCTCATTGTCTGAGCAGGTTTTTTTTTTTTTCAAACCCATGTTCTGCTAATGAGAATTATTTGACTATTTATTTAACAGATGTTAATTTTGGTGTTATCTTGTCCATGGGTGTTATCTTAAGTTAATTCCCTTAAGACAATAATTTCTTTTTCAATCCGTGACCTCCTGTTTACCACTGCCTCACCTTGGTTGTTTTGGACAACAGGTCTGCTTCTATTGATCTGTTTATTGCTTTAGTGCAGTAAACAAATTAAATTCTCATCTGCTTTGGTTTATCGGGATGGCCCTCGAAGAACTCATGAACTCATTGTCTATAGGCAGCAGCTCTACCATTGAGCTACTGCCTCTATTGAAAAGCATAGGAAGATTTGGTAATCTTGCCTTCTGTATTGCAGTAGAGAAAGCAGAAGCAGATAATTGTGCTACAAAGATAGATGGATTGATGGATGGATTGATAAATGGATAGATAGATAGGTAGGTAGATGGCTGGATACATGGATAGATAGATAGATAGAAAGATTCATGATAGAGGGAGAGATAGATACATGATAGATAGATACATGATAGATAATAGTTAGATACATGATGGATACAAGTTAGATAGCTAGATAGATACATGATATATACGGTGTGTGTGTATATATATATATATATATATATATATATATATATATATATATATTACAGTACAGACCAAAAGTTTGGACACACCTTCTCATTCAAAGAGTTTTCTTTATTTTCAGGACTCTGAAAATTGTAGATACACATTGAAGGCATCAAAACTATGAATTAAAACATGTGGAATTACAAATACTTAAAGTGTGAAACAACTGAAAATATGTCTTATATTCTCCGTTCTTCAAAGTAGCCACCTTTTGCTTTCATTACTACTTTGCACACTCTTGGCATTCTCTTGATGAACTTCAAGAGGTAGTCACCGGAAATGGTTTTCCAACAGTCTTGAAGGAATTCCCAGGGATGCTTAGCACTTGTTGGCCCTTTTGCCTTCACTCTGTGGTCCAGCTCACCCCAAACCATCTCGATGGGGTTCAGGTCTGGTGACTGTGGAGACCAGGTCATCTGGGTATCACCCCATCACTCTCCTTCTTAGTTAAATAGCCCTTACACAGCCTGGAGGTGTGTTTGGGGTCATTGTCCAGTTGAAAAATAAATGATGGTCCAACTAAACGCAAACCGGATGGAATAGCATGCCGCTGCAAGATGCTGTGGTAGCCAAGCTGGTTCAGTATGCCTTCAATTTTTAAAAATCCCCAACAGACACCAGCAAAGCACCCCCACACCATCACACCTCCTCCCCCATGCTTCACGGTGGGAACCAGCCATGTAGAGTCCATCCATTCACCTTTTCTACAAAGACACGGTGGTTGGATCCAAAGATCTCCAATTTGGACTCATCAAACCAAAGCACAGATCTCCACTGGTCTAATGTCCATTCCCTGTGTTCTTTAGCCCAAACAAGTCTCTTCTGCTTGTTGCCTGTCCTTAGCAGTGGTTTCCTAGCAGCTATTCTACCATGAAGGCCTGCTACACAAAGTCTCTTCTTAACAGTTGTTCTAGAGATGAGAAGGTGTGTCTAAACTTTTGGTCTGTACTATATATATATATATATATATAAAAAAAACAGGATAGGACACATGAGATCGCCCTCATTATCAAAGTTAATGGTCACTCCCAACACCAAACTTATTTTGAATATGAGAACAATAAGGGACATACAAGACCAATATTATCTGAGTAAACCAAAAAACTCCAGAGAGTCCTGATTCGGATAAAATATGAAAATATTTATTTCACACAAAAACTTAAAATGTCACATCAAAATTTACAAAGGACAGTAATATAAATAGTTATAATCATACAGGTAAAAAAGTGAAGTGTCTCCAGATAAGGAAATCGGTTTTATGTACATCAAGATAGGGTATCACCGTAAATGAATGCAGGAGAAGATAAGGGGTATGTGCTGGAAAAGTCACAAAGTGCAATTTAATCAGGCCCTATTCCTCTGCAAGGACAGTGAGGCTCCAAGTAGAGATTCTCATCATGAACCAGCATGAAGTAAACAATACATCCCTTGCACAGAGTGAAACTAAGGGGTACTTCTCACATAGCGAGATTGCTAGCGAGATCGCTGCTCAGTCACGGTTTTTGTGACGCACCAGTGACCTCATTAGCGATCTCGCTGTGTGTGACACTGAGCAGCGATCTGGCCCCTGCTGTTAAATTGCTGCTCGTTAAACAGTGCTGGTTAATTTTTTGGATGTTGCTCTCCCGCTGTGAAGCACACATCGCTGTGTTTGACAGCGAGAGAGCAACGATCTGAATGTGCAGGGAGCCGGCTTCTGGCAGCCTGCGGTAAGCTGTAACCAAGGTAAATATCGGGTAACCAAGCGAAGTGCTTTGCTTGGTTAACCGATATTTACCTTGGTTACTAGCGTCCGCCGCTCTCAGGCTGCCAGTGCCGGCTCCCTGCTCCCTGCACACGTAGCCGGAGTACACATCGGGTAAATAAGCAAAGCGGTTTGCTTATTAACCCGATGTGTACTTTGGCTAGGAGTGCAGGGAGCCAGCACTAAGTGGTGTGCGCTGGTAACCAAGGTAAATATCGGGTAACCAAGCGCTTGGTTACCCGATATTTACCTTAGTTACCAAGTGCAGCATCGCTTCCACGTGTCGCTGGGGGCTGGTCACTGGTCGCTGGTGAGATCTGCCTGATTGACAGCTCACCAGCGACCATGTAGCGACGCACCAGCGATCCTGACCAGGTCAGATCACTGGTGGGATCACTGGATCGTCGCTAAAGTGTGGCGGTACCCTTACTCAGCACAACACATCATATTAGATTATGAATCAGCAAGTGCTTACCCATCTTGAAAGCAAAAACCAGATAGCCCATGTGCCCCAATGCATTTCGTGGTCTTCCTCAGGGGACTATGACCCTTATCTTCTCCTGCATTCATTTGCGGTGATACCCTATCTTGATGTGCATAAAATCGATTTCCTTATCTGGAGACACTTAAATTTTTACCTGTATGATTATAACTATTTATATTACTGTCCTTTGTAAATTTTGGTGTTTGGTTAAGGCTAGGTTAACACACTGCGGTTTTTTTGACGCTGCGTTTTTGTGCGTTGTTTGCGGCAAAAACGCACCCGCGGCAAAAAACGCACGCGTTTTGCTGCGATTTGGTGCGTTTTTTTGCTGCGTTTTGCTGCGTTTTTGCTCACTGCATCTTTATGCGTTTTTTATCAGTGAACAAAAAAAAAGGTCATTTCCTTCTTCAATGTGTTCTTCATTGTCCACTAGTGTATGCAGAAGAGCAGACAGCTGCAGAACTACAAGGCTCAGCATACTCCATCCAATAGTGTATGCAGGAGAGCAGACAGCAGCTGCTGAACTACAAGGCTCAGCATGCTCCATCCAGGACTGTATGCTTGAGGGAGAGTCAGGGGGAGCAGACCTACAAGGCTCAGCATCCTCCATCCAATAGTGTATGCAGGAGAGCAGACAGCAGCTGTCGAACTACAAGGCTCAGCATCCTCCATCCAATAGTGTATGCAGGAGCAGGCAGCAGCTGTCAAACTACAAGGCTCAGCATCCTCCTTCCAGGACTGTATGCAGGATTTCTTTGCCCCCCCCAAACAAAAAAAATGACGTGGGCTTCGCCATATTTTTGTATGCTAGCCGGGTACAGCAGGCAGGTACGGGCTGCCCCCAACCCCCAGCTGCCTATTTGTACCCGGCTGGGAACCAAAAATATAGGGAAGCCCTTTTTTTTTAATTATTTCATGAATTTCATGAAATAATTTTTAAAAAAAATGACGTGCGCTTCGCCCAATTTTTGAGTCCAGCCGGGTACAACTAGGCAGCTGGGGATTGGAATCCACAGTACAGGGTGCCCATGCTTTCTGGGCACCCCCGCTGTGAATTGCAGTCCCGCAGCCACCCCAGAAAATGGCGCTTTCATAGAAGCGCCATCTTCTGGCGCTGTAGCCAACTCTTCCAGCTGCCCTGATGCCGGGTGGCTCGCTGGGTAATAATGGGGTTAGAGCTAGCTTTATATTATCAGCTGGCCCTAAGCCCGAAATTCATGGTGTCACGCCAATATTAGACATGGCCACCATGAATTTCTAGTAAAGATAAAAAAAAAACACAACACACTGAAAAATATTTTTATTAGAAATAAAACACAACACAATTAGTGACTCCATCTTTATTGAAATAAAGAACCCCCCTCCGCAGTAATCCTGGGTCAAGGGTCCCGCGCCGTCCAATCCAGATCCAATATCATCTGATCGGTTTGCTGGAAGGCAAAGCGATCAGATGATGTGTCAGGTTCTAGGGGCTGAAGCACATCACACATCAGCTGATTGTATAAAACCCGATTATACAATCAGCAGATGCATCGGTGCAAAAAAAAAAAAAATACTCACTTATGTGCTGATTACCGGCAGCTCCTGGAGCGATGGGGCGGGAGTCTGATCCTGTCCGATCGCTGCAGCAGCTGCCGGTAATCAGGGATGAAGTCTCCTGACGCATCCGCTGATAGGTTAAACCGGCCGGGCGCCCGCGTCACCGCGATACTTACGATCACCTGATGCGTCAGGTGACTGCATCAAGTGATCCATCGCCAGGTCCTGCATCTATCGGAGGTGTCCCGGCCGTCTGCGCACAGCCGGAGCGGCGATACCGTGAGAGGAGATGGGAGCGGGCATGGCACCGGGAGGCTGCAGACAGATGAGTATAACTTTTTTTTTTTTTCTACTGTTAACTTTTGTTTTCGCAGCCGCTTCCACCTCCCGCCCGAACATGGCGCCGCACGGCAGCATACATGCACAGGACGGGAGGTGGAAGCGGAGGTGACGGTACCGGGAGGATTCCCCCCTATGTGTTTACTGACAGAAGGAATCCTCTTCCTGTACATGTCACTTTACTACCCACCCCCTGCGTTTATAGCTGCGTTTTTGGTCTTAGAAACGCACCAAAACGCACCAAAACGCAGCTATTTGCGTTTCTCATTGCGTCTTTCAACATCCCATTGCACTCAATGGATGAAAAGCGCAGTGAAAAACGCGGGAATAATTGACATGCTGCGTTTTTGTGGCACCACAAAAACGCAGCTGAAAAAAAACGCTGTGTGCAGACTGCAAAAATGAAAACTCATAGACTTTGCTGGGGAAGCAAAGTCATGCAGTTTTCTGAGCAAAAACGCACCCGAAAACTGCGCAAAAACGCCGCGAAAAACGCACTGTGTGAACTTACCCTAAGTCTTTGTATGAAATAAAGATTTTGATATTTTACCAGAATCAGGACTCTCTGGAGTTTTTTGGTTTACTCCGATAATATTGGTCTTGTATCTCTCTTATTGTTCTCATATTAAAAAAAAATAAAAAAATAATATATATATATATATATATATATATATATATATATATATATATATATATATATATATATAAATATATTGTGAGGTAGCGACCACTAACGTGGTAAATGTTCGCTATATGTCGCAGTGGAGAAGGTCGCTGCGATATTAGACTGAAGAGGTTGCTATGGGACTTGTAGTTCCACAAAGGCTTGTTTCTGCATTTAAGGGTCAGGTTCCCTTTAATAATGCCTGTGTGCTGGGCAGGTCTGGATAATCACAGACCTCCACCTGTGGGGGTGTCCAGTCTGATTGAGGAGACTCAGAGTGTGTTCTGCAGAGTTGGAGAGCAGAGCAGGGGGCTCTGGATTTCAGTCTGGGTTTAGACTGGAAGTAGTGTGCAAGCCAGGCTGGTTAGTGCTGTGGCTACTGGACCAAAGCTCTCCTGGAGTGGAGAGACAGACAGGAGTCTGCAGAGTGTCTCTGGGTTCTTGGAAGGAACCACAGCAAGTGTTGTTCGCTGGCTGGCAGGAGCCAGTGTGTACAGGCGCCACACTTCCAATAGAGACTGTATTGGACTGGAAGCCCACGGTATGTGATTGTGATATGTTTTTGCCTTAAGCCAGGAGAGGCCTGTTATGTTTAATGTTTGCCGTTTATGACAAGTTTTTAATAAACGGCTGGAAATTTTTATAAAGAGACTGTGTACATGTGTTGCTGAAGCTACCTCACACCGCTGCAAGCGAGTGGAACCCCCAGGTTGCGGGGTGCAACCTTACATATGGTGGAGAATGCGGGCATGCGGTCTGGTTGCTAGGGGCAACGCAGCCTGGTTGCTAAGGGCAACTGCCTAGGACGTATTGCTGTGGATCGGCGGGTCCACGAAAATCGTGTCAGCGCACTCAAGCAGCTGGCGGTGGATCGGCGGGTCCACGAACAGGGACAGCGTGCTTAAGCTGCTGGCGGTGAATCAGTGGGTCTGCAGGGTTCTGTGCTGCAGTGGCGAGAGACCAGTGACTGGAGGTTCCAGGCCAACCCGGAATTGCGGGGCCCTGTTTGGTGAGCAGTGATACACCACAAGCTGGAGATCCTGGTTGTACGGGCGGTACAACCTGGAAAGGTTAGTGGTTCTCTAACCCCCTTCCCCCTCTTTAGACCACCGGGTATTACCCATTGGAGCGCCCCTCCTGTTTGTTTTCTTGTTTCAGCATGGAGGGTGCACAAATGGATGCTATGGAGGAGCTGTACCAGTTCCTTGTGCGTGGACAGCAGGAGCCGTCAGTGCGCACCAATGTGGCAGCAGTGGACCAGTTGATGAACTCACTTCTGGGGCCAGTACGAACACAGGGTGCCCAGCGAGATAAAGGGGAACTGTGTGAACTGGGGTCTAAAGACACTGCAAGGATGCCACAGAAACCCCAAAAGGGGCTGGAGTCCCAGAAAGGGGTGGTTACCCAAAAGGGGGCGGGGTCCCAGAGAACGATGGTGGCACAAAAAGGGGCGGAGCATCCCAAATCCGAAGGTGTGAAGGTGTAGTGGCACCAATGGACAGTAACCAAGGACAATGGTGTTCATGCTATGCGTGTCCGGTCTGCGGTACAGACTGCCCGGCTGACGAGAAGTCATGTCTGTGTTCTGTGGAAGTTGATGGCAAATGTGTGACTGGGCTGGTAGACTCGGTGAGCTTGGTGTCCCTGGTGAGGGCCACACTCAATAACTACCCAATTCTTGGAAGGATGGAAGCCAGCTGCAGACATGGGAACATTGAAGAGTATCCACGGTCCCGAGTGGTTGTTGAGACAGATGGGGTGTTAGGACCCGTTAATGTTGGGGTAGTGCCTGACTTACCGCATCCCATTATAATAGGCCGGGACTTTAATTTTTTTGACGACTTGTGGTCGTTGGCGGAAATGGCCAGCTGCTTGTGTAAAAGCCGGAAAGGCTCAAAGGAAGCCCTATCACAGCGGGAGCCTGAAAGTGTTCCTAGTAGTATGATATTATGTAATAAGGGGAAGACCATGCCTACTAGAGGTGACAGTACTAAGTTAGGGGTGACCAAAGAAAGAGATGGATGTGCCCCCCTTAGGGATATGACGTTTACAGTAACAAAGGATAGTGTGACCGTTAAAAACGGGAGAGCTCCAGACAGGGGGTTCAACACTTGGTTAAGTGGGGGCTTGTTAGTCCAGGACACCAGGGGGACTGACGATGGCTCCAGTAAAGACACTGACTTTACTAAAGTGACAAATGAATACAGTGACGTACTGATGAGCAAAGAGGGGAAAACCTCCCGTCGCCGAAGGCGCAAGAGGCGCAGAGGGGCGGAGCAAGCTACAACCTCTGACAATATGGTCCAGATAGAGACAGTGTCGTGTATTTCTGCCCAAAGTGGGGATTCCCTTCCAGAATCTGAGTGTGCACAGAAGGTTGAGAAAGGCACGTTGCCAATAGCAACCGCTAATGTAGAGTCGGACAGCAAAATCATGCCAAAGAAAGATGAGTCTGAGCTGGAACTGACACATTGTAACAACAGAAATCAGCAGGGTGAAAACGCAGAAAAGGAGCCGACCAAGGAAGTACTGGTGGTGTCCCCTATGACTTCCCAGTGTGATGCTGATGGTCTGTTGAGTGTAAGCACTATAGGATATCAAATCCTGGAAAGTACTGTAAGAGATCATAGTATCATAGTATCATAGTTTTTAAGGTTGAAGGGAGACTCTAAGTCCATCTAGTTCAACCTGTAGCCTAACATGTTGATCCAGAGGAAAGCAAAAAAAACCCCAATGTGGCAAACAAGTTCCAATGGGGAAAAAATTTCCTTGCTGACTCCACATCCGGCAATCAGACTAGTTCCCTGGATCAATACCCTGTCATAAAATCTAATATACATAACTGGTAATATTAAATTTTTCAAGAAAGGCGTCCAGGCTCTGCTTAAATGTTAGTAGTGAATCACTCATTACAACATCATGCGGCAGAGAGTTCCACAGTCTCACTGCTCGTACAGTAAAGAATCCTCGTCTGTGATTATGATTAAACCTTCTTTCCTCAAGACGTAGCGGATGCCCCCGTGTTCCAGTCGCAGGCCTAGGTGTAAAAAGATCTTTGGAAAGGTCTCTGTACTGTCCCCTCATATATTTATACATTGTGATTAGATCCCCCCTAAGCCTTTGTTTTTCCAAACTAAATAACCCCAAGTTTAATAACCTGTCTTGGTATTGCAGCCCACCCATTCCTCTAATAATCTTGGTCGCTCTTCTCTGCACCCTCTCCAGTTCAGCTATGTCCTTCTTATATATCGGTGACCAGAATTGTACACAGTATTCTAAGTGCGGTCGCACTAGTGACTTGTACAGAGGTAGAACTATATTTTTTTCATGAACACTTATACCTCTTTTAATACATCCCATTATTTTATTAGCCCTGGCAGCAGTTGCCTGACACTGTCCACTAAAGTGAAGTTTACCATCCACCCATACACCCAAGTCTTTTTCTGTGTCTGTTTTACCCACTGTTCTACAATTAAGTACATAATCATAAATGTTATTTCCTCTACCCAAGTGCATGACCTTACATTTATCTACATTAAACTTCAATTGCCACTTCTCAGCCCAATCCTCCAATTTACATAAATCTCCCTGTAATATAAAATTATCCTCCTCTGTATTGATTACCCTGCAGAGTTTAGTATCATCTGCAAATATTGAAATTCTACTCCGCATGCCCCCAACAAGGTCATTTATAAATATGTTGAAAAGAAGCGGGCCCAATACTGACCCCTGTGGTACCCCACTATGAACTGAGACCCAGTGCGAGTACGTACCATTAATAACCACCCTTTGTTTCCTATCACTGAGCCAGTTTTTAACCCAGTTACACATATTTTCCCCTATCCCCATTATTCTCATTTTATGTACCAACCTTTTGTGTGGCACCATATCAAAAGCTTTTGAAAAGTCCATATACACAACATCCACTGCATTTCCCTGGTCCAGGCTTGAACTTAACTCTTCATAGAAGCTGATCAAATTAGTTTGACAGGATCGAGCCCTCATAAACCCATGTTGATACTCTGTCATAAGGTTATTTTTCTTGAGATACTCCAGTATAGCATCTCTCAAGAAACCCTCAAGGATTTTACCAACCGTAGAGGTTAAACTTACCGGCCTATAATTTCCCGGCTCAGTTTTTGTCCCCTTTTTGAATATTGGCACCACATTTGCCATGAGATGACATCCTAGAGAGTGTTGGTGGAAGAAAAATCCACAAAGGTCATAGTGAGCAGACCGGTGAACTATCTAGTGCTAGGGTGGATAACAGTGAATACAGCCCCAAAGCTCTAAGAGGAGGAGAGTACTGTGGTGAAGGGTGTGACACCCTGGTAGAAGGCGATGTTGTGAACTCCCAAGCGAGGGCAAAGGGTGACACTGCAGAGACCCAAGAGGAAGTTGGAGGGAATGCAGTGAAGTCCCAAGACACGGCTGGTGCTGTAAAAGTGGAAAGAGCCTCTGAGGAAGAGGTGAGGTCTGGACGTGAGGTCTCATCAGAAGCTGAGAGCCTGACTGACTCGGTGGGTAAGACCAAGACCGCAGACAAGAAGATTGACTCAGCTAAGAGCCTGAAACCCAAAGGCTCTGAGGCTGGGGCTGAGCCCGAGGAGGGTGTAACTCAAAAGGTGAAGCCTTTGGTGAAGAATATAGAAGGAGGCAAGAGACCTCAGGAACAGTCTAGTGTCCTTGAAAGTAAAGGAAGCAGACCAGTCTTCAATTATCTGATAGATGTGCCAAAAGACTTAAGAGAAGCCTGTGCCAGTGAGAAGGTGCATGAGAGATTTCAGAAGGCAGTAGGAGCCTGTAAAGTGTACTTTACCCCAGAGTCTTGTCGGTTGGTGGTGTGCTCTGTAAGTGATGTCACAAAGAAGCGGGTGGCTGTTCTGAGTGACATGCACCTACAGTGTCTTCGCACGAAGTGGCTCATCTCTAGAAGGATGGCAGAAGACACCAAACAATTGGAGCATATGAAGCAGCTCACCGCAGCGTTTCAGGAAGTGGTGGTTGTGAAGAAACCATTAATTGGGCTTGCAATAAGCGCGCTGAGAAGTAACATTCAGCAAGCCAGGAAGGTTCCTGGTATTACAGCTATTGAAGTGGAAGAAAATAGTGGAACATTCCGAATCTATGGGAAAACTGCAGAAGCAGTCAAGACAGCTCGAAGGTTGTTGGAGTTTGTGGAGGAGGTCACAGAAGTGCCCAGAAAACTTGTCAATAAGCTGATTGGTAGAAATGGAAGAGTCATGCAGGAGATGGTTGATACGTCCGGTGTGACGAGAGTAAGAATGAATATTCATAATGAAGCCAGGATACTCTGTGAAGTCAGTATGGTTCCCTGTGTCATTGTGGGAACAAAGGAGTGTGTTGAAAATATACGAGTTCTCCTAGAATACAGACTGGGATACCTGGAAGAACTAAAGCAATTGAATCTTGAAAGACAGAAGATTGCAGAGAAACTTTGTCAAGTTAGTGTGACGGTGTTTTTGTGGAGGATGATATGATTCTGGTTACCGCCGACATCGAGAGCCTCTATACCTGTATCTCTCACGAGGACGGTCTCAGAGCAGTCCGTTTTTTCCTCGGTATGTCGGGTCGCGATGACGATATGGGCGAACTGATTATTGAGCTCCTCCGCTTCGCCCTGTCACACAATTTTTTTGTCTTTAAGGATGTCTTTTACTTGCAGCAGCGGGGCACTGCCATGGGCGCGGCCTGTGCGCCTTCGTACGCCGGCCTCTTCCTGGGGTACTGGGAGAGGCTAGTTTTCGGTGACAGAGGCCCTGAGCTGTGCGCCCATGTGCAGTGTTGGCTGCGATATATAGATGACATCCTTTTTGTGTGGCAGGGCGACGTGGACCAGCTCAATCGGTTCATGGGACAATTGAACATCAACAAATTTAATATTAAGTTAACTTACAAAAGCAGCAGATGCAGGATCGATTTCCTGGATATACTAATTACTGTTGATGATAGGAGATCGATCCAAACGGACGTTTTCCGTAAGGAGACGTCCGTTAATGCACTGCTGCATGCGTCCTCAGCCCATAACCCATCTGTAATCCGCGCCATCCCGACCGGGCAATACCTGAGGATGCGACGGATTTGCTCATCTGACATCATGTTTGAGGCACAATCTGTGGACCTCAGAGACCACTTCCGTGATAGGGGGTACAGCATGAGGAGCATAAAATCTTGTTATAATCGTGCGAAAAAACCTCTAGAGCACAGTTGCTGATTAACACCCCAAAAAAACTAAAAAAACAGGATGGTATAGTGAGGTTTATTGGGACCTATAACCAAGAGTGGGAGACTATGCGCCAGATCATGAAGAAACACTGGCCGGTACTCTTCACTGATCCAGCACTTGCGGAGGTACTGACTAAAAATCCAATGATGACCTCTAGGAGGGCCAGAAATCTGAAAGATATTCTGGTACGGAGCCACTATATCCCGCCCAGGACTAACCCGTTTGGCTCTAGTGTGCCCACATGGGGATGCTTTCCCTGTGGGCATTGTGTGGCCTGCAGCAGTATTCTCCGTAGCTCATCCTTTTATTCATCAGATGGATCTAGGAACTTTCAAATTAAACAATATATCACGTGTGGTACTACTCACGTGATATATTTTGCTACATGTACGTGCCCCCTGACCTATGTGGGACTCACTTCCCGTGAGCTCCGCATTAGGGTCAGGGAGCACGTCAGAGATATTGCTGCGGCCAAATCAGAGGTAGATCCTAGTGTCTTAAAAACACTACCGCGACACTTTAGATCTCACCACTCTTGTGATCCATCCAAACTTAAAGTCAGAGGCATTGATGCCATAATGGGAGGAATCAGGGGTGGTGACATCAGGAAACGTCTCGCACAGTGCGAGACGAAGTGGATTGTGACTCTGGACACTTTGGTCCCTAAAGGTCTCAATGAGGCCGTCAGTTATTCTGCCTTCCTGTAATACTGGGACATACGCTCAAACATATGGGAATAGATACAGCCCTGTGGATGATTTCTGCAGGGACTGATAACTTGTAGATATCTCCTCTGTCTCACCTGATTGTTGTGGCACCACCGCTGTCTCCTAACCACCTATGATCTTATCACCTTTTTATTCTTTTAATTTTTTATTTTTTCTGCCCGCCTTTTCCAGAGTTTTCATTCCATACTTTTTGTGATTGCAGGATAATATCTAAAAATTACCATTGGTGGAAGTGTGACAGAATGCCCACATGGATTATTAAAGATATGAAAAGATGTTTCCTGCGGAATGTGATATAAACAGTGTCATTATGCCTGTCATCTCTTTGCACCTGTGGACTTTGTATACCTGCATCATGCTGTTTTGTATATTCCATCACGCTTCTAGCGAGATCCGGGGGTTCCTGTGCGCGTGCGCCGGCTCGCGTGCTCGTCCCTGCCTGATCGCCGCCGTCTAGCCGTCTCGTGCCTGCGCAGGAGTCATGGAGACGCGTCCGTGCTCCCGCGCATGCGCGACTATGACGTGACGGCGGCGGTCTTGGGGACTTGCCTGCGGGCCGGCGCATGCGCCGTATGTGAACTTCCGGGCTGGCTCTATAGCGCGCACATTTAAAAACCGGAGCTCTGGGATGGACGGTCAGAATACCTCCACCCTGATGAAGATTTTAAAATATCGTCATTTCGAAACGTACGTCGCTGCTCTTGTGAGGTCTTTGCTGTGACCAGGCTTGGTTATGCCACCCCACCACTGACTGGTAGATATACCTATGTTAGTATGGCAGTTGCCATAATACGATGGGACTTTGAGGGGCATTAACTCTGACATGTTGATATTGGAATGAAGTGTATTTCACACATGCACCGGAATGGGTGCATTATTATGTTATATTATACTATCATTGCCTGAAATTGAGCCCTGATGTGGTGTATATCCTAGCTTTTGGTCCTGCGAATAATGGATTTTATGTGATTTTATGATTATTCACCTTCTGTATCTAATAAAATTGTTTATTTTTGCACAAAAAAACTCTTGGTTCTCTTGCATATATAATATGTTATTGAGTTTGTGCCAATTGTGGGGGCTCTTACCACATTGTCCCCACATACTTATACGTTGCGCTTTTTGGAGTGTTTGCTTAACTAATATTTGTTTTCTGTTTATCACAGATATCTCTCCAGCCAACATGAATTTTAGGGCCAGGGACATTGCTTGGCAATCACAAATTGATGATGTGTTGAAGACAGGGGGTGCATCGGGTGGCGGAAGTGGTGGTGCCCAATCGAGTGAGACATTGTGTTTGAGATATAAAGATATATTGAAAAAAAGAACGAAATTGTGGTGGAATAAGGCCTTTTTAGGGAAATACCTTGAGAAAGACTTAGTGCCCCGTGGCCTCCGTGTACAGGTCTTTCCTTCCTTTACTCTGGATGACGAAGGGTTTAAAACAAAATGGCAGGAACTCGCCCAGACGTGTTCCCGTGGCTTTTTGGGCCTTTTATGGGATCACAATTCATCTACCCTGACTTCGCAAGAGGCTGAATTAGAATCCATAGAGAAAGATCTGAATGGTACCTGCACACCTGAAACCATGACACAATTTAACTCCGAAATAAATCAGGAGTTGGAGAGATGGGAACGGGAAATCAAGGCGTTCAAGTTTAAAAAATTAAACAGGGATATCGCCGATTACTCGACAAAAAGGGCTTATAAATGGAGAATGGACACAACAAGAGGACGGGTAGGGGGTCATTCCTTCAAGAACCAGAAACCCCGATCCTCATCACTAGTGTCGGATACCTCATGTGGCGACTCCTCCTCCGAGGCATCAGTGAGTTCCCCAACTGCGGCGGAAACAGTTGGGGCGCGCGTTAAGCAACGTGCCCGTCCACCTGCTGCTCAAGGAAAGAACAAGCGACAGGGTAACAGGCTGCAGGTAATTAATCTCTCAACACGGGTTCTCACTGGTGCTCAGGTGGAGGTGCTGTCACGGGGTCTCACATTTTCTCCTGCTAACCCCTTTCATCTGTTTACAGCCTTGAAGGACCTCAACCTATTCTCTCTTAAATTAATTTTAAAAAAACTTTTTCACAAGCGGAATATAGTGTCTGACAGTCAGATGGAAAGGGATGCCATTCAGAACTTGGAGGATCTGTTACAAGAACAGGAGGCACCATCTACAGGTATATTCCCACATGCTTTGTTACCTAGATCCACAAAGTTCCCCCCACTGTCTCTGAGTCCCGCTGTAGACATCTTCACCAAAATGGTGTGTGATGAATTTAGACAAATACCAACCAGGTGCAGACGTGACAATTTGACACGGGTACAAAGATCAGCACTGGTCGAACTACAGGGGTATAGGGACATAATAATAAAAGCAGCTGACAAGGGGGGGAATGTTGTTGTGTTACCAATAGAGAAGTATGAAAGGGAGGTACTGAGACAGCTACGCAATAGGGAGACATATAGGAAACTCCCCTCAAGCCCGTTGGTTTTATTTTCCAGTGAGCTCACTACCATCCTGAATGAGGCTCTTGAGAAAGGTTTGATTACTAAGAAAATGTTTGATGGACTCTGTAACAAACATCCGAGGATACCTACATTCTATATCCTACCTAAAATCCACAAAGACGCCGTCAACCCACCGGGACGCCCGATAGTGTCCGGCATAGAGGGCTTATGCGACCCCATCTGTAAATTCATAGATTATCATCTGAAACCCTTGGTGGAAGCATTGCCCTCTTATGTGCGTGACACTACGGACGTCCTGAGTCGCATTGACGGTGTTTTTGTGGAGGATGATATGATTCTGGTTACCGCCGACATCGAGAGCCTCTATACCTGTATCTCTCACGAGGACGGTCTCAGAGCAATCCGTTTTTTCCTCGGTATGTCGGGTCGCGATGACGATATTTGCGAACTGATTATTGAGCTCCTCCGCTTCGCCCTGTCACACAAATTTTTTTGTCTTTAAGGATGTCTTTTACTTGCAGCAGCGGGGCACTGCCATGGGCGCGGCCTGTGCGCCTTTGTACGCCGGCCTCTTCCTGGGGTACTGGGAGAGGCTAGTTTTCGGTGACGGAGGCCCTGAGCTTTGCGCCCATGTGCAGTGTTGGCTGCGATATATAGATGACATCCTTTTTGTGTGGCAGGGCGACGTGGACCAGCTCAATCGGTTCATGGGACAATTGAACATCAACAAATTTAATATTAAGTTAACTTACAAAAGAAGCAGATGCAGGATCGATTTCCTGGATATACTAATTACTGTTGATGATAGGAGATCGATCCAAACGGACGTTTTCCGTAAGGAGACGTCCGTTAATGCACTGCTGCATGCGTCCTCAGCCCATAACCCATCTGTAATCCGCGCCATCCCGACCGGGCAATACCTGAGGATGCGACGGATTTGCTCATCTGACATCATGTTTGAGGCACAATCTGTGGACCTCAGAGACCGCTTCCGTGATAGGGGGTACACCATGAGGAGCATAAAATCTGGTTATAATCGTGCGAAAAAAACCTCTAGAGCACAGTTGCTGATTAACACCCCAAAAAAACTAAAAAAACAGGATGGTATAGTGAGGTTTATTGGGACCTATAACCAAGAGTGGGAGACTATGCGCCAGATCATGAAGAAACACTGGCCGGTACTCTTCACTGATCCAGCACTTGCGGAGGTACTGACTAAAAATCCAATGATGACCTCTAGGAGGGCCAGAAATCTGAAAGATATTCTGGTACGGAGCCACTATATCCCGCCCAGGACTAACCCGTTTGGCTCTAGTGTGCCCACATGGGGATGCTTTCCCTGTGGGCATTGTGTGGCCTGCAGCAGTATTCTCCGTAGCTCATCCTTTTATTCATCAGATGGATCTAGGAACTTTCAAATTAAACAATATATCACGTGTGGTACTACTCACGTGATATATTTTGCTACATGTACGTGCCCCCTGACCTATGTGGGACTCACTTCCCGTGAGCTCCGCATTAGGGTCAGGGAGCACGTCAGAGATATTGCTGCGGCCAAATCAGAGGTAGATCCTAGTGTCTTAAAAACACTACCACGACACTTTAGATCTCACCACTCTTGTGATCCATCCAAACTTAAAGTCAGAGGCATTGATGCCATAATGGGAGGAATCAGGGGTGGTGACATCAGGAAACGTCTCGCACAGTGCGAGACGAAGTGGATTGTGACTCTGGACACTTTGGTCCCTAAAGGTCTCAATGAGGCCGTCAGTTATTCTCCCTTCCTGTAATACTGGGACATACGCTCAAACATATGGGAATAGATACAGCCCTGTGGATGATTTCTGCAGGGACTGATAACTTGTAGATATCTCCTCTGTCTCACCTGATTGTTGTGGCACCACCGCTGTCTCCTAACCACCTATGATCTTATCACCTTTTTATTCTTTTAATTTTTTATTTTTTCTGCCCGCCTTTTCCAGAGTTTTCATTCCATACTTTTTGTGATTGCAGGATAATATCTAAAAATTACCATTGGTGGAAGTGTGACAGAATGCCCACATGGATTATTAAAGATATGAAAAGATGTTTCCTGCGGAATGTGATATAAACAGTGTCATTATGCCTGTCATCTCTTTGCACCTGTGGACTTTGTATACCTGCATCATGCTGTTTTGTATATTCCATCACGCTTCTAGCGAGATCCGGGGGTTCCTGTGCGCGTGCGCCGGCTCGCGTGCTCGTCCCTGCCTGATCGCCGCCGTCTCGTGCCTGCGCGGGAGTCATGGAGACGCGTCCGTGCTCCCGCGCATGCGCGACTATGACGTGACGGCGGCGGTCTCGCGGGACTTGCCTGCGGGCCGGCGCATGCGCCGTATGTGAACTTCCGGGCCGGCTCTATAGCGCGCACATTTAAAAACCGGAGCTCTGGAATGGACGGTCAGAATACCTCCACCCTGATGAAGATTTTAAAATATCGTCATTTCGAAACGTACGTCGCTGCTCTTGTGAGGTCTTTGCTGTGACCAGGCTTGGTTATGCCACCCCACCACTGACTGGTAGATATACCTATATTAGTATGGCAGTTGCCATAATACGATGGGACTTTGAGGGGCATTAACTCTGACATGTTGATATTGGAATGAAGTGTATTTCACACATGCACCGGAATGGGTGCATTATTATGTTATATTTTACTATCATTGCCTGAAATTGAGCCCTGATGTGGTGTATATCCTAGCTTTTGGTCCTGCGAATAATGGATTTTATGTGATTTTATGATTATTCACCTTCTGTATCTAATAAAATTGTTTATTTTTGCACAAAAAAACTCTTGGTTCTCTTGCATATATAATATGTTATTGAGTTTGTGCCAATTGTGGGGGCTCTTACCACATTGTCCCCACATACTTATACGTTGCGCTCTTTGGAGTGTTTGCTTAACTAAAGACAGAAGATTGCAGAGAAACTTTGTCAAGTTAGTGTGAGGTTGCGACCGCTTTCGGGCCAGGGCCCAAAGAAGTGCGGTCCACCTGGTGACTGTGTTGCTTCAGATGGCAAAGGAAGCAGGTCCTGTAGTAAAAGGAGCCAAGGTTATAGAGGACCTAATTATACATCGGGCTGTAGCACAGACTCTGAAGACTTTAAGCCCTCTAAGACAATGTCCGAAGGAAAGAATGGTGCTTGGGACATGTCTCTAGCCAAAGATGGCATTGAGAAAGTGAACAATCAGAGCAATGGACGAAGATGTCCTAGAAGAAGAGCCCAATATCGATCTGGACACAGAGAATGCATAGGATCTAATTACGGCAGAACCTCAGGGCTGATGTACCCAAACAGTGGCCCCTCTAGTGGACTGAATAGCGCAGGGTCGAGCCGCACAGTAGTTACGACTAAGAGAGTGTCTCACTACCACACTGACCGTTTGAGACGGTCATGGAGAGATAGGTCTGACCAGGGACCGTGTCTGAGAAGTGGGTTTCCTGTGAAGGGTTTGGTGACAGACGGTATGTCGAGAACTGGAGCTCAAGGTTGTCAAAGTTGGCCCTCTCAACTGGTAGGCCAAGGTGACCCTGATGCCCCGTCTCGAGGCCCCTGTAGGGTATCGAGTGTTCAACCCTACAAGTTTGAACAGAGGGGGGGGATATGTGAGGTAGCGACCACTAACGTGGTAAATGTTCGCTATATGTCGCAGTGGAGAAGGTCGCTGCGATATTAGACTGAAGAGGTTGCTATGGGACTTGTAGTTCCACAAAGGCTTGTTTCTGCATTTAAGGGTCAGGTTCCCTTTAATAATGCCTGTGTGCTGGGCAGCTCTGGATAATCACAGACCTCCACCTGTGGGGGTGTCCAGTCTGATTGAGGAGACTCAGAGTGTGTTCTGCAGAAAGGGAGAGCAGAGCAGGGGGCTCTGGATTTCAGTCTGGGTTTAGACTGGAAGTAGTGTGCAAGCCAGGCTGGTTAGTGCTGTGGCTACTGGACCAAAGCTCTCCTGGAGTGGAGAGACAGACAGGAGTCTGCAGAGTGTCTCTGGGTTCTTGGAAGGAACCACAGCAAGTGTTGTTCGCTGGCTGGCAGGAGCCAGTGTGTACAGGCGCCACACTTCCAATAGAGACTGTATTGGACTGGAAGCCCACGGTATGTGATTGTGATATGTTTTTGCCTTAAGCCAGGAGAGGCCTGTTATGTTTAATGTTTGCCGTTTATGACAAGTTTTTAATAAACGGCTGGAAATTTTTATAAAGAGACTGTGTACATGTGTTGCTGAAGCTACCTCACACCGCTGCAAGCGAGTGGAACCCCCAGGTTGCGGGGTGCAACCTTACAATATATATATATAATGTCCAACAATGTAGACCAGCTCACTCCTGTGAATCACCTGGAACCTCAGCTGACCTGGTTAACTCCGTTGTGTCCGGATCAGGATGTAGGAGTCCATCCATACAAATGTGAACAACGACAGAGCAAAGTCCAGCAATAACGTGAGCAATCCAGGATGCTGTTAAAAAAGTTTTTCTTTCTTTTTATTCATAGATTCATTAAAATACAGTGGTCTAAGCAGTTCAGAACAGCATTATCGCAGGAACGTAGCGCAGATTGGACAAATCTATGGCTATGTCTATCTAGGACAAATGTCCTATCTGTGCTACTTTCCTACGATAATGCTGTTCTGAACTGCTTGGACCACTGTATTTTAATGGATCTATGAATAAAAAGAAAGAAAAACTTTTTTAACAGCATCCTGGATTGCTCACGTTATTGCTGGACTTTGCTCTGTCATTGTTCATATATACCATAATTTTTATGATACTTTAACTCAAAAGGATATATAATCAACAAAAAAACAGAAATCAGAGTATATTGTATGAAATAATTTTTATTTTACAAAAATATTTTAAACATTTATTTAATCTAAATTGCTAAAAAACACCAAGAACATCACTTGAAAAACACAGACATAGAGGGGATTTCTGACCATAAGTTATTGGTGAGAGACGTAGAGGGATATTATACTCAATTCATGAAACAATACCAAGAATTTATACAATCAGAGCAATACCCCACCAATCTCACCGATATCTATATATATAATTGCCTTATTCTGTCTGTCTGTCTGTCTTGCTCCAAAATTGTGTCACCGTGACAGTGTCACCGTGACAGTGTCGTTAGAGTGACAACTGTCGGATTGGCCGCTGGGCTCGGCCTGGCCCCGCCCCCCCATGGATTGGCCGCTCGCCTCGGCCTGGCCCCGCCCCTCTCATGGATTAGCCGCTCGCCCCGGCCCTCCGCACGTATCGCCCGCTCCAGCGTACACCGGCTCCCGGTACACATGTACAGGGAGCCGGCATACGCTGACGCCTCGCCCGCTCAGCCCCGCTCCAGCGTACACCGGCTCCCGGTACACATGTGCAAGGAGCCGGCATACGCTGACGCCTCGCCCCCGCCACACGTTGGCACACTCGGCCCCGCCTCCGTCGGACATAACCTTGCGATGCTGGGATCGTGACGGAGCCGGTGTATGCTGGTAACCATGATACACATCGCGTAACTATAGGAAGCGCTTCCCTTAGTTACATGATGTGTATTATGGTTACCATGGTACACCGGCTCCCGGTACACATGTGCAGGGAGCCGGCATACGCTGACGGAGCCGGTGTACACGCTGGTAACCATGATACACATCGCGTAACTATAGGAAGCACTTCCCTTAGTTAACCGATGTGTATTATGGTTACCAGCGTACACCGGCTCCCGGTACACATGTGCAGGGAGCCAGCATACGCTGACTCCTCGCCCGCTCAGCCCCGCCCTGGCACACGTTGGCACGCTTGGACCCGCCCCCGGCGGCCCCAGCATGGGGGATGAAGCACGATGGGGGGTGTGCAGCATGGAGGATGGAGCACGATGGGGGGTGCGCAGCATGGGAGATGTAGCACGATGGGGGGTGCGCAGCATGGGGGATGGAGCACGATGGGGGGTGTGCAGCATGGGAAATGGAGCACGATGGGGGGTGTGCAGCATGGGGGATGGAGCACGATGGGGGGTGCGCAGCATGGGGGATGGAGCACGATGGGGGGTGTGCAGCATGTCGGATGGAGCACGATGGGGCATGCGCAGCATGTCGGATGGAGAACGATGGGGGGTGCGCAGCATGGGGGATGGAGCACGATGAAGGGTGCGCAGCATGGGGGATGGAGCACGATGAGGGGTGCGCAGCATGAGGGATGAAGCACAATGGGGGGTGCGCAGCATGGGGGATGGAGCACGATGGGGGGTGCGCAGCATGAGGGATGAA
The DNA here is from genome assembly GCF_048569485.1 of Anomaloglossus baeobatrachus. Lineage (NCBI taxonomy): Eukaryota > Metazoa > Chordata > Amphibia > Anura > Aromobatidae > Anomaloglossus > Anomaloglossus baeobatrachus. Next base: position 156,785,823 of record NC_134356.1, read on the forward strand.
GCACGATGGGGGGTGCGCAGCATGGGGGATGGAGCACGATGGGAGGTGCGCAGCATGGGGGATGGACCACGATGGGGGGTGCGCAGCATGGGGGATGGAGCACGATGGGGGATGTGCAGCATGGGGGAAGGAGCATGATGGGGGTGCAGCATGGGGGATGGAACACGATGGGGGTTGCACACCTTCCCCCAAATACACACACACCGCCACACGCGCACCGCACAACACACCACACACACACTGGGAACCACAAACACTGCCCTACACAGACACCCACACACACACAGACAACGCCGCACACACACAACACCCAACAAACAAACACCGCGACATACATAAATATACGCACATACCGCGCAACACAAACACTGCACAAAACATACCTCCCCCCAAAACACACACACGCACTCCACACCCACACAAACGCGCAACACACACAGCAGCACACACACAGAACGCTGTAGACACACAGCGCTCCACAAACAACGCAACACACACAACGCAACACACATACAACACCGCTCTCACACACCCCCACACCCAGACAACACCCAGGACATTTACAGCGCCCTACACAAACACTCGGCATCTACACACAACAACATCTATATATATAACAAAAATCATACATTAACTACACAATAAATTCTAGAATACCCGATGCGTTAGAATCGGGCCACCTTCTAGTTAAAATATATTGCACTAATAAATATACTATGTATAGATCCAAAAGTAATGATAATCAATAATAAACACAATGAATATATTAAAAGAAAAAATTAATTTTTCTACATAGTCTCCTAACAAGTCTAGACATTTAGTCCATCTCTTTTCTAAACTTAGAATTCCCTTCGAAAAAAATTCTTGATCTTGACCTTCAAAAAAGTCCCCAACAGCGGTTATCACATCGCTATTGTCATCAAATTTCTTGCCCCGGAGGTGTTCCTTGAGGCGAGGAAAGAGAAAGAAGTCACTGGGGGCTAGATCTGGCGAACAGGGGGGGGGTGTTCCACCAGTTCAAAGCCCGCTTCTTGAATGGTTGCCATGGCAACTTCAGCTTTGTGAGCCGGCGCGTTATCTTGGTGAAACAGCACTCCAGCCCGCAGTTTGCCGCAATTTTCTTATTTGTTCTGCGTAGTAGGAGCCCGTAATAGTGGCTCCCTTCTCTAAATAGTCCACCATAATAATTCCTTCAGCGTCCCAAAAAACGGACGCCATAACCTTCCCTGCTGAGCTTGACACTTTGAATTTCTTCGGCGTTGGTTCGTCGGATAGATTCCATGTCATCGATTGTTGTTTAGTTTCGTGATCAAAGTGGTGGATCCAGGTCTCGTCCATGGTCAAAAAATGTGACAAAAAATTCTCCTTGTCTGCTTGGAACTTTTTCGAGATTTGCTATTGAAATGTCAACTCGTTTCTTCTTTTGCTCGTCGGTTAACATTTTTGGCACCCAATCCGCGGAGACCTTTTTCATATGCAATTCTTTTGCAAGGATTCTTTGAATACTACCATATGAGATCCCTGTGACTTCAGCTACATGCCTGATAGTCATTCTTCAATCTGCCAATTAGAGTTGAGCGCGGTTCGAGGTTCGCCAATTTCATGTTTGAGTGATTTTGGGGGGTGTTCTAGATCGAACTAGAACTCGAGCTTTTTGCTGAAAGTTCAGCAGCTCGAGTTACGTTCGAGAACGGTTCTATCAGCAAAAAGCCTAGCTAATTACTAGCTGGCTTTTCACTGTAATACTGAGAGTCACTCTGTGATTCACACTATTATCTAATTTCAGCGTATAGTGTGCGGGGGGGACGGGGTTTAGATCTGTGTTGCTGAGAGAATGCCGATCGCCATTTTTTAAATTTTTTTTTTCTTCCCTAAGCGCACGTGTAGTGGGGCGGACCAGCATGTCAGCCAATCCCAGACACACACACAGGTAAGTGGACTTTTTGCCAGACAAGCAAGGGCATGTGTCATAGGTTGTGAATGTCACATGTCCTTGCATTATAAATACGGCCATTAACCCTCACGGCGCCATTATCTGCCTTCTGCGTCTGGGTGACAGTCACCGCTCACGCAGCGCCTGTCGCCGGTCCTGCTGTGCACGCTATACACACAGCGCTTTACAGAATAGGGACAGAAGTTTATTTCAGCCCTTTTGAGGGCTCATTTTCTTGGGCTCAGAGCCATAGGTGACAGTCAGGTCCGTGAAAATGCTGTATACAGCTTCAGATAACAGCGTCTGTGTACGAAAGCTCAGGAAATTTCTTGCTGCATTTCACCTTTAGGAGGGTGTGGTAAAGCCACTCACTCAGCCGTAGGAGATAAAGCAGGAACACCTCACTTGTTACTGTTCACCAGGTTTATTCTCTTTAGACACAGTCCAGGAACATGAGGAGAGCACTCCTTCCTCTTGCACAGCAAAAATACAAAGGCCAAACAGAAGACCCTGGGTGTGTCCAGAGGCCTGGCTTTTACCTCTGAGACCACACCCCGAGGTGGAGATATGGTGAACAGCCATCCCACCCATCTCATTAGCTGTTCAAAGCAAACCCGGCCCAGGTAATGCAGATTAACCCTCTCAGTACCTAATGTGCTGGAGTACTGAAGTCGCAGCGACACATATCTCCCCTCGTGCACATCACCAGTGACCACATCACAAGGGATAGAAAGTGAGGCTTCCTTTCCTCTACGCTGACCCACAACCCGGCCACTGTACCCTCCTGCCCATTTTTGCAAAGCTATTTTAATAGCAAAGAGTGCTGCCACTTAGTGCCCTCCAAAAAGTGGCTGCTATACTGCATTAGTGTCCTACTGGTGCCAAGCATTTTCCAGCACCTCTGCATTGTACCCTACTGCCCTTTTTTTGCAAAGCTATTTTAATAGCAAAGAGTGCTGCCAGTTAGTGCCATCCAAAAAGTGGCTGCTGTACTCCATTTGTGTCCCACTTGTGCCAAGCAAGTCCCATCACCTCTACATTTTACCCTGCTGCCCTTTTTTGCAAAGCTATTTTAATAGCAAAGAGTGCTGCCAGTTAGTGCCATCCAAAAAGTGGCTGCTGTACTCCATTGTTGTCCTACTGGTGCCAAGCATTTTCCAGCACCTCTGCATTAAACCCTCATGCACATTTTGCTACGCTATTTTTATAGCAAACTCTGGGAATTCCTTGCTCCATTTCATCATTAGGAGGGATAGAAAGTGAGGCTTCCTTTACTGTCCTGGTACCAACAAAACACGGCCATTGTACCCACCTGCCCACTTTTGCCATGCTATTTAATTTGCCCAAAGAGCTGACATTTTTTCTGCGGTCATAAAATTGTCTGGAATACTAAGTTAGTGTTCCTTTGCTGCCAAGTTGTAACACATGTGCATTCTACAATCTTTTCCATTTCTGGAACGCAATTATTAACTGCAGGTAGTCCAGCCAATCTGTGACGAAGGTGCAGGCGTGGATATAATGTTGCCATCATCCAATGGTGGTTCTCTCGCTGTCTGACAGCTCAAAAATACCATCTGTTTCCACTTCCAAAACAAGTGACGACCTGCCAATCACACTCCCGCTTACGGGTAAAGGGGTGGAAGTTCAGCGTGAAAAAGCATGTGTGACTGCTGTCCCCACAGTCACAGAGGATGAAGAGCATGCAGATGCATTTGATGGGACAGGCGGTGGTTGCACAGCCTCGGTGGGCCGCATTGTAGCACAGTGAAATTCCCATTGCGACTTAGGCTTCATTTTAAGTCTTGAACTTGGTGGGCTCCCCAGTATGCAGCAAAACCACGCAACAGGAAAAGGACTCTAGGCAGTTGGGTTGATAAATGATAGTTTAAGTTTCCCAAAACAAACAATAAGAACCATGCATAAAATTGAAATAATAGAACAATCTATTCAGTTGCCTACTACCTGCTAATCCCTCTGCGTAGCAGCAGTAATTGTGCGTTTGTGCGTGTGTGTGTGTGTGTGCGAACACGACTTACCAGTGGCGCATCACGAGCTTCAAAGTTATCTACCTAAACATAGACAAAACACATTAACACCCCTGAATACCCTAGGCGGCTAGTGCGCATGCGTGTGCCGATTTACCCCAGCCGCAGCCTAACTCCAGTGTTTCGCCTAGTGAGTATGCTCAGCCTGACTGTGCCATTCCTGAGGCTAAGTCTTCATTTCAGGCTACAGCGCATGCTCCCACACTTATTGCGAAAAGCCTCTTTGCACAGGTACTTGGACTTTTGGCCGGGTCTAAGTCCTGTGTTGTGCCTAGACAGCATGCTGAAGCTGATAGTCTTTTTTCGGAGACTGTATTTCATGCTACTGAGCATGCTCAGGCACTTACTGCATCAGAGGCTAGGTCCGGTAATGAACTCTTTGGCCCTGCCCCTGATGTGGGGGGCCCATATAGAGCACAGGGCATCAGGTGTCCTGACGATGTGGCCAGGACACTCCCAACTGGCTAGCAGAGGCCAGCCCCTATGACTTGTCACCTCATTATTGTTGGTCAGACGATGACTGGTGAGGTGTTTGTGTCGTGGCAGCCATGAGGTCATCATTAAAGTGGCGGTTCTGAATAGGACGCTAGTTATGCCACTCATGACGTGTCCCTCTGCTTTTGTCTCCAGGAGGTGCATTGTGGTCCACCCTGGTTTGGGGCTGACCCAGGTTATAAAAGGGGCTGGAGCCAACAAGGAGGTGCGCAGTCTTCTATTATGCTCCGAAAGAACACACCTCCATGTGTTGAACCCATTGCGGCTTTAGGCCAGAGGTAGGCAAGGATAGGGCGTCGATGCAGGCCGCCACCACAGTTGGTAACGCAGAACGGTTAAGACCAGGTCCTGTCCTACAGTCCTGCTAGTGCAGCCCAATGGCATTAACAGGCCTGCTACTGCTGATGTACCTGCTGTCCACAGGTGTGGCCCCTACGCACAAGGACAGCGTACCCAATTGCCTCTGTGTTGTTAATAGGGAGTTTCTGGGATGTGTGGGCGTGTAGACCCTGTGACGCTAACAGGGCTCCCAGTCTCCAGATCCGAGTGTCGTCTAACTCGGTTCAGGCTACTATTAGTTTCAGAGCCACCCAGCTCTGTATCCTCCACCTAACCTTCCAGTTGCCAACCTCTCCTTTTCCATCTGGGACCACGGTGGACATCGACTGGCAATGGGGATATATACATTTCTCTTTCTTTTCGTCTTAATTTTTTTATATAGCGGTAACATAGTATATACCACCTTATCCAAATCTGCCAGTCCCACCGTAACAGATTGTGTTTCTTCAGCAAATGTTACTGTTGCTTAACCACCAAACCCATGGCCAAAATCTTTTTTCCCCTTTCCAACACACCAGTTCCCCTTTCCACCAGCATCTGTCCTTTTTCAACTCATTTTGTATATGACCAAAAGTGCAACTCTGCAGGGACACCGTACTCAACGCCGTCTCAGCACAGCAGCCAGCCCTCGGTCCCTCAGATGTGGACAAGTAAACGACCATTTCCTCCTATCAATGACAAAGCGTTGAGATTCACTCTGTGCAGCACAGGTGTTTAGTGGAAAAGCAGATCTAAGATTGCGTACCACCTTCTGCTGATACTCCTGCATATGTGCGTCCCTTTCTATGGCAGGAATTATTTCGCCAAATTTTGTCTTCTACCGGGGATCTGTGTGGCATGTTTTAAAGGGTTATATATTTTGTTATGCAACCCAGTAGTCAGCATTAGGGTATGTGCGCACGTTGCTTTTTACCTGCTTTTTACCTGCTTTTTTGCTGCTTTTTCTTCTGCGCTGTTTAATGCCAAAATGGATGTGTTCTTCTTTTCAAGCAAAGTCTATGGGAATTTGGGTTTCTTGTTCACACTATGTTGTTCAAAATGCTGCCTTTTTGTGGCAGAACTTTGGTCAAAAACTCAGCTTTTCAAAGAAGCAACATGTCAATTGTTTTTGCCATTTGGGTTTTGCACTGCAAAGCTGAGTTTTTGACCAAAGTTCTGCCACAAAAAGGCAGCATTTTGAACAACATAGTGTGAACAAGAAACCCAAATTCCCATAGACTTTGCTTGAATAGAAGAACACATCCATTTTGGCATTAAACAGCGCAGAAGAAAAAGCAGCAAAAAAGCAGGTAAAAAGCAGGTAAAAAGCAACGTGCGCACATACCCTTACTTGGAATTCGTACAATCCGAGGGTCATGTTGTAGGTAGTGCAGCAAGAAGGTGCTCATGTGTCTTGTGCATCCAGGAGGACCAAGTCCTTGGTGTGTTGGTGGCGGAGAGGTGAGAATCGTGCCTCCTTCCTCTTCCATCTCCCCCCAACCTCGCACAACCGAAATGTGAGCAAGCTCTCACTCATCTGCTGAGTCTTCCATGCCCATCGCCAGTTTGTCCTCCATTTCTTCATGGGCTCCTGCACCTTCCTTAACAGTTTTGCTGATACTTTGCGCCCTTGTTAATCCCTCTCCCCCACCGTCCCATGACTGTCGCCTAGGTGCCGCTGACCGTCTGGACCTTGGAGATCTTGTTATCCCTTCCTATTAGCAGCGGGTTAATCAGCGTGATGTCCACAGTGAGCAACAGAGAATGTTCATTTATTGAGAATTAAGAACATCCAGCTTACAACATGAGAATAGGATCAGTCTGGTTTCTGGGAGAGGGAGAGAGAGAAATCTGCTGTGACCTTCAGCTTCCAGCTCCACACTAGAATGAACACACTGGGAGAAGGAGGAACATCCTGTCTGTGAATGAGGAATTTTTTTTTTTTTTAACTTTAACATCTGAACAATATGCATGCAGACATAAAATCACATCATATTAAACAAACAATAGTTGTTGCAATACATACAGATCAATATGCATTAGGCCAACACCCCCACTCAACAACTACTTATTCTGTTAGTCCCATAGTGGTTCTCAATCCTTGGAACCTAGGTCGTGGCAATGGCTTGGTCAAAATGTCAGCTATCATTTTATCAATTTCACAATAAACAAACTGAATTATGCCACGATCTATCAAATCACGTAGATGATGATATCTGATGTTGATGTGCTTAGTTCTAGCACTGATCTTTTCACTGCATGCAAGTTTAATGCATCCTTGGTTGTCCTCATATATCACCGTTGGCTGAGTTAACGGTTTACCAAGATCATCCATCAGTTGTCTTAGCCAAATGATCTCCTGACTTGCATAGGCTGTGGACACATACTCAGCTTCTGTAGATGACAAAGCAACAGATACTTGTTTTCTACTAGACCAGGAGATTGAACTTTCTCCAAGTTTAAATACATATCTGCTTGTGGATTTACGATCATGCGAATAACCAGCCCAATTTGCGTCAGCATAGCCGGTGAGTTTTAGATTTCCTGCTGCAGATAATTTAAAATGTACACATTGTGTCTCTTTTAAATATCGGAGAACTCTTTTAACAGCATTCCAGTCCTTTTGGCGCGGTTTCTCTACATATCTGCACAATATTCCAACTGCTGTTGTAATATCTGGTCGAGTCATAGTCGATATGTATAAAAGTGCCCCCACTGCCTGTCGATATTTCTCATTGTTAGGCAACAGGTTATCTTCTTCCAGTTTCAGGTAGGATGATTCCATTGGCGTTGATACACCTTTGGTTTCTTTCATTCCAAACTTTCAAAATTGAATTCATTTTTACACTTTGATTTAGAAGAAAACTTCCATCTTCCTCTCTCTGGATATGGATTCCTAGATATGTCACATTTCCAAGGTCTTTTGTTTCAAAATGCTGGTTCAAAATTTCAGTAATTTTCCCAATTTCGGCTTCTTCTTGATGAACTACAATTACATCATCCACATATAAGAGAATATATGTTAGGGCCAGGTGGAAGGGCAGACCCAGGAGGTGGATCCACTGGGCCGAACTCCTTGATGATGGTAAGGGGTCCGGTAGCTGGAGCACTACAGGTAGCAGGGCAGTCCGTGCACAAGAGTATAATGGAGAAGTCCCTGGGACCACGGAGTCACTGATGGTAGTCCGGGTGACGGAGCTCAGGTTCGGAAGCCGAGATGATGTCAGGCGGAGTCCGGAACCGTTGGAGCGAGATGACGGGTCACCACAGGGGTCAGAGATGGTACGGACTGTCAGGATGGCAGATAGGCAGCGTTCGGGGTGCGGGATTCGGCAGGACCGGATGGCGAGGCAGGATCGGCTCTAGAAGAGAGATACGTAAGTATGGCAAAGAGACACAAGGAGACCTGACTCCTAGCTTGGGAAACACGAAGATCAGGCCCCGCCCACTTGGACATTCAACCCCTTTATACCCTGTACCTGTGTGCTTCATTTCCTGTCAATGGACGCTGGCCCTTTAAGAAAGGGTCAATGACCGCGCGCGCGCCCTAATTCGCATGCGCGCGGCCCGGGTGCCAGAAGCCAGAGCAGGAAGCTGGGAGGAGGAAGCAGCAGAGCCGGGCTGGGGCTGAGACGCCGACGGGCGCCGGAAGCGGGGACCAGGACGCCTAGGAAGCGCCGGCAATGGATGCTGGAGAGTGGGGAGCGGCGGAGACCGGACTGAAGAACCGGGGAGCGAGCCAGGGGAGCCGGGGAGCGTGACAGGTGAGCCGGGGAGCAGCGCAGGGGACCCGGGGAGCGTGACAGTACCCCCCCCCACGCCCCCCTCCCCGCAACCGGGACAGGAAGGCACGGATCAGCGGAGTACCCACATTCTCCCGGGGCTCCCAGGACCTATCCTCAGGACCATACCCTGCCCAGTCCACCAGGAAGAACTGTCGACCCCGTACGGTCTTCATGGCCACGATATCCCTTACCGCATAGATGTCGTCATCGGCAATAGGAGGAGGAGCAGAACTGGCAGCAGCGGAGAAGGGACCAAGGACAACCGGCTTGAGCAGGGAGACGTGGAAGGAGTTGGGTATCCTCATCGTGGCCGGGAGCTGTAGCTTGTAGGAGACCTCATTGATCTTGCTGAGGACTTTAAACGGCCCGATGTAGCGAGGACCCAGCTTGTAGGATGGTATCTTCAATCGGACGTACTTGGAAGCAAGCCAGACTAGATCTCCAGGAGAGAAACACGGAGGGTCCAGACGTCTCTTGTCTGCATGTCTCTTCATCCGCAGGGAAGCACGCCCAAGGGACGCCTTGACAGAGTCCCAAATGGTTGCAAAGTCACGGGCTACAGCATCAGCAGCAGGGACATCCGAAGAAGGAGATACAGGCAATGGGACGAAGGGCTGAAGTCCGTAAACGACATGAAAGGGAGAGCTGGAGGAGGACTCACTGACGTGGTGGTTATGGGAGAATTCAGCCCAAGGAAGAAGCGTGGACCAGTCGTCGTGATGGGCGTTGACGTAGTGTCGTAAGAAGGAGGTCAAGATTTGATTGACCCTTTCCACTTGGCCATTAGACTGAGAATGGTAGGCAGAAGAAAAGTCCAGAGTCACTCCCAGATGTTTGCAGAGAGCCCTCCAGAAGCGGGAGGTGAACTGAGTTCCTCTGTCGGACACGATGTGTGATGGAAAGCCATGCAAGCGGAAGATGTGATGTATATAGGCGTCCGCGAGTTCCTGAGCAGAGGGCAGTCCAGCCATAGGGACGAAATGAGCCATTTTAGAGAACCGGTCCACCACGACCCATATGACTGTGTGTCCGGAGGACAATGCAAGTCCGTAATAAAGTCCATTGCAATGTGTTGCCACGGAACTGTGGGTATAGGCAGAGGCAGAAGACGGCCATATGGCAGGTGTTTGGGCGTCTTGTTCCTGGCACAAGAGGAGCAGGCAGAGACAAAAGCAGCGACGTCCGTGCGAAGGGATGGCCACCAGTAATGACGTACAATCGCACTCCATGTTCTCTTTTGACCAGCATGACCGGCTGTTTTCGAGGCATGGCCCCAGTGTAACACTTTTTGCCTATCAGTCTCAGAGACATAGGTTTTCCCGGGCGGTATCTGGGCCAGGGTGACAGGAGCCACTGGAATGATTTTACTAGGACAGATGATGGGCTGGGATGTCTCCTCCTCCTGCTCCATGGGCATGAAAGACCTGGACAAGGCATCAGCACGTACATTCTTGTCCGCGCGTCGGAAATGGAGCTGGAAATCGAACCTGGCAAAGAACAAGGACCACCTGGCTTGCCGTGGGTTCAGTCGCTGAGCGGACCGCAGGTATTCCAGGTTCTTGTGGTCCGTATAAATGATTACGGGGTACACTGCTCCTTCCAGAAGGTAGCGCCATTCCTCCAGAGCCAGTTTTACTGCCAATAGCTCTCGGTCACCGATGGTGTAGTTGCGTTCAGGCGCTGAGAAGCTCTTGGAGAATAAACCGCAAGTCACCATCTTCCCGGAGGAGGACTTCTGCATGAGCACTGCTCCGGCTCCCGAGGAGGAGGCATCCACCTCCAAGGTGAACTGGCGGTTTAACTCCGGACGGTGGAGCACAGGAGAGGAGGCAAATGCCCGCTTCAGAGATCCAAACGCGGCGTCGGCCGCAGGTGACCAGTCCTTTGGATTAGCCTCCTTCTTGGTCAAGGCGGAGAGAGGAGCGGTCAGAGCAGAGAAGTGAGGGATGAACTGGCGGTAGTAGTTGGCGAATCCCAGAAAGCGTTTGATTGCCTTCAGTCCAGAAGGAGGAGGCCAGTTGAGAATGGAGGAGACCTTCTTTGGATCCATCTGCAGTCCGGTATCGGAGATGATGTAACCCAGGAAGGGGAGAGAAGACTGCTCAAAGACACACTTCTCATACTTGGCGTACAGACGATTCTCTCTCAGTCTTTGTAGAACCAGCTGCACGTTCTCTCTGTGGGTCTGGAGATCCGGAGAGAAGACAAGGATATCATCCAGATACACCACCACACAGACGTAAAGAAGGTCCCGGAAAACGTCGTTCACCAATTCTTGAAAGACTGCTGGTGCGTTACACAGGCCGAAGGGCATCACGCAGTATTCATAGTGCCCATCGCGAGTATTGAACGCGGTCTTCCATTCGTCCCCAGAGCGGATGCGGACCCGGTTGTAGGCACCTCGAAGGTCCAATTTGGTGAACACACGAGCTCCTCTAAGCCGGTTAAACAATTCGGGGATGAGCGGCAGAGGGTACTTGTTTTTTACGGTGATTTGGTTCAATCCCCGGTAGTCTATACATGGGCGTAAGTCGCCTTCTTTCTTCTTAACGAAGAAGAAGCCTGCTCCAGCAGGAGAGGAGGATCTCCGAATGAATCCCCTTGCCAGGCTCTCTGTGATGTAAGTAGACATGGCCCTTGTTTCGGCTGGAGACAATGGATATATCCGTCCTCGAGGTGGTGTTGTTCCCGGGAGCAGGTCGATGGCAAAATCGTACGGACGATGTGGCGGAAGTACCTCAGATTCCTTTTTATCAAAGACGTCCGCGAAGGACCAATAGGCCGAGGGCAGTCCCGGTAGGTTCTCTGGAACCGGAGGTCGTCGGATGGGTTGTATGGTCTTCAGACAGTTCTCATGGCACGAAGAGCCCCATCGGGTGATTTCACCAGTGCCCCAGCTGACTGATGGTTCGTGTGTCCGTAACCAGGGAAGTCCCAGCAGGATTTGATGGGACATGTGTGGGAGGACGTAGAGAGCGATGTTCTCGGTGTGCAGGGCACCGATATGCAGTTCGACCGGCCTGGTGATCCAGGAGATGGTGTCAGAGAGGGGTCTCCCATCCACAGAGGCAATCACGAGGGGTTTGTCGAGTGGAGTAACAGGCACCTGGTACTTGTCCACCGTGGCCTGCTGGATGAAATTGCCTGCTGCCCCAGAATCGAGGTACGCCTCAGCCGTGAACCGTGTCTCTCCCGTTGTCACTTGCACAGTCCACGTAACCGGGTCTGAGAGAGTCCCAGCACCTAGGGTGGCCTCTCCTACCAACCCTAGGCTTTGGAGTTTCCCGGCCTCTCTGGACAGGAGCGTAGCAGGTGTGTGCCCTCTCCGCAGTAGAAGCAGAGGCCCTTGGCGAGCCGCTCTGCTCGACGTTGTTCAGACTGCCGCACACGGTCGATCTGCATGGGCTCGTGGACGGAGACACCAGATGCCGTTGACTGTAGTACGGCGGGCTTCTGCGGAGGAGAGGAATGCCGTACCGGACGTCTCTCACAGGACACTTCTTTGGATCGCTCCTGAAAGCGAATGTCCACTCGAGTCGCTAGGGTAATCAGGGCATCCAGGGTGGATGATACGTCACGACCAGCCAGCTCATCTTTAATTCGACCCGAGAGTCCTTCCCAGAAGGCGGCAGTTAGGGCCTCGTTGTTCCAGCCGAGTTCCGAAGCCAAGGTGCGAAAACGGATTGCGTATTGACCCACCGTCAGAGTCCCCTGACGTAACGGGAGAAGAGATGAAGCAGACGCGGAGGCGCGTCCGGGCTCGTCAAAGGTGCCACGGAATGCCTGCAGGAACTCCTGGATGTTCGTGGTCACAGGATCCTCCTTCTCCCACAAGGGGTTCATCCACGCCAGTGCCTCACCCTCTAGATGGGACATGATGAAGGCGACCTTGGCTTGGTCGGAGGCAAACAAATGCGGCAGCTGCGTGAAATGGAGGGAGCATTGGTTTATGAAACCCCTGCAGGTCTTGGGATCTCCGGCGTACCGGGGTGGTGAAGCCAAACGAAGTCTGGAAGCATCCGAAGAGGCTGCCACGGGGGCTGGAGCCGTGGATTGGCTAGTGGAAGCCCGAGATGCTGAAGATGTAATTGACGCTTGTAGCGTGTTCAGGCGGGCGTCCACCGAAGTCATGAAGTTCAGCATGCGGGTCTGGGTCTCACGCTGGCGTTGGAGTTCCTCCTGCAAGGCCGCTAGTGCTTCAGCGGGATCCATGGCCTGATCTTACTGTTAGGGCCAGGTGGAAGGGCAGACCCAGGAGGTGGATCCACTGGGCCGAACTCCTTGATGATGGTAAGGGGTCCGGTAGCTGGAGCACTACAGGTAGTAGGGCAGTCCGTGCACAAGAGTATAATGGAGAAGTCCCTGGGACCACGGAGTCACTGATGGTAGTCCGGGTGACGGAGCTCAGGTTCGGAAGCCGAGATGATGTCAGGCGGAGTCCGGAACCGTTGGAGCGAGATGACGGGTCACCACAGGGGTCAGAGATGGTACGGACTGTCAGGATGGCAGATAGGCAGCGTTCGGGGTGCGGGATTCGGCAGGACCGGATGGCGAGGCAGGATCGGCTCTAGAAGAGAGATACGTAAGTATGGCAAAGAGACACAAGGAGACCTGACTCCTAGCTTGGGAAACACGAAGATCAGGCCCCGCCCACTTGGACATTCAACCCCTTTATACCCTGTACCTGTGTGCTTCATTTCCTGTCAATGGACGCTGGCCCTTTAAGAAAGGGTCAATGACCGCGCGCGCGCCCTAATGCGCATGCGCGCGGCCCGGGTGCCAGAAGCCAGAGCAGGAAGCTGGGAGGAGGAAGCAGCAGAGCCGGGCTGGGGCTGAGATGCCGACGGGCGCCGGGAGCGGGGACCAGGACGCCTAGGAAGCGCCGGCAATGGATGCTGGAGAGTGGGGAGCGGCGGAGACCGGACTGAAGAACCGGGGAGCGAGCCAGGGGAGCCGGGGAGCGTGACAGGTGAGCCGGGGAGCAGCGCAGGGGACCCGGGGAGCGTGACAATATACATCCACTTTCCATCTGTATATCTCGTATATAAGCATGGATCCGCTTGACCTCTTTTAAATCCTTCTTCTAACAAGACTTTGTTCATTTTGGTGTTCCATGCTCTTGCCGATTGCTTAAGACCATAAAAAGATTTTTGTAGTTTGCAAACAAGATTCTGTTCACCTTCCTTTTATATAACCTTCAGGTTGAGTCATGTATAAGTCCTCCTCAATGTCACCATTTAAAAATGCAGTTTTGATATCCAAATGTCTGACAAACATCTTTTGTACAGCAGCTACGGCCATCAAGGCTCTAAATGTTGTCTGCTTGGCGACTGTGGAAAAAGTAGCATCATAGTCTTCGCCATACTTTTGAGAATATCCTTTTGCGACCAACCTCGCTTTAAATCTGTGGACTTTACCTTCAGAGTCATATTTGGTTTTAAATACCCACTTGCACTTGATTGCCTTTTTACCCTGTGGTAACTCAGTGAGTTTCCAAGTTTGAAGTTGATGAAGCGAGTTAATTTCTTCATTAGCGGCATTGATCCACTTTGTTCTTTCATGGGCAGGTAGTTTTTGCATTTCATCCCATGACTGTGGCTCTGACTCAGGTAGTGTCTTGACAATGTAGGATAGACGTTTAGCTGGTATTCCTTTATTTGATCTTGACGATCGTCTGATTTCATGTTCACTTAGGCTTTTTGTTGTTCCTTCAGTGGTTGAAGAATCTAGCCAGACTTCTACATTCTCCCTTTCGTTGTGTCGCGGGCGGAGGGGCCGCGCTCGCCAGGCTCGGGTCCGGGGCTTCTGTTGCTGCTTGGTGCCTCGAGCGGTGGGCCGGACCCGGGGAGTCGAGCAGCGCTCCTCGTCCACGAGTGAAAAGGGGGTGGTTTGGTTTGGGAGATAGTTCGTGACGCCACCCACGGGTCGTGGTGATAAAGGGCACCACTGGTGACGGGGATCCCAGGAGCGATGGTAAGGAGCAGCTAGGATGTTGTCCCCTCCGTGGGTAGGGGTTGGTGGTCCCGGAGCCCTGTGGTGTAACAGGGAGGCTAGATGGCTGGGGTGCAGGGTTGCAGGGGCAGCGCGGCGCGGTGCTGGATGGCACTGGTGTACTCACTCAGGTAGTCAATGACAGAGTCTCTGGTAAACCAAACGGCTGGATGGACGGGTCCCGCAGCCGGCTGCAGTGTTTGTGCTCTCCCCAGACAGGGTGATGGTGGCTGTCTTTCCCTGCACCTTGTTAGGATGTTCTGACTCCTGTGGTTGCCCACCAGTAGTCCGCTCCCCAGCGTATAGGTACCGGAGGAGCCCGTTTTGCCCGCAGGCTCTGACCCTTGGATCTCTAGCCTATGGCAGTGACTGTGTATCCTCACGGTGTGGACTGTTGCCTTCTGTCGGGTCTTGGTTAGTAGGAAACCCCTGGGGTTCCGGTCACACTCGGATTTGACCGTTGTCGGCGGCTCCAAGTCTAGTCGGGTCCGATGGCCCTGCCTTTGTGCTTAGCTTCACTCCACTCCCTGGTTCGGTACCGGCAGGCCACCACCCGACCCCAGTCCTACGGTTCCGCAGAGATCCACTAACTCCTGCAGACGGCCACCACCGTCTGCCGACCTTGCTGTTTGTGTCTGGGCCCCTACCCAGACACCGACAGTTTCTGACCTCTCACTTTCACCTCCAAACTGAATCTTAGTCACTTTTCCCGCCTCCAGACCAGTGAACTCCTCGGTGGGTGGGGCCAACCGCCCCACCTGGTGTGGACATCAGACCCTGGAGGGAGGCAACAAGGGTTTTTGTTTGACTGGTGTTACTGTCCAGGGGAGGGGGTGTGTGTGGTGTTATGTCTGTGACTACCTGGCTAGTCCAGGGCGTCACAGTTGCATACCTCCCAACTTTTAAAGAAGGAAAAGAGGGACAAAGTTTGCGGCGCGCGTAGCGCGCCGCGGCAAATTTTTAGGCCACGCCCCCTAACCACACCCATTTCACAGTCACGCCCATATCCACTCCCCATCCACACCCATTCAGCACAAACACGCAGGCAGCCGGCGGGCCTCCAGCACGGACACGCAGGCAGCCGGCGGGCCTCCAGCACGGACACGCAGGCAGCCGGCGGGCCTCCAGCACGGACACGCAGGCAGCCACAGTGAGGCGGCCGGTCGCCTTCACAGACAGGCGGCCGGCCGCCTTCACAGACAGGCGGCGGGCCGCCCGCACAGAGAGGCGGCCAGCCGCCCGCAGAGAGAGGCGGCCGGCCGCCCGCACAATGAGGCGGCGGGCCGCCCGCACAGACAGGCGGCAGGGGGGCGCCCGCACAGACAGGCGGCAGGGGGGCGCCCGCACAGACAGGCGGCAGGGGGGCGCCCGCACAGACAGGCGGCAGGGGGGCGCCCGCACAGACAGGCGGCAGGGGGGCGCCCGCACAGACAGGCGGCAGGGGGGCGCCCGCACAGACAGGCGGCGGGGGGGCGCCCGCACAGACAGGCGGCAGGGGGGCGCCCGCACAGACAGGCGGCAGGGGGGCGCCCGCACAGACAGGCGGCAGGGGGGCGCCCGCACAGACAGGCGGCAGGGGGGCGCCCGCACAGACAGGCGGCAGGGGGGCGCCCGCACAGACAGGCGGCAGGGGGGCGCCCGCACAGACAGGCGGCAGGGGGGCGCCCGCACAGACAGGCGGCAGGGGGTGAGGGGGGAGGGAGGGAAATCAGCGCTGGGGAGATTAGTTTACTGTACCAGCAGCAGCACAGGCAGCGCTCCTCTCTATGCCACGTCTACTAGGATGGTAGGAGGGAAAAGCAGGGAGGCGGAGAGAGAGTGGGTGGGCGGAGCCCGGGAGCCGGCCGTCCCGCCCGTGGCAACGGGACAAACAACGTAAAGCGTGAAAGTCCCGCTGTATCCGGGACGGTTGGGAGGTATGCAGCATGTTAGAATGTGTACATAAGATCCCGCTGGTGGTGGCCGCAGCTTATAGGCCCCAAATCTGGTGACAGGTTCCCTTTAAAGTGAACCTGTCAGGTGCAATATGCACTCAGAGCCAGGAGCAGTTCTGGGTGTATATTGCTAATCCCTGCCTAACCGTCCCTGTATACACTAGCATAGATAAAGAGATCAAGAACAAATATTTTTAAAGATCTTATATCTTATGCTAATGAGCGCGGGGACTAGTCACAAGGGCGTTACTTCACTTGGCTAGTCGGCTCGCATAGCATGTTAGCATGTTATTACGCCCCTGTGTGAGTACTAACACGCTATATGAGCCGACTAGCCAAGTGAAGTAACGCCCTTGGGACTAGTCCCCGCGCTCATTAGCATAAGATATAAGCTCTTTAAAAATACTTTTTCTATAGATGCCTTTATCTATGCTAGTGTATACAGGGACGGTTAGGCAGGGATTAGCAATATACACCCAGAACTGCTCCTGGCTCTGAGTGCAGATTGCACCTGATAGGTTCCCTTTAAAGGGAAACTGTCACCAGAAATTTAGCAAAAAAAATAAAAGATTCCCCTCTGCAGCTCCTGGGCTGCATTCTGGAAAGGTTCCTGTTGCTATTGTGCCCCCTTTGAGACCTAAAATAATACTTTATGAAGTCTTACCTTTTTGTATGCAAATCTGTTTTTATGGTCACGGGGGCGGGCTGCCTGGCGTCCGTTATTCCCCCTCCTGCCGCTGTACGCCGTCCCCCATTGCTCATTTCCATACATGAGGACGCCTTCCTCATGTAACTGTCCTCCTGAAGTTTTGTGCATGCCCAGTGCCACTCTCGCGGGACTGAGCACTGTGCAAAGTGTGAACGCTTTTGAGGTGATTGCGCAGGCGCGAGATTATGGGCGGCGCTGTGATTGTCATCAGCAGCGTCATCCAAGTACCTGCCCATAATCTCGTGCCCGCGCTTCTCACTCTGCCTCCACCGTTATGTGCAAGCACTGGCCATATGAACCACGTTACCTATTACCATGGGCGCGAGATTATGGGCGGCGCTGTGATTGTCATCAGCAAAGTCATCCAAGTACCCGCCCATAATCTCGTGCAAGCAGTAATAGGTAACATGGTTCATATGGCCAGCACTTGCGCATAACGGTGGAGTCAGAGGGAAAAGTGCGGGCACGAGATTATGGGCGGGTACTTGGTTAACGCTGCTGATGACAATCACAGCGCCGCCCATAATCTCGTGCCTGCGCAATCACCTGAAAAAGCGTTCACATGCGCAAAACTTCGGGAGGACAGTTACATGAGGAAGGCGTCCTTGTGTATGTAAATGAGCAATGGGGGACTGCGTAAAGCGGCAGGAGGGGGAATAACGGACGCCAGACAGCCCGCCCCCGTGACCATAAAAACACATTTGCATACAAAAAGGTAAGACTTCATAAAGTATTTTTGTAGGTCTCAAAGGGGGCACAATAACAACAGGAACCTTTCCAGAATGCAGCCCAGGAGCTGCAGAGGGGAATCTGTTATTTTTATTGTGAAATTTCTGCTGACAGGTTCCCTTTAACTGGTAGGGGAGCCAGGATAAAGCAGAGCTGAAGCTGTTGGGAAGCTAGGACCCAGCAGCTCTGCTCCACAGGCAGGAGACCACTGATCGGTAATAGAAGCCTGCAGATGTCACTCTGCATAGGTTATTGTCACTGCTATCTGCAGGAGAGAGAAGTGCTGATTGCACGGTCTCCTCAGCTTCCTGACTCCCCGCGTGTCTGCAGCAGTGAGAAGCCGCACACGGGGAATCAGAGAACAGCTGCAGACAAACGCAGGCTCCGGGACTGGGGGGGGTCGGCTCTGGTGCAGGGGGGGGGCTCTGCTGCAGGGGGGGGGTCGCTCTGCTGCAGGGGGGTCGCTCTGCTGCAGGGGGTGATTCATACCTCAGCAGCAGTCACAGGAGTAGGTGCTCGCTCGGCTCTGTAATGAATAGTAGAAGGGAGAAACAGCGAGGCGGGGCTACAGTGGGTGGGTGGAGCCGTGACAAACAGCCTCACGGGCGGGACCCGGGATCAAAGGCTCAGAAGAGGGACTGTCCCGCTGTATCCGGGACGGTTGGGAGGTATGCAGTTGTCTTGTAATTGTGACTGAGATTGTTGTTGTTGCTTCATCTGGACTACTGGCATAATGTCATAAAACTTGGGTGACACGAAGTTTTCATCAATCACTACATCTTTGCTTATTGTGACCTTGTTTGTCTCTGGGTGTAGAATTCTATAACCTTTCTGGGTTTCACTGTAGCCTACCAGGATGCCTTCCTTAGCGTGAGATTCCCACTTAGTTTGTTTTTCTTTGGGAATGTGTGCAAATGCTTTACTTCCAAAAATCCTTATGTGTTGTAGTTTTGGCTTTGTACTATTCCATTGCTCAAATGGAGTTTTCTCTGTCGCTTTACCTGGTAGCCTGTTCTGAAGATAGCAAGCCGTCATAATAGCTTCGCCCCAATACACTGTAGGCAGATTTGCATCAAATAACATACTCCTTCCGCTTTCACAGACTGTTCGGTTCCTTCTTTCTGCTAGACCATTTTGCTCAGGGTTGTATGGGACAGTAGTCTGAAATATGATTCCATTTTTCTTTAAAATGCTCTGTGTCTCATTACTTGTATATTCAGTCCCATTATCTGCACGTAGAATTTTTGGCATTCTCCCAAACTTGTTATATACTTCAGCTAGATATATTTCAAGTTTCTCTGGAACTTCATTTTTGCTGTGAAGTAGATAGACAACTGTATTGAATTGTCATCAATAAATGTAAGAAAATATCTCTTCTTTCCAGGGGTCTGAGTACGCATTGGACCACAGATATCCGTGTGTATTAAATCTAGTGGTTGTTCTGTTCTTGTAGTACTTTTCTTAGGAAAGGCCTTTCTGGACATTTTCCCGTTGATATAGCTGGTACACCTCATTGTCTGGTTACATGGATCAATTGTAATATCATCAGCTAATTGTTCTTGAAATAACTTTCTTATTGCTTCTGGGTCTCTATGCGCAAGCCGCCTGTGCCATACATGAATACAGTTTTTGTGCAGTTCTTGCTTAGCTGTGTATACACACTCTTTACATTTCCACTGATACAGTTCATCTCTGATTTTTCCTTTTGCTAGTGTGTGACCCTCCTTTGAGATGATGCAGCTATCGTCCTTAAATGTAACTTCATTCCCTTGTTTTGTGAGCTTTTTCACAGATAATAGATTACTTTCAAGACTAGGAACATATAGCACATCTTTTACATGGATCCTTCTGCTTTGTGTTGCAGAGATGTTGCAATTAATATAACCATCTCCTATGCCTTCTGAGTTCATACACTGACCATTCGCCATTATCACTTTCTCTGACTTGCTTTGGTTAAGCTTAGTAAAGAAGTCTCTGTCATTGGTCATGTGACTGGTTGCACCAGAATCTATACACCATGCATGCTTTGATTTAAATGCATTGACTGATGTGAATGCAACCTCAGTATTTACATGATCATTATTTTCAGATACAGCGCTCTTAACTCTTTGTTGACTGTTTTGCTTCTTCAGCTGATTCATTTTAGCTTTCCAGACTCTGCATTCAGCTTTTAAATGACCTGGCTTCTTGCATACAAAACATTCACGTGTTTCTTTAGGGTGGTTTCTGCTGGGCAGTTTCCTTGTCGCATATCTTGCTGCTCACTCTTTCTGCCTTTCTCTTATGTTCATCTACAAGCTTTCCTCTGACGTACTCCAATGTAAGCTCATCATCTGGGCGTGCATCTAGTGCAGTTACAAGCGTGTCATAGCTTTCTGGGAGACCACTAAGTAGTAGTGCTGCTACATGGAAGTCCTTCATATCTTCCCCAATGCCCCGCAGGCGCTCTACGGTCTCTAGAGTGTTTCTAATGTAGTCCTGCATGTCCTGGTCATTGTGCAGCTTAGACTGATACAGCTTTCTCAATAGATAGAGTTTATTACTTAGATTTATCCTCTCATGTACTTTCTGCAGCTGCTCCCACATTTCCTTTGCAGATTCACACTTACACACATGCACAGACTGCCAGGACCCAACTACCACCATTTTTCCCCCCTAGAAAGACACGACACCGTTCTCTTATAAATTAAAATACTTTTATTTGAATTTTCCATTTTGGAGAGAGGCATGGAGAAAAAACCACTCTCATCTTTTGGCATAAAATTTGGTCGCAGCTTTAAACCAGGCATTAACTTGCCAACATCACGGGGTTCAGGTAAATGTACCGCCTTCCGGCCGTCCGGCGCGGGTATTTCACCACCACTTTTTCTACCCCTTCCGCTGCTGCGACTTAAACACAGAAAAACTCAATCATCTTGGAAAACAAAAAGGGAGGGAGGGTGGGAAACAGGTCCGGGTCCTGCAGCCGAGAGGCTGGAAGCTGGGCAGCACGGTGATATGTATCCAGGAGGCGGGGCTTAGGCCAGTCACACCACAGGAGGCGGGGGCGGCAGGTCAGTGTCTTTCTAGGGGGAGACCTCTATTTAAACATGCATAGGGGCCAGCAGTCAGGGGGCAGCATCTCAAGTTTCTGGCTGCAGTGCCCCTCAGACTGCCAGGACCCAACTACCACCATTTTTCCCCCCTAGAAAGACACGACACCGTTCTCTTATAAATTAAAATACTTTTATTTGAATTTTCCATTTTGGAGAGAGGCATGGAGAAAAAACCACTCTCATCTTTTGGCATAAAATTTGGTCGCAGCTTTAAACCAGGCATTAACTTGCCAACATCACGGGGTTCAGGTAAATGTACCGCCTTCCGGCCGTCCGGCGCGGGTATTTCACCACCACTTTTTCTACCCCTTCCGCCAAGGAGCAGCACCGCGCCAGCAAGCTGCGACCCCCCCCAAAAACTGAAATACCTGAGCCGTCCCAGGCATTTCCGAAACCACCATATCCATAACATCATCATTTTGGGGTGTACCCATCCGAGCTTAAGGACAGCCAAATATTGCCTTCCAGCTGGCGGTGCCAGACCAACAACCTCTTTTTTTTTTTTTTTTTTTTAAAAAAAAAAAAAAACAAAAAAAAAAAACACTTTATTAACAGCACAACTTGGGTAGGCCCTGATCGACCATGCGCCAGGAGAGATCCTTATCACATTCTTCCATAGCTCCAAGCCCCCTGGGCCAGAGGGTAACCTTCGACCGGATCGTTGTAACACTCCGCACTAAAACAGGGAAACTTGTACCTCTCTGACCGGATAAGGGTAAGAGGCCTAGCTAGACGGCCTTGGACCAGCTACTTGAAGCCTATGTGTATCACCAAGTCGGTTGTAGAAAAGAGAGCTCACGCAATCTTGATCGCCTCTGATAGACCCACAGCTGAGCCAAGCTCCGGCAACCTTTCCAATTACTTTCACTGTAACAGGAACCAAGAACCGACCACCAAGGCGAAGAGGCGAAGATCCGCTCTCCTCGCAGACAACATACATGGAAGTAACCTCGGACCCAATCACTGGGCCGACTTGGATCTGAAAGGCAAAAACACTGTCAGAACAGGGAATTCTCGTAACCATCAAACACCTCGTCTCTCCAAGGTGGTACTGACAAAAACCCACAAAAATTTTTTTTTTTTTTTTTTTTTTGGATAAACAAATCACAATCATGTCATTTTACATTAGCCCTGTACGCTGTTCTGAATCTCCTTACGTGTCGAATAAAACCCGATTTCAAAAAACCAACTCCGACCTGACGTCCCTCATAATGCATTTCCATTGTCGTTACCTGATCCACTGAAAACTGTGCTCATGTATGCTGGCTCCTGAAGCCTTGTAGCACCCCAACTCTGGGAGAGTACGTGCCGGGTACCACGGCTGGCAAACACCAAAATAACGAGTAACCGTCGCATTACCAACCAAAAACCAGCCCACAAAATGGAGGACCAACTACGTAACGCTAAAATGAAGGGCCGTCGTCATGGGTAAAAACTGGTCCCATACACCCGCTCGCCTAAGAGACATAAACGACAACGTCGGGACACCCGCCGAGTGAGGGAAAAAGATCCAAAATATCAATGTATAGATTTGCAATGGGGCGAACAATCCAAACCCCCACTTTTTTCTTTTTATTTTTTTTTTTTTTTAAAAAACAAAACAAACAATCTTCGGCTAAAAAAGAATAGGCCTACTGTGATCCACTCGCTTACCATAATCATCCAACCCTTCAATACCTTTCACCCCACAAGACCCTCATCGCTTCAGTACCGTTCCGCAATTTAAAAATGGGAAGACCGACCTCGTAACAGTTTGCTTGCAACCGAAATTGGTGCACATTCGCTGAATACAGCAGGGCGTGTATTACTAGAGGGTGGCTTGTAAAATCGTCACGCACATCAACCACCAGAGCAACACCCGCTGAATAACATACCATCGAACCGTCAGGTCAATGCAAAATGGAGGCCCGGATCATAGGCCTAACTTCACCGAGCACCCCACCATCTAGCTGAGAACTCCAACCTTGATCCTGCTGGTGGGCGGAGTTACCAAAATACCTGAGATTGGGATTGCAATAAGGTGCCCGATACTAACCCGGAACCCAGATGCCTGTTTTGCCTTCAACCCTGCGTTGACCCATAATCACTCCAAGCCACAAAAACCTAATCAGCCTGATTACTTATTCGAGGAAAGGGCTGTAGTTGGTTAAGGCTTTTACCCACCGGCACCGTCGGACCACTGGTCATTCTCCTATTTCCCAGTCCACCCCCCCTTTTGTGTAGCTGGAACCGAAATAGGGGGAAAGGCGCAATCAAAGTTAGGTTAATGGACCATGTCCCCCCGGGCCCAGCATAAGGAGCATTTTTTTTTTTTTTTTATATATAACTATATAAACACTTTGTATCGCAAATGATCCCAAACAGCTGGCCCTGCAACGCCGTAATACTCCATCTACAAATCTGTCTGTTCCTGCTCTTGAAACTATTATGGCATGCCACGGTGGCTCAGTGGCTAGCTGCAGCCCTGGGGACCTGGGCCCAAATCCCGCCAAGGACACCATCCGCAAGGAGCCTGTACGTTCTCCCCGTGACTGCGTGGGTCTACTCCGGGCACTCTAGCCTCCTCCCACACCCCCATAAACATACAGATAGGGAATCCAGACCGTAAGCTCCGATGGGGCAGCGTCCCCAATCCATGCAACGCACACAAAAACTAAAAGTGAATTTATACCTTTTAGAATATGTATGTGGAAGTAATTGTCCAGAAAATATTAGCGGGCATAATTATTCTGCGAATAGCTAACATTGCCGGTTTTCCCATCTCACTTGTTTATTTTCGGTTCTTACGGTAAGGAAAAACAATTAAAACATACGTAATTAACCAAAGAGGGAAAATCTAGTACAAAAGGATGAAAATTACTTCACTACAAAAAAGAAGCAGTTTTAGAAAAACAATCAAACCATGCAAATGTACAGAGATATACTTCTCACATTTCGATAAAACTATCTGTGGCCAATATAGATCCCTTCTTTCAATTACAGCATGACATTAGGGGTAAAACAGGGGGGTTAGATCCCGTGATCCCATAATATTGTCACTAATCAATATATCACTTGAAGGGTCAGTTAACCGGTGGCAACAAGATTATTACAAGGAATGGAGGCCGCCTGTATTAAACTAAGGTTGAAAAATTAAGATATGTTTAATTTTTGAAAGACGTCTCAGAGGATATCTCATTTGTACCTCTTCCGACAAGCCTACAAGCTGCCGTAACCCTCAGTCTGATACAGCGCCGCACAATCAGCTCTGCCCTCATCTACTGTCTCCTCACCCATCCCCTGTAGACTGTGAGCCCTCGCGGGCAGGGTCCTCTCTCCTCCTGTACCAGACCGTGCCTTGTATGGTTTATGATTATTATACTGGTACCTATTATGTAAAAACCCCTTTCGCATGCAAAGCGCCATGACTTATATGGCGCATAATAAATAATAATAATTTGTATAAATACCCGTGTGGTCAATATAAATAAACTGCCACCAAACTTAATCCTCCGAAATAGGGAAGGCTTCTTTACAGTTAGAGCAGGTAGATTGTGGAATGCTGTCTACAAGGGGTATGAATGCTAGATACCATCACAGCTTTTAACAGAAAACGGGGGAAGGCGATTCCCTCAGCACCAATAACATTGTCTGTTATAAATAACTTAGTGACAACATGTAGAGCTGGGCGGGAAGCCTGTTACCTGTGACATCACGTTATCCTCCCTAGGGGCACTTATCCCACCCCGCACTCCCCATCAGGGTACTCACCTGGTGATTCAGGAAATGACAAGACGACTGGATCTAGATCTACCCACGTAACGCCTGCTACGACGACGCTCACACCTATCCAAGGGTTAAGATGACAGACTCCGGACATGGTGGCTACCCATGCCAAAGCTTGCTACCGTGACCCCTGCACATGACCGTACAACGCGATAGTCGGCACCGCACCCACCGCCGCCATAACATGCTGAAATCCACTGTGTGACAACGGGGCGGGGCTGTTAACAGTCACCATTGTCATAATGTCAAATGGAGTGTGTTTTGGCCTGGGAGGGGGCTTGGTGTAGGTGTGGTATCAGCAGGAGGGAAAACACGCCACCTGCTGACTGTTGCTTCTTGCCCCTGTTCAATACCAGCCCCCCTCAATTTGAACATTGAAGTCCTAACAGAATCCCTTAACCCGCCCGCTCACTGGGAGACCCACATGGTCCCTGGTTCATTCCCAGGCTAGCCCCCTTGGCATTCCCGGGGCATACAAACGGAGGGGAGGGGAAGTTCAGTGTGTGTGGGATGGGATGATTTGAACTCTTGCAGGTTAGTGCCTGCATACTACATTCGCCCCTACCGTGCCTCCAACCTGCGCTGTGACAGGGACTGCACTGAGTCTGCACTTCAATTAGGCTGTGTGCCTAATTCATGCGTCCTGCGTCCCCTGCACAGTCTATGGAGACTGTGCAGAGGCCGTACGCACGTTGCATAGTAGAACGCAGCGATTCAGCTGTTGCCCTAATCGCTGTGTTCTAAGAAGTGACATGTCACTTCCGTGCGCTTTGCCGGCAGCTCCTGCTCTGTCTATGGCAGGAGCTGCAGGCTGAGCGCACGTTCTCTACCGGCACCATGCGCCTCAGAACGGAGCTTTTCAGCTGCGCTCTGAGGCACACCTTTTAGGTGCCGTGCAGAGCGCACACAGCCCTACCCAGCTCCTCCTCGGCACTGGCGACGGTGTCTGGTCGGCGGGTGGGCGGGGCCAATGAGGGGGGGGTGGGTATAGGGTGTTAAATAATGGCGAGCACAAGCGGACCAGCGGGCGGGTAGTTCCCTTAGAACGCCGCGCTCACCGGTCACACATCGCTTGTGCCTCAGCAGAGAGGGAGCCGCTCACAGCTAACAGTGCTGTGAGCTGAAACGCTTACCTCCCTGCTGATAGCTCTCTTACCGCCTCCAGGAGCGGGTCTCTGTGTCCGGCTGCCCAAACAGGTCCGGGTCCTGCAGCCGAGAGGCTGGAAGCTGGGCAGCACGGTGATATGTATCCAGGAGGCGGGGCTTAGGCCAGTCACACCACAGGAGGCGGGGGCGGCAGGTCAGTGTCTTTCTAGGGGGAGACCTCTATTTAAACATGCATAGGGGCCAGCAGTCAGGGGGCAGCATCTCAAGTTTCTGGCTGCAGTGCCCCTCAATCTGATCATCCTCTATGCTGAGTGATATGGTGCTCTGTGCTTTCTGATCCATCTCTAGCCATTCCTGTGGTACTGGGTCAGGCTTAGGCTCCTGAGTATATTTCCACGTACCTTCTCTTATCAGCAGCATCTTCACCTTGGATTTCCAGGATTGGTAGTTCTGGTTATTCAGGCTTGGCACTATAAACTTTGCTGAGTTGCCACTGGTGGCCATCTTTACTTCTTCTCAGTTCGCTGTTGTCTTTCTATCTCTGTGCTCTGGAGGTCTGAGACTGCTGTGACTCTGGGCCCATAACCTGTTAGCAGCGGGTTATTCAGCGTGATGTCCACAGCGAGCAACAGAGAATGCTCATTTATTGAGAATTAAGAACATCCAGCTTACAACATGAGAATAGGATCAGTCTGGTTTCTGGGAGAGGGAGAGAGAAATCTGCTGTGACCTTCAACTTCCAGCTCCACACTAGAATGAACACACTGGGAGAAGAAAAAGGAACATCCTGTCTGTGAATGAGGATTTTTTTTTTTTTTAACTTTAACATCTGAACAATATGCATGCAGACATAAAATCACATCATATTAAACAAACAATAGTTGTTGCAGTACATACAGATCAATATGCATTAGGCCAACACTTCCGCATATGACTCCTCCTGTACTTCCTCCACTTCCTCTTGACCCAACACCTGACTCCGAATAATGCTTACAGTGTGTACATGTTACATCATGTAGATGACCAGAATTGTCACGCTGAGAATGGCATCGCCAGTGCTAAACATCTTTGTCGACATTTGTAAACTGTGTAGAAGGGTGCATAGGTCCTTGATCTGACACCACTCCAGCAGCGTGATCTGCACCACCTCTGGATCAAGTTAGACCAGGGTATACGTCATAACGTACTGCAGCAGTGCTCGGCGGTGCTGCCACAGACGCTGCAACATGTGCTGTTTCAAATTCCTGCGTGTCGGCACATTGCATTTCAGGCGTTGAACCGCCAGACCAAAAGACTTTTGGAGCGATGAAAGTTGTTGAGCTGCTAGATGCGAACGATGGAAGTGAGCACATAGCGAGTGTGCCCGCTGCACAAGGCCATATAGGTCGGGATGGTGGTTTAAAAATTGCTCCTGGGCATAAAATCTGGTGGGGGCACCATAACGTTAACATTTTTAGCCATAACAGTAGAGCGCGAACTGTAGCATTTAGATATAAATCCAATGAACATTTATCTTATCCTGTTCTGCCACATTCAGATTTACAGTACTGCAATACAGATACAGTCCAGGATAACTCACAGCTGTCACTAATACACAAAAAGTAGAGTTAAGGCTGATTTACACGTTTCAATTACATATGCGATCTCGTGTGCGATCGCACATGCTCCCATCGTATGTGCGGAACAGCAATTTGTTGCCCGTGACGCACAAACGATTAACCCCCGTCACGCTTACCTTCCAAACGACCTCGCTGTGGGCAGCGAACATCCACTTCCTGAAATGGGAAGGACGTTCGGCGTCACAGCGACGCCACACAGCGGCCGGCCAATAGAAGCGGAAGGCCGGAGATGAGCGGGACGTAAACATCCCGCCCACCTCCTTCCTTCCGCATTGCCGGCGGGACGCAGGTAAGCTGTGTTCATCGTTCCCGGGGTGTCACACGAAGTGATGTGTGCTGCCTCAGGAACATTGAACAACCGGACTTTCAATTTTTAGAAATTGAACGACATGCATGCGATCAACGTTTTAAAGCACAATCCAGGTCGCACGTAGCTGTCACACACTACAATATCACTAATGCCGGATGTGCGTCACTTACGACGTGACCCTGCCGACACATCGTTAAGATATATTGTAGCGTGTTAAGCCCACTTTACTCATATATTTTTTATTGATCCCAATGTTAAGGCAGCCAGGGCCGGCTCCAGGTTTTTGTGGCCTCCGGGAGAAAGAGTCTCAGTGGACCCCATCCACACACAGACACGCACACACACATACAGGCATACGTACATATACATATTTGAAGACAAATTCAGAAAAATACATATAAATAGACAAATATATGCACAGTCATATACACTGACATACATGCAGACACAGACGCATTAGGGCTCATGCGCACGTTGCGTAATTCCATGCATTTACGCTGCGTATAGCATTGCAGTGTAAATGCATGCGTCCTGCGTCCCCTGCACAATCTATGTAGATTGTGCATGATACGTGCACACGTTGCTTTTATGAACGTAGCGATTTGGGTGCTAAAATGTTGACCCAAATCTGTGCGTTCATAAAATGAGCATGTCAATTATTCCGTGCGCTATGGATGCAGCTCCCACTCTGTCTATGGTGGGGGCAGCAGCCATAGCGCATGAAATCGGCTTTTTTTGTACAGAAAAACTCATCGATTATGCAGTGTTTCTGCAGCGATTTGACGCGCACATGTGCTGTCAAATCGCTGCAGAATATTCAGCAGTTACGTGCGCCAGCAGCCTCACTCACCTCTCCCGCTTGTTTTCGTCCAGCTCCTTCAGGGCATGTGGCTGTGTTTCACGATGGCTGTCACTAACAGACATGACTGCACACTGACAGCACTGCTGTATATACATCACAGGAGGGGCTGGGGGCTACAATATATACATTACAGGAGGGGCAGGGGGCATAGACATTACTGGAGTGGCAAACAGCTCTGGTGGTGTACTCATTACTGGGATGGGTGACATAGCGCTCTGGGGGACCCATATAGTTCTGGGGGGGCCGCACAGACTGCTCTAATTCATATATACACACACAAACAGTACTGTTTCTTACACACAGCTCTGACACACAAATACAATGCATCCCCCATTACCCCTCCCCCTTCCCCACCCCACACACACACACACTACAATGTACCCCCCATTACCCCTCCCCCACACAATACAATGTACCCCCATTACCCCTCCCCCCCACACACACAATACAATGCACCCCCCATTAACCCTCCCCCACACAACACAATGAAACCCCCATAACCCCTCTCCCCACACACACAATACAATGCACCCCCCATTACCCCTCCCCCCACACACAATACAATTCACCCACCATTACCCATCCCCCCACACACAACACAATGCACCCCCATTACCTCTCCCCCCACACACAATACAATGCACCCCCATTACCCCTCCCCCCACACAATACAATGCACCCCCCATTACCCCTCCCCCCACACAATATAATGCACCCCCCCATTTCCCATCCCCACACACACACAATACAACCCTCATCACCCCCTACACACACAAATTACACTGCCCCATCCCTACACACTCCTCCCCCCCTCCCTCGGAATACAGTACTCCTCCATTGCCTGTCACAAAGCTGTGTTCCTTCACAAATGTTCCCCGTTAAGTGTCCTCAGCCCCCCCCACTCATCCCCATTAATTAAACCTGTCTCTTCAGCTCCTTCATGGAGCACTCACTTCCTGATGTCTCCTGTGTGGCGCCCGCAGCACTGTGATGACGTCAGCAAGGTGCTGATCTCATCACGTTGCTGCACGTCGGGGGCGGGGCCCAGTCCCGGCGCGCTGTTCAAATGTATTTACGTCTGAATGACGCAAATACATTTGAATAGGAAGGACGAACCTGCAGTCACCGGCACCGGCGCGCTCCTCTGCACTGTGTACATGCCCGGCACACAGCACCCAGCAGAGCCGGCACAGCACAGCGCGCTGCCTCCTGCTGCAGCTAGTGTGGTTGGCATGCACACACTGATGAGGAGCGCGGCGGGGACAGCAGATGCAGCGGCCCACTACACCGTGCCCCCCCTGCCCCTCGCTGGGTACGGCCGCAGCACATAGCAAGGAGCTCATTGGCAGTGCACACCTCTGACCCCGGAAGTGCAAGCGCTGGTACTTCCGGGGTCAATCAGCGTCCTGTGCCCGTCGTTTGTTTTTGCGTCTTAAAGACGCAGATACAAATAAATGGTGGTGCAACAACACCCCGCCCCCGAAAACACAGCTGATTTATTAGACTGTCTTTACGGGGGGGGGAGGGGGTGAAGAAAAGAAAAAATGCTGACAGGTGCCTAGTGGCAAGTATGGTCCTGGTGGTGGGGGCCCCCTTGGAAGCTCTTTTGGTGGGGGCCCCGGGGCTGAAGCCCCGCCTGCTCCGCCTATAATCTGGCCCTGCACATAGCTATGAACCTCTGGTTACTGTTACCCTCAGTTCTGTTTTGTTATTTTGTGTGCTTGTTTCCTGAATACTTTTCCTGCCTGCTGTTTAAGTACCTCATTGTCCAATCCGCATTTCACCTCTGCTTGTTTTCTGATTAAGTCCTGGCTGTCCCATTCTGTTCCTGTTCCTCAATTAATGTTTTGACCCTGCCTGACTACTACTCTCTCGGACTGCAGAATTTCACAGGTATTGATCACCTTGAGCCCTGGGTAATTCCAAATCCCTGTATTGGGGTTAAAGGGTTTCATGGTTTCTGGGGGTCCTGCTTGGTGAGTGGCTTCCCGCTAGCCTTTCCTTTACAGCCCGTCTGAGTGTGTCGATCCAGGCAGGTGTTACACCGTGCCCTATGCAGAAGGCCATGTAGGCTGGGATAGTGGTTTAAAAATTGCTGGACAACCAGGTTCAACACGTGAGCCATACAAGGCACGTGTGTCACATTGCCCTGAAGAAGGGCCGCAGCCTGGTTTGCATCATTGTCGCACCTGGCCTTCCCTGGCTGCTGGTTGAGTGCAGACAACCATTGATGAAACTCGGTCTCACTCTCCAGAGCTTACCGTCCACAACTCCTCAGCGGTGTGACTCACAATTCACAGACATTTCAAAGAAAAGAGTCGACCGCCTCATGCTGTTGAGCTCTGCTGCCAGCATAGTAAGGAGTTGTGTGGGATTCCTTGTGCGCAGTTACAACGCGGGTGGCCTGATCACACAGGGTTTGGGCCGAGGTGGAGGACCCAGACAAGGTTGAGGAGGCAGAAGCAGTGGAGGAACTTCTACATACAGAGGAAGGATTGACACACAACTCGTGGGGACGGCAAGACTTGTACAGCAGACCATTCTCCATCTCTCACCATAGTTACCCAGTGTCCAGTAAGCGACATGTAACTCCCCTGTCTATGCTTACTGGCCCAAGTATCTGTGGTGAAATGCACCATGTCACACACAGAGTTTCTCAAGGAAGCGGTGATGTTGTGTGCGACCTGCTGTGGTAGCGTGGGCATGCCTTTCTTGGAGAAGGAGTGGCGACTGGGCATCGGCTCTTGGGGCACTGCGATGGGCATAAGGTCTCGAAAATCCTCAGTCTCAAAGGGGTGTAAAGGCAGCCTTTCTGTAGCCAACAAGTTGCAGATGCTGAAACTCAACCTCTTAGGCATGTCATGCCCTTCGAAAATCATGTAAAACACAATGAGGGGACTCCAACCACAGTCTCCCTCGTTTCCACTAATTGGGCCACACACACCCCACTTGACTGGCATCAGTTGACCCCATTTTCAAGCTTACAAAGATGCTTTGCATGAAGCACTATCAAAAATACACGTGCCTTTCGCCTCCCCTGGATGACCCAGGGGAAGAAAAATCCTCTGTGAGGCATGACTGGTTCATCTTGGTTCTTTTAAACACAGTGAGGGGACTCCAACCATAGTCTCCCTCGTTTCCACTAATTGGGCCACACACACCCCACTTGACTGGCATGGGTTGACCCCCATTTCAAGCTTACAAAGATGCTTTGCATGAAGCACTATCAAAAATACACGTACCTTTTGCCTCCCCTGGATGACCCAGGGGAAGAAAAGTCCTCTGTGATCAATTACTTCCTCATTTTGGTGAACGTTAGTATGTCCACATTGTCAGTGGACAGACGCGTGTGCATATCTGTCAGCACACCCCCAGCAACACTGAAGACACATTCCGAGAGAACGCTGGCTGCGGGACACGACAAGATCCCCAAGGCGTACGTGGCGAGCTCAGGAAATTTATCCAGATTGGAAGCCTAAAATGAGCAAGGCTCAAGTTGCACAGTAATGGCATTGATGATGTTCCCTTGCATATACTCATATCTGTGTCTCGTCCTCTTTTTCCTCGTCAAGCAGTTTTGTTTTCGCATGAGAATTTGTTCTTGTCACTTTCCCATGTGTTTGTGTTGTGTTGTGAGTTGTTTGTCACCTTTTGGACACCTTTGAGGGTGTTTTCTAGGTGTTTTTATGTTTTTGTGATTGCCTCCCATTGCTTCCTATGGGGTTCGAGTGGTTTGTCGAACGGTTCGCCGAACTCGAACACGGCCTCCGTTCGGCGAACTGACTCGAGCCAAACCGTGACCGGTTCGCTCATTTCTACTGCCAATACAACTTCTTCAACTTTTTTCACGTTTTCTTCATTGAGGGACGTGGATGGGCGTCTTTCACGATGTTCATCTTCCGTCGATGTTCTTCCCAGCTTAAATTCCTTGGCCCAGCGTGCAACTGTGCAATATCGAGGAGAAGAGTCCCGCAATGTTTCCACCAAGTCTCTGTGTATGTCTTTCGTAATCATTTTTTTCAAACAGAGGTATATGATGACAGCTCTGAGCTCGTTTTTGTTCCATTTTGATGTTCACTCCTCGGCAGTTCATATTCAAATGAATG
This sequence comes from Anomaloglossus baeobatrachus, assembly GCF_048569485.1. NCBI lineage: Eukaryota > Metazoa > Chordata > Amphibia > Anura > Aromobatidae > Anomaloglossus > Anomaloglossus baeobatrachus. The sequence goes on from NC_134356.1 coordinate 156,818,626, forward strand.
TAGCTCCCGGGAATCGTGGCCTATTTAAGTGATTTTTTTTTTCCTGGACTAGTGGGTACCTAAAAGAGAAGAAAACATTTTATTTTAATTTCTGTGTGCAATAGAAATAACCGATTATCATTACTTTTGGATCGCCCCTCGTATATATATATATATATATATATATATATATATATATATATGTATGTATGTATAAAGCCCCTGTATAAGACTATTGAGTCCCCAAAATTTTTTTGTTGATTTTATATATATATATATATATATATATATATATATATATATACACTAGCTGTACTACCCGACTTTGCCCGGGGTAATAGCTGTTGTAAGAACTGTGTTCCACACAGATTTAATTAAATTGGCTAAGTAATGTGCTCCGTCTGCCTCTTTCCCCGTTTGCCTCTCTCTCTGTTTCTTTCCCCATCTGTCTCCCTGTCTGTTTGTCTGTGTCTTTTCCTGTCTGTCTCTTTCCCTGTCTGCCTATCTATGTCTGTCTCTATTTCTCTGTTTCTTTCTCTGCCTGCCTATCTGTGTCTGTCTCTTTCCCTGTCTCTTTTCCCGTCTGCCTATCTATGTCTGTCTCTATTTCTCTATATATGTGTCTGTCCCTGTCTGCATGTCGGTCTGTCTCTTTCCAGGTCTGTCTCTTTCCAGGTCTGTCTTTTTCCAGGTCTGTCTCTTTCCAGGTCTGTCTCTTTCCAGGTCTGTCTCTTTCCAGGTCTGTCTCTTTCCAGGTCTGTCTCTTTCCAGGTCTGTCTCTTTCCAGGTCTGTCTCTTTCCAGGTCTGTCTCTTTCCAGGTCTGTCTCTTTCACCGTTTGTCTCTGTCTGTCTCTTTCCCTGTCTGTCTCTCTCTGTCTCTTTCTGTCTCTCTCTATCCGTCTCCCCATCGACATCTTATTACCTCACATATAAGCTTCTTATACTATGAATGTCTTTTGTTTCTATAGCAACCAATCACAGCTCCTACTAATAACCTGTGGTTCCAGGCTCCATTTACTTTAATGAAGGCATGTTTTTTGGAGAGTAACTGTAAAGCGCGGGGTTACATTTTCCTGTCAAAACATAGTCTACGACGTTCCCTGGGTCACATGAGGTATGTGTGCAAAATGTTGTGATTTTAAGGGGTACTTTGCACGCTACAACATCGCTAGCCGATGATAGTGATGCCGAGCATGATAGTACCCACCCCCGTCACACATGCGATATCTTGTGATAGTTTCCGTAGCGAACATTATCGCTACAGCAGCTTCACACGCATTTACCTGCTCTGTGACATCACACGGCAGGCGGCCAATAGAAGCGGAGGGGCGGAGATGAGCGGGACGTAAACATCCACCCACCTCTTTCCTTCCGCATAGCCGGTGGAGGCAGGTAAGGAGATGTTCCTCACTCCTGCGGCTTCACACACAGCGATGTGTGCTGCCGCAGGAACGAGGAACAACATCTCCTATTGGTGCGATATTATGAAAATGTCCGACACTACACAGATCACCGATTTTCGACGCTTTTGCGATCGTTTCTGGGTGCATCTAGGCTTTACTCGTTGCGACGTCGTTACTGGCGCCGGATGTGCGTCATTTTCGATTTGACCCCGATGATATCACAGTAGCGATGTCGCAACGTGCAATGTACCCCTAAATGCGATGGTGCGGATACACTTTTCGTTTCACTGTTTCCCCATTATGTAGATAGGGGCAAAATTGATTGGTGAATTGGAACGCGCGGGGTTAAAATTTCACCTCTCAACATAGCCTATGACGCTCTCGGGGTCCAGACGTGTTAGTGTGCAAAATTTTGTGGCTGTAGCTGCGACGGTGCAGATGCCAATCCCGGACATTCATACATACATACACACACATACACATTCAGCTTTATATCTAACTAGCTGGCATTGCCCGGGATAATAACTGTCTCTGTCTCTCTCCCAGTCTGTCTGTGTGTCGCTGTCTGTCTGTCTCTTTCATTGTCTGTCTGTTTCTATCTCTCTGTCTGTATTTGCATCAGTCTATGTCTCAATCTCTGTATCTGTCTGTCTCTCTCTCTCTGTCTTTTTGCCTGGCTGTCTTTTTGCCCGGCTGTCTTTTTGCCCGGCTGTCTTTTTGCCCGGCTGTCTTTTTGCCCGGCTGTCTCTTTCCCGGTCTGTCTCTTTCCCGGTCTGTCTCTTTCCCGGTCTGTCTCTTTCCCGGTCGGTCTCTTTCCCGGTCTGTCTCTTTCCCGGTCTGTCTCTTTCCCGGTCGGTCTCTTTCCCGGTCTGTCTTTTTCCCGGTCTGTCTCTTTCCCGGTCTGTCTTTTTCCCAGTCTGTCTCCTTTCCAGGTCTGTCTCCTTTCCAGGTCTGTCTCTTTGCACATCTGTCACTTTGCAGGGCTGTCTTTCCAGATCTGTCTCTTTCCAGATCTGTCTTCTACCAGATCTGTCTCCTACCAGATCTGTCTCTTTCCAGATCTGTCTCTTTCCAGATCTGTCTCTTTCCAGATCTGTCTCTTTCCAGATCTGTCTCTTTCTCGGTTTGTCTCTTTCCAGGGCTGTCTCTCTCCAGGACTGTCTCTCTCCAGGGCTGTCTCTCTCCAGGGCTGTCTCTTTGCCAGTCTGTGTCTGTCTTTTTCCCCGTCTGTCTTTTTCCCCGTCTGTCTTTTTCTCCGTCTGTCTTTTTCTCCGTCTGTCTTTTTCTCCGTCTGTCTTTTTCTCCGTCTGTCTTATTCCCCGTCTGTCTTTTTCCCCGTCTGTCTCTTTCCTTGTCCGTCTCTGTCTTTCTCTATCCATCTCACCACCGACATCTTTTTACCTCACACATAAGCTTCGTATACTAACAGTTTATTTTGTTCCTAAAGCAACCACTGACAGTTGCTATTTATAGCCTGGAGCTCCTAGCTTCATTCAGATTAATGTAGGCAGGATTTTTGTAGAGTAACTGGAAAGGACGGGGTTAAATTTTCCTGCCCAAACATAGTCTATGACACATGGAGTGTCTGTGCAAAATTTCGTGATTGTACATACGACGGTGCAGATTCCATTAGCGGACATACACACGTACACACACACACACACAAACAAACAAACATACACACACATACACACACACACACACACATATACTGAGCTTGATATATTAGATATATAAATATATTATATACTAGCTGTAGTACCCGGCTTCGGGTTAACAAAATAGAATGTATTAACAAAAATGTATTCTGCTCACAAAAACCACAGAGCAAATAGATATAAATTTAATTATGTCTATCTCTCTCTCTATCTCTTTGTCTGTCTGTCTCTTTCCCTGTCTGTCTCTGACTATCTCTGTCTCTTTCTCCGTCTGTCTCAATCTCTTTACCTGTCTGTCTATCTATCTCTGTCTCTTTCCCTGTCTGTCTCTTTCTTTGTCTGTCTCTTTCCCTCTCCTTCCCTGCCTGTCTCTTTCCCTCTTTCCCTCTGTGTTACGGGGGGCTGTCTGATAATAACCTAAAGGAGTATCAGACAGTCAGGGTCCACCGTGCAAAGACTTTGCTGCAGACTATGGCAGAGTGAAATACCTCTGTTAACTCACAGAAGGATATAATAAGTAAGTAAAGCAATTCCTCCCTTACTTGGAGGGTGTGTGGAATGATCTCTGTTAATAATCACAGAGACAAAGGCAATGTGTGCGAAATGGCACCTACCTAGGTCCGCTCTTCTAGTGGTGCAAAAGAGACGAACAGCAGCGTAAGCCGCACAAAGCTCCTACCTGCGTTCGCTCCACTAGTGTGCGAGGACACGAACCACTAGATATGGCACCTGCCTATGTCCGCTCTTCTAGTGGTGCAAAAGAGACGAACAGCAGCGTAAGCCGCACAAAGCTCCTACCTCTGTTCGCTCCCCTAGTGTGCGAGGATACGAACAACTGCCAGACGCAGTATTAGGAACGTTACCCTAGCGGCAACGTCCACCTACGAGTCGAATCACAAGGCCCAGCCAGACCATGTGCCTCAGGCACCTGCCTATGTCCGCTCCTCTAAGAGGTAAGGATACGGACAGCAGCCGAAGCTTTAAGGTATAAGAACGCTACCCTGCCGGTAGCGCTCACCTAGCATAGACAGAGGAATGCCTAGAGGAACGCGCACAGAGCGTCTACTCTTATGCATGAACCAAGAGGACTGAGCGCCATGCGGCGTGTGTCAGGGTCTTATATAGACTCTGTGCCTCATCCAAGATGGAGGACACCAGAGCCAATCCGCTGCCAGAACGACAGGAGTGACGTCATGCTGGCCTATCACCGAGCAAGGCGTCACAAGCACATGACCAGCGACCAATCGGCATAGAAGGTGTCAGAGACATGTGACCTCGTGTCAGCGATGATGTCACCCGCACATGTGCAATGGCTCCAAGATAGGACTTAGTCTCCGGCGCTCGCACATGTGCAGTAGCAAGAAATCTGGACGTAGTCTCCAGCGCTCGCACATGTGCAGTAGCAAGAAATCTGGACATAGTCCCAGTGCTCGCAGCAACCGTAACACTCTGTCTCTTTCCCTGTGTCTGTCTCTTTGTCTGTCTCTTTACCTGTCTTTGTCTGCCTCTTACCCTGTCTGTCTCTTTCCCTCTCTTTACCTGTCTGTCTGTTTCCCTCTGTCTGTCTGTCTGTATCTGTCTCTTAATCTCTCTCTTTCCCTGTCTGTCTCTTTCCCTGTCAGTCTGTCTCTTTGTCTGTGTCTGTCTCTTTGTGTCTGTCTCTTACCCTCTCTATGTCTGTTTCTTACCCTGTCTGTGTCTGCCTCTTTCCCTGTCTGTGTCTGTCTCTTTCCCTGGCTGCATTGTCACACGCCAACATTCCATTTAAGGGCGTGGCTGCGCATTCGTCTGAAGTTCTGGCTGCACTGTGGCTCCCAGCTCCATTCGCTTTAAGTTTTTTTGGTGAATAACTGTAAGCGCGTGGTTAAAATTTCCCCTCAGAACATAGCCTATGACGCTCTCGGGGTCCAGAAGTGTGAGTGTGCAAAATTTTGTGGCTGTAGCTGCGACTGTGCAGATGCCAATCCCGGACACACTTACACACACACACACACATACATACACACACACACACACACACACACATTCAGCTTTATATATTAGATTAAAGATTTATATCTAACATATAAAGCTGAATGTGTATCTGTCTGTATGTATGTATGTATGTGTTGCGGGCGAGGAGGACGCTGCTGCTGCGTGCTCGCTAACGCTCGGGTCCAGCGCTGCTGCGGCTGCTGCTCGGTGGCTCGAGCGGTGGGCCGGATCCAGGGACTCAAGCGGCGCTCCTCGCCTGTGAGTGAAAAGGGTGGTTGGTTTGGGGGATTTAGTCCGTGACGCCACCCACGGGTTGTGGTGAAGATGGGCACCACCGCTGCTGGTGACGGGGATCCCGGCAGCGATGGTGGGGAACAGCTGGGATGTTGTTTTCCCCCTTTGTGGGTAAGGGTCAGTGGTCCTGGGGCCTGGTGGTGTGACGGGGAGGCAGGGTCGGTGAGGTGCAGGGTTGCAGGGACAGCGCGGCACGGTGCGGAAGGCACGGGTGTACTCACTCAGCAAGAGATGCACAAAGTCCTCGGTAAACCAAACGGCTGGATGGACGGGTCCCGCAGCCGGCTGCAGTGTCTCTCCCCAGACAGGTGATGGCGGCTGTCTTTCCCTGCACCTTTGTGTACTGATTTGACTACGATGGATCCCCAACAGTAGTCCGCTCCCCGGTGTATGGATGCCGGAGGAGCCCGTTTGCCCTCAGGCGCTAACCCTTGGGTCTCTAGCCTTAGGTGGTAGCTGTATACCCTCACGGTGCGGACGGTTGCCTTCTAACGGGTCTTTGGCTTTTAGGAAACCCCTGGGGTTCCTGTCACACTCAGATTTGACTGTTGACGGCGACTCCAAGCCTGGTCGGGGTCCGATGGCCCTGCCTGTGTGTGCTGGCTTCACTTCGCTCCCCGGTCGGTACCGGCGGGCCAACGCCCGACCCCGGTCCTACGGTTCCGCGTCCATTCACCACTCCTGCAGACGGCCACCACCGTCTGCCAACCTTGTTGTCAGTGCCTGGGCCACAAACCCAGACACACTCCACGTTGCTCCTCTCACTTCAACCTCCTCCACTGAACTTCTCAACTCAACTCTCACTTTTCCCGCCTCCAGGCCTGTGAACTCCTCGGTGGGCGGGGGCCAACCGCTTGGCTCCACCCCACCTGGTGGGGCATTCATACCCTGGAGGGAGGCAACAAGGATTTTATGTTTGGCTAATGTTACTGTCTAATGGGCGTGGGTGTGTGTGTGTGTTACCCGTGAGGACCTGGCTAATCCAGGGTGCCACATTTGTATGTCCGGGATTGGCATCTGCACCGTCGCAGCTACAGCCACAAAATTTTGCACACTCACAAGTCTGGACCCCGAGAGCGTTATAGGCTATGTTGTGAGGTGAAATTTTTACCCCGCTCGTTCCAATTTACCAATCAATTTTTCCCCTATCTACATAATGAGGAAAAAGTGAAACAAAAAGTGTATCTGCACTGTCGCATTTACAATCACAAAATTTTGCACAGATACCTCATGTGACACAGGGAACGTCGTAGACTATGTTTTGACAGGAAAATGTAACCCCGCGCTTTACAGTTACTCTCCAAAAAACATGCCTTCATTAAAGTAAATGGAGCCTGGAACTACAGGTTATTAGTAGGAGCTGTGATTGCTTGCTATAGAAACAAAACACATTCATAGTATAAGAAGCTTATATGTGAGGTAATAAGATGTCGGTGGGGAAACGGATAGAGAGAGACAGAAAGAGACAGAGAGAGAGACAGAGACAGACAGGGAAAGAGACAGAGAGATAGAGACAGACAGACAAACGGTGAAAGAAACAGACCTGGAAAGAGACAGACCTGGAAAGAGACAGACCGACATGCAGACAGGGACAGAGACATACAGACAGGGAAGGAGGAGACAGCCAGGGAGACAGACGAAGATAGATGGGGAAAGACACAGACCTTGATAGAGACAGACTGGGAAAGAGACAGAGAAATAGAGACAGACATAGATAGGCAGACAGGGAAAGAGACAGACATAGATATGCAGGCAGAGAAAGAAACAGAGAAATAGAGACAGACATAGATAGGCAGACAGGGAAAGAGACAGACAGGAAAAGACACAGACAAACAGACAGGGAGACAGATGGGGAAAGAAACAGAAAGCGAGGCAGACAGGGAAAGAGGAAAGACGGGGAAAGAGGCAGGAGGGGAAAGAGGCAGACGGAGCACATTACGTGGCCAATTTAATTAAATCTGTGTGGAATATCTGTGGTGTTGAAATATATGTTGTGAAATGCTTCTATTAGTTTTTGCCATTTAATAATTAAATTTTATCTATTTGTTTTGTGGTTTTTGTATGCAGAATAAATTTTTGTTAATGCATTCTATTTTGTTAATAGCAGTTATTAACCCGGGCGAAGCCGGGTAGTACAGCTAGTATTAGATATATATGTAGAGCAAAAAAAGAGATCTAGCAAGGTAAGACAACTCCAGCGGGCAATAAAAGGAGTATGTTTCTCTTTTTCTTTCTGACTTTATTATACAAGGATAAAAAATTCCAGAGCTCTTGACAGATAGTTATATGCAAGGTATACGCAGTGCGGACTACGCGTTTTGGCGGAAACAACCGCTTTTTCACTTCACGGTCCCAAGCCAAAACTGGTGTTGACTATATGTCAAGAGCTCTGGAATTTTTTATCCTTGTATAATAAAGTCGGAAAGAAATAGAAAAACATACTCCTTTTTATTGCCCGCTGGAGTCGTCTTACCTTGCTGGATCTTTTGTTTTCCTCTACATTTCTTGGAAGTCTCCCACTTCGGGTCTGTGCAATAAGGAAGACTGAGACACCAGGGTTTGAGCTTAGACAGGTGAGCTGGTCTACAATCTTTTCTGTTTAAAAAAAATAAATATATATAAAATTAATTTTTCTACATAGTCTCCTAACAAGTCTATACATTTAGTCCATCTCTTTTCTAAACTTAGAATTCCCTTCGAAAAAAATTCTTGATCTTGACCCTCAAAAAAATCCCCAACAGCGGTTATCACGTCGCTATTGTCGTCAAATTTCTTGCCCCGGAAGTGTTCCTTGAGGCGAGGAAAGAGAAAGAAGTCACTGGGGGCTAGGTCTGGTGAATAGGGGGGGTGTTCCACCAGTTCAAAGCCCGCTTCTTGAATGGTTGCCATGGCAACTGCAGCTTTGTGAGCCGGCGCGTTATCTTGGTGAAACAGCACTCCAGCCTGCAGTTTGCCGTGCCTTTTCTCCTTGATGGCCTCCCGCAATCTTCTTATTTGTTCTGCATAGTAGGAGCCCGTAATAGTGGTTCCCTTCTCTAAATAGTGCACCATAATAATTCCTTCAGCGTCCCAAAAAACGGACGCCATAACCTTCCCTGCTGAGCTTGACACTTAGAATTTCTTCGGCGTCGGTTTGTCGGCTCGTTTCCATGTCATCGATTGTTGTTTAGTTTCGGGATCAAAGTGGTGGATGCAGGTCTTGTCCATGGTCAAAAAACGTGACAAAAAAATCTCCTTGTCTGCTTGGAACTTTTCGAGATTTGCTATTGAAATGTCAACTCGTTTCTTCTTTTGCTCGTCGGTTAACATTTTTGGCACTCAACGCGCGGAGACCTTTCTCATATGCAATTCTTTTACAAGGATTCTTTGAATACTGCCATATGTGATCCCTGGGACTTCAGCTACATGCCTGATAGTCACTCTTCGATCTGCCAATACAACTTCTTCGGCTTTTTTCACGTTTTCTTCATTGAGGCACGTGGATGGGCGTCCTTCACGATGTTCATCTTCCATCGATGTTCTTCCCAGCTTAAATTCCTTGGCCCAGCGTGCAACTGTGGAATATGGAGAAGAGTCCCCCAATGTTTCCACCAAGTCGCTGTGTATGTCTTTGGTAGTCATTTTTTTCAAGCAGAGGTATTTGATGACAGCTCTGAGCTCGTTTTTTTCCATTTTGATGTTCACTCCTCGGCAGTTCATATTCAAATGAATGTAGCTCCCGGTAATCGTGGCCCATTTAAGTGATTTTTTTTTCCTGGACTAGTGGGAATCTAAGAGAGAAGAAAACATTTTATTTTAATATCTGTGTGCAATAGAAATAACCGATTATCATTACTTTTGGATTGCCCCTCGTGTGTATATATATATATATATATATATATATATATATATATATATAATATATAAAGCTGAATGTGTGGGTGTGTGTGTGTGTGTGTATGTGTATGTCCGGGATTGACATCTGCACCGTCGCAACTACAGCCACAAAATTTTGCACACTCACACTTCTGGACCCCGAGAGCGTCATATGCTATGTCTTGAGGGGAAATTCTAACCCCGCGCTTTACAATTATTCACCAAAAAACCTGCCTCCATTAAAGCGAATGAAGCTGGGAGCCACAGTGCAGCCAGAACTTCAAAATAATACGTAGCCACGCCCTTAAATGGAATGTTGGCGTGTCACAATGCAGCCAGGGAAAGAGACAGACACAGACAGGGAAAGAGGCAGACACAGACAGGGTAAGAAACAGACATAGACAGGGTAAGAGACAGACACAAAGAGACAGACAAAGAGACAGACTGACAGGGAAAGAGAGAGACAGGTTAAGAGACAGACACTGACCGGTAAAGAGACAGACACAGACAAAGAGACAGAGACAGACACAGGGAAACAGACAGACAGGGAAAGAGACAGACAGGGAAAGAGAGGGAAAGAGACAGACAGGGAAAGAGTCAGACAGGGAAAGTGACAGAGATAGATAGACAGACAGGGAAAGAGATGGATAGACAGACAGGGAAAGAGATTGAGACAGACGGAGAAAGAGACAGAGACAGTCAGAGACAGATAGGGAAAGAGACAGACAGACAAAGAGAAAGAGAGACAGAGATATATACAGAGGGGGAGACAGACATTATAATTACATTTATATCTATTTGCTTTGTGGTTTTTGTGTGCAGAATACATTTTTGTTAATACATTCTATTTTGTTAACAGCAGTTATTAACTCGGGCGAAGCCGGGTAGTACAGCTAGTATTAGATATATATGTAGAGCAAAAAAAGAGATCTAGCAAGGTAAGACAACTCCAGCGGGCAATAAAAGGAGTATGTTTATCTTTTTCTTTCCGACTTTATTAAACGAGGATAAAAAATTCCAGAGCTCTTGACAGATAGTTATATGCAAGGTACAGGGCCGGCTCCAGGTTTTTGTGGGCCCCGGGCGGAAGAGTCCCAGTGGGCCCCATCCACACGCAGACACTCATACGTACACATACATATACATATTTAACGACAAACTCACAAAAATACATATAGAACTGACACATCTATACAGTCATATACACTGACATACATAGATACACATCATACATGCATACAGACAAACACACACAGCTCTGCTGGATACATACATACAGACACAGCGCTGCTACATACATACACACATAGCTCTGCCACATACACACATAGCACTGCCACATACACACATAGCTCTGCCACATACACACATAGCTCTGCCACATACACACATAGCTCTGCCACATACACACATAGCTCTGCCACATACACACATAGCTCTGCCACATACACACATAGCTCTGCCACATACACACCTAGCTCTGCTACATACACACATAGCTCTGCCACATACACACAGAGCTCTGCCACATACACACATAGCTCTGCCACATACACACATAGCTCTGCTACATACACACATAGCTCTGCCACATACACACATAGCTCTGCCACATACACACATAGCTCTGCCACATACACACCTAGCTCTGCTACATACACACATAGCTCTGCCACATACACACCTAGCTCTGCTACATACACACATAGCTCTGCTACATACACACATAGCTCTGCCACATACACACATAGCTCTGCCACATACACACATAGCTCTGCCACATACACACATAGCTCTGCCACATACACACATAGCTCTGCCACATACACACATAGCTCTGCCACATACACACCTAGCTCTGCTATATACACACATAGCTCTGCCATATACATACACACATAACTCTGCTATATACATACACACATAGCTCTGCTATATACATACACACCTAGCTCTGCTACATACACACATAGCTCTGCTATATACATACACACCTAGCTCTGCTATATACATACACACCTAGCTCTGCTATATACATACACACCTAGCTCTGCTATATACATACACACATAGCCCTGCTGTATACATACACACATAGCTCTGCTATATACATACACACCTAGCTCTGCTATATACATACACACCTAGCTCTGCTATATACATACACACCTAGCTCTGCTATATACATACACACCTAGCTCTGCTATATACATACACACCTAGCTCTGCTATATACATACACACCTAGCTCTGCTATATACATACACACCTAGCTCTGCTATATACATACACACCTAGCTCTGCTATATACATACACACCTAGCTCTGCTATATACATACACACATAGCTCTGCTATATACATACACACCTAGCTCTGCTATATACATACACACCTAGCTCTGCTATATACACACATAGCTCTGCTATATACATACACACCTAGCTCTGCTATATACACACATAGCTCTGCTATATACATACACACATAGCTCTGCTATATACATACACACCTAGCTCTGCTATATACACACATAGCTCTGCTATATACATACACACCTAGCTCTGCTATATACATACACACCTAGCTCTGCTATATACATACACACCTAGCTCTGCTATATACACACATAGCTCTGCTATATACATACACACCTAGCTCTGCTATATACACACATAGCTCTGCTATATACATACACACCTAGCTCTGCTATATACACACATAGCTCTGCTATATACATACACACATAGCTCTGCTATATACATACACACCTAGCTCTGCTATATACATACACACCTAGCTCTGCTATATACACACATAGCTCTGCTATATACATACACACCTAGCTCTGCTATATACACACATAGCTCTGCTATATACATACACACATAGCTCTGCTATATACATACACACCTAGCTCTGCTATATACACACATAGCTCTGCTATATACATACACACATAGCCCTGCTATATACATACACACCTAGCTCTGCTACATACAGACAGAGACAGACACGCGCGGCTCCGGGGGGTGGGGAGGGCACATACCGCTCAGGTCACGGAGGAGAAGGGGCCCACACAGCGCCGGAGGGACACGCTGTGCTGGGGGTCGCTGGCTGGCACTGCAACTCTCATCTGTGGGACTGAGCAGGATGCCGGTCTGTAGCTCCGCCCACAGATGAAGTTCAAACCAGGAAGTCTGCGCGCCTTAAAGAGACGGCGCCGCAGATTCCTGCCGAGGACTGCGGACCCCCGGAACTCGGCCCGGGGGCAGCAGAACTGAGAGTGGGCCCCGGCCAAGGTGCACCAGAGCTGACGAGGCCGAGTGGGCCCCCCCGGCTCTCCAGGGCCCCGGCATTTGCCCGGGTATGCCGGGTGCTGACGCCGGCCCTGGCAAGGTATACGCAGTGTGGACTATGCATTTCGGCGGAAACAACCGCTTTTTCACTTTCACGGTCCCAAGCCAAAACTGGTGTTGATTGGTGTGGTTTTTGTGTGTAGAATACATTTTTGTTAATACATTCTATTTTGTTAACAGCAGTTATTAACCCAGGCGAAGACGGGTAGTACAGCTAGTATATATATATATATATATATATATATATTTGTGAGGTAGCGACCACCAACATGGTAAATGGTCGCTATATGTCGCAGTGGAGAAGGTCGCTGCGATATTAAACTGAAGAGGTTGCTATGGGACTTGTAGTTCCACAAAGGCTTGTTTCTGCATTTAAGGGCCAGGTTCCCTTTAATAATGCCTGTGTGCTGGGCAGGTCTGCATAATCACAGACCTCCACCTGTGGGGGTGTACAGTCTGATTTAGGAGACTCAGTGTGTGTTCTGCGTGTGTGAGAGCAGAGCAGGGGGCTCTGGATTTCAGTCTGGGTTTAGACTGGAAGTAGTGTGCAAGCCAGGCTGGTTAGTGTTGTGGCTACTGGACCAAAACTCTCCTGGAGTTGAGAGACAGACAGGAGTCTGCAGAGTGTCTCTGGGTTCTTGGAAGGAACCACAGCAAGTGTTGTTCGCTGGCTGGCAGGAGCCAGTGTGTACAGGCGCCACACTTCCAATAGAGACTGTATTGGACTGGAAGCCCACGGTATGTGATTGTGCTATGTTTTTGCCTTAAGCCAGGAGAGGCCTGTTATGTTTAATGTTTGCCGTTTATGACAAGTTTTTAATAAACGGCTGGAAATTTTTATAAAGAGACTGTGTACATGTGTTGCTGAAGCTACCTCACACCACTGCAAGCGAGTGGAACCCCCAGGTTGCGGGGTGCAACCTTACATATGGTGTCTCGAATGCGGGCATGCGGTCTGGTTGCTAGGGGCAACACAGCCTGGTTGCTAAGGGCAACTGCCTAGGACGTATTGCTGTGGATCAGCGGGTCCACGAAAATCATGTTGGCGCACTCAAGCAGCTGGCGGTGGATCGGCGAGTCCACGAAAATCGTGTTGAGGCACGCAAGCTGCTGGCGGTGAATCAGTGGGTCTGCAGGGTTCTGTGCTGCAGTGGCGAGAGACCAGTGACTGGAGGTTCCAGGCCAACCCGGAATTGCGGGGCCCTGTTTGGTGAGCAGTGATACACCATAGGCTGGAGATCCTGGTTGTACGGGCGGTACAACCTGGAAAGGTTAGTGGTTCTCTAACCCCCTTCCCCCTCTTTAGACCACCGGGTATTACCCATTGGAGCGCCCCTCTTGTTTGTTTTCTTGTTTCAGCATGGAGGGTGCACAAATGGATGCTATGGAGGAGCTGTACCAGTTCCTTGTGCGTGGACAGGAGGAGCCGTCAGTGCGCACCGATGTGGCAGCAGTGGACCAGTTGATGAACTACCTTCTGGGGCCAGTACGAACACAGGGTGCCCAGCGAGATAAAGGGGAACTGTGTGAACTGGGGTCACTACACTGCAAGGAAGCCACAGAAACCCCAAAAGGGGGCGGGGTCCCAGAGAACGATGGTGGCACAAAAAGGGGCGGAGCATCCCAAATCTGAAGGTGTAGTGGCACCAATGGACAGTAGCCAAGGACAATGGTGTTCATGCTATGCGTGTCCGGTCTGCGGTACAGACTGCCCGGCTGACGAGAAGTCACGTCTGTATTCTGTGGGAGTTGATGGCAAATGTGTGACTGGGCTGGTAGACTCGGTGAGCTTGGTGTCCCTGGTGAGGGCCACACTCGATAACTACCCGACTCTTGGAAGGATGGAAGCCAGCTGCAGACATGGGTACATTGGAGTGTATCCACGGTCCCGAGTGGCTGTTAAGACGGATGGGGTGTTAGGACCCGTTAATGTTGGGGTAGTGCCTGACTTACCGCATCCCATTATAATAGGCCGGGACTTTAATTATTTTGACGACTTGTGGTCGATGGCGGAAATGGCCAGCTGCTTGTGTAAAAGCCGGAAAGGCTCAAAGGAAGCCCTATCACAGCTGGAGGCTGAAAGTGTTCCTAGTAGTATGATATTATGTGATAAGGGGAAGACCATGCCTACTAGAGGTGACAGTACTAAGTTAGGGGTGACCAAAGAAAGAGATGGACGTGCCCACCTTAGGGATATGACGTTTACAGTAACAAAGGATAGTGTGACCGTTAAAAACGGGAGAACTCCAGACAGGGGGTTCAACACTTGGTTAAGTGGGGGCTTGTTAGTCCAGGACACCAGGGAGACTGACGATGACTCCAGTAAAGACACTGACTTTACTAAAGTGACAAATGAGTACAGTGACATACTGATGAGCAAAGAGGGGAAAACCTCCCGTCACCGAAGGCGCAAGAGGCGCAGAGGGGCGGAGCAAGCTACAACCTCTGACAATATGGTCCAGATAGAGACAGTGTCGTGTATTTCTGCCCAAAGTGTGGATTCCCTTCCAGAATCTGAGTGTGCACAGAAGTTTGAGAAAGGCACGTTGCCGATAGCAACCGCTAATGTAGAGTCAGACAGCACAATCATGCCAAAGAAAGATGAGTCTGAGCTGGAACTGACACATTGTAACAACAGAAATCAGCAGGGTGAAAACGCAGAATAGGAGCCGACCAAGGAAGTACTGGTGGTGTCTCCTATGATTTCCCAGGGTGAGGCTGATGGTCTGTTGAGTGTAAGCACTATAGGATATCAAATCCTGGAAAGTACTGTAAGAGATGACATCCTAGAGAGTGTTGGTGGAAGAAAAATCCACAAAGGTCATAGTGAGCAGACCGGTGAACTATCTAGTGCTAGGGTGGATAACAGTGAATACAGCCCCAACTCTCTAAGAGGAAGAGAGTACTGTGGTGAAGGGTGTGACCCCCTGGTAGAAGGCGATGTTGTGAACTCCCAAGCAAGGGCAGAGGGTGACACTGCAGAGACCCAAGAGGAAGTTGAAGGGAATGCAGTGAAGTCCCAAGACACAGCTCTTGCTGTAAAAGTGGAAAGATCCTCTGAAGAAGAGGGGAGGTCTGGACGTGAGGTCTCATCAGAAGCTGAGAGCCTGAATGACTCGGTGGGTAAGACCAAGACCGCAGACAAGAAGAATGACTTAGCTAAGAGCCTGAAACCCAAAGGCTCTGAGGCTGGGGCTGAGCCCGAGGAGGGTGTAACTCAAAAGGTGAAGCCTTTGGTGAAGAATATAGAAGGAGGCAAGAGACCTCAGGAACAGTGTAGTGTCCTTGAAAGTAAAGGAAGCAGACCAGTCTTCAATTATCTGATAGATGTGCCGGAAGACTTAAGAGAAGCCTGTGCCAGTGAGAAGGTGCATGAGAGATTTCAGAAGGCAGTAGGAGCCTGTAAAGTGTACTTTGCCCCAGAGTCTGGTCGGTTGGTGGTGTGCTCTGTAAGTGATGTCACAAAGAAGCGGGTGGCTATCCTGAGTGGCATGCACCTACAGTGTCTTCGCACGAAGTGACTCATCTCTACAAAGATGGAAGAAGACACCAGACAATTGGAGCATATGAAGCGGCTCACCGCAGCGTTTCAGGAAGTGGTGGTTGTGAAGAAACCATTAATTGGGCTTGCAATAAGAGCGCTGAGAAGTAACATTCAGCAAGCCAGGAAGGTTCCAGGTATTACAGCTATTGAAGTGGAAGAAAACAGTGGAACATTCCGAATCTATGGGAAAACTGCAGAAGCAGTCAAGACAGCTCGAGGTTGTTGGAGTTTGGGGAGGAGGTCACACAACTGCCCAGAGAACTTGTCGAGAAGCTGATTGGAAGAAATGGAAGAGTCATGCAGAAGATGGTTGATACGTCCGGTGTGACGAGAGTAAGAATTAATATTCATAATGAAGCCAGGATACTCTGCGAAGTCAGTATGGTTCCCTGTGTCATTGTGGGAACAAAGGAGTGTGTTGAAAATATAAGAGTTCTCCTAGAATACAGACTGGCATACCTGGAAGAACTAAAGCAATTGAATCTTGAAAGACAGAAGATTGCAGAGAAACTTTGTCAAGTTAGTGTGAGGTCGCGACCGCTTTCGGGCCAGGGCCCAAAGAAGTGCGGTCCACCTGGTGACTGTGTTGCTTCAGATGGCAAAGGAAGCAGGTCCTGTAGTAAAAGGAGCCAAGGTTATAGAGGACCTAATTATACATCGGGCTGTAGCACAGACTCTGAAGACTCTAAGCCCTCTAAGACAATGTCCGAAGGAAAGAATGGTGCTTGGGACATGTCTCTAGCCAAAGATGGCATTGAGAAAGTGAACAATCAGAGCAATGGACAAAGATGTCCTAGAAGAAGAGCCCAATATCGATCTGGACACAGAGAATGCATAGAATCTAGTTACGGCAGAACCTCAGGGCTGATGTACCCAAACAGTAGCCCCTCTAGTGGACTGAATAGCGCAGGGTCGAGCCGCACAGTAGTTACGACTAAGAGAGTGTCTCACTACCACACTGACCGTTTGAGACGGTCATGGAGAGATAGGTCTGACCAAGGACCGTGTCTGAGAAGTGGGTTTCCTGTGAAGGGTTTGTTGACAGACGGTATGTCGAGAACTGGAGCTCAAGGTTGTCAAAGTGGGCCCTCTCAACTAGTAGGGCAAGGTGACCCTGATGTCCTGTCTCGAGGCCCCTGTAGGGTATCGAGTGTTCAACCCTACAAGTTTAAAAGAGGGGGGGGATATGTGAGGTAGCGACCACCAACGTGGTAAATGGTCGCTGTATGTCGCAGTGGAGAAGGTCGCTGCGATATTAAACTGAAGAGGTTGCTATGGGACTTGTAGTTCCACAAAGGCTTGTTTCTGCATTTAAGGGCCAGGTTCCCTTTAATAATGCCTGTGTGCTGGGCAGGTCTGGATAATCACAGACCTCCACCTGTGGGGGTGTCCAGTCTGATTTAGGAGACTCAGTGTGTGTTCTGCAGTGTGTGAGAGCAGAGCAGGGGGCTCTGGATTTCAGTCTGGATTTAGACTGGAAGTAGTGTGCAAGCCAGGCTGGTTAGTGCTGTGGCTACTGGGAAGGAGTCTTGCGAGGATAATTTGCATATTCCCAGTGCCTTCTGGGATAAGTGAAGAGTCACCGCGAGCTCAAGGAGAACCGGGTTTTGGCCGTTACAGCCGGAAGGAAGACTTCTGAAAATTTTAGCCTTTCTTCTTCATTGTGAGCGTGAGTGAGCAAAGTCTGAGCAAAAGTAAGTGTGAGTAGAATTGTTTGTATTTAGTTGTTTAATTACTTAACATTTGTTTAGTGCTATCCCCATTAAAAAATGTGTTCGACTATTGCTAATGCGATCCAGTGTACATCTTGTCTCATGTATGCAGTCCTTGAAAATCCGTTCGAGGGTGCATACTGTTGTTCGAGATGTGCGCAAGTTGCACACTTGGAAGCCCAGATACTGGATCTAAATGAGCAGCTGGAAACTCTGAGATGCATTAGCATACCTCCCAACTTTTAAAGAAGGAAAAGAGGGACAAAGTTTGCGGCACGCTATGCGCGCCGCGGCAAATTTTTAGGCCACGCCCCCTAACCACACCCATTTCACAGTCACGCCCATATCCACTCCCCATCCACACCCATTCAGCACAAACACGCAGGCAGCCGGCGGGCCTCCAGCACGGACACGCAGGCAGCCAGCGGGCCTCCAGCACGGACACGCAGGCAGCCGGCGGGCCTCCAGCACGGACACGCAGGCAGCCGGCGGGCCTCCAGCACGGACACGCAGGCAGCCGGCGGGCCTCCAGCACGGACACGCAGGCAGCCACAGTGAGGCGGCCGGTCGCCTTCACAGACAGGCGGCCGGCCGCCTTCACAGACAGGCGGCGGGCCGCCCGCACAGAGAGGCGGCCAGCCGCCCGCAGAGAGAGGCGGCCGGCCGCCCGCACAGACAGGCGGCAGGGGGGCGCCCGCACAGACAGGCGGCAGGGGGGCGCCCGCACAGACAGGCGGCAGGGGGGCGCCCGCACAGACAGGCGGCAGGGGGGCGCCCGCACAGACAGGCGGCAGGGGGGCGCCCGCACAGACAGGCGGCAGGGGGGCGCCCGCACAGACAGGCGGCAGGGGGGCGCCCGCACAGACAGGCGGCGGGGGGCGCCCGCACAGACAGGCGGCGGGGGGCGCCCGCACAGACAGGTGGCGGGCCGACCGCACAGACAGGCGGCAGGGGGGCGCCCGCACAGACAGGCGGCGGGGGGCGCCCGCACAGACAGGCGGCGGGGGGCGCCCGCACAGACAGGCGGCGGGGGGCGCCCGCACAGACAGGCGGCCGGCCGACCGCACAGACAGGCTCCGGCCGGGGGTGAGGGGGGAGGGAGGGAAATCAGCGCTGGGGAGATTAGTTTACTGTACCAGCAGCAGCACAGGCAGCGCTCCTCTCTATGCCACGTCTACTAGGATGGTAGGAGGGAAAAGCAGGGAGGCGGAGAGAGAGTGGGTGGGCGGAGCCTGGGAGCCGGCCGTCCCGCCCGTGGCAACGGGACAAACAACGTAAAGCGTGAAAGTCCCGCTGTATCCGGGACGGTTGGGAGGTATGCAGCATGTTAGAATGTGTATATAAGATCCCGCTGGTGGTGGCCGCAGCTTATAGGCCCCAAATCTGGTGACAGGTTCCCTTTAAAGTGAACCTGTCAGGTGCAATATGCACTCAGAGCCAGGAGCAGTTCTGGGTACATATTGCTAATCCCTGCCTAACCGTCCCTGTATACACTAGCATAGATAAAGAGATCAAGAACAAATATTTTTAAAGATCTTATATCTTATGCTAATGAGCGCGGGGACTAGTCACAAGGGCGTTACTTCACTTGGCTAGTCGGCTCGCATAGCATGTTAGCATGTTATTACGCCCCTGTGTGAGTACTAACACGCTATATGAGCCGACTAGCCAAGTGAAGTAACGCCATTGGGACTAGTCCCCGCGCTAATTAGCATAAGATATAAGCTCTTTAAAAATACTTTTTCTATAGATGCCTTTATCTATGCTGGTGTATACAGGGACAGTTAGGCAGGGATTAGCAATATACACCCAGAACTGCTCCTGGCTCTGAGTGCATATTGCACCTGATAGGTTCCCTTTAAAGGGAAACTGTCACCAGAAATTTAGCAAAAAAAATAAAAGATTCCCCTCTGCAGCTCCTGGGATGAATTCTGGAAAGGTTCCTGTTGCTATTGTGCCCCCTTTGAGACCTAAAATAATACTTTATGAAGTCTTACCTTTTTGTATGCAAATCTGTTTTTATGGTCACGGGGGCGGGCTGCCTGGCGTCCGTTATTCCCCCTCCTGCCGCTTTACGCAGTCCCCCATTGCTCATTTCCATACATGAGGACGCATTCCTCATGTAACTGTCCTCCTGAAGTTTTGTGCATGCCCAGTGCCACTCTCGCGGGAGTAAGCACTGTGCAAAGTGTGAACGCTTTTGAGGTGATTGCGCAGGCGCGAGATTATGGGCGGCGCTGTGATTGTCATCAGCAGCGTCATCCAAGTACCCGCCCATAATCTCGTGCCCGCGCTTCTCACTCTGCCTCCACCGTTATGCGCAAGCACTGTCCATATGAACCATGTTACCTATTACCGTGGGCGCGAGATTATGGGCGGCGCTGTGATTGTCATCAGCAGCGTCATCCAAGTACCCGCCCATAATCTCGTGCCCACGCTTCTCACTCTGCCTCCACCGTTATGCGCAAGCACTGTCCATATGAACCATGTTACCTATTACCATGGGCGCGAGATTATGGGCGGCGCTGTGATTGTCATCAGCAAAGTCATCCAAGTACCCGCCCATAATCTCGTGCAAGCAGTAATAGGTAACATGGTTCATATGGCCAGCACTTGCGCATAACGGTGGAGTCAGAGGGAAAAGTGCGGGCACGAGATTATGGGCGGGTACTTGGTTAACGCTGCTGATGACAATCACAGCGCCGCCCATAATCTCGCGCCTGCGCAATCACCTGAAAAAGCGTTCACATGCGCAAAACTTCGGGAGGACAGTTACATGAGGAAGGCGTCCTTGTGTATGTAAATGAGCAATGGGGGACTGCGTAAAGCGGCAGGAGGGGGAATAACGGATGCCAGACAGCCCGCCCCCGTGACCATAAAAACACATTTGCATACAAAAAGGTAAGACTTCATAAAGTATTTTTGTAGGTCTCAAAGGGGGCACAATAACAACAGGAACCTTTCTAGAAGCAGCCCAGGAGCTGCAGAGGGGAATCTGTTATTTTTATTGTGAAATTTCTGCTGACAGGTTCCCTTTAACTGGTAGAGGAGCCAGGATAAAGCAGAGCTGAACCTGTTGGGCAGCTAGGACCCAGCAGCTCTGCTCCACAGGCAGGAGACCACTGATCGGTAAGCTAATAGAAGCCTGCAGATGTCACTCTGCATAGGTTATTACTGGCCAGTGCTATCTGCAGGAGAGAGAAGTGCTGATTGCACGGTCTCCTCAGCTTCCTGACTCCCCGCGTGTCTGCAGCAGTGAGAAGCCGCACACGGGGAATCAGAGAACAGCTGCCGACAAACGCAGGCTCCGGGACTGGGGGGGTCGGCTCTGGTGCAGGGGGGGGGGCTCTGCTGCAGGGGGGGGGGCGCTCTGCTGCAGGGGGTGATTCATACCTCAGCAGCAGTCACAGGAGTAGGTGCGCGCTCGGCTCTGTAATGAATAGTAGAAGGGAGAAACAGCGAGGCGGGGCTACAGTGGGTGGGTGGAGCCGGACAAACAGCCTCACGGGCGGGAGCCGGGATCAAAGGTTCAGAAGAGGGACTGTCCCGCTGTATCCGGGACGGTTGGGAGGTATGCATTAGCAATATGGAAAGGAGTTTGCTGCTCACTGAGCAGCAGCTTGCTGGGTCAGATGTGGGGGAGGATCGTAGTAGGGAGCGGCAGGACGGTGAGGTAGGTAGCTGGGTGACAGTTAGAAAGGGGGGTAAAGGGAAAAGTGCTAGGAAGGCTAGTCCTGAACTGACACACCCCAATAGGTTTGCAAACTTGGCAGATGAGGGGGATGTCATTACAGGGGTAGCATTGCTGCAGCAAGGCATGACCTCTGAACGCCAGAGGAGTGTCTGCTCCAGTAAAGGGGGGAATAGGAGTGCAGGGCAGGCAAGACAGGTACTGGTAGTGGGGGACTCAATTATTAGGGGGACAGATAGGGCAATCTGTCACAAAGACAGGGATCGCCGAACAGTGTGTTGTCTTCCTGGCGCTCGAGTTCGGCACATCGCTGATCTGGTTGACAGATTACTGGGAGGGGCTGGGGAGGTCCCAGCGGTCATTGTACACGTTGGCACAAATGACAAAGTTAGAGGTAGGTGAAAGGTCCTTAAAGATGATTTCAGGGAATTAGGTTGTAAGCTTAAAGCATGAACCTCAAAGGTGGTATTTTCGGAAATACTACCTGTGCCACGAGCCACACCAGAGAGGCAAAGGGAGATCAGGGAGGTTAACAGGTGGCTCAGAAATTGGTGTAGGAAAGAGGGTTTTGGGTTCCTGGAGAATTGGGCCGACTTTTCAGTTGGCTACAGATTCTATGCTAGGGATGGGTTGCATCTTAATGGGGAGGGTGCGGCTCTGCTGGGGCAGAAAATGGCTAGAAGGTTGGAGGAGTGTTTAAACTAGGAATGGGGGGCGAGGGTATTCACTTTATAGAAGGGGAATGTAGTGCAGATAGTGACCAGGGCACAAGTAATGAAATTGGGGGTGGTACGGGGGGAAGGGTTAGGACAGTTAATACAGTAAGCAGGAATACAGGTACAGAGTCATACGTAACGTGCATGTACACTAATGCCCGAAGCCTCACAAATAAGGTGGAGGAATTAGAATTAATATTGTTGGAAGAAAATTATGATATAGTGGGGATATCAGAGACATGGCTGGATGAGAGCTATGACTGGGCTGTTAATTTACAGGGTTATAGCCTATTCAGGAATGACCGTACAAATAAGCGAGGGGGAGGTGTGTGTCTATATGTAAAATCATCCTTAAAACCCATCCTGCGTGACAACATATGTGAGGGTACTGAGAATGTAGAGTCCCTATGGGTGGAGATAAGGGGGGGGAGAATGAATAATAAAATACTGATAGGGGTGTGGTATAAGACGCCGAATATTATGGAAGAGGTAGAGAATCTCCTCATAAAGCAAATTGATAAAGCAGCGAGTCTCGCAGAGGTAATTATTATGGGGGACTTTAACTATCCTGATATAAATTGGGGAACAGAAACTTGCAGTTCCAGCAAAGGAAATAGATTTTTGATAACAATGAAAGATAATTACCTTTCACAAATGGTACAGGACCCCACAAGAGGGGGAGCACTACTAGACCTTGTACTAACCAATAGGCCAGACCGCATATCAAATATACAAGTGGGGGTTACTTGGGGAATAGTGATCACAAAATAATAAGTTTTCATGTATTCTTTAGTAAGATGTCTAGTAGAGGGGCTACAAGGACACTAAACTTCAGGAAAGCAAATTTTAAACAGTTGAGAGATGATCTTAGTGCAATAAACTGGGATGATGTACTAAGTAATAAAAGTACACAAAGCAAATGGGAGACTTTTATGAGCATCCTGAATAGGGCTTGTGCAGAAAATATACCCTATGGGAACAAACATGCTAGAAATAGGAGGAAACCCCTATGGCTAAATAGAGCTGTAAGAGAAGCAATAAAAGAAAAACAGAAAGCCTTAAAAGAATTAAAGAGGGTAGGTAGTGATGAGGCATTATATAATTATAGAAAACTAGAAGGTGGCCCGATTCTACGCATCGGGTATTCTAGAATTTACATATTGTGTAGTTAATGTATGATTTTTGTTATATATATATATATATATATATATATAGATGTTGTCTGTAGTTAGCAAGTGTTTGTGTAGGGGCTGTACATGTTCTGGGTGTTGTCTGGGTGTGGCGGGGGGTGAGAGCGGTGGTGTTTGTGTGTTGCGTTGTGTGTTGTTATTTGTGGAGCGCTGTGTGTCTATCGTTGTGTATGTGTGTTGCGCGGTTTGTGTGGGTGTGGTGTGTTTTGGGGGGAGGTATGTTTTGTGCAATGTGTGTGTTGCGCGGTATGTGCGTATATTTGTGTGTGCCGCGGTGTTTGTGTGTTGGGTGTTGTGTGTGTGTGGGTGTCTGTGTAGGGCAGTGTTTGTGGTTCCCAGTGTGTGTGTGGTGTGTTGTGCAGTGCATGTGTGGCAGTGTGTGTGTGTGTGTGTGTGTTTTGGGGGGAGGTGTGCACCCCCCATCGTGCTCCATCCCCCATGCTGCGCACCCCCCATCGTGCTCCATCCCCACTCCCCATTGTGCTACATCCCCCATGCTGCGTATTCCCCATCGTGCTCCATCCCCCATGCTGCGCATTCCCCATCGTGCTCCATCCCCCATGCTGCGCACTCCCAAACGTGCTCCATCCCCCATGCTGCGCACTCCCCATCGTGCTCCATCCCCCATGCTGCGTACTCCCCATCGTGCTCCATCCCCCATGCTGCGCACTCCCCATCGTGCTCCATCCCCCATGCTGCGCACTCCCCATCGTGCTCCATCCCCCATGCTGCGCATTCCCAATCGTGCTCCATCCCCCATGCTGCGCACCCCCCATCGTGCTCCATCTCCCATGATGCGCACTCCCCATCGTGCTCCATCCCCCATGCTGCGCATTCCCCATCGTGCTCCATCCCCCATGCTGCGCACTCCCAAACGTGCTCCATCTCCCATGCTGCGCAATCCCCATCATGCTCCATCTCCCATGCTGCGCACTCCCCATCATGCTCCATCCCCATGCTGCGCACCCCCGATCGTGCTCCATCCCCCATGCTGTGCACCCACCATCGTGCTCCATCCCCCATGCTGCGCACCCCCCATCGTGCTCCATCCCCCATGCTGCGCACTCCCCATTGTGCTCCATCCCCCATGCTGCGCACTCCCCATCGTGCTCCATCCCCCATGCTGCGCACTCCCCATCGTGCTCCATCCCCCATGCTGCGCACTCCCCATCGTGCTCCATCCCCCATGCTGCGCACTCCCCATCGTGCTCCATCCCCCATGCTGCGCACTCCCCATCGTGCTCCATCCCCCATGCTGCGCACTCCCCATCGTGCTCCATCCCCCATGCTGCGCACTCCGAAACGTGCTCCATCTCCCATGCTGCACACTCCCCGTCATGCTCCATCTCCCATGCTGCGCACTCCCCATCATGCTCCATCCCCATGCTGCGCACCCCCCATCGTGCTCCATCCCCCATGCTGCGCACTCCCCATCGTGCTCCATCCCCCATGCTGCGCACTCCCCATCGTGCTCCATCCCCCATGCTGCGCACTCCCCATAGTGCTCCATCCCCCATGCTGCGCACTCCCCATCGTGCTCCATCCCCCATGCTGCGCACTTCCCATCGTGCTCCATCCCCCATGCTGCGCACTCCCCATCGTGCTCCATCCCCCATGCTGCACACTCCCCATCATGCTCCATCCCCCATGCTGCGCACTCCCAAACGTGCTCCATCCCCCATGCTGCGCACTCCCCATCATGCTCCATCCCCATGCTGCGCACCCACCATCGTGCTCCATCCCCCATGCTGCGCACCCCCCATCGTGCTCCATCTCCCATGCTGCGCACTCCCCATCGTGCTCCATCCCCCATGCTGCGCACCCCCATCGTGCTCCATCCCCCATGCTGCGCACCCCCCATCTTGCTCCATCCCCCATGATGCGCACTCCCAAACGTGCTCCATCTCCCATGCTGCGCACTCCCCATCGAGTTCCATCCCCCATGCTGCGCATTCCCCATCGTGCTCCATCCCCCATGCTGTGCACTCCCAAACGTGTTCCATCTTCCATACTGCGCACTCCCCATCGTGCTCCATCTTCCATGCTGCGCACCCCCCATCGTGCTCCATCCCCCATGCTGTGCACTTCCAAACGTGCTCCATCTCCCATGCTGCGCACTCCCCATCGTGTTCCATCTCCCATGCTGCGCACTCCCCATCGTGCTCCATTCCCCATGCTGCACACCCCCCATTGTGCTCCATCCCCCATGCTGCGCATTCCCCATCGTGCTCCATCCCCCATGCTGCGCATTCCCCATCGTGCTCCATCCCCCATGCTGCGCACTCCCAAACGTGCTCCATCCCCCATGCTGCGCACTCCCCATCGTGCTCCATCCCCCATGCTGCGCACTCCCCATCGTGCTCCATCCCCCATGCTGCGCACCCCCATCGTGCTCCATCCACCATGCTGTGCACCACCCATCGTGCTCCATACCCCATGATGCGCACTCCCAAACGTGCTCCATCTCCCATGCTGCGCACTCCCCATCGTGCTCCATCCCCCATGCTGCGCATTCCCCATCGTGCTCCATCCCCCATGCTGCGCACTCCCCATCGTGCTCCATCCCCATGCTGCGCACCCCCCATCGTGCTCCATCTACCATGCTGCGCACCCCCCATCATGCTCCATCTCCCATGCTGCGCACTCCCCATCGTGCTCCATCCCCCATGCTGCGCACCCCCCATCGTGCTCCATCCCTCATGCTGCGCACCCCCCATCGTGCTCCATCCCCCATGCTGCGCACTCCCAAACATGCTCCATCTCCCATGCTGCGCACTCCCCATCGTGCTTCATCCCCCATGCTGCGCACCCCCCTTCGTGCTCCATCCCCCATGCTGCGCACTCCCAAACGTGCTTCATCTCCCATGCTGCGCACTCCCCATCGTGCTCCATCCCCCATGCTGCGCACCCCCCATCGTGCTCCATCCCCCATGCTGCGCACCCCCCATCGTGCTTCATCCCCCATGCTGCGCACTCCCAAACGTGCTCCATCCCCCATGCTGCGCACTCCCCATAGTGCTCCATCCCCCATGCTGCGCACCCCCCATTGTGCTCCATCCCCCATGCTGTGCACTCCCAAACGTGCTCCATCTCCCATACTGCACACTCCCCATCGTGCTCCATCCCCCATGCTGCGCATTCCCCATCGTGCTCCATCTCCCATGCTGCGCACTCCCCATCGTGCTCCATCCCCCATGCTGCGCAACCCATCATGCTCCATCTCCCATGCTGCGCACTCCCCATCGTGCTCCATCCCCCATTGTGCGCACTCCCAAACGTGCTCCATCTCCCATGCTGCGCACCCCCCATCGTGCTCCATCTCCCATGCTGCGCACTCCCCATCGTGCTCCATTCCCGATGCTGCGCACCCCCCATCGTACTCCATCCCCCATGCTGCGCACCCCCCATCGTGCTCCATCTCCCATGCTGCGCACCCCCCATCGTGCTCCATCCCCCATGCTGCGCACCCCCCATCGTGCTCCATCTCCCATGCTGCGCACTCCCCATCGTGCTTGTGACGGGGTGTACAACAGAGCAAAGGATGGACGAGGCCGAGGGACAATCCAACAGGTTTATTCACAAGAACACTGGAACAGCACACGATAAGTCCACGTAAAACAGATTCGGGGCCCTTCCCGACAATCCTCGGACCGGATAACAAAGTAATCGTCCTTACAGTAGTCCAAAGAGTTCCACACAATCCCACGGGCCACTGATCTCCAGTCTGTAACTGTCCATACACTGGCTCTAGGATGCAGCCTCTGCTATTCCCTCCCAGAGGATCAATCTTCTTTCTTCAAGTTTCACACAGACTGACTGAATCTCCCAGGTAAGCAGAGTTTACCCTAGTTGGACTCTAGGCCCACCTCCCCCTACTCCCAGGGATGGAAGTGCCTCAAGAGGATACAACCTTGCATTTTAGGGGGTGATTACCTACAACAATAGAAATGTACACAGAAGTAGTTCAAATAAGACAATGAACCCAGCTTGAAATAGGAATCTGTACAGCAAGATACACCTCCCCCATAGCCCACCATCACAACCTGTCCCCCCTTTTTAATAAGTGAGTATGCCACGAGGTCTACACAGACCTCTGGCCATCTCACTTACGTCCATGTTGCTGAGCTGTGAATAGTCTATGGTTCTTCTGGCTGGGACAGTCCATCAGCATTCTGGTGTTGGCTTCCACACTTGTATTGGATGGAAAAGGTGTAGGTAATCCCCTGTAGAGCGATAGGGTTGGAAGGACAAGCTTCCTTTTGTGTATTCCCTCACTCAAACTCTGCTTTCTGCACCCACAAATCGGCATTGTATATCTCCCACATCATTGCCTAGGAGAACAGCTGCAGACAGACCACCCATCACCCCAACCACACATCGCCTGACCCCAAAACCAAAGTTCAGATCCACAGTGGCTGTGGGAATAGTCCTCCATTGTCCACCAGCCAGTTCAATGACAATCCCAGGTCCTCTATGGATTGCCTCAGGCCGAACCACTCGGGGATCAGCCAGTGTGAGGAAAGCACCCGAGTCACAAAATCCAACAAGTCTCTGTCCATCCAGCACAACCTCCTGCAAGTGCTTACCTCGATGAGCAGAAGTCGTCATAACTGCGGGTCGCACCCCGTAAACTCCTGGTGGTGCAACATGGGGGGCTGAGTCACTAGGCCAGTCTTCACATAGCGGTGCCACATCTTCCTCCATGGCACTGGGCTGTAAATAATTAACAATCCGATTGGGTGCAGGATCAGTCCTCATTTGAACAGCTGGGCAGGAGACTTGCCGATGCCCTGGCTGTCCACATTGATAGCATCTGAGCTGGGTATCCCTCCATCCAAGG